>NC_083483.1:8427955-9065455 GCF_030014155.1 Tachysurus vachellii | reverse complement strand
TCTTCAGTCTGATTGGTCAGAAGGTGTTGATTAATTTACTTTAGCAAGAGCTCAGAAGGATAAATCACAAGTTAGATTAATGCACTCACTCTTATTGCAACAACTTACACAGGGACTCGTATAGCAAAGGCTCCAAATATATACCTTTTATTTTATCAAAAAAAAAAAAAAATCTGATGCATTATTATACAACCGCACATACTACTGTGCTCATTCTTATGCATATATATATATATATATATATTTCAGCTGCAGAGATTCTTCATGTAATCTATGCATAATCTTTGCAATGTTTATGTCAGATTTCTCTTGTGATGACAAAAGAGAGTCTTTTCCAGTCTAGACAGATGAGTTTTCACTTTCTGGTTTCTTAGTCACATGACATGCTGCATTTTGTTTTTCAACTTCAGGAGGGAGAAATATGGAGAAGCTGATGAACTATTTATAACTGCTATAATATAAATCATAACAGTGTTATTCCATATATAGTTGCTAGAACAGAGGTGATAATATGACTACCTGTTTCACACATACTCACTCACTCTCACTCACTCATCTTCTACCACTTATCCGAACTACCTCGGGTCACCGGGAGCCTGTGCCTATCTCAGGCGTCATCGGGCATCAAGGCAGGATACACCCTGGACGGAGTGCCAATCCATCGTAGGGCACACACACACTCTCATTCACTCACGCAATCACACATTACGGACAATTTTTCCAGAGATACCAATCAACCTAGCATGCATGTCTTTGGACCGAGGAGGAAACCGGAGTACCCGGAGGAAACCCCCGAGGCACGGGGAGAACATGCAAACTCCACACACACAAGGTGGAGGTGGGAATCGAACCCCCAACCCTAGAGGTGTGAGGCAAATGTGCTAACCACTAAGCCACTGTGCCCCCTACTCAGAAACATAAAAATTATAAAGGAAATATAACTAAAAATGAATCAACAGGACCTGCCGTTCTTTAACTAATTCTAAATACAACCATTTGTATCTATTTATAATCATATCCATATATTTATACCCATAGGCTAATTTTCATGTAGTTGCCTGAACAAAACTCTTCAAGAAATACCTTACAAACTTACAAATAACAAACTTCAGAGTGGTTTTTGGCTCCTTCATTATTTTCCAATAACATCACGCCCTGACCTGTTTTATTCCTTACTTAGTAATGAGTAAAGCAAAGATTTCCTAATGCCCCTAAATGTAATCCTAATGCATCAGTAGTACTCTCTGTAAAGATTCATAACCCATTAACTTTAACACCCAAAATATATATAAATATATGCAACAGACCAGACATGCACTTTTAGTTTGTTCTGGATTACTGGAAAAACTCAATGTACAATTGAAGTTTCACTCGGTTTTGTCCTCGACTATGTTTTCTGCTCTGATTTATGGAAACCGTGATAAGTAGCGATGCCTCCATTATCGATTGCACAAACATCAAAATAAAAAAAATAAATAAAATAAAACAATAAAAAAACTAGGCACTATGGTCAATCCAAAAGAGAATTTGATATCCAGTGAGCGTGACGAATAATTATCCAATATCCGGAAAAAAAAGAGACTGATATTCTTACTCTGTTCATTTTTTCCTAAAGTCATAAAGAATCAAAGAGAGTTACATTTTTTCATTTGTGATTTCATTCCAAAGATAGAGAAGAAAGCCTGTGTGCTGTAATCTGGACAACAATAAATAATTAATATTACCATACATACTAGCCTAGTGGTTAAGGTGTTGGGCTACCAATCGGAAGGTTGCGAGTTCAATCCCAGGTCCACTAAGCTGTTGCTGTTGCAAGGCCCTTAACCCTCAATAGCTCAGTTGTATAAAAATATGAGATAATGTAAGTCCCACTGGATATAAGGGTGTCTGCCAAATGTGGGAAATGTAAGAACACTGAGAATAATAATAATACTAACAGCAATAATAACTACTACAATAATAACAGTTCCTACAACATGGAGTTTTCTCTCCTTTTCTTGTTTGCCCTTTGTCCTTTTTTTGACTTTGGCCTCATTGATTTGGACTTAAGTGGATGTTTAGATTTCCTGTTGCTTGTGTGTTGTATCCTCTTGGGGGATCACACACACACACACACACACACACACACACACTAGACCTTGGAAAGTCTTAATCAGGAAAGTTCGAACAACAGAGAAAAATTAAAACAATCTTGAAGACATACACTGATATACATACTGAGTCTGTGTATGTGTGTGTGTGTGTGTGTGTGTGTGTGTAGCTGGAGAGAGAGGAGGCGGCTCAGATGAAGCAGGAGATTGCTAAGCTTATTAAGATAAGGGAGGGCACTCAGAAGAAGCTACGCCTGACGGAGGACCAGAAACTGGAAGTGGAACAGCAGCGGGAGATACTGAAGAACCAGATCACAGGCCTGCATAAAGGCATGAAACACACACACACACACACACACACACACACACACACACACACACACACACACACACACACACACACACACACACACACACACACACACACACACACACACACACACATTTCCGTTACTTTTTTCTTATTCCCTTTGTCAGAGCTTCAGAACATCTTCCTCTCACACCCCTCTCCGAGTCTCACTCGGCCTGTGTCTGGACTGACACACACTGCTCGCTCTCTCTCTCTCTCTCTCTCTCTCTCCGATTGCTTCCCATCCTATCTTTTTATTTCTGTATTTTTAATTCTTTATTTCTGTTTCCTTTCTCCTCCTTTTTTTTGTTAGTTTCTCTTAGTTTTCCTCTTTCCCTCTTTCTCTGTCATTCTTCCCCTCATTATTTCCCTCTTATTCTTCTGTTTTTCTTCTCTCTTTGCTTCTCATCTTTTTGTTTCCTTTCTCACGTTTTTATTTCCTCACTTTTTTAAAAACTATATTGCTTTTTTCTTTTCTTTTTTGACCTTGTGCTCTCTGTCTCTCTTTCTCTCTCCTCGCTCGGTTTCTTTCCATCTTTCCTCAGCCTATACTTCAGTTTTTTCTTTATTATTTCACTTTCTTCACACATGTCCTTCGCCTTCCTTTCTGTCTCTCTCACCACTTCCTGTTTTTCCACATATTTCTCACCATTTCTCTTTCCTCAGCCGGTTGCTCTCTTATTTCTCACAGCACCATTTCTATTTCTCACTTACTTCATATTATTCTTTATTTCTTGCTCAGTTTCTCACTTATTTCTTACTTTCATAGCTTTCCTGTTTTTCTTGATGCTTCCTCAACATTTCTCCCTCATTTCTCTGCATTTCTTTTCCCTCTCTGTTTCTCTCTTTTCATCTTCCTTACTCTCTGTCCTTCTTTTCTCTCAATTACTCTCAGAGAGCAGATCATATTCATTTATTCTGCTTGTTATTCTTTCAAACTGCCAAATGCAATTGCTCCTCACCATGGAGGCATCATCATCATCATCATCATCATCATCATCATCATCATATTTTTCTTACTTTCTTCTCTTTCCCTCTTTGTCAGTCTGCCTGTCTCCCCCCACTGTCTGTCTCTCCCCCTCTCTCCGTATGTCTGTCTATCTGTCTCCCCACCCCTCTGTCTGCCAGCCTGTCTGTATGTCCTTCTCTCCAAGACTGTCTGCATGTCTGTCTGTCTGTCTCTCCCCATCTCTCTCTGTCTGTTTGTCTATCTGTCTCTCCCCCCACTGTCAATCTGTCTATCTGTCCACCTGTTTGTCTGTCTCCCCCCTCTCGGTCTGTCTGGCAGCCTCTCTCTCTCTATCTTTGTGTTTGTCTATCTGTCTCTTATTCTTTCCTTTCCTCTTTTCACCGGTGTTTTTTCTCTGAGCTATAGAATTACATTGGTTAGATCTGTAGTCTGTTCTTCTTCTAGGCCTTCACCTTTCTGCCACCACTCCCACTTGTTTGTTTTGCTTCATTGCTCTTGTTTCTCCTCCCTTGAACCTTCCCTGTTTTTACTTTATTTTCAGTCAATCTCTGAGTAATATTGTAATTTTGTGTTGTGTAGTCTCTCTTACACTGCTGTAAATTGTCCCCCGGAGGGACTCATCAATGCTGCTGGGAATTTGGAGGCATGCGCTCCTTAGAGGAACAAGTTTGAAAGAGCTAGTTTTTCACAGATTTGAAGAAAGGCTTTATTTATTAACAAGTTAGTCTTAAATAAAAATCCAACACAAAACAAAACAAGTTTAGACTGAAGTAGATAGAATTCAAGAATCACTTAACATTTAGTATTAATTTTTGTGGTATGGTGTTGGATGGGATGACAGACAGTAACATGTGACAGAGAGAGAGAGAGAGAGAGAGAGAGAGAGAGAGAGAGAGAGAGAGAGAGAGAGAGAGAGAGAGAGAGCGAGAGAGACAGAGAGAGAGAGGGCAAGAAAGAGAGAGCAAGTGAGAGAGTGTGAGAGAGAAACAGAGAGAGAGAGTGAGAGAGAGAGAGAGAGAGAGAGAGAGAGAGAAAGAGAGAGAGAGAGAGAGAGAGAGAGAGCACTATTACATAAATATATGTTGGACAATCCTAAAGTCTTAGGTGGGCCACATTAGTTATTACCCCTTTGGCTTGTTTCTAAACAATCCTCTAAAGTTTCTCTAAAGTCTAACTTTCCTTATGGATACTTCAGTTTTATCCTTTGTAGTACTGGTAACATTTTGGGCTTAAGCTAGCTATACACAATATACACAATTGTAAGAGATATGTTATTTCTAACAATTTGTGGACACCAGTTCATCACACACATATTTGGTTCATCCACAAACTGCTGTCAAATTGTTGGACACACAACACAACTGTCTAGAATTTCCCTTAAGAGACCCAAACGTGTTTCAAGCATGATGCTGTGTCCCTGTGCACAAAGAGACGTCCACGAAGACGTGTTGTGCCAAATGGGTAGAGTGGAAGTACTGCAAAAAAGTGGGCACGAGGTCTGGATTCTAAAATGATCAGCTGTCCACATACTTATGACCATATAGCTTAATATGAAGAATATAACAATAAGAAATCTGCATTGTTTAGATGTTGGTAAAGTATCTCTCTTCAATCAAAAATGCTGTATACATATGAAGGTGACGTCTAAACCAAATAAATTTAATCATCTGTTTTCTAAAAGGTCCAAGAGTTTGTAGGAACAATAACCAGTTTTTGGAGTTCAAGCTTTGAGACAGTAGATAAAAAACAGTTAGACACATCTATATATCCTTTACCTGAACTATTTGTAATTGTTATTTAGGATCAGGAAAATATTTTGGTTTTGACAATACCATTGCCGAGAATACACAATCTCCAAGATTTGCGTTGATGAAATCTGTATCGGACAATTAGAGTTTATATAGTGCTCAGACCCCCCGACTCACACCTTCCTACACTTTCCTAACTCTTGACCCTTATCCAGTCACTTGCTGCTTCACATCACACTCTGACAAGGCTAATTACAACGGCTGACATTAATAATGTATTAATAATGAATTTCAACATTCAAATTCCACAGACAATCTCATACACACACACACACACACACACTATATATATATATATTAAACAACGTTACCTTTTTCAGATTTTATGTAATTTTAAAATAGTTGAAAAATGGCCAAAGTAAACTCACTCTTGTCTGCAGGCCAGCATTTAATGATCCTGGATTTAAGACTCACTTCTGTACCAACATGCATTGCAGCCTGGGGGCTTGTATATAAAACCTTGTGATGTGAAGTTATAATGTGCCATACTTTTGTTAAAACGTGCCGTTAATACGTTTATACAGACATGAATTATATGCATAGTGAGCAGCTACAGTATTATCTAAACAGTGTACACTGCTATTCAGACTTCATGATTACAGATCTATAGTACATGCTACCGAGCAGTACTAAATTTGCCCATATTAAATATCTTATGATGATGTATTAATGGATAAAGTTATGAACTAAGCCAGCTACTGTATAACACCAGCATAAGTGATACAGGAACACATCAAATGAACCAAAACCGTGGCATTATTGTATTTATATGATCAACATCAACATAATTTAACTGTCAGGACATGAAATTATTTAAAAAAAAAAAAAAAAAATGTTTTTTTTTATTCTTCAAGAAAATGTTCCAATATTATATATCTGTGAGAGGCAAAAGTATGTGAACCTGTAGGGTTAGTACTTAATTAAAAGCATTATTTTATTTAAATATAAATTAATAAATAAATAAATTAATATATTAATATATAATAAATTTGACCCTTTTTTTTTTAAATATTTGCCTTCACATTCATACTGTATACTGTATATCCAAAATATTTCTCCATACTACGAGCAAATAAAGCAAGATTTGGCTTGATCCAATCTTCTTTATATATTTATTCACACAGGCATTATAAGCCCAGTATTAAATGTCTTATCTTTTCTAAGAAACCTGCCATCATGCTGCGAACGGAGCGTTCCAACACTGTTCCTCGGACTGAATCAATCACGAGCTGATCAACACCATCTTAGGCCCATTTACACATTACAGCTAATTTGCACATTGATAGAGTGAAGATGTTTTCTGCTGATATAAGCAAATTCATTCTTGAATGGGCTTTTTATGACAGTGTGAGTGCAATCGATTGCTCTGATTACATTTGGAAAAAAAAGTTGTTCCTGTAAATTGCAGTGGTAATGAAACATTCTTTTCAAGCTTTCTTCCACCACACTGCAGTGCACTGTGGGAACAAATCCTTTGAAAATTTCTAACATAGAGTGACCCATACAGTACTTCAGTACCCAGGATAAATTCTTGTCATGTTATAGCAAAAGTACCAAAAAAGGTAGGCTGTGTCCCAATGCACTATGCACTACTACCTATAGTATGAATTTTAGAATTGTAGTCAAACATAACAGTTCTTTACTAACTGGAAGTGTAAGTCATTTCCAGGTTTATGGCAATTGATGTCAAGCGCATGTACTGTAATGTGACATCACTAGCTTTAGCAGAATATAGTAGTTTTTTTAAACGTTAAAAAATAAAACCATACATGGGCTAATGTAGAAGACATTTGTAAGATGTCTTGTCATCGGTCATCTTGAAAATTTTTTCTCATTCAACATCAGTGCCAGGGGGGCACGGTGGCTTAGTGGTTAGCACGTTCGCCTCACACCTCCAGGGTTGGGGGTTCGATTCCTGCCTCCGCCTTGTGTGTGTGGAGTTTGAATGTTCTCCCCGTGCCTCAGGGGTTTCCTCCGGGTACTCCGGTTTCCTCCCCCGGTCCAAAGACATGCATGGTAGGTTGATTGGCATCTCTGGAAAATTGTCCGTAGTGTGTGAGTGCGTGAGTGAATGAGAGCGTGTGTGTGTGCCCTGTGATGGGTTGGCAGTCCATCCAGGGTGTATCCTGCCTTGATGCCCAATGACGCCTGAGATCACACAGGCACAGGCTCCCCGTGACCCGAGGTAGTTCGGATAAGCGGTAGAAGATGAATGAATGAATGAACATCAGTGCCTGCAGCACCACCCTGTTTCTGCAACAGTTAAGAGAATGAAGTGTCATTTTCAATGTGAACAATTCTCATTCACCTGTAGACATAAAACATAATAGTACAGACATCTGCTTATGGATCTACATCGTATGCTTCCTCCGAAGGGACAGTCTAACGATCCCTTCATAGTAATACATTTAACCTTTAGTCACACTAATTTTCTGTACAATCTGATAAGATACAGTACAATTGAAAACCTAAAACGTTTAATTGAATCAACTGAATGTACAGTAAATGAAACTAAACAGTGTGTGTAGGTTAAGTTACACTTCTACTAATGGTTAGTGTTTACTTTTAACCCTAGCAGCATGTGACAAATTATGATGTCACCTCATGACCTCAGGAGGAAAAAAAGATTTCGAAAAAAAAAACAAAAAAACAGTTAATTGATATGTTTTGGTTTAAATGAGTCCAAATCAGACTGATGTAAAGGCAGCTCTCAGTGTTCTGCTGTTTAGGGTGGCTAATGTACAAAACATAGTTGGTAAGTAACTGAATATTAACTTAGCTATTTTTTTTACCACAACTGTCTAAACTCCTGAAATGATTAACAGGTTGAGACTCGGCACTAAAACTGAAAAAAAAAAATTAAAAGTGTGTAATACATGAGCAGGATCAAAAGTCTAACCATAATGGGTAAATTTAAATCATCTAACTCACTTAGACATTTTAATGTCCTAATTCTCTCTAATAAAGACTTGCTGACATCATACACTGCAAGTTTAGTCCGTTTTTTTTTTTCTTTGTTCTTTTTTTGTAACGGATAGCAATGTTAATTTCAGGCACGGTTTTGATTTGCTTCCTTGAACCACTGGCATTTGTAAGGAATGATGGATGAAGCTTCAGCTAACTTCTCATTGTAATCAGGGCTTTCCATCGTGATGCATGTTGTCATTTTAATCAGAGTTGCCTCAAGTGATTGATGCGACAGTCTGTGGCAGTTAGACCAGCAATGGGATTGGTTCGGAAGAGGAGAAGTGGGTGGGGATGTTGGCAGAGCAGGAGGACAAGGGATGGCTATTTTGCATAACAGAAAAGAGAGAGAGAGAGAGAGAGAGAGAGAGAGAGAGAGAGAGAGAGAGAGAGAGGGAGAGAGAGTGAGAGAGAGAGAGCAGGAGAGAGAGTGAGGGACACTCTCTATTGCTTACAATTACATTGTTGTTCACCAGGTTACTGGCGAAATAACTCCACTGATGGTGATAAAAATGGCACCACAATCTTATGTCTTCATTTTGCATTTTGTTGTGATCATGAAAATAAGGATCTCTCTCTCTCTCTCTCTCTCTCTCTCTCTCTCTCTCTCTCCCTCCTTCTCTCCTTCTCTGTCCCTCCTTATTTCAGCGATTGCTTTATTGCCATGAATACAGTGCAAAGAAAATCGATAGTAGGATAACAGCAATAATAAAGATAATGAGAGCAATGAAACCGTCATAATAGCCCTTTCTTTTTTGTTTCTCAGTATCATTATCGTCCCTACTATATGACACACACACACACAAAACCTCATTTAGGATGATGATGTAAGGTAGGAGTTGAGTGATTAATCTCATTATCGCATGCAGGTATTTTACAGCCTGTCTGCAGGTCTTCAGTGTCCCTCAGGCGATGACATGCATCTCCCTGTAGGTCTCTTTTGGGGTAATGATACTTTCTCACCTTTGGAGATGTGACATTTTTCCAAACAGATGGTTGCAGGGCATTTTTTGTCTTTTTTTGGTTTCAGTCTTAAGGTCTATGATTCAACTTCCCTATATATGCATGATATCTGTGGATGTCATTAGGAGATAGTGGACAGGCACTTACTGTACTATACTCCCAGGTCAATAAGTTTTTATGTAGGACGATATGTTGTTCCCTTTCTGTTCTATAGGGGTTACATAACCAGTCTAAATGTCTTGCATGTCTTGTGGCATTGTGAAAGTGGAATAAGGTGCATTGCTTTATTATACATTTGCAATTCATTTTCACTGGAGTTTTTATAGATTTGGTTTTATATATGTTTTGAGCCGATGCTATGTTTGTCAACTGTTAAATCTACTGCATGGGCAAGCAAATATCAAATTATGTTAGTTAGTTTGAAAGAAAACAAAGTTGTAGCATAACAATTGCATTCTCATCTCTAGTCAAATCTAGATTGTTATTGACATTCAATATTACAAAGCTATGGGGGATCCTACACATTTTGTATGGGTATGATACCAAATAGGTATCATAGTCTTTTGCACATTTTTAAGATGATGGCTGTTTGCAAGTAACCTGAATTATTGACTCATAATTGTCACATGTTCTCCCTGCTCTTTAGTATTTACCGTATTACCCTAAAGTTTTCTGTTGACATAAAAGGTGACTTACTTGTAGCTCTGTGTACTTATCGTATGACAGAGCGCTTAATGTTCTACAGTTTCTTCTACACAGAGAATTCTGCACTTGTGCTAATGCTACAAACATTAAAATCTGCTTTGTAATAGTTATACAGTGAAGGTTTTAGCAGTAATCCCACTGTAATAACTTTTCTTTGAAATCTCAAATTGAGAGATAGTAGCATACACCACAAACTATATTTAGTAGGATGATTATTGTTATATTTTGCTGCTGATCAGTATATTTATATATAACACAAATACAATTTCCAGGCATTACTAATTTTGCTTTACTGCTTTGCTTTGTTACTCAAATGCTGTTAAATATGTTAGATGGGAGCCCAAGCATAAAAATTGGTGTATATAGCTTATATTGCTGTATATAAGCCTTATTGGTTTCCATTTCACACGTTTCAAGCTTAAAGGCAAGTGCTGAAGGAGTTGGTCTAGACTCATACACACTGTATCTTGGACAGTGTCCTTGTGTAACACAAAAGCCACTTATATACAAAATTATAACAAACTCATGCCCAGAGAGCTCAACACAAGACAAGTGGACTGTTTGACAGATTTCAATCATCTGGGTCACAAAGAAAAGCCACTTAAGCACCGTCTTGTAAGAACTTTTCTCATTTGGCTGTTGATGTGTCTTTGTATGTACGTGGATGAATTTAGTGGAATGTATTCACTCTTTCTAAGCCACGATGGAGAAAAATGTAAAGCTAAATGTATCCTTATCAACACAACCATTAACAATTTTTTTTTCTTCTCAGAAATGGAGATGAACCAAAAACAGACAGAGAGTTACAAGAAGAAAATAGACGAACTGATCAGAGAGAAAGACATGCTGAATAAGGTAGGTGTGTGAGTGAGTGATGAATGAATATCACCCTCACTTGAGCAGACATAGGTGTGTCGATAAGATTTACCATATGAAAGTTTAATTATATGGTAATTGAATATTAAATAATACATTTATGTTATTTATTTCTGTGTGGTGGCACTGAAGGTATGGTTGCCTCCTCACAGCTTCATACTGTATGTTCTCACCATCTGGGCTCCTCTGGGTTTTTAAGATTCCTCCCACCTCAACAAAAACAACAAAAAATGTGTGTGTGCATAGAGCCATAACAATAGATTTTTTTTAAAGAAACTTTGATAGTATTGCTTACTCCATGCAGCTGGTTTGCTACAGTATACCTAGTAATGCACTGTATTGATGTGTTGTAAAGGGCAACAGAAAATCATAACGTTAGCATTCCATTACAGATCTCCTACTACAAACCCAACCACAGCTTTCTGTATCTGAAGTATGTCATGCCTTCAGATACAGAAAAAGGCAGTAAAAGCTTAAATACAATTAACACTTAGACCTAATCAGGAACCCAATATAATCTGAGTATGAGCTGCTGTCTGTTATTATATATAAAGGTAAAAAAAAGAAAAGAAAAAATAAATGGCAAAAATGCACATTTATTTGTTTTGTATTATGTTTATGGTTATATTATTCATGTCACAAACTAATCATATGGTAATATTCTTTGTCAGAAAAAAATCTTGTGAATTCTTTTCTTGTGAAGGCTTTTGGTCAATACAAATATGATTAGCTAATCATTTATTTATGCAATTCCTTTTTTTTTGCTTGTTTGTTTCTTAAAAATTGAAGAATGCATTTTTCTTTACTTTCACCTCATTTCTCAGTGTCAGTGCATATATTATTCTCAAGACTAAAAACAGACAGCTTTGTGCTCATTGGTATAACTCCTTAATCCTAATTTGTTAATTATTAAAACTGAAAATTAACTTAATATAAATATCTAACATGCATGAAAAGAAGTAATTAATTAATTAAAGTTCAAATTAATAATAGATTAATAATAAACTATGTGTTTATTGTCTGTACTGTGTTGTTTTTATCATATTAATTGCATTTCTTGTTGTTTGCTGTTGAAGTTAGCAGGATAAAACCAAATTAATTCAAACTATTAATTTTGTATGTATAAACATATGCACATACAAATATACAAAATATGTCACTACACTAAAACACTGCACAATGCTGAATACTACAACATAAAAAATGCATGAAGAAATAGTCATTAAAGGGTATACAGTAACTAATAAATACCTAATAAATACTGCAACATCTAATATTTGAGTACATCAATTACAGTATTATTCTGAGTATATTAATTAAAGAAATAACCAAATCAAACAACACATTTAACACTGCTGATGTGTGTAAGCAGATATCATACTGCAGCACACTCGGAAACAATGATATCAAGTTATCACATTGTGGATTCTTTATACTCTTCCACCCCAGAGCTGCAATTTGCTCTATTAACATAGTTATGATAATGAAGTGCAATTCACTATCGAGTAGCTTCCTGTGCCGCTGATCTCCAGAATATTGCGATATTATTGTGGATATGGAGATGAGTGGCCATTCATATTTAATTGGATTGGAAATACGCAGCTGTCTCCCACAAGCAGACACATACAGTATATGCATAATGTCATGCAGACTAGACTCCTGAAATTGGCTATACATTTTAGTCAACCTCCCTTCATGTACTTTACACTAATGCCTCAGAGATGAAAATGTATATTTTATTTCATCCAAGTAGTTGATCTTTTGAAATGACACATTTGACTAAATAAATGGTTTTTAAAGCATCTTTCATCTAGACATGAGTGTGTTCAGCTAGGCTTGTGTTTGTTTATGTGTGTGTTTAGAAATTGATCAAGGCAGCAAATGCCACCGAGAAGCAGCTAAACTTGGTGATGCTGCATGAGCAGACAAAGAAGACGCTGGAACAGGAAATTCTGAATCATCGAGATGAGGCACAGAAACAGCGCAAGATCATTTTTCAGCTGGAAAAGGAGCGTGATCGCTATATCAACGAAGCTAGCGAGCTCACACAGAAGGTGACTGTCTAACACACACACTCACACATTTTCATGTAGACACAGGGTTTAACACAGTCATACTTTTATATAAACATCACCATAGTTTAGTGTACTCCCAAACCCTGCCTTAATTGCTCAGTCACTGCTTAGCAACTGTTGCCTTTGACCACGATATCAGTCAAGCTTTCTTCCCATTAGCAGACATTTTTAATTAAAGCTGACACCCATAATTATGTTGGCAAACGGAGGCTTTTCCCCTACCCATTTCCTCACCAACAGCCGAACAAACAAAACATTATCAAACCATCATCATTCAAAGATGTATAGTTTTGATTAAAAATCTTTTGCCTAAATGTTGTGTCATGAGCTAGATGGCTAACTGGTATGTTAAATCAGCTAGTTTGACTAAGTGCTGTGCTAAATGAGCTAGTTTTTATTATACCATGTGTTACGTCAGCTAATTTGACATGTATGAAAAATGAACTCTGACTGTGGACTGAGTGGTGACTAAGAACTGTATTAAATGAGCTAATATGAATAATTGATGTGTGTTAAATGAACTAGCTTGACTAAAACCAGCACTTGATGGATTGTTAAGTTAAGTCTAATGTACTGTTTATAGCTGACCTATCAAATAGACAAAGCAACCTACATTACTGATATTATTACTACTACATTACATTTGAGTACAATGCCTTGAGATTTACATTAAGGCAAACCTTTAGAATTTAAAACAAATTTGAGAAAATACAAAAATATGACAAATTAAAATAGCCTTGTTTTAAATAGAGAAAGATTAAAGAATTAAAAGAAAATAATTTAAAGAAAACCATTATTAGTATTTCATACAGTTCTGCCATGTGAGAATATGACTGAAGACTACATTCTCTTGCTCGACATTGTCTTATACCACAGACATAAAGGTCATGAGAGCTGTATAATGAATCCCAGACAGGCATGATAACTTACTATAACAGATTATACTGGCATTATAAAGTTCTAATAAGTGAAGGTAGGTATGCTAATGAATGGTAAGCGGCTCACACCTCACCATGACTGCCCAGGGACACATTTGTCAGTGTTACGGTTTATAAAATATTACCTTTTTTTATTCGAGCATCTTTGCAAGCCTTTGCAAATAATAAATACATAATATAAAAAAGCAAGTTTCTGCATCAAATTTCCATTTTATTCTACTTTATTTAATATATAAATATGGGGAAAAATGTTGAATAGTATGTATACACACACCGCAGTATATTTGCATCAACTATGGAAAAAAGTTTTTTTTTTTTAAATTAAAGCCAAGCTGAGAAATCCAGCTACTGGTCTGCTTGGTGGACCAGCTTGCAAGTGGAGGTAGAGAGAACCGTTTCAAGTATTACAAATTTAATCAGGTCAGAACTATTAAAACAATAAGTTTATTGACCTTAACAACAAAACTTTACTTGCTGTGCAAACTCAAAGCCCAAATTCAATCTTTTATTTTGAGGCAGTGTGTGTGTGTGTGTGTGTGTCTGTGTGTGTGAGAGAAAGAGAGAGAGAGAGAGAGAGAGAGAGAGAGAGAGAGAGAGAGAGAGAGAGAGAGAGTGAGATAGAGGATTTCTATTCTGAATCTTCCTATAGTCTGGCAAATTCAATTTCTATGGCCAGTCTAACTAACGACATGAAAATTAAGCTATTTATCATTTATCATATGTGTTCAGATGAGTAGTCTGGATGAAGTCAATAAGATAAAGTCATGCCAAACAGATAGTTATGATAAAGTAAATCGGCAAAAGAGCTAGATGTGCGATGTGCAATCATAGTGCTCCAAAGAGTTAATTGCACCTCATGGTAACAAAAATGCCATTACAACAAGCATTACGGGGGCATATACAACGATTTATATTATATAAAAATTCAAGATTAGAATTAGCTTCAATTTATATTTAAATGTGTTTGTATTTATCACCAATGAACAATCCTGAGGTAAATGAGGTGACTGTGGCGAGGAAAAACTCCCTTAGATGGAAGAGGAAGAGAACTTGAGAGGAACCAGACTCAAAGGGAACCTCATCCTCATTTGGGCGACACTGGAGGGTGTAATTATGAACGGTTATAACCACTGGAGAGTGTTATTATGAATAATGTCCTTGCTACAGTCAGATGGAGTTGGCATCTTCTGTGTGATTAACCTCTTGATTTTTTTTTGAGGTTGTCATAGTTATCCCAAACTATTGTTGTTCATTACATTTGTTCATTACATTACATCCACTTTTTCTCCACTTTCACCACTTTGCAAAATACTATAGTTATAGCCTGGATAAAAGCAGATAATTGAGAGGATATATGTTACTTCCTGCATAGACAACATCTTAAGGGTAACACATTTAATCCCTTCTGCTCCCCAGCTCTTCTACAGGGAGTCTGCTAACCTTTTAGCTTGCTAATTTGCCATAGAACACCCAAGGGCTTATAGAAACAAGCCTGAAGTGTTGTAAAACCATTTCTTTTAGCTAATGAGAATGCCTCAGTTCCAGCTTTCTTCCTTCTGAATCAAGCTTTTAAAGATGTAGGCATTTCCCATTACCCAGAGAAAGCTCGAAAAATGGCTTTGCAGGCAGAAGTGATAGTCAATAAGCCAGAAACACTCTCATACATGTGAGTAACATGCTTGAGCAGTGAGCTCCACGATGACTTGCTATGGAATTCATCTAGAAATCTATGAAGCTAAAAAGTAGTCTCATTTCGTTCCTAGGCAATAAAGTAATTACAAATAATTAGCAGTTACAGCAATAGCAATTTTTGAATAACATTTCTTCTCACTTGGTCTTGCTTCAGGAACCATATTCACAACAGCTAAATAATGACCCAACTTTTTGAGCTTTCTTTTTTATTTCAAAAAGTGATGTTACAAGGCTCCATGCCGCCATTAACTAAATCAACTAAATTCTTGTGGAAACAGCAATTCCATAATAACTCATGCATTTTATAAACTGCTGTTTGTTTGTGTGTGCTTGTTTTTATTAGGCCATGTTTATTTTGACTGGAAGCTAAATGTTTATGCTAAAGATGCCAGGTATCAGACACAAGCTGTAAACAAGAACCACCAGCTGCGTTTACAAATGATAAGGGAGAAAAAATGTTTATGACTTTCTGTATAGTGGCTAGCAAATAATGATGTGAACTAAGAATGGGTTAGCTACTTGCTTACTTAGCTGCTTACATTTTTTTCCAGTTCCAACAACGGGTCCCCAATGTAAGTTTGTAAACAGGTACAAAGCTAAGATTAGCGTTTTTATGGAATCAATTTTTTTTCCCAAAATTTAAATTTCTATCAAATAAATCAGAATCAGTGATTTTACTGCCTGCACATTTTATCCCTTAACAGAGATGTTAGTGTAGTTATGTGGCAGATACATTAGAGGTTAGGTTGGGTGAGAAGTGCTGCTTTCAAAGAACAAACTTCTGCTTGGAGTGGAATGACGGTGAATAGACATTGGTAGCATTTGGCGCTAATATGACAGCTAAATGATGATAACTCTTTTATAGGAAGAGGATCAATTGCATTTGAATGACTGTAATATGTAATAATGGCTATTATTCAGTTGGGATTTAGAGGCTTGACTGTACCACAGACATAGCTGGGAAATATTAAACATTGATTTTTTTATTCTTTTGATGTAACTGACTTCACACACACACACACACACACACACACACACACACACACACACTCTCTCTCTCTCTCTCTCTCTCTCTCTCTCTCTCTCTCTCTCTCTCTTTTATTGCTCACTCTAGTATTTATTGCAGGATATTATTTTAAAAGACAAGCTTTGATTTGTATTAGTTGCTTAGTACATATAAGATAAAGAGAAAAGATTTATGCTAGAAGCCTCATTATAAATGTAATCCCTCTATGTTCTTCCAGTTGCTACTGCTAGATTAATCCTGATTTATTTCAGATTCAACTAAACCACATTATTGCTAATGAGTCGATATTGATCCCTATACATAGTGATGCATTCAGAGTTGAGTTACGTGAAAGTAGGGAGGTTTTAATAACAAAATTGCAAACATCAGCATTCAGACCTCAGACATAATTACAGACCTAAGCATTATTTCACGTTTTCCCAATAAACACTTCAAGAGTCAAAAGTATGGAATATCAATTAATGAATATTAAATACATTAATAGGGATGTGGTAGCTTAGTGGTAAAGGGATTGGTTTACCAATCAGAAGGTTGTAATTTTTAATCCCAGGTCTACCAATCTACCACTGCTGGGCCATTGAGCAAGGCTCTTAACCGTCATTTACTTCTTTGGACATGAGAATATGAGATGAAAAATGTATGCTCTGGATAAGGTCATTTGCCAAATGCCATAAATGTAAAAAAAGAAAACACAATTGTACATTAATGAAATCTAACTAACTAATTAATAATAACAATCATAACCAGGCAAAATGCTTAACTCAAAACTAAGCTATGAGTGCAGCAGATGAGTGCTTGGTCTGCTTATCCATCAAATTATAGATATGTTTTCTTGACAGCAGAGCTCATCAAATTAACAGAAACTTTACAAATAAATGATTTTCTGTGATGCAATGTTAATGTACTACAGAATATTAAAAAAAATACATGTTGTTTTTCTATATCATTTTCAGATAACAGTAATCATTTTCCTAATAAAAAACAGATGTGTAAAAAATACTGACCCCTAGTACTGACTCCCTTTAATGGAGAAGGCAAAAAAGAAGAACCCTAACAATACAGGCTCAATATTGAAAACTTTAGTTGATATCGTCACATTTTAGAAAAAAATGATTAGACACCACCTTCGTAAGAAGCTTTTTAGAATTTTATAAATCTAATTACAAAAGAAAAATGGACAGGGTGAAAAGGATTTAAGGGTTGAAAAAGTTCTCTCAATCCCACCTTTTCATTTATAGAATTATTATTATTATTTTTTTTTTGCTCAGCTTTTCACATTTAAATTCGACCATGCTCTCCATGATTGGATTAGCCCGGGGTTCCACAGCACTCTAATGCGGCAAATCCATGTAATTCGGTTCCAATTCAGCTTTTAATTTGACATATAATGTCTTACATTGACAGAGACTGTGCAGGCAGAGCTGCTGAGAGGGATAACAATAACAACACCCATATGATGTTTCAATCAGGTTTCATTGAAATAGTCTGTGCCTCTCACTGTCAAACAAGTGAACAGGTTCTTCTGAATTTGTCAGCCACCAACTGTCATAAATCAACTCTGCTAAGACGCTGTGGCTCTTTCTGGATGTGTTGGGTCGGTAGGAGGAAAGTCAAATAGAACTAATGGTGATTGGAAATGAAAAATGTCACTCTTGTATTTTGATGGATCAGACACTGATTTTGTCCTCTCTCTCTGTCTGCCATTCTTGTTCAAGGGCTTATCACATATGGAGGATCTCAAAGTGCGAGAGATGGAGATCTTTGAATATAAGAAGAAGATCGCTGAGGCGGAGACGAAGCTCAAGCAGCTGCAGAATCTGTACGAGGCCATCAGGGCCGAACGTAACAATTACAGCAAGAATCTGCTTGATGCTCAGGTACATAAATCCTTTATATATACCCACACGTGTATTCTTTGTACAATGTGTCCTTCTCATATACTGCTAGTTATAATGATTTGTATACTTGTATATGTCCTTCTCATATACTAATCCTTATGCAGTTTGGTGAGACTTTACTTGATTATTCTCTCAATATTTTCCTGATTTCTTGATGCTCTCAAGCTTCTCATATTGTAATTCCTTTATTTATTGTATTTTTTGCACTTTTTCTTGTTCTACAATATCACGCTATTTGCATATAGTCAACTCATTTTCAGCTTGGATTTGAATACATATCCAATGTCATACAAGTCATGTTTTATCTTGTAACTGATTTTTGTTCTCTATTTTTTCACACTATACTATGATATTTTGATATTTATAGCCTTTACTGTTTGTCTGGAATGAAGCAGTCTTTCTAACACTGCAAAACCAGAAGCACAAGATCAATGTCACTATTAAGCTTTATGCTGCCTTTAGTGATCATAGAGGATAATTGTTAGAAGATAATGTCAGAGGTTTGCAGAGTAGTTAATATATGGAAAATATGTGGCTATACGTTTGAATAAAAACCATAATATTATTTATTTTTTCATATAGTTGTTTCACAAATGTCATATATTCGATATAAAAAGCAGAATACCCAAACTATCACCCTCATCAATTTGCACACTCAGATTTTATTATAATTTCTTTTACAAATAAAGGCAATATATTTTATGTTATAATAATAAGTCTTTACAGGTATGGCAAGCTAGCTACTATAATGATATTAATATTATTGTGTTACACAAATAATATCTGCATAATACAAATGGTCAAGTTAACAATTAACAGTCAACTGTGTGACACTATTCTTGATGTCACATGAACACAACAGGGGTCACAACAATATGATACTATATATATATGAAACATTTGAACTAACACAAACAAATTAACTACCAGATCATTAAAGGTGGGGTGCACAATGTTTGAAGGCCAATGTTGACATTTGAAATCACCAAAACAAACACGCCCCAACCCAAATGAGTGTCACCCCTGTATTGATAGCTCCGCCCCACACATACATACGTAACCCAGGCAACTATTATGGCGGAACCTGTTGGGGCAGCTGGCCGAGGGGATATTTTTATCAATAAATGAACTCAATGAGTAATACTATGGTAATACAAATGTGTTTTTGTAGTACTGTGTGTTGTACCGTGAAAGGTTTAGCTCCGTTTCACATGGAAGATGTTCAGTTCTCTCCAGCGCTGGAAGGCTGATCCTATATTAACACGGGTCCTGCTTCTTATCGTAAGCCTTTTTTTGTTTTTATCCGCCATGTCAATGTTTCAATCGCTTTCGGCTAATGTCAGACATGCGCACTGAACACTCTCTCTGCCGTTTATTGAAAAGACACGCCCCTTTCTGCTCATTGGCTAAACGTTTGTTTTGTTTGTCGGCCCGACTCAGTTTTCTGAAGCATTTCTCAAACATTGTGCACCCCACCTTTAATTTAAACATACAGGTCTGTTGTTTTGTTGTAGAAAATAATTCAACACGTTCTAACCAATAAAACTGGAGAATTTATCAAAATATGGCTAAAAAATCCTAATCAGTAAGAAATACTTTAATTTAAACACACTGGTTGGGCTCAATTCTCAAAAATGATTCGCATTAGATTCTGGGTGGCTTATATTCTGTGCATTTACTGTAGATCTGTGTAGGATGAAAGTGCATTACTAACTCGTGGGAAAAAAATGCTCCTGCAGCTATGTAAGTTTTAAAGTCCTTACTTAACTATATCCTAATGAGTGACTGTCTCGGTAGCAGTCTTACTGAACTGCTGATTCTTTTGAGAGAGCTGAAGAGGAACCGGCAGCAGTGTTACACTGTGACACGCCACAGGAAGAGATTCCTTTGCTGTGTTTTTCAAAGGACAGTTCCTGCATTTTGTATTCCTTTTACTCTTCTACTCTCTTTTATCATAATACCTGAATTTGAAGAGTAAAAATATACTCCCATGCTCCTGTCTTAAGTCTTGTCCTTGTCCCAGTTGAACACTGTAGTTGTCGTATGATTAGACTACAGTAAAAAAAAGAGCTTTTTGGCAACTAGTCATGTAAATTGTATGGAGTGTGCTTATTGTTGGCTTGTTTGTTTTTGACTAAATGCTAATACTGACTCTTTGCTTCGAGTGTACAGGTTGTTTAATATTTATAACCCTTATGCTTTTTCGCCTAATCTTGTTGTGAGCCTTTAGATTGTGTGCCTCTTCTTATATCTCTCTTTTTAGTCATGGGCTGATATTAAATTTGCATCCCATGAAAAGCGCTTAAATGTTTTGTTGCAGATTTTATCATCATCCATCTTTACTTGTAGCGTAGTGTGCACATGGCATTTGTTTATCGCTTGCTAGCTCAGGAGTGCATAAACGCTGTCTACTTAGTCAGCGTCCTTTCACATCAGAAGCAGCGGCATTATTTTGTCTATAATACTGTGTATTAAGTGTAACAATACTGGCTGTTGAATATCAATGTTAATACCACACCGCTGTTGAATTCTTTAATACAGTATGATCGATCAGAATCACAACAGCAGCTCATGACGGCTCTATGACTGAGTAAGGTTTATTGTAACGCGCTTGTTTAAATATGTTTTTTAAATGTTATACAGAATATTTATAGTAACAGCTCATTCACAGGGACAAGTATGATGGAAGTTCCACGTACTCTTAGAAATGAATTTAAAAATGTGTTCTTATTTAACAAAGAATAAAATAATTGTTGCTACATGGTTAAGGTTTCTGAAGAGAGATGTTCATTAAATAATTATTTAATGGTCATAAAATAGAGAATAAATTATGTCAGCTCTCTGAAACTTTAATGTGATCTACTGTAGAAACCAAAATTTAATTGAATAAAATTGAAAATAACCTGGTGGCAAAAGTTTGAACACCCCTTTATCAACGCATCCTTAAATCGCCTTTTGCTTGTAATATAGCTCTGTGTTGATGAGGGAGATTCGAACTTAGCATAGCTCCATTTGCCCATTTTATTCCACTACTTTTTGCAAAAAAAATTTTTTCAGATCTATCAAATTGCGAGGTGGTCTCATGTGCACAGCCCTCTTCAAGCTATTCCATAGGGTATGATTTATATGATTTATATTTCTATGATTATACGGTTAAATTTATGTCATATATTTCTATGATATATTTATATGACAGAATAGGCTGAAGCAAAACTCATGGGAAAGCTACAAATGTGGTAGTGCAAATTGGGAAATGTAAACAAAACTAATGGACAGAGGAAAAAAAAATCCTTTTTACCTTTAGCACACTTTGAAGAATGTTTCTGTTTATGCAACCCCATTTTCCGTACGAGCCCGGATCATGTTGATTGATGATGAAGCAGAAAGGAGTCATTTTCCTTAACCGCAAATCTATTGTTAGAGGATCTTCATCATATAATCTGACATGGGGAACAGATGTTATCGCAACAGTGGTTCATAGAATTCGACCAAGATTTTATTAGGATCATCTCCCCCACCGTGGCAGGTAATAACCTTAAAAGACTGTGAAACTCAGAGTCTAAAACCAGCTTAAGGGGACAAGTGAAGCCGAACTGAAATAATTGCCTCCCACAGCATAACAGAGCCACAAGTTTTTCTTTTAATCTGTAAGCGTGCGTGTATATAGTGTATATATGTATGTTTCTGTGTGTGTGTATAAAACAACTATGTCTGTGTCTTTTTTTGGTGCATGCATTCATGCAGTTGAGTGTCTGGAACTGATTGTACTTTTGTTCTGCATATTTCTGTGCTTCTGTTTATGTCAGGCTTTTTCTTTCTTTTTGTGTTAGTTGCCTCATCATGTATTGTGTGTGTGTGTGTGTGTACAGCATGAAATCACGGATATGAAGCGCAAGATAAAATCCATGAGCCAAGAGACTGGTCAGCTCACAGAGGAGATCAAGAGCAAAGAGGCAGCACTGGTCAAAGAACATCTCGAGTTTCTGCGAATAGAGAAAGAAAAAGAGGCTCTCAAGGTACAAAATAACTCCTAAAACTTTCTACTTTCTATTTTCTATACTGCTGCCAGTCACCCACCTATTATATTGTGTCTATTTTCCTGACTTGGCACCATTTACCAATCACTCATGGTACGCTTTCATTATTGGTTTTTTTTTTTTTTTTTTTTTTCACCTTTTCTAAAGAACCATTTCAGTTATTTATTTATCTTTTATTTATTTTACAATGTACTTTAGAGACCATTATAGCAGCTGAGTGCTACATATCACTTCATGCTGATCTGTTCTTTTAAATCCGGCTCTTTCAGCTAATCAAATGTGTTTTTTTTCCCTCAGGCTGCATTGTGTTATGTGTAATTTTGACTGCATTTTGTGTTTGTGTGTGTGTGTGTGTGTGTGTGTGGGGGGGTGTTATTGTGTAGAACATTTTTGTGTTTTATTTCCTCTTTGTAGACAAAAAGCAAGGTGTCATTCTTGCATTTCAGAAAAAAAAAAAAATCTGTAATCAGGTGCTTTTCGTTCAAATGTATTTTTAGGGTTCAAAGGAACAAACCAAAAACCTGACCCTAGATCTGCACTTATAAACATGGGACCATGTAATGTATAGCGTACATTAAATTTGTCAGCTTTCATATTGGTCTTGGTCTCAGTTCATGCATGGAATTGAATCATGTATTGAGGGGGTCATTTTTATTCATCAGCACGGAATTCAGTTTCGATAATCCTTTCATTTTTAGTTTTCATATCTCTACCTTTATCAAATAGCATAATTTAAGTTTAAAGGCAAATAACTTTCAATATCACCTTGAAAGAGCAAGAGAGAGAGAGAGAGAGAGAGAGAGAGAGAGAGAGAGATAGAGAGAGAGAGAGAGAAGGATCTTTGAATGATTGTTGAAGAAGTAGAAAGAAAGAAAACATATAAAGGGATGCTCAGAATAATTTATAGACGAACATATTGAAGTATTGCATGGCTTTGAGGGCCTGTGGTGTTCTGATTCAACAGCTGACATGAAAGGCTAAATGAATATCTATGAGCCCTATATATCAGAGTCATTATGAGCCATTATAATAATTCAGCTCCATGTCCATGGTATTGATGCACTGTTGGAAGTCGAGGGTAGGTCAGTCTTGATGAATATGTTCATTGTGAAACTTCTGATTTCAGGTGCACTCCAGCATTATTAGTCTCAAATAATAACATAATTTAATACTTTTATTAACCTTGATATATACAACCTTAACAAACCTACGCTTAATGGGACTGGAGCTACAGACGACATCTAGGTCAACAGGTGGAACTTTTCATTAGAATGTATAAAAAAGTTCAGTTAGTTCAGTTCAGTTGGATATTAAACACTTTCACGCAGTTTGTTTCCATAAAAAGAAACTTTATATCATATTAAAATCTTCATTATATTGACAGAATAAAAGTAATGAATAAAATTTGGCTGCCACATTTGGCAAGGACACAAAACTAAAGGACAATGGCTCTGGTATTAGGACTTTTATAACATTAGTCAAAAACTAGTTAATATTGTGGAGCTGTAAATTCATACTTACAATCTAGTCTTAAATATTTATTAGATGAATATTTAAGAGATATAGATAGAGAAATATTTATTAGATATAGATACTGCTACCAATTTATGTAAACTGAGCCTATCATTCCACACCAAGTCCATCATACAGGATAAAGTTTTAGCTTTTGCCACAATTAGTATGAAAGCCTCTGGCAAGCTCAGATCCTTTAGACAGCATCATCTCTACAACAAAGCCAAGATTAGGGAGACGGAGTAAAAAGAGGTGATGATCTTTTGAACTGTGAGCTGTGAAACTTGTGTGCTAGCCATGTTCCAGCATAGGACTGGACCAGGAGACCTGAGCAGATGGGTAGGGAGAAGGTACAGGAATGTTCTTCTGCTTTACATCAGAAACAGGTCTAATATTCATGGATATGAATGTTAGGCAACAAGATAATTTGTAGAGAAGACATTTATGACATACAGAAGTTCAGTTCCTTTAGGTTTGATATTTGGGTAAAAACAAGGATGAGAAGTTTGTGTCAGGATCACGCTCAGACTTTTTATCTGTTGGAACGTTAGGGGGCGTTCCGGGAGTTGTCTCTTGTACTATGTGTTTTTGTTTACGTTTTGTGTTCACGTGTCTGCCCAGCCCTTGTCCAGTTCCTTCATCTCGTGCACACCTGTTCCTTGTGTGTCTAATTGTCTTCCTTTTTATTTTGGCCACGTTGCCTTGGGCAGTGCGGAATCCTCGTCTTTGTGTTGTCTTCGTGCGTTCTGCTTGGTTGTTCTGTCTTGGTTCTTTTGAGTTTCGGTGTAGTTCATGTAATGAACTAGCTATCTGGGTCTGGGTTCTTATCTGTGAAGACACCCCCAGTCTCTGACAGTTAGACAGTCCATGTACTGTAAGCTTCTGATCATTTTTGTGATTAATTTCATGAGTGCTTCAATAGATGGTTTCGTGGATCAGTGTGCTTCCCTTTCTACATTTTTCCAATTAGAACATATTAATGTAATGATTACATGGACCTCCTCTCGCAAAAGGAGTGTCAAGCATCTCTGGGCATATGTCCAAGTCAAGAAGCTTAACCTGCATGCCTCAGGATTGACTTTGTGATGTGTGATGCCAATTTCACTCATCCCTATTACTATGAAAAACAAATGATCATGAGGGAACCCCGGAGAGAGCCAAAGATGAAAGACAGCTACAAATAAATGGACAGAGGAAGAGCAAAATAATGAGTGAAAGAATCAATTCTCTTGTTTTGCTGATGCTTAGTTTCTTGTTCGGATTTCTGAGCTAATGAATACAGTGTAGAATCCAGAAAGAGAAAAGTGAAAGCACCAAAACTAATCAAAACAACAACAAAAATGAATAAGTATTTGCATTTCCTGTCATGATTATTTCTTGGTAATCAAACTAGTTTATTTAATTATCTTATGCATTGTCAGTTTGGAGGAAACAACATGTCTATCAGATCTTCACTTGAGCAAAATTGCTCAGTTTTGTGTGTTTGCCTTAATAAATATGTATAAAGGTGCTTATATTTAAAAATGCAACATACATTGCAATGTTTATGCAAATGTATTCATTTAGGCACCGCAACGCTATGCAGTTTATCAAGGTTATACCTTAGTATATCAAAATGATGTTTCTTAAAATAATTTTTACATATTATATATTCATCACTCGTACACAATTATTCCCTTTGTTCCAGCAAATTAGCGACTGTTTGTACAGTAAGATTAGCTTAGTGAAACGACCGCATTCAAGTTCAAAATATTCAGGGTATATCCTTTTTCTGCTCTAATGTTTCTCTTTTATTTTTTTTAGCTTAATGCTGCCTGTTCTTCATCCAGTCAGGAATGTAATTGTTATGGGATACAGCACAGTTCTGATATTGCTTTGATAATTGAATCATAAGTTCCACCGCAATCTAAAAAGCATTATCAGTGGCGGTCTTCCCGTTATGAATGGGCACCAGTGTCATTAGCCCCCATATCCCTCTGGTCTCTGCAACCAAAAAACAATTCGAACTAGTAAACAAGACAGCAGACCTTAAAAAGCAAGACTTTAAAAAAATAATTACCACAGCATTGATTGCTTGACATGTGGCGCACAATAAAACTGGCTGGATTAATTACCACAGCACATCATTGGGATTGCACCCTCCATAACTGCATAGAGGTAGAATGCCTTGTTATGCCAATCACGTCATGGAAAATCTGCTTGACATGAAGTCAGAAAAGAGGCCAGGCAGAACAGGGAAGCAGGAGAACAGTCAGTAAAGGCAAGGACAAATAAAAATCGTTCATGTCGCAGAATACAGAAAATTAATAGCATACAGTATGTGCTACAACTCATCTTTTTCAGTCTTTTACTCACCATCCCTTTAAAGTCTGCAGGCATTTCAGCTTTGAAATTCTTGGTTCTATTGTACATCTTCACATGCACTTTTTCTAAAATCAGCAGTTGTTTCTTTCTGCCTTAGTTACTACTCAAAGATAGATGGTCTGTCTAAATTCTAGGAATGTTGGCCTCATTGTAAAATGACTTCTTACGGCGCCTTATACAGAGAAACTATTAGTGTCTGTAATAACTTGTTCTTAGGACTCAACATAATCTAATTTAAGATGGGTAAATTTGTGGCCTCAAACGCATTCAGCAGTAATACAGATATAGGTAGACTGTTCTATCAACAACCCCAATTTGTGAAAAAATAACGTTCCTCACAGCACACTTTTGAAACAACTTTTGGCAAGTTAGATCCATGGATTCATGCTGTTATTGAGCCAAATTCCGACAGAGAAATTGAGATTCATTATTTAGTAGCCTCAGATTCCTGTTAGCTGCAGGAGTGGTATCCAGTGTGGCTTTTGTTGTTGTAGCCAGCCACTTTAAGTTTCAATGTGTTATGTGTTCTAACGCTTTCCTTCTCGTCATAGTTAGGGTGGTTACTTAAGCAATTGCAGTTTTTCTCTTAGCTCCAACCAGTCTGGCCTTTGTTTTCTGCATCATTCTGTATAAATACTAGAGATCTGTGTATGAAAATTCCAGGAGATCAGCACTTTCTAAAATACTCCATCCAGCCCTTCTGAGACCAACAACCAAGTCAATGAGACCACATTGTTCCTCAGTCTGCTCGAAGTGCCTGATTTTCTCCAGTACAATGCTGTCACATGATTTGCTGGTTGGATAATTCCATACTTGTACAAGGTGTTCCTAATAAAGTGGCCAGCAAATGTGTTATTCTGTGGGTCAAAGCAAGACCTGTGTTAGTCATCAATGTCATTTAATAGATGTGTGGGAGGTTTGATAATGAATGTGATGAATATGAAAACATTTCTTTTTTGTCATCAGTAATAGCGCATGTTTAAATTTCACATCTGGAGCCATTGTCTGTTCTTTAGCAAATTTGAGCTTTTAGCGGTTGGAGGCCTTTCATTACATCTTAATGCATCCCTCCATTTTTAACATTTATAAACTCGTAAAAAAAGGTGCCATCCGCCTAGCCGAGTAGTTTCATTATTTAACACAGGCTTTCTAGCCATCTAAATTTCGTTTCTATGAGAAGGCTGTAAGTACGGGATGCCATTTAGCCATTTGCTCATCAAATCGTAATTCATCAAATTTAGTGCTATTATGATGAGCTGTGCATGAGAACTTCCACTCTGGAACTTCATTTCAGCTCACATTCACATTCAAATTCACGTCTGAACAAACCCAAGAGTCTCAACTCCAAATCAGCACCAAATCAACACCAGAATCAGCTCATCAGGTACTTATTGAGCCTCAGATGTTTTTGGTGTTTTGGCAGCAGACAAAACTAAAGTATCCATGATTCAGATATAAAGTGAACTACGGTAATTTCAAGTTTTTATTAGCCTTGAGAATGTGAGTTCCTGTTGCCTATATTGTAAGTGAGACTAGTGAAAGGACTTGGGGGTAAATGAGCATTCAGTTAAAAAGCATCAGGTGTTGATATTTTATGTATGCTTCTTGCCCCTAGAAGGTCACAACATTAAAGCAAGGTGTTTTACGAATCTGAAAGTTCTGTCCTATTAATTTGTCAGCTATAGTCTGCTACCCACCCCTAGTATTTAGTGATTGTAAGGGGTATTACTCCTCTGACAGGAAGTCAATAGCAGGGTTTAGTGAATGGTGACAAATCCGACTTCATTTGCATTAGAGCAGGAGTTCTGTCATATCAAACCCTACCCAGGGATCTTATTTTTTGTAATTTCCTGTGTAACTCTCTGTCAAAATGTATCGTCTTTAGAGATCGTAACTATTCTAATGCTTTGCTCATTTGGTAAACTACAGTGGCTTGGTCAGTTGTGGAAATTTGTGGTAGTGTCTCAGTCGCTAAAAAATAAATTGTGGCTCTGAGTTTGTTCCAAAGACTGTAACAATGTGGCTCTAAAATATAAAATTATATATATATCTTGTATACCTCAAATATTGTATCCCCAAAATTCGAGTATTTATTGATTGTTTCTGGGTATTTTGAAGTCCTATTCAGTTCAATTCAATTCAATTCAGTTTATTTTGTATAGTGCTTTTAACAATGTATATTGTCCTAAAGCAGATTTACACAATTATAAAAAAATTACTTTTATAGTATAAAAATGATAAAGTTTTATCCCTAATGAGCAAGCCTGAGGCAACATTTCAAGGAAAAAGTCCTTGAGGTACAGTAATATGAGAAAGAAATCTTTAGAGGAACCAGACTCAGAAGGGAACCCATTCTCATTTGGGTAACACTGGACAGTAAATAGTGTAATTATAAATAATGTCCTTTCTACAAAATCTTACATCTCCTTCTAGAATCCTACTTCACGACTGTACTGTAACTAGCCCAGCTATAAAATACTAGTGATTTGTTTGCTTGTTTGTTTGTGAAGCTACTTTGGGACAAGATTCTTGATGCAAATGGTAAAGCAGATAAAATCAAAGGGCAGGGAGGCTAGAATATGCAAGGATTCAAAAACAAACAGGTTCAAAACCAGGAGCAAAGATGTACAACTGAATAAAAATGCTTGCTTTCACCAGTAGTTATTGCCAAATATTGACTAATAAAAAACAACAAAAGTAGTGTTGTGTGACTACTTTAATAAATCACAAGTATTTTATAGCTTTATAGACACACCATTTGAGGTATACCAGAATATTAAAGACCAAAGTGATTCAACCATTTCGGAAATATCAATTTCATTTTGGTGCCACACTGATACGATCTTTGGAACAAGCTTTAGTATCGATCCACAACTGACCAAACCACTGTAGTTTGCCAAACAAGCAAATCATTCAAATAGCCACGGTCTCTAAAAACAGTACTTTTTCACCTCGCAATGAGCTGATGTTTTCAGCATGCATTTGTAGTTAACCTGTAATTAGAGTTTTCACACAAATCCTTTCCCAATCTGATATCAGTAGGAGCAAGTCTCCAAGAAAATATTGCAATGAATACTTTTGTGGCTAATGAAAAGAATGAAATGCAATACATTATTAATGAATGGGAATTCAAATTACAATATAAGTCCGGACCATTTATTTTCCTCATCTTCAGTTCTCTTAATGTAGATCACTGATACCTCAGATTCCTTCTGATGTTATTGTTGTCCACTCGGCTTATGATTACATGTGTTGTGCATTTCTGAGATGCTTTTAAGTTACCACAGACTTTAACTTCAACCAGTCTGACCATTCTTCTTTAAATATTGTCATCAACAAGACATTTCTAATTAAATACCAGATCAGTACTTTCTGAAGTATTAAAACTAGTCCACAACTATTTAAACCATGCCCAAGTCACTGAGATCATATTTTCCCTATTTTGATGCTTGATGTAAACATTAACTGAAGCTCTTCACCTGTATCTGTGTAATTTGTTGAATTGCTTTATTTAAGTGGCCATTGAGTATAAATACGATTTCTACCTCTAGTCTTGTCCTGTAAACTTTCTGTGCCCTCCCAAGGCTTATGAAAAGCCTCTAACTTGCCTAGGGCCGGATCTTCCCCACAGCACTCTCTGGTTAGCCTCCAATTAGGGCTTTATTTATCATTCTAATGAATAGAGTACATTTTTTCGACCAGCAGGGAAAACAAAGATGTATAATAGGAGTAGAATGGTTGCCCTTAGCCTGGGTCAGGTTCAGCTGATTGCTATGCCAAGAGTGAGTGGTGGACTAGAGGATTGGCCTGGACATCACTCCTTCCTGAAACTTAATATATAGTACAGCTATATATAGTACAGGATTATATTACCCAGGATAAACAATGTTGTCATATTGCACAGGTAACATTTTAAAGAAGAGTTAGCAGGAGCATTAATGAGCCTCAAAGCAGATGTGAGAATATGGATAGACTTAGTCACGGTTAACATTTGGTCTGGAGAAAAGGGGTTTGTGTCTCACTTTTGTTTTCTGGTTTATTCTTGGAAACAGTAGCCGACAGTTTCTGTGTTGGCTTAATCAGTGATGTGGCACACAAGATGTGTTTGCACTCATTTGGTTGAAACGTCAACATGGCTCTGGCAGCAGGGGGGCAAGAGGAGCTCTCCAGGAGGCAAGCCAGATGGAGCTACTGATCAGGGTGTTTAGCTTTTTATCTGCTCCAACGATAGGTCTTGGCTGCATGATCTCTCTTTTTTCTTTGTCTCTTTTTCTTTTTGTGTCTTCCTCGGCTTCTCTGCTTATTTGCTGTTAGTTGCTTGGCAGATTGGGCACAAACTATCAACATACAACGCACAGGGCACTTACTTCCCATTTTGTCTGACTCTCTATTCTCTCCATTTTATTTTATTGTTTATTTTGCTCCTTTTTGGACTGCCAGCAATGTTCAAACTTACTACAATTCCCGGTGGCATCCTAAAGTGTGTGGTTTATAGGCAAATAGAGCTTTTCAAATGCTTTTTACCTCAACTGCTCTTCTAAAATAGACCTGTCTTTTCTCTCCTCATGCTTCTTGTAGGTTGAGCTTCAGAAGATTAAGAAGCAGGCTCAAGAGACCAAGCAGTTTATGGACAATCAGAAGATGGAAGAGCAAAAACTGCTGAAAATCATAGCAGATGCTGATGCTGAGAAAGTGCAGCAGAAGAAAGAACTGGATCAGGTAAAGAAGAAAAAAAGGGATGTGTGTGGGTGTGTATTTAGGTGAAGTTTTTGCTTCAGTAGCCACCCATTTACCATGCTATAACCATGCCAAGTTCAATCTTCCCCAGGAAAAAAGATTCGAGTTTGGGTGCATTCCAAACTTATTAAAAGTGCCGTCTGTATGTGATGCCACAGTTTTCATTTGGTGAGGGAAAGAACATGCAAGACCTTGGGTCAAGTTCTTATTAATGAGAAAAAGAGAAAGACAGAATGCCTGTGTGTGTGTCCAAGTGGAATCATCTGACTTGTCACTTTAATAATTAACAATGGTGGTGACATCAGGTCATGCAAAATATAAATTAATTAAACAATTATCGTTTAATTGGAAAAGGAATATGTACCAGGATGTGTTCTGGAAAAAAAAAAAAAAAAAACACACAAAACAAATGAACATCTTTTAATTAGCCCGATTCTTATGAGTTCCTTTTCCTTTTATAATCATATTACTTATCTGTATATTTTAAAAGGTGTGACTATGAGATAGACAGAGCTATCATAGAGAGCTGATGAAGAGATTTTCCTTAAGGTCAGAGATATCCATATCCTGAGGGCACTTTATTTGAATGGACCATGCTGACACCAAGTCCTTATTTATGTATCTATCATACAAAGATGCCATTTAATATGTGCTCATAAAAGTTTTAAATCAAACTAAAGAAATGCTTAGTCATGCGGTTTAGGCTTTTGGTTCATGAAATGGCGCTAAGAAGGATTTATATGTGAAAAAAGCAAAATACCACATACACACTACCACATTATGTTCCAGCTGTAAAATTGAATAAATCTCCAACCAAAGAGCTGTCAAATACAACAACATCAAAAAAGCTGTAGATTCATACTGCTTTTGCAAAATTCCAGACTAGTCCCCATCAATTTTGGGACTCAGTTAATTAAACTGAATTTATTTAGTGAGACATGTATAACACATCATCATCAACGATTAGTGAAAGTAAAAATATACACGAAACACTGTCCAGTGCAAATGTAAGGATTTACCAGGAATAAAGTACAGAACTCTAAGGTTTTGTGAGATCTAACTGAAAGCACTGGCCAATGATAAGCAAAAGAGCTTTCCTTTTTGACGTGCATTTATGGTATTTTGCAGGTAATATGCAAAATAAATCAAAAGATACATATAAATTATAGCAGCTGCTTCTATAGCTTAGTGCGGCATTAAAGCGCCACAAGTTTAAGAGTCTTGTTGGCAGATTTATGCGGTAGCTTAAGGGATGTGATAGCACAGCGTTTAAGGTGTTGGACTACAGATCGGCAGGTCATGAGTTTGAATCCCCTACCACTACTGGGCCCCTGAGCAAGGCCCTTAACACTCAATTGCTCAGTTGTATAAATTGAAATAAAATGTAAGTCACTCTGGATAAGTGTGTCTGCTAAATGCCAGCCATGTAAATCTATGCCACAGATGTTGTCTGGAATCACCATGTCCTAAAATGTACAGCACTAATTTATAGAAAAGAAACAAAAGTATAACAAATTTATAACCATTAATATATAACCAATATATAACCATTTTTCGCTATCACCATATACTCTACATAACACAAAAACATAGATTTAGTGTCGTGTGCTAGTTTTCTACATTTGTTTGTGTCTAAAACTAGATTCAAACGACTTACTATATCTGGCCCTACTGTATATGTCCTCAGGGCATTTGGGTTACGTGTTTTAGTTAGAATTTTGTTTCAAACATTTTTCTTTGTCTATTTAAAACCATACCATAAACCAAAAATAGTTTTGGTTTATGGTATGGCTTTAACTACACAAACAGCCCTGCATTGAGTTTGCATTACATTATGTAAAGGGAAAGATGCTGTCAACTGCACAGAACGGTGCACTCACACAGGAGTTAGATAAGAGTTCAGCTGAAGCTGGAGATGGACAAAGGTATTTGATCTTCAGAAGAAAAGACGCTTTCTTGCTTTATGGACTGAAGTTTATCCCAAAATAAAATTAGAGCAGTGTTTGTGTCTCTCAGTAGGTGTGGGTCATATACCTTCCCACGTAAAGAAACTGCCATTGCACAAAGCCTGGGACCAAATAAAAAAAGATGATGCAATGTGGCAAAATGAGTCATTCTTTTCTCCCTATGTATTAAAACATGTGAAACTGTGACTCCAAAAATATCATCAACAAAACAAATGATAATGTTCATATTTAATTAGATTATTAGTATTTAATGTTTACATTTATTACTCTTTAATCATTAGCTCTTTCAGAATTATGTCATCCACCATCTTACGGATCTATTTTATAGTGCTTTTGACAAGTTCTCTGTCAAAGAAACAAAAAAACAAAAAAACAAAACAAAAAAAAAAACAAAAACAATTCATTTCCTGATACTATTTTTTTGGTGTTTAGGTAATCAGTGAGCGGGACATTCTCGGGACTCAGCTGGTGAGGAGGAACGACGAACTGTCATCGCTTTATGAGAAGGTCAAGATACAGCAGTCCATTCTGAACAAAGGCGATATCCAGTACAACCAGAGAGTGGAGGATATCCGTCTGCTCCTGATTGATATCAAGAAGATGCGAGGGGAGAAGGCAGTCCTCAACCGAACTGTATCCAATGTGGACGACCTCAGGTGGGTTTGACTTCATAGTTTTCAGCTGTTTATATTTGGGCTGTAGTCCAGATATAGTAGTGCCATTGTCAAGTCCATGATTTGGACTGGCTGAACGTTTTAAAGGGAATGAGGCCAAGTAAATGTTGATTCTAAAACTGAAAGTGATCAAGTCAATATCAAGGCCCAACTAATCAAATCTTTTTCAAGGCTAAGCCTTTACTGAATAACCTGGCTTCATTAATGCATCATGTCAACGATTAGGCTTGTTTCTAGAATTACTTCATGTCAAATGTTTTGCTTCAGAAAAGAGAAGGCAACACTACATTATATTTATTTTTGGATTAATTCTTTACCATAACTTAACCAATGCCCAAGCTTGAATAAAATCTGGAAAATATCCATACAAACAAGGCTTTTCTGTTGGGGAGAAAACTTTTAAGTACTGCTCCTCTTTGAAAATGTCAGATAACTGATTCTGAAAACCGTTTTAAATAAACCAAAATAAATAGATTTTGAGTGAAAATGAGAAATATTTCTAAATGCATTGCCAAAACTTTCAACAGATTCTAAATGGTTTTGGTTCTCATTGTGTAAAAATGAAAAAAGGAAATATGAAATGAAAGAGCTCTTGTCTCTGACCAGCAGATGAGATTTCTTTGTATTGTTGTGTTTTGTGGAAAGATATGGGAATAGGGGAGAATAAAATAAAAAAAAAGTAATTTGTATGACTGTAATGCCAGACTGTAATGCATGCTGTGACATAGTCCCCATGTTTATTTAAGTAAAATAAGCACTTAGATTTGCTTGCTGTCCATCTCTTTCTCGCCAGTTTGCTGAGTGACATAAAAAAATGAGTCTGAATTTTCTCTAATATTTTCAGGCGGTCGTCTTTATTTTACATCATGTCATTAAATCAGCAAGAACAGTTTTCCTGAGAGAGAAAAAAGAAAGAAAGAGAGAGAGAGAGAGAGAGAGAGAGAGAGAGAGAGAGAGAGAGAGAGAGAGAGAGAGAGAGAACAAAGTGACTGCTAATATTCTCTTGCTAATGACAGGATTACCTAAATATATGGCTTACTGTAACCCAGACAGAGCAATCAGTGAATGATGTTCCTGACGAGAATATAGAATAAGTGCTAATACTGTAAGGCTGACTGTGTTCATTCATATTCCACATTCCATATAGAGTGTTTCTTGAAGGTTTGTGAACCCTTTATAAATTTCTATATTTCTACATATATATGACCCAAAACATCATCAGATTTTCATACACGTCCCAAAATCAGACAAAGTGAACCCAATTAAACAAAATAGACAAATAGATTGTACTTGGTCATTTTTTTTTATTCAGGAAAATGTTCCAATATTATATATCTGATTTCAGTCCATCTGATTTCAGTCCATGAGATGACAATCAGGTCTCCATGAGTGTCCTATTTTATTAAAAGAACACAAATATATCAACATCTGATGTTCTTGAGGTGTGTTTGTGGAAGGGGATCATTGCAAAAACAACGGAGATTTCTGAGGCCTTCTCTTAAGGTTTTGGACTCATACCCATATAGATTTTGTACAAATGGAGGAAATTTAAGACCATTTGGTACCCTCCCAGAAGTGGTCAACCAACAAATATCTCTCCAAAAGCAAGACATGTAATAGTATGTTGGGTCAGAAAGGAATACAGGAGAACTTTTAAGCAACTAAATGCCTCCTTTACTTTGCCTAATGTTAATGTTCATGAGTCTGCCATCAGGTGAACACTAAACAACCTCGGTGTGCAAGGCAGAATTGCAAGGAGAAAGATACTACTCTCCAAAAAGAACATTGCTGCCCATGAAGTTTGCTAAAGATCATGTGGACAAGCCAGAGGACTATCGTGGAGGAATAAGATCAAAATAAAACTTTTTTGTTTCAAAATGCATTATTTTTGGAGAAAGGAAAATTCTGAATTCCAGCATGAGAACCTTATACCTTCTGTGAAACATGGTGGTGGTAGTATCATGCTTTGGGACTGTATTGCTGCATCTGGCCCAGGACAGCTTGCCTTCATTGATGGAACAGTGAATTCAGAATTATTCCAGCGATCTCTAAATGAAAATGGCAAGACATCTGTCCATGAACTGAATCTCAAGAGAAAATGGGCCATACACCAAGACAATGAGCACAAGCACCCAAGTCTGTCTACCAAAGAATGATTAAAGAGGAAGATAATGTTTTAGAATGGCCAAGTTAATGTCCTGACTTTAATCCAAAAGAAAAATTGTGGAAGGACCTCTAGTAAGCAGTTCATGTCAAGGACACCCACTAAAATTCGAGTGTTGAAGCTGTTCTTTACTGAGGAATGAAATAAAATTCTTCTAAGCTGTTATACAGAACTGATCAAAAATTTACTTACAGTTATTGCTGCTATTAAGGGCTCACAACAATTACTGAAAGCAAAGGTTCACTTTTATTTTTTTCTCAATAATCAGGTGAAGAAGTGTTATACTGTTGGCTCATTTGTTTGATTTTGTTCACTTTGTTTATTTTTAGACTTTGTTTGGGAATCTGATGATGTTTTGGGTCATTATTAAATGTTTAGTATTTTTACTGCTGGGTCAGCTAGTCAGCTAGCTATCAGGATTTCTGACATAATTGGAAGTCAATTGTTCATAATCTTCACTGATAATCTTAATGTAGCTAGCATAAAATTTCTGACAGAATTTTTAATTCATTGTCCCAAGGCAAACTTGTAAAAACAACGTAAAATACAGGAAAATTACAGGTTAGTAACAGGTCAGGTTTAGTCACAGACCAAAGGAATTGATTGTTTAGTTCGCAAGGAGGCTCTGAAACCAAGGGGTATAAAAAAAGTGAGAAACAAACACACCTAATGGGAAACAGGTACACATTATTAAAAGTCTGGTGGCATTTTTGTACATCGCTCTGGATAAGGGCGTCTGCCAAATGCTGTAAATGTAAATAGTGACTGTCATTGTTCTGGTGGATGGAGTCCATTACAGCTAGGTTTGTTGGTAAAATGGAGCTTGTGACATTACACAATGTGACATTACTTCACTTGTAAGCCTCGCCAGTTAGCAATCATACAGTAATTGAGGATTTGGATAAGGATGATTTAATTAAAAATGTTTAGCATTTTTTTCCTCTAATGTTAGTCTCAGCGCTAATGCTAGAATTTTAAAGCTTTCACTGCTTTCTAGATAAAATAGGCTGACAGGATATCACTGTAACCTTTTCATGTTCAGTCATAAAATATCCAACATTCTATGTACTACAAAACCAGAGCTCATAAAAAGTTAATACAAACTCTGAGAAAGTCAAAATGTGGCTATAGCCTGTTCAACCTTGTAAACATGAAGTTGCAGGAAAATGTACACAAGTTAACCTCACTTTTATTTCAGACATTAACATTTATATCTGTTGTTGCGCAAATGCGCAAGTATGTGATCAAGGTGTTACAAACAGATCCTGCTTTACTGAGCTGGAGTCCACAGTGCTGACCTGGGATCAGATCATTTTTTATTTTTATTACACTGGCTGCCATTACAGGAAAAAAGCCAGCTAGCTCTGAATCAGCACTCTTGGCCTTAATGCATGCGACTCAAGATTTGTTTCCTGTGCATAGAGAATACAAACTTAAAGCTGTGTTCGGCAAGGTTTAATAATCCTCAGGGGTTGTCTGGAGTTTTTTGCTTTTCTCATTGTTTTGAATGCTATTATATGCATATAAATAGCAGAACATAGATTAGCTAACTGTTATGCTGAGATTTTTATTGCAGATTCCTTCTCCATCTGGTTTCAGAATACAGTCTTAAAGTTTTATTCAGCATGTTTTAATGATCCTTTGCTTCTTCCTGAGCACTGCATAATCTTGCATCTGTTAGCAAGTACTGCTAATAGTGAGCTGCTATATTCTGCACAAAGCCATTTTAAAGTGTGCTTCTGATCCTATGTTGGGCCAATTAGCATAGGTCCAGATGTATAACAGCTAAGGTGTTAGACTGAATGCACCATAGTAGGGTCAATGAACATTAAAGTAAGAAGAGAGCACAAAAGCCAGGATTGATGAAGCATGTTCGCTCTCTCTCCGATCTTTTAAACCTGACAAAGCTTGATGATAAATCACTGAAGCAAGCTTTTTTTTTTGCGCTTCTACTCTCAGCGTGGTGTGCCTTCCCTACTGCGGCATAGCTTGTAAAAGAACTGCTGACCTGGTTGGGTTTTCTGATGCTCCAAGAAATAGGGAGGTATCTGATCCGAGACCAGCGTCTGAGAGTTTTTTAGGAATACAATGAGACCCTTAATTGTTTCACACTGCCAGTGCTTTGCTGTTCTACAGGGGTTGCCAGGTTTAAGTTACTTGAAATTTTGCCAGCTTGTCCAATAGACTAAAAAGCTGTTTAGTGTTTGTGTTCATGGTTCAGTGCAGATTTCTTTAACCTGAGCCTGTAGTGTGATTTTTTTAGAGATGCAATGGGTATTTATGGAATGACTATATGGTAGCCTTGGCTTTGGTTTTCTAACAATAAAGCAGGGGAATTCAGCTAAAAATTTCTAAAGGTCCAGCTACATCAAAGTCCTTGCTTATAGGGATACAGGTAAACTAACATGACTGAAAGATGGTGACAGTTACATTTGATGCTTAATTATTAGTGATTCATTCATGGCTATAAATGAAACACATCAATTTGAAGTAGTAAGTGTTTTTGACTCAAATCATGGCCTATGAACAGCTGAAACAATGGCTTTAAGCTTGAAGTGAAGAATAAATGCATACTTCTCTACCATTTCATCTTTAAAAATTCTTTTCTTGTTGCTAACTTTTGTTGATTAACAAGAAATAGTCTCACTTCCCTTATGACAATTTTCTGTTGCAATATTTTTGCTATGTTGGCACATGAGCACGGTCCACAAGCTGGCTACTCCGACAGTAAATGCAAGCCAACGTAAATGCAATAAGTTTAAATTGAATGGAGCCCTAATATCATCTGCATGACGCAAATTACCTTAATGATATATATATATATTAGAGATGAGCCGGATACTCGGCTGAAACGAGTATCTGGTACGGATAAAGCACTTCTGCTGAGTACGAGTATTATACGAGTAATACGAGTCAATATCTGTGCTCGGATTGAATGAAAATCATCATTGGGTAGCTAATTGTGTCAGCGTCCTGTGATAGGCTAGTCACAGCGCCCCTCCCCTACACACATACAGGTGTATTGTGTTGCTGTGTGTCGCTCTGCTCACTCACAATCACACACACAACAGCTCTCTGTCTCTCCCTCAGTCACTCGGGTTCGCGGGTCTTTTCCGTTAACGTTTAGGGTTTCTTCAGCTTTTTACTTCGGGTTGTAACGTTAATAATACATACTTACTAACCAGTAGAGTTCTGGTAAACGTGGGTTCGTTCAGACGTGGTGCTTGCTTGGTAGAATGCGACTCGCATTGCGTCTCTGCCTGTCGGAGATTTTTTTCTTTTTTAAACCTTCAGCTGTCTCTAACCAGTAACCAGACACTGAGTGTCTGTCACGTTTTTGCTGTATTTCATAAAAAACATAAAGGTAGTAAGCTAGTGTTATAAATATTACAAATTAATTATTACCGGTTATACAACATACTAAGCAACAACCTTCATACCTTGCAATTAGTCCTTATTTTCTGTTTAATGCACATATACTTACGGTTTCATCTTATTCATCTTATCCTGCCACATACAACCTCACTTAAAATATGTATAAAGACAAAGTGAAGTAAAATATAGCTAAGAACAGAGTAGCACAGATTCTCAGTGCCTCTAGCGAGAGTACAGTTAACCTGTTTGGTCAACTGCCAAGGAAGCTAGTACAAGAGATTTTAATCATAAAAAAAGAACGCAAGGCCATAAGCCAGAGATTTAATGCAAGATTTGAAGGTTTCTGAAACCAGAATTTTGGCTTTAAGAAGTTAAAACTAGCATATGTTTGTGCTAATGCAGTGAATGTTGACTTGCTTTCATTTTAGAAATAATCTTTAATTTGATAATTAATTTTGTAGAATGTTAATTGCGAAGTCAGAAACCAGCAAGCTATGTATGTTTTTCTTACTACTTGCTCTATTTGTTAGCTAGTTTTTTTAACTACTGCTGTCATAAGAAAACAGCTGGATGCTGGATGAAGCGTGATGAGATTTCTTTAATGTGCAAAAGCAACAAGTAAACCATGAAAACTTACTGGCAAAAACTATGTAGATAAAGACACTAAGATCAAGACTACACAAGCCTATGTAAAAAAAAAATTAGAATCATAAGAGAAGCATGAAGCTCTTATCTTTCAAAAGAAAATGTATTTCTGTCGTCCTTCTTAAATGTCTTCACTCATCCCCAGGTAGTAAACAAAAAAGGCATGACAATATCCAGAATGCTTTTTAACCTGTTATAAAATTTATAAAACTATATTTGTATTATGCTAAAAGTTTAAATCCTAAAGTTAGTTTAACCCAAGTAATTTCCTTGTGCCTGTGTATTTCTTGTAAGTGTCTATAAAATGTTTAGCTTCTCTTTTCCACCAGGTTTTTGGTAACCCACCTCTCATCATGCGTCACTTCAGCTCCTTTATTCTACTGGCCTACTGCATTCACTTTGCTGATTAAAATTGGAGAGATATATTTAAGAGCATGCAATATAAACCATTAGACACATGTCCTCAGTCTTTGATGTCCATCCATGTGTGTGATGTGCATGTCCTCTTACACGTGTGTAGGAGTGATTTTAAATGCGAGTCTATCTTTAATGAGAAGCTTGTTGCATTTGAAAAATTGGCTCACTGGGCGTGAAAAAAACATGGTTGAATTAACGATGTTCAGTAGGTTCTTATACTGTATGTGTTCTTCATTAATTAAGAAATATATAAACGGCTGTGAATAACAACCATTATCCTGCCAATCATACCCCAGTTCTTGTCTGCCAGCCTTAAAATGACACACTATGTTTTTCCTCCATGTCCACCCCCTGCCGATTTCTACTCTTTATTTCTTTTGTCATTATGCTTACATAATTGCTCCTTGAAATGGGAATGGCAAAAGTAGTGAAAAATGTGTGAATATGTATATGGTAAATAGACTAAACTATAGTATGAATATAGTTGGCGGGAAGAAAGTACACAGTCCTTCAAGTCTATGTTTTTATGTTTTCTATCAGGGCCTAAGTAACAATTTTGTGGTCTCACCAATTTCTAGAAAAAAGTAGACAACAAAAAGCAGCAGATAACTCATAATAATAATATCATATAATCATATATAATTCAATATCGTGTAGAATCACATTGAGCTACTTGAAATAAATACTATCAGTCTCTCACATCGTTTTAGAGAAATTAGTCCGACCCAGTTTGACTAACACTTTGGAAATGCACTTGGGATCATTGATGTTTTAGACATTTTTTATAAACAAATCTTTTAAAATCCCACCACATTGTGCCAGTGTGGTTCAATGTGGCCATTGAGATGCCGATTTGCTGGTGTGCTTGGTATAATTGACCAGTTTCAGCCCAGTTTGAGCTGCTAGACAGATGCCATTACATCTGTCTCAAGAATATTGTGGTATGAATTGGAGTTTATTGTTGGCTCAATGACTGCTAGTTTCCCATTTTCAAAACCCAAATCATCACTTCTCCAACACCATGCTTGGCAGTTAATATAAGGTGTCTCATCTCCACCTTAGACTCATCAGTCCAAAGGATATTGTTCCACAGCTTTTCTGATTTATTCAGTAGCAATTTTGCAGAACCATGTTGCAGTCATGCTGACATTATTTTTGTAGAGAAGTGGCTTTTTTCTAGCCACTTTTCCATGAAAGCTATGCTTCAATCTTTATCTGATTGTGCTGTCATGAACATAAATATTTAATGTGCTTCCAGAGGCATGCAGGTCACATGATTTAGCTCTTGGTTTTTCTTTATATCTCTGAGCATTAAACAGTCTGACCTTAGACTGAATTTGCTGGGACACCCACGCCTGGGAAGATTGGCAACTGCCTTGAAGACTCTCCAAATGTTATTAGTCCTTCTCACTGTAGTAATGGTAAATTTGAAATTGTTTGACGATGGCCTTATAACCCTTCCCAGATTGATGATTAGTACCAATGCTGGTTTGCATTCTTGGGAAAGAAAATACTACATATTAAATTAGTTGCATTTTTGTTCTGGTCACCTGAAGCTGTTTGTTATTTATAGAATTTTGAAAGGACAACCATTTGTTATTTCGGCCCTATAAAAATATAGAACTGAATGATGGTATATTTTCTTTTCCCCCATGACTGTATATGTACCTCAATCTTATTCTTTTCATTACATTCTAATTTTAATTACCAGGTCTTATCTCTATCTCTTCCTCAGTTTCTCTTCCACTACTAGTTGGGCTAGGTGAACCATACAAAACACACCATATGTTCCTCTCAGTTCCTGGCTCATTAGGTGCCAAGCTACTTACACTGGGGCTGCCTTACATTCTGTAGGCAGCCAGATGGATCCCCAGCAATCTCTCTGCTTTACTCATATCAGCTTTAGCACTGAATATGCATTAGCTAAACGTTACCTGGTAGTTTGCTCTGGATACTTTATTATTTAAAATATTCACAATGGAATATTTGTAATGTTTTAAGTGATTCTGGCCTTAAATGTATCTGTTGTTCCAGTGAGAAGTTAGTGGTTGTTCCATGATGTTATTATGGGGGACATTGCTAGCATAGTTACATAGAGTTTATTAGGAGAAAACCTTTCAGTGATCTCAACAGTCTCCTAGAACATGATTTTCTTCTTTTTTTTTAAAAAAAAAAAAACAATAAAAAAAAAAAAACATTCCGTATTCATAAATCGAAAAACAGAAATAGTGGTGACACTGTGAGTTGGGCTGAATGTTCCAGAACGCAATGCAACTTACATGACAAGAACAATGGCACTGATGGTGTACAGTATTAGCATAAATATCGCAGTTTTGTAATGTTATCTGCTTGAGTAGAGCGTCAAGTGAGCTGAACAGACTAAAGGACTAAAATGCTGCATCACTATATTGAGGTATCTTCAAATAGTTTCCACTGGTGTCAATATTAGCCGATATTAACAAAGGGAAAACTCTGGAATTATATTATATGTATGGGTTAAGAGTATGGGTTCACTTTTAAATCTGGTTCCTTTCAAGAATTCTTCCTTGTGTCCCATGTTTTTTCCGGGCGACTGTTGCTTGGTCTATTGTTAACTGTGCTATAAAACAATAATGAATTGACTTTAACATCGAATCAGTTATCAACATGTGCCCACTACTTACTCAGGTGTCCAAACAGAACATTTTAAACAGCTGTTTAATGTGTTATCTCAAGCAGTCTGCCTTTATTTAATACAACATAGAATCAGATATAGCCATCATCTCCATCTCTTGCCGTCTATTTTTATATTGTACTTTATTACTTTGCTTCTTATCTTCCAAATGCTTCCTATTTCCTGGAAAAGCTTCACCTTCATTTCCTCAGTAGCTTTGCCATTCTTCTACAATGCTAATGTTATCTTATCACTTAGGATTTTTGTGGTTCCTTATATTACCTTATATTACTAGTAATAAAGTATATTTTCATATATTTTGAGTGTAAATCACCTCCTTCATCTGTTATCTTTATTACATATTATATACCTTAATCTAAGGCCTGACAGTATATAATTAGTTATATACCACATTTCCAAGGCTAGATTTCTTTTAATCTCAGTGCTAAAATCTGCTTGCGGAGAATATGCAGTAACCCAGACCTGTGGATCCTGGTGTGTTTTGGGATTTAATTGTTTATTGATTGCTGTTAAGATGCATGGGACAGTTGACGACTGATCTGCTTCAGCTTATTCAAAACACAGCTTCAGCAAACTTTCATATAACCATCAGAAATACCAAAGGTTTTACTCCGTTGCTCCACTGGGTGCCCTTATCGACTAAGCATGAAGTTCAAATATCTGTTACTGGCTCTGAAATCTAAATGGGTGACAAGTGAGTTTAAAGTGAATATGTGAAGTTCTTTTAAGTGCCATTGCCCAAGGCAGAAATATGTAAGTACCAGTGATTTTTTTTTCCATTTGTGGCCTTACTAAAATCATAGTCATAACCTGTAACAGATCTAGGAAAGAGGCAGTTAAGGATAATGCAGAATATCAGTGAACATGAATGCAAACATAAATAAAAGTAAATGCAATATGTATAAAGTAAACAACACAAAATCTTTCTACTTTTTATGCACTAATTTGGAATCATTGTGGAATGATGCTGCATATTTGATAAAACCCAACTAACCCAGATTCAACACTGACTATGGAATGGTTGATGGTTCTGGTATTTCAGCAACTCCTGATCTGCACAACACTCTCTAGAGTTAGCAGTCAGAAAAAACAACAACCAACAACAACAACCAACAACAAAAACAAAAAGTTCCTGCAAATAGAAGGAACACAAATAACCTTAAATAATCTTTAAAGCCATGAAAAGCATAAAAGCATCTCAAAACACAACACATTAAACCTTGAGGTGGATGTTCTTCAGAAATAGAAAAACACATTAGAGCATGAATTTGAGGCTATGGTGGGGACAAATGTACTGAAAGTGGAAAGCTGAAGACTGGGAAAAAATTTGGATGACATGCCGATGAAAGATCCTGGACTTTCATTAACTATATTGTATTAAATCTTTTTTAAAGCACCTTGTAGTGATCATAACTGTCTCCGGTCAGCATGACCACCACACACACACACACACACACACACACACACACACACACACACACACACACACACACACACACACACACACAGCTTTCTTTAAAATCTTCAAACTCTGATGTCCTCAGAGCAAGTGCTTGATGTTGGTTCAATGAAGGAGGCTGAGTAGGAGAGGGTTCAGCAAATGTGTTTTCCAGTATTTGCTCAGGCTTGATTGCTCTGCTTTCAATTGCTTTTATATGCACTTAATTGCAAGTTGTTTTTGGGTAAGGGAGTCGGCTAAATGGCGTAATGGAACGGTTCTTTGCTTCTAATTGATGTTTCCGCAATATGCAAAAACATATTTTACTCCTCTTCTTTTCTTGCTGCTTCTGTTGAAAGAGGTCAGGGGGAAAAAAGCAACAACAACAAAAAAATCAAACCTCTTTCAACACAGATACACACACACTTTAATTTCTATGCCACTTTATTGATTCTGTTTGTGTGTGTGTGTGTGTGTGTGTGTGTGTGTGAGTGTGTGTATGTATATACACGCTTATGTTTTGCACATTGGAAAGGTGTTGATTGAAGTTTAAGGCAGTCATACGAACCCTGTCATTCTCAATGAATCAATCCGACCACATTTCTTTCTCAGTCGTTCTTTCTCCTTCACTGTTTCCCTGCATTTCAAGGTGAACACTTAGTGAAAGAAACTGAATGACAGATCGAAGAGTAGATGGAAAATGAAAGCTGAAATACTAGAAATACGAACGGAATACACTCCCGAACTCCCCAGCCCTCACCTACACTGATTTATTTATAATATCAAAAGGAATAATGACACTGACAAGGAAAGATGGATGACTTCTTTTCAGTTAGGAGGCAGTGATGTATTTAGTAGGTTTTCGCCTCTGATGCCGGAGCGTTGATGGCTGAAAAATAAGCACTTTGCCAACACTGCAATTAAAATGCATAAATTATCTTCATAGCCAACAAAGCAAGTGCAAAATAAAAAGCCAGTCCTCTTGTGAGCCAATCATATTTTTCCAACCTGTTGTAGAGAGGAATAAGGCATATGCTTTATTACAATATACACAGGTTGTACTTTCCCCTGGTTTTCTAAACAAAGCCAATTCATGTGGAATGAACCCAAAATTCAAGCTATCTATTTCTTTATTTCTTTTTTTTAGTGCAATGTATTGTCCTAGAGTTGTATATAATATATTTTTTTAATTGCACAAGTAATATGATTTTTTTTTTTACATTAAAAAAAAAAATATTATTTAGTTAAAAAAGACAATAAAACAGCATTGGGATATACTACAGAATAACTTCAACAGTTTTCTTATAAAACATTTTTGAATTATTGAATTAGAATGCTTTATTGATTATATTTCATATCCCACTTGTCCATAATGTTGATAAATTGGCCAAAGATGGTATTTTTGGGGAGGGATCATATAGATTGTGCTGATTTTTGATGATTTGATAGCACCCTTTAAATTAATTAGTTGTATAAGTCCTTTTCAGTTTCTAGAAGATGTTCAATGTTCACGAAATATATCACAAATTTACACAACATCTCTTCTAGAGGACTGGAAACTAAAGGTCAAGACCCCTTGTGTTTGATTCATCAATGAGGACATGAACGAAAAAGCTCCTTTTTTATGCTTTGTTCATTTAGTTTAAAACTGAATATTATGAATATCATTCTAAGTATGATGATGTATTTGGTGCCCAACTGTATTGATATGTTCCTGCGAGTCATGCTCAAACAAGCCATGTTTAAATTAAAAGAACAAGCTATTTTAATCCTGACACTCTGCTCTAGCGTAGGAGTTCAGCAATAAAAATAGACAAAGACAAGTTTCAAGAAAACACAGAGTGACTCTGACTCAGTGGAACAACAGAACTCAAGAAAACTCAAGAATATGCAAAAAAACTTTTCATGAATATGGATATGCAAGTCCTAAATTATATATCTGAAATAAAAAATGGAGATTAGTCAGGGCTCGAGGTTGCAAACTTATATAAGTTTGAGGTCAATTCTCCTGTTATGACCCTATCCAGGGTTGGGCTGCACAGTGTGAGAACAATCTTGGGGTTAGTTATAAGGTGGCACAGAATATGTACAGTATATAATCTCCCAGAGTTTGCCAGAACTGAGTCACACAGAGGCAGAAGTTAGTTAAAGGTCAAGTATTGAGATATAGAAAGGTTTCGTGAGATCCAGTACAATAAAACTGGGAAAAAATTAAGGGCAGACAAAGGGCAAAATAGCAAAGAGAAAACACTGGTGTTAGGGAATAGCTAGCCTCAGACGCTATGCCTACGGACCGTTGGCTGAATGTCTGAAGCATATGACAGAAAATTCGGAAATGTATCAGAAGTCTTTATTAGGGTTGCAAAGGGGCGGAAAGTTTCCGGTAAATTTCCGGAAACTTTCCACGGGAACTTAATCTGGGGAATTTTGGAAATATTCCAAATTGGAAACTTTACGGGAATTTATGGTAATTTACAGGTATTTATGGGAATTTATGGGAATTATTTGGAAATATAAGGAAATTTATATAAACTATATCATATACAAACATTTTGTTTGGGCATAAGCAGACATGCATGCAAGGTAATACAAATTTTAAAAATGATGTTTGACTGATTTAATCATAAGTAGAGCTTTAATTGATTATTTCATTGAGTAACACAAAAGCATAATAAACTTAATAATTGTAATAAACATATTTCCCTATGATTGCTGTAAAATGAAAGCATCCACCACCCTTGCCCTTCTAAAAAAGTCCCAATCAAAATGTAAAATGAAGCATTTTTTCTAAAGTGAGTGTGTACAGTAGGGGAGGGTCATCAAATTATCTGTGCATGTGGTAACATTCCTAATTTACTGCTTATTAAGAGTTAGTAAGGTAGTTATTAAGTTTAGGTATTGGGTACAATTAAGAATGTAGAATAAGGTAATGCAGAATAAGGCATTAATATGTGCTTAATAAGTACTAATAAATAACCAATATTCTATTAATATTCATGCTAATAAGCAACTAGTTAAATGACCCTAAAATAAAGTACATGCAGGGGGTGTGGCCTCAATGGCCCTCCAGTAAGCAGTGTGCTGTGCAAGTGACAGGAATGCAGGGTACAAATTAAGCTTAAACTGCATTAAATCTTGTTGTTTTAAACAAAATTATGCTGCAAGATTTTTTTAACTACATTTAAGTTCCTTGTTATAGGCAACTCTGCATTTTTTTTAAAAATTCCCAGTTTATTTCCGTATATTCCTGTTAATTCCCATATATTCCCGTTAATTCCCATGGAAAGTTTCCAGCCTTGAAAATTCCCGGAATTTTCAAGGCTGGATTGGTTGGATTGGTTGGATTCAGTCCACCTCAAAACAAAACTGTCATGATGCTCTACAGTACTTCCCTCATTGTAAAATCTGTTGCGTTTACAGCTGTGACAATAAGTTCTTATGAGTATCAGCTTAACACTGTTTTTTCCAAATTTTGCACAGTTCACAGTATAAACTCGTTAATTTTCTTCATTCATTCATTCATTCATTCATCTTCTACCGCTTATCCGAACTACCTCGGGTCACGGGGAGCCTGTGCCTATCTCAGGCGTCATTGGGCATCAAGGCAGGATACACCCTGGACAGAGTGCCAACCCATCGCAGGGCACACACACATTCTCATTCACTCACACACTCACACACTAGGGACAATTTTCCAGAGATGCCAATCAACCTACCATGCATGTCTTTGGACCGGGGGAGGAAACCGGAGTACCCGGAGGAAACCCCCGAGGCACAGGGAGAACATGCAAACTCCACACACACAAGGCGGAGGCGGGAATCGAACCCCGACCCTGGAGGTGTGAGGCGAATGTGCTAACCACTAAGCCACCGTGCCCCCCCCCGTTAATTTTCTTGACATTCTTAAATGAATGATCTAAGGTTGCACACCAGCCTGTTAACGTTTTTGTAACGTTAACATTTTCAAGTCCATAAACTTGATGCTAACAAATTGTGATCGGTTGCTTTACATGTCAATCAGCAGCCAATCGGGTGGTCCTTGGTGAATAAAAGCTTCTATGGGGTCCAGAACTTCTGCCATCACTGCTACACATTTTGTGGCACTGAGCATGGACTTAACTGTAGATAGACAGACATACAGACAGACAGGCAGACAGATAGAGTTCCCAGAGGGCAACAAAAGGTTATGTGTGTGTGTGAATTTCAGGTTGAGTATTGTATCAGTTACGCAAGGATGCTTCTTTAAATCCAAGCAACCTAGAGCCTCAGTTTCATCATCAACTCTCCTTAGGTGCTTTTTTCCTTCAAACCGCTACAATTGACATTATTCATCTATGAAGGTTAGACCACAGTGAATGAAGAATACCAGGCTGTAGGCCACTGTGTTCTTCCTGAATTTAAACCTTCTTTAATATCAAGTACTTCTGCTTCGGATCACAAGTTGCGGGTTATGGTATGTTATAGCTGTAACATAAATGATAAGGTTATGTAAATACGCTTGATTTAAAATTTTCACTTTCTTTTTTTTTTTTTTTTTGCATCAGGAGAATCTGCCATACAAATCACTATAATGAGCGATAACTACAATAATGTAGTTATCGCTCATTATAGTGATTTGTATGGCAGATTCTCCTGATGCAAAAAAAAAAAAAGAAAGTGAAAATTTTACTTCATTCATTTAGTGAGGTATGGCAGCACAAGGCCATGACCAAGGCCGGGAACAAGGAAAAACACTAGCTGATTTACATATAACGTGGAAGTTTTGAGGTTTGAGAGATTTAAAGTATAAAGTATCACACGTAGACACGGGCAAGAGTCAAAAAGGTTTCACAATTTATTGTGCTCAGCTGCACAGCAGGACCCAACACTCCGCATATAGCATGAGAGATGTTGGGCCACCATCATTGATTACATCAAAGTTTTATAGACAGGACTCAAGTAAACAAGATATGTAAAAGCAAAAACATCATCAATCATTGGCTCAAAATCACTGCATGCTTGTCTCCTGATCAAGCTAATCTGGACCAGGCCAAGGTCCACTAGAAGGCCTACTAGAAGATTTACTGGAAGATGTTTATGCCTAATTCCCGACAACTTGCCCTTGTCATAATCTTAAGAAAACGACAGATGACAATGTCTGTCTCTAGTTACTACAGATACAAGGTAAAAGCATAGAAAGACAAAGCCTTATAAACATCTTTAGATTAGAAATTTCCACCACACATACACACAAATGTTTCATTTTTCTCTTCAGTGTTTCCATGAGTGAAGTGGTTGTGCAAGGCTTCATATTTGATTTAATGTAAAAAATATCCTTCTTGTTTAGGCTATAAACACTTTAGTTTTATCTTAAAATAATCTAATTATACACATGCTAATAGTTCCACTGCACTCGGTAATGAGCTACATATTACCTTCATCGTTCTCTCATCAGCTTGTGGTGGGAACTTCTCCATACACAATGTTTAAATGGGAAATACATATTTTTCCCACTCAGTTGGTTCGTATATGGTACTCTGATGCTTGCTGTTTGTCGAGTAGAGGTAGAGTATTTATGTGCTTTAGTAAAATAATGTAGCATGGGAGACGATGGATGGAATAGGTTTAATAACTCACTATGAAGGCCATTTGTTTTTTGTGTGCATTGGCTCCGTCAGAGTGATATCATTTTGGACTTATAGTGTATGTTTTTTTTAGATAGCTTTACAGCCAAGCTTATTTACCAGATGTGCTGCTTCTTTCTCTTTATCCAACTTTGATAAATTCTCTACCACCTCCTTATAAAAAGTAAATAGTCTTCTTTTCACCAAGTAGAGAATTTATTTCTCCCTTTTGGCCTCTGTGGCATTTTCCTGATGATAAAAAGTAGTTTAATGCTTTTTCAGCAGCTATTACCGAGCCACTGATGCTAATAAGTTGGCAGATGAGCTTTCGCGATGTTTATTTGCAGAGTGAATTACCACTGTAGCAGGTCAAAGGCTCTTGCCGAACGACATTGCATTTACATCAAGCGTCACCAGTTTGTGTATGTATGTATGTGTGGGTGCTGCAGAGAGCACGCTTGGGTGATTGCAAGGTTTAAAGTGCTATCAGATTTATGAAAATGTTACATATTTCTCTTGCTATTTTTTTCAGGGTGCAGTTATAGTGTATTGCTTTGTTTTGTTCATATGGCAGTATAGTAAATATTATATTATACTGTATAATATAACATATTAACTGGTACAGAGAGTGATCATTGTGATGTTTGTTGCATCATTTAACACTAATCTTTGTGCTGTTTGGGCCTTTGCTTGGATTTGAAGAGTAGATGTGTGTCTTATGTCTTTCTGTTGTGTCTTGTCCATAGGAATGAGGTGCATCACATTCAAAAGGAGCTGCTTAAGGAACGAGCAAGATGTAAATGCTTGCAAGAAGAGCTTGAAAATCCCATGAATGTTCATCGCTGGAGAAGACTGGAGGTGTGTACTTTATGTTGGTATAAAGCCCTGTTCTGATTGAGCTTCTTGGAGTATTTCAGGGAGTGGAGTCCTACCTGAATCCATTATGTCACAAATGATTATCTTTTACCATGTATAAAAATACTACAGTTAATATACATCCTGTCTGAGCTAAAAGGATCCTAAGGATTCCTAATTTCAGTTTGGAGGGACTTTAGTTATCTGTCTGTTCTATCATCTCTTGCAAAACCAAAATAAGACCATAACAGTAAAATATAGATGCCATTAACAGACTTATCAACATACTTTAACTACACTTACAGATATAAATTGATCAAATTCCAATTTATCAAATAAATCCTAAATACATGATTTGGTCACATGACCTACTAATGCATCACATCCACAAACCCTTCGACTAATCAAGAGTAAATCGGGGAGGCAATCATGTGTAAATCAATAAAGGTGTCTTTGTATAGGCCAACACAACATTTATGCTTTACTAATGATGCAAAGTTAACAAATTCAACATCTTCTGTCACATTTTCTATCCATTTCTTTCTCATTTTTTCTCTAGGAGTAGGAGGCATGACCTCCTACAACTTAATTGCCTGGCTCAGAATACAGGACAAATGACTAATATGGGGGCAGACTGGATCCTCCGTTTTCCTAATTTCAGCCTAGTCTTGAACTTTTGTTTTAATGATCCTGTTATAGGATAATGTAATGGTTCAGATGATTTTAAATAGAAAATTCATTTTATAAATGGAATATTCATTTGATTTTAAATGGAAAATTCTTTTTAAAATAGACCTTTTAAAGAATCAAATAGATTCTTTGAGCAATTCTAATGAGAAAGCCAGTGGTGACAGTTGCAAGAAAAACTCCCCGAGAAGGCATGAAGAAGAAACCTTAAGTAGAACCAACACTCACAATGGAACATCACCTCTTCTGGGTGACACCAGATAGTGCCATTATAAATCATGACAATATACTGTTGTAGGAATATAAATACAATCATTATAGCCCCGGTGTGCTGAAAGCATAAATAGGAGGCTGGGGATGAATCTTTTATGATTGCAGCAGGAGTTCTTAAATGCAAACATAATTAATAGCATATACAACAAATCATTATTCAGGGAGGAGGAGATTGAGACTGTGTCTCATATAAAATGTAACTCGATTTAGATGTTATACTTCTAACATTTATAAACTAAAATACTTGAATGTAATTCATAAGTAATTAAGGAAGAGGTCACAAGCACAGCACTGTCTGTGGAAGATTTTTTTTTTATCTGAATAATAGCAAGATATACAATTAACAATGACCCTGTCATCAATTTTATTTATTTATTTATTTGTTTGTTTGTTTGTTTGTTTGTTTGTTTGTTTGTTTGTTTTCTGTAGGGACAGTGATTATTAAAAGCTAGCCATTAAATCTTATAGTATGGCCCAGGCAGGCATTATAGCATACAATTTATTGCTGAATGACATAAATTGCATCATACTCTCATGCATCAGATCATTTCATCAGATTCATTCATTCATTCATCCATTCATCTTCTACCGCTTATCCGAACTACCTCGGGTCACGGGGATTTCATCAGATTGTTGATCATAAATAAAGACACTTAGTGTAAGTTGCTATTAGTGTCCCTTAGCCTAAATACACGTTCTTAGTTCTCTTCTGATGGTTAAAAACATCAGACATTTATCTCACAGCTCCTTGAGAAACTGAGGTTATGGAAAAGTCACCACATTTAAGGGCAGAGTATTAGATTCTTTCATTCTGTCTCCTTGGCTCTTTTTTGATTCCTTCTTGATAATTCTCTCTCTTTTCCTTTTCTCCCTCTAAATGGTTTCCCTGCAGGGGAGTGACCCATGCACCTTTGAGCTGATCCAGAAGACTCACTCTCTTCAACGGCGCCTGATAGCCAAAACCAAAAAGGTAGTGGAGAAAGAGGTTCTGCTCAAGGTAAACATCCTGCTTTCATTCTTAACCCATTACAACCTGTCACGTCCAATTGGCTGCTGATGACTCATCAAGCACTTGTGGGGTCGGGTCACTCAGAGAATCGATTTGCGAAAGCCTTGCGAAGAGTCTATGTCACAAGCTTTCTAAAGAAGAACATCTTTATTAAACACTCAGTTTCGATTCACTTTTGGTTTTATACAATCTTATACAGTGTATTTTTAACAAAAATTTATTAGATGAGTCATTTAATCATAGTCATCCTTGTTTGTCCTTGTTTTTAATATTGAACAGTTTCCATTTTTGATTCTTTCCTACTGTGATATCTGTGAATATGCTATTAATGCTCAGATAAAAGCTGAAGTTATGCCAAAGGTGAGCTTATGTGAAAGCGTAATGGCATGATGAAATGTAACACTGCCAATCGATCATAGCTTAAGCATTCTAAACAGGAACTGGATCAAGCTTTTTTTGATTTTTTCATTCATCCATTTGTCTTTGATAACCACAAAGCTGTAAGTTTCTTTAAGGAAAATCCAAAATATGTAAATTCATTCATTGACTAACGCGTACAGACCACAGTGTCCTCTACACTTACGAGAAAAAAAATGCTGGTCTTAAGATGTAACAGTGAAAAGTATAAAGTCTATAACATGAAATAAATACATCTGCAATACAGCAAAGTCAGCTAGCTAAGCTATAGTTGTTGATATTGTTTACTTTGAAATAGAAGGAAACATGGAGTGGAACCAATTTTTTGCAAGGTAAACTTATATTAAGCTATTGTTATATTCTACAGCTGTGAAAGCAGCACGTCAGTGTTCTCTAGGCTTTTACAAGCACTTCTCAAAAGAATGGGGAAGGTAATAGAATTATAAAGCACAAGTTTAAATGGAATGTGCAGCTCTTATGTGGCTTCACTTTAGAGAATAACTGAGCATTTGAACAGAAAATAATCTGAGGTAGGTCTAATCTCTGTTTTGCAGTTTTGGACACTATTTTAATTGATTTTAAAATTATAATCTCACCATGATAGTTAGAGTGTCTTTTTTTAAACTTTACACATGTATTATTTAGGCAATTTATTTATCATATCTAAAATGTGCATGGTTTATGTTTCAGTATAGGGCTTTTGAGTGTAGTTAGAAAGTGTTCCCATTATGATTACCATCCAAGGAGTTTTAATCCTATTTTGATACATCTTGATTTATAGTTTGAGCGTGTGGTAGCCTAGTGGTTGAGGTGTTGAGCTCCCAATTGGAAGGTTGTGAGTTCAATCCCAGGTCCACCAAGCTGCCACCTTTGGGCCCGTGAGTAAGGCCCTTAACCCTCAATAGCTCAATTGTCTAAAAAAACAAAACAAGATAATGTAAGTTGCTCTGGATAAGGGCATCTGCCAAATGCTGGTAATGTAAATGTCGCTTTTTTTGCCTGTCTCTACTGTTTAGAGAGTCGCTGGCCATGGTACTGAACTGGTGTGGGTCGGTTGTTACCCAGTCAGGGAAGAGGCGTTTCAGTTTTTTTTGTGTTGTGACCTTGACTGCCCACTTGGTAATACAGGGGTGTATGTCATACCAGTAGAACCAGGTGAAGGGTAAGGGACAACTGGTTAGGTAATATCTGATGTCCTCTCAAGGCCTCATACTCTATTGGCACAAACACTGGTTTGTAGAAGACAATGCAAAATTAGCTCCAATGTTCAGGTGTTTGAACCTAGGGCTCTGGACTGAGCCTGGTGGTAATTTAATTTGTTGTCTTGGGACTTAAGTGCAGTGCTAAGAACCAAGGTTCAAGTCATTCACCATGGCTATCCATTGCAGCTAAGCTGGCCTAAAGTAAGGAGAAAGAGTGCCTTAATATGTCCATGGTTCTGAAAGAGCCTGTCATTCTATTCTGCTTTGCAGGAGACGAGGTTTAAGTGATGAATACACCCAGCTGCTATTAACCCATTGTTTATGAACAGAGAACACCTAGCTCTATGTTTGATGTTTCTATTTACAAGATTAAACTACAAGCTTATTCAACTCCTTGAGCATTTTTTTGGAGCACAACACATCTTCTCATAGGATATGGCAACACACATGCAGCTTCTAGCTAGTTACCCCATCATACAACATCTACCACCTGAGAAGTGTGAGGGCTTTCATATGATTCCTCCCCAGCATTTTTTTGAATTGCTGCTCATTCTACGTTACAGGGGAGCTGGACACACTCAAAGGAAAGCATGAGCAGACCACAATTAGTTAGTGTCCTTCTGGTAGACAGGAGTGGGAGTAATGCCATCCATCCCACCCACACAGCATGGACAGTTATGCTTTCTTTGACTCCAGGCCATAGTTGGCTGTGGAATCATTGGGATTCAATCTGTATAGAGTGAATAGTTGTGTTGTACCACTCAGGGGTCATTGCTACCCTTCTTGAGTGAAAGCCTGAGAGGATTATTCTGAAACTCCTTCTTGATGGCATATGCATTTCTTGTAGTTGCTGTCCATGGGGCTTGGTCGGTTTCTGGCCATGGTGTTAAACTTGCATATTGTTAAACCACAGGGACTGTGGTACCTAGCATTGTGGACTCCTCCTCCCTCGCTCTTAAGCACAGTGAGCAGCTTTGAATGCATGAAAATGAGAAAGTCAATCTGTTGGAAGACTTTGAATATTCATATAGTGTCATGAACCAGCTGGGTTATGCCCTTCACCTTAGGCATCCTCTGCAGGGAAGCATGGAAAAAGGTACTATTCGAGGTCCTTCATAGTTAATCTTTAGGGCCTTAACCGATGACTGATGCACACCAGCAACTGCTCTTCAACTCTTTTTTTTTGTGAAAGGACCACTATACTGTTTTTTTACAGATAGATCCATCTGCAAAATCAGTTACTAGTTTAAGACAACGTCAATAAGAAGTCAGCTCTTCATGAGGAGCTACATCAATCATTTACTGCTGAAAATCAACCATTAAACAAAAAGGCTTAAAAATGTGTTTCTAAGACAAACCTAAATACTAGAGCTGGTTTCTACAGTACATACGTGGATAATTTTAGATGTGCTACTTCAGAAAATGGAGTTGAGAAAGTGTGAGTGCATGTATGCCAGGAAGGAGGGTGACAAAGAACAGAATCTGAGAAGTGAATGATACATGACCATATGATTAAAATGCTCAAAAGTTTTAGTCATTGCCAGGAAGACAAGAAAGACGACGCATGTAATCTATTTACATTATCCTGCTTTCCATAACCACATGATGCTATTTGTTTCAAATCCAGAGCACCAGAGCCCATTCCAATGTACTATTATTTGTATGGTCATGCTTAATTTGCTGTAGGCATATGTGTATGATTCAGTGATGCATGGAGGCTGTCTGATAATAGCTGTCACTCTGATGCTGTTATGTTTGACAAGCATGACAAGCAATGTCTCTGATATGCCATATTAGTCCAATAATTGTCTCTAGTCTGAAATTAGATCTACAGTTCTGGGGTGGGATTCCTTTGGAGCTGACAAGTATTGAATTACAGTGTTATCTATATTCATAGAAATATAATGCCTCAATTGGTTTATTTGACACTTAAATTCCAGCTGTGCCACATACCTGGGGATTTTCTGAATACATTTGACTTAGATAATGACAAGTGCTTGTCCAAATATCCTTAGTATTGACAAGTGCTCACTGTTAACCTTGTGGTTGGCTAAACTGCATGTCAATATTAAAGGGTCACAAAATTTTTGACATTAGAGGAAAGACAATTACAACCACATTATCGCCAATCCTAAATCATACAACTAAAATTCTAGCTTCTGGACCAAACAATGAGTGTGTGAGTCCATCCATCCTTCTTTCCCTTCCTTCTTCCCTTTCTTTAGGGCCAAGCACCAGTTGTTGTCACTAATACTTACAGTCCCAAATCATTTTATGATTTTATAACTCAAAAGGAAATTTTGTTAGGAAATTTTATAGCCATTTGAAATACCACCTAAATATTTTATTTAGGAGATTGTATTAGCCATTAGCTTGCTATATTATTATGCTGTTCATTGTTCATGTTCTCTTCAACTAACTAACTAAACTAACACCACAAAGCAAGTATTGTTAAATAAATATTTTCAGTGTTTACATGAGCTCAGAACTGTAGTCGTAAATTTCTGCACTGTAAGTGTTACTTAAGCTACATACAGGATACCTCTACTAGGGAATTTAAACTTTCGTTAAGATTAAAAGTAAGGGGAAAACATCTTAAACTAATCAACAATGAGATTAGGAGACCTTGATCATTTTCAATAATTTATCATTTTCCAATTTGCCAGCAGTTACATTTTTTATATATTAAATGATACCTAATGCTAACTTTATCTACACCTTTATCAGATTTATCATTTAACCAGTCTTCAGTGGTTTGATTAACAGAGAAATAAAGAGAGAGACCTTACATTTTATATACAGAACGTGTTCATTACTTTTATTTGTTTATGTGAAAACATTATTTATTAATGTTTTGTCATTAAGCTTCAGAAAAGTACATGAAGTACAGAAAATCTCTACAGTATAAGAATAAAATATAACCTAGATGGAACCATAACATTTTTTGATATATTAAATAGAAAGCCATGCCAGGCTGTCTGCTTCACCATCGGTCCTCTGAAGAGTTCATTTAATGGAGTATGTTTGCACAGAACACACTCTCGAGCATACTTAATGGAAGAATATTCATAGCTGAAATTAGGGTTTTAATATCCATCTGATGGAGCTGGGGAGCATTTAATGTAGATTTGTACCTTATTAACACACAATTATTTAACACTTTTTGTGAATGTATGTCTGTGTTTTGTGTGTGTGTGTAGGAGAAGGAGAAGGAGTATATTGAACTGAAGCACAAATTAGCTCGTATGCCCGGTCCAGAGGCAGCTGAAAAACTCTGGAACACTCAGCAAACACTGAAGAAAAAGAACAAACAGCTCATAGTAGGTTTGAGTCTCTCTTTCTTGTACTCCCTCTCATTTTTTTTCCTCTTTGTCTCTCCCTACTCCATGATTTACTCTTTCACTATTAAAGGAATAACCAATCCACTCTGAGCTGCACTCCCCCTCATGCCCCCACCTCAAAATGTCAGGCTTTTATCAGATCATAAATCATTTTCCCACTTTTCTCCCCTCTCTGTGCTCACCCCTCACTCTCTCTATCATGGGTATGAATAATTAGTTACCCTTCTGCCTAATTAAGAACTCCTGTGCCTGGTCACAAACGGCTAGAACTACAGTAACATCGTCTGGGATTTTCTGTCGCGACTGTAGCTTTTTGGTTGACCTAATTCCTTCATCACAAAAAAAGAGACCTGGATGCAACAATCTCATTTCACTAATCTGTAGGTTCTGAAAGACAGATAATCACAAACGTTACTGTATATGAGAAACCAACAGAGAAGCACAGGGTTGATGGCCTCATAGAGAAAATCTTAACTGATATTAAGATACAGTAAGAACAGTAACAAATGTAACACTCAAACTCAGGATATTGGGACAGGTAAGATAGACGGGAGATAAGGGGTAAATGCTTTGCAGCACCACTTGCAGCACAAGTATTGTTTTCTATTGATTTCTAGTTGTTCTCATAAATTAAGCCTCATTTCTATTTTCTTGGCTGTAGTTAGAGCTTTCAGTTCACCTTAAACACAGTATTGTTACAACCTTTTTGTTTTGTTTTGGCTAAAAACACTTTAATATCATTTACTACTAAAAAAAATCTGTATAATAAATGAAACTAAATGTAATTGCCTAATATTACACACACAAATATTTGCTGTTTTTGATCAGACAAGATGTGTTGAAAAAGTTTATTCACGTGTCTCTTTTTCTTAAGGCCAGACTTTATATGTCTTAACTTTATAGCACTGCTCATGGATCAGTTTTCCTCCTAGGGTTTTTTGTAAGTGGTCAAACGAAATCTGGTTCAGCAAATTTGTTCAGAGAATGAGCCCAGGAGTCCCATTCAGACCCATTCAGAAGTGCTGCTGCAGGCTCAGCTTTACGCTTTGCGGCGAGATTTTTATGGCTATGGCTAAATCTGATCTTACATCAGCACTATTGCTCTGAGCTCCATTATGAGCGCAGGCCTGTTTATTTACCAGCTGAATGCTGAGGCTCTTAAATAAACCTGTTAAATGGAACTCACTGAATTAGTCCGCCTTCTTTTTACTTTTTTTAATCTGCAGAAAAGGCGCTTTGCATCACAGAAACCTATTCAATTCTGCAGATACCTGACAGACCCCTCGGCTAGACAACACATATGGGACCTGTTCTGTTTTTTTTTCTTTTCAACCTGCCTTTGTCTCAGTCTTTAAACATTATATACACACACAAACGAACAGACACTCAAACACACACAAACACACTTTCAGTCCCTCCACTCTTCCTTCCTCTGTATCTTTCCAGTTTTCCTTTTCACTTTTCAACTGAAAGTTTCAATTTTGATAGACAGCACAGACTTAAAGAGGATATGAGAAACAGAGACATCCTGATGATTGCCAGAGTCCACTCAATTAACATCTGGAAATTGCTAAAATGCTTCAGAGAGACTCAACTGAACAAAATTGACTGCTACATCTACTGTATTTTTGTTAAATGACCTTATATTAGCTGTACTTAATCATAATGCAAGGTCCCCATTAACAATTTATATGATTGGTCAAAATGTACTGGTATAATAAAAGTACAAATATTTATGAACATAGAGCTCACCTGCAGTGAGGGGAAATAAGCATTCAGGCAAATTTTGTGTTTGTTACTGCATATACTTTCAGTTCCTTCAGTCGATCCACAATCAATTTCCAAACAAGGCCTCATTTATCAAGCTAAACATGAATAAATTTGTGTGTCAATCATTCATATGAGCATTTACACACACACACACACACACACACACACACACACACACACACACTTACAAAAGTCTTGTGAATTCAAAACAACTTTCATATCCGGCATTAGTGTGTGTATGTTTACACAATCAGACTTACTAACGTAAACCTAGACTATTACCTTGAATCTTATCCTTTTTTAACAATTACTACATTTTTATATGAAGTTTACTCTATAAGTCCAAATTGTTTATTAATTTGAAATACGCACAATTAACTAATTTTCTACCTACCGTTTCAAGGCCAAAATGGCATCAAGCTAATATTACATGAAAAAGTCTAGCTTTCCATTCTGTGAACATGGACCATTTATGGAATTTTGTAAGCATCACCAAAATGTATTTTGATTTATTTTCGGATACATAAAAGTCAATCAAGTTCTAGATAGAAATTCTGCTAAAATGCATCCAAAGACAAATTGCTCTTGTTGTCATTATAAGATATAAGTTAAGGGCCCTTCCGATTGAAAAGTTCTGAGGGAAATAATAACTGACCAACAATCTAATGGAAAAAGCTACATGAACTTAACCATATGGTTTAATGATATACAAGGGTAGATTATCTACAGGATCCTATGGTTCGTGGAACCACAATTAATTATCCCCAGCCAGGTAAGATAAGGAAAGTAAGAGAGCTGAACTGACTCTGGTGTGAAGATGGACATTTCAACACAAGACAATGACCAAAGAGAAGCCTCAAGAAGGCTTTGCATGGTCGAACCAATTTCCTGACTTTATTTATGAAAAATAATGGAAAACGTCCATCAGGATTAGACAAAAATTAAACAACAATGCTCCCAAAATATCATGCATTCTTACTAGAGACATCAACAAGACCAAGTATTAATGTAGTTTATTGTAATGAAATTGGTGTGTTGTATTCTGACATCAGAATACCTTTTGGGCTTTTATCTCTTACTTCTATAGTTAAATTAATTTATGTATAGTCTCTAAGCAGTCAAAAGTAATGCAGAATTTAGTTAATCTCAGCACTAAAACTTCAAAATAAGTTGTCCCGGAGTAACAGTTGATTAAATATCCAATGAACATGCTTGTTAAGACCAAACTTTAATGAATAAACCATTTACGGTAATATTACCATGCTTTCTGGATTGTCCCATTGGTTGTTTGAACTGTCCCTCTTTCGTTTTCAGGTGCTGACAGTTGAAGTCAACATGTACAAGTCTCAGGCAAAAGAGTACAAGAAAGAGATTGAGCAACTGGACGAAGAGTTAAAGAATGTGAAGAAGAAGTACTTTGTGCAGAAACGCAAGGAACAGAAATTCAGGTAAGAGAGTAAGACTAAAGAGGAACTATGAAGGTATGAAGGTATGAAGGTAACATTGAAGGTATAACCCACTTGTTCATAGTGACCTTTTCAGTGCGGGTTCATGCTCATACGTCATGTACAAGTTTTCTTGAAATGACATAAACTTCAGGAAAGTAACGGATATAAAAAAAAACCTGCACTGAAATTATGTCTATAATTGAATATAAAAAGAGACAAGATTAAGTGGAACTGCAATGCCAGCTGATCTCCATGAATGATCTCCATGACTGATCTCCATGACTTATCAGCTGTACGTTCACACGGCTCACACAATGCCAGCAGTAGACCCTTATAAAGCCTAAATAAATTATCACTGATCCTGTTGCCTTTTAGAAGATGGGTGTTAAAGTTAACCTCCAAGAGCCCTTCTGGTGAGTGGGGATTCAATGAGGAGCTGTTTCATTTCCTCTTGATTTATATCACTGGTAAGCATTGCTTGATTAACATCTAGTGGCTGATCATTAAGTCAAACTCTCAGCTTCTATTTCCTGTCCTTACAGTTGCAAGAAAACACAAACATAAAAATTCTCTGTAAGTATTAACCTAAACATTATAAGAGCTTATTAGTAATTTGCTCTTTTTAAAATTAATAGTATTAACAAACTGAGTAAAATTTTAACCTTCTGTTACTGCTGCTGGAAAGGTCTGGAATCATTTATTTGAATCATTTATAGCTTGATAGCTAATATTAATATTAGCTATCAAGCTATAAATATAATATATAGCTTGTATATAGTATATATAATTATATATATAAATATAATATATAGCTAATAATATATTTTTTTTCCTAATATTGCTTTCTGTCAAGTTTAAAAAGTAAGCTGTTCTGGCTGAGACAAGGGCTTGATGGTAGTTATTGATACCTTTGCTCTAAGCTATTTGGAAGACCTTGATTTTGTTTTTCCACCACCATCACTCACACTGCCATGAGATTTGTTTCAGGACGTGCAATTGTTCACTGTACCAAAGGATCGATCTTTTAATTATAGTTTTCCTCACATCAGCTGGTGCTACACTGTTCAGGGTACATCTTCGAGATGTATTTAATCCCTCAACCATTCGGTCAAGTGAGATGCACCTTTGACTGCTGTAGTTTTTTAAATCTTACAGTTACAGTTCAGTGCCTCAGTTAGATATCTAATGCTAAAACACAGAAGCTTTAATAAACACCTAATCTACTCAGACATTGGCAGCTATATTCAGGATGTAGCCAGATAACTATATAAGAAACTATAAAGGTAAAATAAGCTAACAGGAACTAGCTGTTTAGCTCAGCTCGATAATATAGGAGATTAACTTACTACAGCATCCTAGATCCTCGACAAACCCTGACACGATGAAAAATGGATGGAACCACACTATTTTCAGTAAGAATTATTCTTTGAAAATGTATTTTATCAGGAATTGATATGGAGAGCTTTGTGTGAGTTACAGGTATACACTGTTAAAGTTAAAACTGACTTATACAGTAGACTTATGTGTAGACTTTCACTGAAATATTTCTAGTGCACAGAAAAAAGCACACATTATTAATAGAAAACACAAATCTTGATCAATAAATGATAAATGATATCGGTTCCACATGATTGACTGAGTTCCATGAACACAGTTTGTTTTTGTGATTCCAACAATTTTTTCAAAGCGGCAAATAAAATTAATCTTTCTCACCTGACATGAGAGTTTAATCCAGCTCACCGATGTCCTGCAATAGTCACATTACCTTTTCTCTATTCTGCTGCAATTAATCATTTAATCAAGTTAATTAACATTATAGACATTTATTCCCATCAGTCACAACATCCTCACTAATATCTAATAACGGACAGAGCAGCGGTAATAGAAGTATATCTACAAATTAGTAAGAAACCTGTGATGAAAGTTAGCAGTCATGAGGTCATTTTGCCCTAGAACATTGTTAATTATCAGTCCTCTCTCTATACCTATGGCACTCTGATTATTACATACTGCTCCTAAATGAAAAGCTGGCACACCCACACTAACAGCCACAGATTGCTTGGCTCTTATTAGCCAGTCTGTACCATCTGGTGCAATAGATTGACTGTGCTGTTTCCCGTTGCTTGGTCGGAGGTCCCACTGTTTTTCTATTGGACGGATTTCAGATGTGGTAACCAACGAATGCGACCCCTGAGTGCATGTGTGCATCCTTACTGGCCTGTGTCATATGAAAATTAATTTCATTTTAATTTACAGGTAGACATAAGGCACAGAGTAGCATCCAGAAGCCTCCACTACTGATAATAATCTTGTAACACTTTAAAACAACAGTTCATGAATAACCATGCATTAACATGTGAATTAATTCTTATTTAAACATGAAGGCATGTACTTATCAGAAACAAACGAAGAGCTAATTTGCACATTTTATGAATTGAATGCATTGAATGCATTACATGTAAACATGTAGAGATAAATTTAATCAAGGTTTAGTTTATACCCAAGATAATCAGTTATGAATTATAACATCATAATAATGTGGCCTTGTAGCTAAGGTAATAATTATTGCTGTTGTAATCAGAAAGACTCATACACTAAACATCACTTCAACACACTTAGTATTAATTTCTTTACAATATACAGTTATAGAAGCGTAATGATGTATAATCCCATTATCCAGCAATCACCCTGAAGATGAAAGGTGTCTCCATGTGTCTGGTTTGTTTTAAGATTTCTTCTTCATGTTGTCTCAGGGTGTTTTTTCTTGTCACTGTCAAATCTGTCAAAAGGATTTAAACTTCCATCCAAATCTAATTTTTGACAGTATCCACGTTTGAATGCATCAAATTATGACTGAAATGAAATTTAATTCAATCGTATGCCACTAGTGTTGTAAATCTTGTAGACATAGTTTCTTTCCAGGCCCTTATTCTTTCTTAAGCATGTCCATCTTGGGGGAATACACAAAGAACTTTGTGCAGAACTTTATAGCAGTGTTGTAAAAAAAGTCCCCTTTATAGCAGTGTTGTAAAAAAAGTCCTCTTTTTCCAATTGATCGAAAGGTACACTATACGCACTTACTGAGGTCTTCTTCTTTCGGCTTTTCCCTTTAGGGGTCACCACAGTGAATCATCTGTTTCCACCTAACTCTATCCTAGGCATCCTCTACTCACACACCAATTACCTTCATGTCCTCATTTAACACATCTATATATCTCCTATTTGTCCTTCCTCTTGACCTCTTACTTACTCAATCTCCATCATCCTTCTACCAATATAACCATCTCCCTACTCTGTACATGTCCAAACCATCTCAATCTAGTCTCTCTGACCTTGTCCCAAAACAGCCAACCTGAGCTGTCCCTCTGATGTGCTCGTTCTTAATCCTGTTCATCCTCGTCGCTCCTAAAGAGAACCTCAACATCCTCATCTCTACTACATCCATCTCTGCCTCATGTCTTTTTCTCACTGCTACCGTCTGTAACCTATACAGCATACCTGGTCTTACTACTGTCTTGTACACCTTTCCTTTGATTCTTTCTGACACTCTTCTGTCACACAACACTCCTGACACTTATCCTGTATCTGACCTCAGCCCCCTGTAACCTCACTGTTCTACTTCCCTCTCTCTCGTTCAAACACATGTTTTCTGTCTTACTACAACTGACTTTCATTCCTCTTCTTTTCAAAGCAGACTTCTACCTTTCCAGGTGTTCCTCCACCTGCTTCCTACTCTCATTATAGGTTGCAATGTCATCCGCACACATCATTCACAATCATTCACAAAACTATCTGATTTTATCTGTCAACCTGTCCATCACCAAAGCAAACAAGAAGGGACTCAAAGCCGATCCTTGATGTAGCCCCGCCTCCACCTTGAAGCCCCACCTCCACCATGAACAGCACATCTCACTGCTGTCATACCCCCTCATACATATCCTTATCTACTACTTCACTGCATCTCCTGACACCCTCATACAGTACCATAGCTCCTCTCTCTGCACACCGGGTCATACGCTTTCATTAAATCCACAAAGACGCAGTGCAGCTCCTTCTGACCATCTCTGTACAGTATGTACTGTGTCATCTTCTCCATTAACAAACTCAGAGCAAAAATTGCATCGGTAGTGCTCTTTCTGGGCATGAAGCCATTCTGTTACTCACAAATATCCACTTCCTTTCTTAGACTGGCTTCCACTACTCTTTCCCATAGCTTCATTGTATGGCTCATCAACTTTATACCTCTGTAGTTGCTGCAACTCTGCACATCACCCTTGTTCTTAAAGATCGGCACTAGAATATTTCTCCTCCATTTCTCGGGTATCTTCTCATTCTCTAATATTCTGTTAAACAATCTAGATAGAAACTCCACTGCTGTCTCTCTTAGACACTTCCACACCTCCACAGGTACTGTATGTCATCTACACCAATAGCCTTTCCACTCTTGATTCACCTCAGAGCCTTCTTCACCTCATCCTTTCTAATTTTTCCTATTTCTTGCTCTACAATATTCACCTCTTCCTCCTGTCTTTCCCTTTCATTTTCCTCATTCATCAGCTCCTCTAAATACTCCTTCCAGCTTCTCTGCACTCTCTCCTCGTCTGTCAGTACTTTTCCATCTCTATCTTTAATCACCCTTATCTGTTGTACATACTTTCTTGTTCCACCACCATGTTCAATCACTTCTGCTGTAGTTTGACTGTCTTAGCTTCTGTCTGAATTCCTCATGACATTCTTCCTTTTTCACCTTCCACCACTTGGTCTTCTTTTCTATCTTTCCTTTCCTCTTCTTCCTGACCAGCACAGACATCCTACACATCACCATCCGATGCTGTCTGGCTACACTCTCTCCTACCACCACTTTCTCGCTCAGATTAGTGCCTCGTCTATATAGAATGCAGTCTACCTGCGTACTCCTACCTCCAGTCTTATATGTAACTCTATGTTCCTCTCTCTTCTGGAAATAAGTGTTAACTACAGCCATTTTCATCTTCTTAGCAAAGTCTACCACCATCTGTCCTTCTAGGTTCCTTTCCTTAACAACAAACCTGCCCATCACTCCTTCATCACCTCTGTTCCTCTCACCGTTGAAGTCTGCATCAATCATTACTCTCTCCCATCTGGGAATGCTCTCAAACACCTTATCTAACTTACTCCAGATTCTCTCCTCCTCTTCTAATTTACAGCCTACTTGTGGAGCATAACCACTGATGACATTCAACATCACCCCTTCAATTTCTAACCTCAAACTGATTACCCTGTCTGACACTCTTTTCACCTCTAAAACATCCCTCACAAACTCATCTTTAGGATCATGCCTACCCCATTTCTCTTCCTATCCACACCATAATAAAAGAGTTTGTATCACTCTCTAATACAACATACTTTGCTCCCATTCCACCTGGTGTCCTGCACACACAGTATCTACCTTCCTTCTCCTATCATGTCCGCTAGCTCTCTACCTTTCCCTGTCATTGTACCACCGTTAAGAATCCCTATTCTCAGACCTATACTTCAGCCTTTACTTTTCTCTCTGCCTACAAACCCTTCTCCCTCCTCTCCTTCCTCAACCAACAGTAGCCCAATTTCCACAGGCACCCGGTAAATCAACATTGCCGCCTCACATGTTTAAATTTGTCATGTTTTATGCTGGATGACCATCCCGATGCAACCCTCTCTATTTATCACTAGCTTGCAACCCCTGTGACTAGATTACACACCTACTGAGGTAAAAGATCTAACCATGGAAGAGTAGAAGTTAATACGAAAACATTTTTCTAAGAGTGTATCATCAGTTAGTAAATCAGCGTAGACCTTTATGAAGTCATGAAATACATTATGCCAGGATACCCCAATAAGCCTTACCACTTCATTAATTAATATCTCTTCTTGCTTTGTTCTATTTTCTGCCTACAGCTTTTGCAGCAAATGTGCTTTAGGTAGCAGTTTGCATTGAACAAGAACAATAATTGCATGAATTTGCAAAAAGTGCTTTTATGAAAGTCAGTTATTCAGTGACATATTTGGGAGTTTGACCCTGAATTGTCCCGTGTCGATCTAAGTGTCACTCATCTTTTGCTGCTGGAAGTTCGCATGGATGGCATCTAAGCCTGGCTGACGAGCAGCCGATCGATAGCTTCTTTTCCCGCAGAAGCGAGTAATGGCTCAGGGTTACACTAATGCCTAGCAGCATCTTCTAAACATATAGCCTGATTGTAAATTGAGGTTGGTGATCAAAAATGTGGGTTGAATAAGACAAAGACATTTTCTAGATGAAGATGCTAAAAGAACTGGAGTTTAAAATAACTTTAGACTGTTTGGACTAGGTATGTGGAGAACTAAAACAAAAAAAGCATGGTATGTTTTTCCTTTCATTTGGACCTTAAAGGTGTGAGCTTGAAGCGTATAGGTTTCCCAGGTTTCCCACTTAAACTCATACACATCTAAAATGTTCAGAAACTGATAAGAGAAGTTGTGTTTTTTGTGTTTTCTCATACTTTCTGTAGGTAGACTCTTCCAAGATCATGCCCAATTCTGATATAAATGGAAAAACAAATTCACTAAACATATATAGATACAGACAGTAGCCTTGTGCTTCACATGCTTATTACATACACAACAAGCTTCCGTCAGCTGAAGCATTACTAAATCAGATTTGCATGTTAGCCTTTGTTTACTCTTGCTTTTATTTATTGCTCATATTGTCCTTTATATTTTTTACGCTCAATCCGGCATACATATTTGTCTTTTTCAGAACTCCTCACATTAGAATGAGATAAAGGAATTAACATGTGTAATTTAAACTCTCACACCAGCAAGTCCATCTTAAAAGGCATTAAAAGGCAATTTGCTGCTTCTCTTCTTAGCGGTGGGATTTGAAGAATCTGAGCTGCAAGCGTCTTATCAGGATGTCGGGCCGTCGATGCCGGAGGACAGGGAAAATCCTGCTTGTGTAGAGGTTTCCCGCATGTAATTAGCATATGTTATCCTACGAACGGCTAGATTTGTAATCACAAGGCGGAAAATCTTTGCAAGCTCGAAGCAGCAATTAAGGCGAAGTTAATCAATAATGGCAGGTTTCAGATTTGAAACCAATTGTAAAAGTAAGCATAAATAATACAGCGTCCGGGTGTGTAACTATCGTCGGCTGAGCGATAACAGGCTAACACACTGCATGTGTGTGCATGTATACACATGGATGTACTGTATGAATCTGGTGGTCTTTAGACACTGACATGAAAAGGCCATGTGAACAAACACAATCACACCTTTGTCCTACTGTCCTTGTGACAACTTTCCACTGCCTAATGATTAATGCAGCTAGTTGATGCTCTCTCTTCACCTAAATCTAAGCTTAAGCCTAACCTGAGGTACCAGATTAAACAATTTTTTTGGTGCATTTAGTTTGTAAATCTGCGGCACAAGATCTTTAAAGGTCCTCACATGAACAGGACTGTATTAAAAAATACACAGAAACACTGATAGTCCTAAGTAATTCAGTCTAGAAAAACTAGAATACATAATTAAATAAAACCTTATGGGATTGAAATGTTTATCTACATATTATTCAATTCATTTTTAATACCCACATTGAAAAATTATATTTTTAATTTCTTTATTAATTGAAATTAATTACTATGAATTACTATGAATGAATGATAATGATAAAATTAGCATAGTCCTCTAATTAATATTCAAATGTTCTTGTTTAAGACTAATAATTTGGCTATTTTAGAACCAATTTATCAATCTTTAATAAATGTTTTATAGACCAAACTGAAAGGAAAATGTCTGGCCAGATTTACAAGCATTTCTGTAAATTCTCGTAATTTGTTTGGGCAGTTGAAATGAATAAGCAATTTAAGCATCTTGCCATAATGAGCATATAATCTATATGTAAATTTGCAGGAATTTATCGCTAATTATACAATTTTCAGCTGATCAATCATGTTTCATATGTTAAATGACACAAAATCAGTACTCTTGAGTTAAGTAACAGGATTTTTATGAACAACACCTTTTTCGTGTAAATGTTTCTGCAATTTTTTTTTTCAACCTGTTCTTATGTAAGGACCTACATAATTGGGGGTAAGCTCAGACACATCTGTGTGTGTGTGAGAGAGAGAGATCTACGCACATCCAGTATAAAAACACTTAACAAGTCTCAGTGTCTTAGAGTGGCTGTCCTGCCTCCTTAATTTCTCTGAGTGTGTAGCTGAGTTCTGTGGTTTTTTCTCTCCAGACTGGAGTGTGTGAAGCGTAAACAGGTGAGAACCATTTAAAGGTGTGAGAGGGCCGGAATGAAGTGGAAATGAAGTGCATGCTCTACTTTGTTCTCCTAATGGCAGTATCTGATCAAAGTTCATGGTGTAACAATTTCCCTCAAAGTTAATGAGCACATGCTTTCCTCAGCTGCCAAACAAAATCCTGCTAATTAATTTCAGATTAAAAATAATAGTGCCGCTGCATTCCTCTATCCAGTAACCTTGCACTGCTATGCCCCTTTTCCACCAAAAAGAACCGGGTGCTGGTTCAGAGCTAGCGCTGGTGCTGGTTCAAAGTTGGTTCCACTGGCGAACCTTCTAAGAACCGGTTTGCCTTTCCACCGGCTAAAGAGCCATCACAGAGCCGAGTCTGACGTCACTGTATACGTGTCACGTGTCCCAGCAACTTTAGCTCAGCAGCGGCAAACACAAACACATCAACAATGGCGGATGTTGCTTTACTGTTAATGCTCATGGCTTTGTGAACCTAAATTAGCATCCAAACGTGGCGAATCCAACGTGTACGTGCAGCCCCATGTAATCTGTATAAACGGAGGTTGTAATCGAGAAAGTACATAATGTTATTTTATCATTAACACAGTAAAAAGGTAGCCTTAGCATGTAGCTACTTACTATCGTGTGCTGATAATGTATCATATTGCGGTAAAGTAAAAGTGTATTAAACATTAGTATACTTAAGGTATATTATCAAATGCGCTAACGGTAGCCCAGCCCACAGCCCCTGACACAAGCGGTTCTTAAGTCTAGACCAGCGGCGTTTTGGTGCTACTTAAGAACCACTTTTCCTGGTTCAGAGCCGGTGCTTTGGCTGTCGGAAAAGAAAGAACTGGTTCTAAATTAGGCTCTGGCTCCGGACCAGCATTCGACCTGCCTCGGTGGAAAAGGGGCACTAGAGTATAACAGCCCTGTGTGTGTGAGTTGTCTTTCTTGCTTTCTTTCTTTCGTTCTTTCTTTCTCTGCTGGCACATGCTTCCATGACCTGAAGATGTGGATAATCCTTAACTTTGTAAAGAATTATAAAATTAAAAATAGGTCTGGCTGAGGTGGACTTTGTTCATGTCCGATGTGACCAATGCTTTGGAATCGCTCACAGCTTTGAGCTTGTGTAATGTGTGAGGTTACATTGTACTGGGTAACTGCACTGGGCTCATTGGACTGAGGTACTGGGTCACTGTATTGAGGCTACTGAACTGAGGCTACTGCACTGAGGTCACAGTACTGAGGTCACTGACTGGGTTCACTGTATTGAGGCTACTGTGCTGAGGTCACAGTACTGAGGTCACTAACTAGGTTCACTGTATTGAGGCTACTGTACTGAGGTCACAGTACTGAGGTCACTGACTGGGTTCACTGTATTGAGGCTACTGTACTGAGGTCACAGTACTGAGGTCTCTGACTGGGTTCACTGTATTGAGGCTACTGTACTGAGGTCACAGTACTGAAGTCACTGACTAGGTTCACTGTATTGAGGCTGCTGTACAGATGCCACTGTATTGAGGGCATGAGTGTAATAATAATATGATGTAACCGTATTGAGCCATCGTCTGGATTTCTGTACTGGGGCTCATTGTCCAGACATTTGAAGTTCTGGGACATTTGCTATTTCCATAAGCCTTCTAAATGACACAGGAGTAGTGGCAATATTCTGAAGTATTCACGTAAAAACATATAATGCTGATTGAACATCATGGTACATCATAGGCCTAGTTTATGCACACTAAAATTCGTTCAGTAATCTGTTTCAGATGCAATATCATATGTTCTGGCATAAATATAAATGCCAAATGAGCCTCAGCCGTTACCAGATTTTATTTTTATAGGTGACAGCAATAATATGGGGCTCAAACTAATCCATTCCAGACTCCAGACAGCTGTCTGTCGGCCTGAAGACCCACTTACATGCCATCCTATTAGTTTGAAGTAGAGCGTTTTTAACGGATCCTGATCTGGACCATTACACTTCTGATATGGACCATAACTCTGTAATTGGGGTTTGCCATTTTGAATTTTTCTATTTCTCATTCGATTCCCATGAAGCATGTTACCCTTGTTTTGTGAATCAGAAAATTTCGTGTCTGGAGAAATAAAATTAGCACCAAAATGAAAGAATACCATATTGAGAAGCGATCGTTATACGAAAGGAAAGCTGTTTGCTTTCAGCAGTTCCGTTCTTGTGGTAATGTAGTAGTTTTCTTAAGTGTGAATCTTGGACTTTTTCCTGTAACTCATTTGTTAAAAGCACTTGCTTGCTTCTTTCTCATCTCTCAAATCCTGAAACAGAGTTAATCAGCTCTAAGCACTTTCTCAATCGATCGCCTGGAAGAGGTAGCGCCAAGAACCTGTGGCTAATCATGCATCTGAATAGACTGAACTTTTTTCCCCTTTTCCTATATTTCTCTCCATCTTCCTCAGGCATGAAGGTCGTTTGAAATGCCTGGAGCTGGAATAGCTTGACCCAGAGAATCAATGCACAATTAAGGACATTTAAACAGTTCACTTCGACACCAGACTGCCTTGGAACAAGTTGTTTAGAGATCAAGACCACTGAAGAAGTGATAATCTCTTATAAAGCAGATGGATGAAACTGTAGTGTATTGCATCACAAAAGCAGGAAGGTTGCATTCACTTGTTGTCCTTAACAAGAGTAAAAATGTTCAAGGAAAATAATTCACATTTATCAGCACATTGTCCTGAAAACGTTCCTGTTTTGGACAATCTTCTGACTGTTAAAAAGATCTTTATCACCCCATTCATTTTTTTTTCTTATTAACCTTAACTCTTTATCGCAAATTCCACATTCAGTATTAAATTTATTTGTTAGTCAACACAGTGGTGATTAATGGCTCATATAAAAGTAAATACTTTAAGAATTGGTCGTCTTCATGCATATTTGTTTTTACCTAGCCTACTAGTGTCAATAAATTCATACAAACAATATACTAAAAAATCTTTTTTTCCCCCCAACAAATGATTCTACCTTCAAAGTGATAAAGGTGAATAGTGACATCAAATCCATTTCTGCTCTCTGGGATGTACCAAGTGTTTGTTCATAAGCATCTAAAAGTTAAAGGTGTTATCTTCAACTGTTAAACTTCTGTGTAAGGTGTGGGAGCATTTTGAGATCTTGTGCTCTTTATTTCTATATCAGATACTACCTGTGTTTATTGGTTTAACCATGTAGCGTTTATTGACTTTGTACAAGCTTCGAACGGCCTGAGTAGTAGTAGTAGTAACAGTTTTAACAACCTTAGTCTGACAAGCTTTTTCAGAAGTACAGTAGATGGAGCTTGAGCCGCTGCATCAACTTTAGCACAGCTGGAGTTAAGGCTGAGGTCAAGGCCATCCAGACCACTTGTTGTAGTGCTGGTAGCTTGTGAAGTTTGGTGTGAATCCACACTGCGTTTAAGCACTAGGACACAAAACAAAAGGATGCATTAAGTAATTTAGTTGTTTATACTATTTGGAAATTTCTATTCCATTCTATTCTGCCTAAACACCACTGTAATTAAATTTGTTAAATTGTGTCCTTCATCTAGCAAACCTCTTAGGTCCCATAAATCAGTTGTTACTACAGAAAAAAAACATATTTGAATGTGCGCATTGACTTGAATTATTCTGGACTACTATCAGAGCTTCTGCTATAGAAATTTCATTAATATCTGATACGGACCAATCAGAATTGAGAATTCAGCAGCGCTGTCGTAACTATAAATATACAGGCTTTAATTCCTTGTTTTTGAAGCATGTTATTAAGTCTTACATGAGGAAGCATTTTTGGTATTGTAGTGTTTTTTCGCTCATGCTGTGGAATCCAGTCAGTTCCGGCTGACTTGTTTGTGTAAACTGTCAGCTTCAGAAGGCACGAGACGAGCGATGCCATCTTGATTTCTTCACTCTCCGGGAGACAGAATAGATGACAAGGTAGCAACAAATTGTATGCAAATGAAGCTAGGGGATTATTGCATGCTTGGTGGTGGTGGTGGTGGTGGGTATACGGGGGTATTTTGATTTAGAATTCATAAGTGGGGGTGTGATCAGCCATGTAGAATATGCTTGAACACACACGCACACACAAACACACACACACACACACACACACACACACACACCTTTCTTTCAAACTAATCCTACATTCACACTAAGAAGTTTATAACGTTGCTTGTAGTCGTCTCTTGTGGGTGTGTAGCAACCACTGCTGCTGTCGATTGAGGGTGTACTCTACCTGGAAACAATAGCAACAGAATTGTTACGCTGCTTAAACTAACTACTGTAGTTAAATTACATGAGCATATAATCAACGTGAAATCGTTTGAATTAAAAAGTGTGCTTTCTTCATATGCTAGCCTTTGTATTATTGGCTGTGTTGGAGTAGCAAAACACACTAGTTGTACAAGTTGTGTACAGTAACCAGATGCACCAACGCTACTACTTCCTTTGTTACATTCAAGCATGCAAGGAAGTAACAAAGGAAATTGGAAGAAACTTTAAACTACAGTACAAAGGAGCGGTCTGATGAATCATTAGAGCTATTCAGATGATTTCCTTTTGTTGCTTTACGGCATCATACCCAAGTCCGTTTCTTGCTTGCTGTTTGTTATAAAATCATGGCTTCCTGATGTGAACGCACACAGAAGATGAATTGTTGCCTGTCGCTTTGTCATCATTTTTTGAGTGAACTTTGGGTAAACTATCATGTCTTAATAAAGGAGTTTGGGAATTTCAGAAAGGTTCGTCTAGACGTTTGCGAGAAATGCAATAAGTGCAATCCATCAGCGCAAATCAACACATAGTGAAGCATCCATGTAATTATAGACACACTGTAAGAGATCATTTCCACCACTATCAGACTTCTGACCTTCTTCCTCTTATCCTTTTTCAGTCCTTATGAGATGGCTATCTTTCCCAAATCTCTATTTGCTGCACTTTGCTGGACATCAATGCCTCTCTCTCTTGCACTCTCTTTCCTCCACCAACTGACTGATAATGTAATTAGGAGCTTAAAAGACTTTTGATCACCGTCAGACAAGCCCAAGAGAGCAATCTTTCTACAGATCTGTTTCAGCTAAAGCTCTGATTTTCTTCAGCTTTATAAGCTTGGTGTCCACCAAACACTCCACATGTGGTTTGAACCTGCTGCCTGTCAGCGCTCGTCTTTTCCACGCCACAGAAAAAATGCCTTCCTGTATGACTGTGAACCCAGTGACGGTTCATGGTGATGATTTGTGTTGAGTCAATAATGTGTGATGCTGGTTGTATGAAACTAGTGGGTGCACTGAGCTGAGAGACAAACATCTGAGGATTTCAGCATGTGTGTATAAGAGAAAGAGACGACTATATAATTTGATAAAGTGACGAAAAACAAATATTATTTAAATTGTATTCGTTTCTCAAATAAAATGTAACATTTACACTACTATACATATTAATGCTCCATTCTCCAAGAATCTTTCTAACAGAAAATTAAAAGCACAAAAATATTAATTTTTCATTCCCGATTTTTTCCCCTATTCGATACATTAAAATAGATAGAACGTTTTTTTTTAGACGTTTTTATTAGACATTTAGAGAAATTTATTACACATGAATAACAGAAAAAATTTCCATATTGTTAAACTCTTCTTCTATATCAGTTTATTATTGTAGTTTTAGCATTTGTACAGTGCTTTCTTGGTTTTTTTAATATGCTTTACAAAATAAACTTGGCTAACGTCTTTTTTCAGCTGCCTAATCCCTATTCTGGGATTGATCTCAAAAAAATAATAATCCTGTTTATGACCTTTAAAACACTGAAGCTTCATTTCATCTTCCGGATGTCTTGAAAAAGTCGAACACATAGACAAGATGGGTTTCTTTCTTTCTACAAAAAATTAGCACACTCGCTCAACTATTTTAACTATTTCCAATTATAATGTTAAATAAAATGTTACAAAAACTTTTGACTTTGACTTTTGAATTTGACTTTTCTAGATATTCTTAGATAAATATAGTAATTTCATTCTGATTTCTGTAAGTTCTTTGGCTCCATCCTCCATTCTATGGATGGAAGGATTTGCGATGACATTATACACCAGGCATTTGTTATTGGAGCGAGCACCTGTAGATGTGAATGTCAGTCCTCTGCCAGCCAAAATTTCCGTCAGACATGCTAATTCCAGAGAGCGCTGATCCAGAATAGGTATGAGAATCACGGTTGATCTAATGATATGGGCTCTGAGGTCATTTAGCAGGTGCAGGTGGCCGTTCGAGACAAATTCACTTTGTCCAGACAAAAAGAGGTGGTGGAGCTTTGCAATAACACACTGACACACACACACACTGACACACACACACACAAACAATCCAGAACTTCAGAAAATCGACACAAAAAGCCGATCCAATATATAATTCAGACAGTTTTCTGCTGATAAACCAGAAAGAATTTTTCATTTGTTCTCAGTATTCCTGTTAAATTAAAAATAAATTAGAATAATAATAGTAATGACCAGAGGATTCATGCTGAATGTGAGCATGATGCAATTTCGAATAATGAGATCCCATACGGTGCTGTTGCTGTATGCTGTTGCATCATGCGATCGTACAGTGTGAAGCCATCACGGAAAGACATTCTGATAGTCAGTGTATGTGGATCCGCCTGCCAAGTTTTGGAGTTTATCCTAGTGTTATATTCAAAATCTGTTACAGTCAAACTTTGTTGAATTTTTAAGTGTTTACTGTTTTTTAAACAAGGGTCTAAAGTTTAAATCTACCAATATTCTTAGCTGAAAAGATGTTTTTTGGGTAAAAAAGTCTGATTTATTTGGTATTTGAAATCCAAAATTGTCTGATATTGCGTACTTATGAAATTGTTTAGTGTCTGGTATTTTTATTAGCCTGTAAAATTTCCATTATTTGTATCGGCACTTATCGACACAATTTGCCGTGATGACTTCATCTGTATTTTCTGGTGGTAAAATATAGGAGCATTACATCTAAATTAGGCCGTCATTTGAATATGATTGCAGCATGTATCACTGAGACCTCATACTGCTTTCCCGTAAAATATGGATTGCATTTCCTTTTCGAAATTGGAGCCTCTGCTTGAAATACCAACATGCCACAATGACAAATCCATCTTTCTGGGTAAATCAGACTGTTATTATGGATCAATAGGCACTAGCGTGATGAAGCTGTGCAGCTTTGTAACACTTCTTTCGGTTCTGGCTTGCGTCATTGTCTCTGTAGCAGCTTTTATATTTGTTCACTTGTTGATTGCGGAACTGCAGGGGACTGAATGCGACTGTGGGATGCGACTAATAAAAGTCACTAAATGACAACGGTGCTCCATTATATCCTAGCAGCAGAACAGGAAAACAAGTTTTCGATGATAAAAAGAAAAGTAAATTAAAAAAACAACAACAACAACAAAAAAAAAACAAAGCAGAAGTGTTAAAGGAGAGGCTGGGTATTCAGCATCATGCTGCTTCGTAACATTTACCTACACTGAAACATTCTGTCTTTGACTCTTCCCACAAAGTGTTGTAGAAATATTCTACACTTATGACATCCATATGTCTGTTAATTAAGGAGTAGCCCATGACAGAGTGTGCTGTTATTTGAAAATAATGCAGCACAAAAGAAAAGCTGAGTGCATTCAGCTACCCCTGATTTGCATTACTTTCATATAAAAGCATGTTTTAGATACTATTACTTTACTTATACTATAGCAATTTGCCAATGATTACAACATTAAAGTCTTTATTAAATGGCATGTTGTTCTTTTAAACAGTTTATAGTTAGATTTAACATTGGGGAATGTCTGAGAGACAAATTAGTTCCTGTGCTTACATCCATAAAACATCAGCTATGATAAACATCACTCCCTCACAGCGTCTACCACTCTGTCTCTCGGTCTCTCTCTGTCTCTCTCTCTCTCTCTCTCTCTCTCTCTGTCTCTCTCGCACTCTTTTGCTTGCTCTCTCTGTCTCTCTGTCTCTGTCTCTCTCTCTCTCTCTCTCTCTCTCTGTCTCTTTCTCTCTCTCTCTCTCTGTCTCTCTCTCGCTTTCTTTTGCTCTCTCTCTCTCTCTCTCTCTCTCTCTCTCTCTCTCTTTCTGTCTTTCTCTCTCTCGCTCTCTCTCTCACTCTCTCTCTCTGTCTCTCTCTCTCTCTCTCTCTCTCTCTCTCTCTCTCTTTCTGTCTTTCTCTCTCTCGCTCTCTCTCTGTCTTTCTCTCTCTCTGTCTCTCTCTCTCGCTCTCTCTAGCTCTCTTTTGCTCACTCTCTCTCTGTCTCTCTCTCTCTCTCGCTCGCTCTCTCTCTCTGTCTGTCTCTCTCTCTCTCTCTCTCTCTCTCTCTCTCTCTCTCTCTCTCTCTCTCTTACACACACACACACACACACACACACAAATGATTAGACTGATTACATAATGCTTTTTAACCATTTGTAGTTACTTAAAATTGTGGAACATCCGTTAGTTCTTGTGCTTACCTTCATTACAGCTACAAATACACACACACAGACACACAAACACAGACAAACACACACTCAGCAGTCTGTCATTTTAACGAGAAAACCGAAAGCATAACTGGAACCGAGAAAGCTTACAACTGAGACTCCTTCCGTGTCACAAATGTCACAATTGTATAAATGTAATCATAAACTTCTGTGAATAAATCGCTCCGAATAAAAAAAAAAAAAAACAATCACCAGATCAACAAATTTGTTACAAAACAACCAGTTATAATAATCTATTTAATTATTAGTCTCAGATTTTATGGAGTATTTGCTTCATCTTTGTGTAGGACCTGTTACTATAGAAACAACATATTAGAACAAGTGCATTAACGTTAACCTTTTGACCAATCAGATTTGAGCTTTCCCCCCCTCGAGCTGTGGTATAATCACTGTTACCAAATAATGCTTAAAATTTCTCATAGGATAAAAGATCTGTATTTAAAGATGGGAGTGTTTACAAGATGTACACAAGAGCACTCGTCTAACGTATCTTCCCGTATTAAACTCGCTTGTGGTAGTGCGTGTGCTTTTAGTAAGGGGAAACAATTATGAATAAATGATAGATAAATAAAAATAAAAAGTCCCATATGCAGCCGTACAAACTGTTCTGTGTCTGATAAATGATGCTGTGTGTGAAATCCAAATGAAAGAGCGATTTCAGAAAAAAAAGTTTCATCTACTGTATCTTATATGCATGTACAAATTTCCTGAGTTTCCACATTTAAATGAAACAAGCAGTTTTATGGGAGAACAGAATAGTGTGTCGGATCACCCAAGCTTTCTAGAATAAACTCGGATTATTTTAAGAAAGAAGAACCCACAGAATGAGGCAAAGTCAGAATTTCACGAATATAGCGTACTGTTTTAGGTTTGTGGTCGCTGACATATATATTTTTAAGTGGTGGGATTTGAGATGTAAGAACTGCGGATCGTCTAACGCTACAACTAGCGTCTAATTGTACATTTTACAACTTGCATTTTTGAAAACGTTCCAACTTTATTTCCATAAAAAATATGCTCTATTTTTAATAGCGTCACTGAAAAGCCATCTTAGAGAAATCAATAGTTATTTAGAGGCACCAAATTTGTAGCCATTTGTAGGAACGAAATCGAACGCAAAGTCACTGGAGCTGAAAGTGCTGCGGTCTAAAGTCATTTCAAGACACTTGAACCAGCATTGAAAGCACAGGCAAAAAAAGTTATTCCAGATGCCTCTATCATCATTCTTTATCTAACTGATAAAATTGATGCTGATATGGTGGATGAGGATTTAGCAGCAGGGAAATTTGCATATATTAATTTGATAATCACATTTGATCAATCTTGCTTTGATGAACAAGAGCCAGTTTTTTTAATTTTTATTCTCTGCCGGGAAAAGGGAGCTGTTGATGTGGTTTTAATGGATTGACGTCTCTTTTTGTTCCATTAAAGAAACAAGCGAGAGTCGAGAAATATTCACACTTTTCCTGTTGGCAGTTTGTTTGTGGGCTGTTTGCCTGGTTTGTAGCCAGACACAAATCAATCAGTGCTATTGATTAATATCTCTCTGTCTCTCTCTCTCTCTCTCTCTCTCTCTCTCTCTCTCTCTCTCGCTCTCTCTCTGTGTACACAGTTATACATCACCTAGATTTGTATATCCAAATGCAATGAGTACTGTATGCATAGTATAGCCACTACTATATGCTCGATATATACTCAGAGGTATCTCCTGAAACATAAAGCCAATATATTGTCCAGTTAATTGAACCTGATTACAACCACAGCCATATGGATGTGTTAAATAAACAGTCTGGCATGCATCATCACCACTCGTGCTGTAATGGCATCTGATGCGGCCATGTTCCGCCTGTTAATGCAGAGAGACGTAGCCTTTATTATCACACCCTAATCATCACACAGATTAATTTGGCCTTATGAATTAGTGAAGTAATTAATGAATGAAGCTTTAATGAATGAAGTTTGACTAAGATTAATCTGGGCCAGAGTGCAGCTTGAGTTGTAGCGAAGATGATGGAGATTAGTGGATAACTCCCGAAGCTGTATGAGCCGAGGAAGGTTTTTAAATCCAGTGCAAGCGTGGTCATGTTTTCTTTCAAAAACACCTAAAGCCAGCTTTTATTCTCTAGACTTTGTACTGGACTGGAATAAAATCAAAATGTGGACTTTCTGACATTTCCCAAGCACTGAATTGGAATCTATGGTTTAAATCATTAAGCAGTGAATGTTGGACTCCTTGGCAAATAAAAGAGAAAGCAAAAAGGCAGTCTATTCTTTTATTTATATAGCACTTTTAACAATGCATATAGTCACAAAGCAGCTTTATTTAATTTTAATTCAATTCAATTTGATTTGTTTAGCACTTTTAACAATGGACATTATCTCAAAGCAGCTTTACAGAACATACAGTAAGAAATATTACAAAATGTATGAAAAGTTCAACATTATACAAAGATTAATATTATACAAAGAACCAAGATCAATATTAGACCATGGTAAGGAAAAACTCCTTTAGATGTGTACCAGCTCCGTGAAAGCACCATGAAAAATTCAACAGTAACATCACTTACTGTATACTACAGAAAAGTTTACACCATTTCTAACAATGCAAATTTTATGAAAACTGATTGAATGTAATAAAGGGAATAATGGATCATTTCACCAGAGAAGAAGAGGTTGTTTCTCTTTATACACCTGCTGTTTTCAAATTGAGTTTGACTGTTAAACATTATCCAGTCTCACATTTTGTCATGGAATTAAATAGTGGAAGATTTATCCGTTTTCTGTACAGCCTACCCTACACAAGGAGCCTGGAGTCTGTCCCATGGGGACACAGGGCACAGGACAAGTGGACACCCTGGACAGTGTGCCAACCCATCACTGGGCACAATCTCTCTCACACACACACACACACACACACACACACACACACATACACATATAACCATCATAACGATCAGCATTGCACATATACATCTTGAAATTTTGTACTATTCTTCTATGAAAATTTGCTAAAGCTTTGTCAGATTAGATAGACAAGTCCTCCAGTTGTTTCCTATATTTTGCATTAGGATGATTGGTCCTGCTGGTGGTGATGTCATTCGTGTTTTTAGAAGAGACTGTGCTTATTTATGTAGGCACTGCTTCTGCCACTGTTACTGGACGGTGTTTCGGCCTTATTACATGCACTGCCATGTTCGCTAGTTTACCAGAATTGCTGTTATTATTGTAAATGTTGTGTCTGGTGCTGCTTTTGTTGTTTTGACTCATTGCAATTATTTGTTTTTGCCAAATAATTCAAACATGGCCACAACCTAAATTAGTTTGGCCCCGTTGCTGTTATTTATCGTTATAGTTGTGTCTGGTGTTGGTTTTGTTGTTTTCACTTCTGTTACTCTATCCATCTCTGCCAAATGGTTTGAACACAGCCACCATCGAATTTCAGCACATAGCTCATATTCACTTCTGGAAGTGAAGGCAGCAAAACTCTTTTAAACTTCTTAATAAATTATTCCACACATCTCATAACGCTCGTCAGCGTCCTTGAGCACTGAAAATGTAATTATGTGGCTTGATTTTGCGATTGTCAGAAGGAATTAGCAGCACATGACGCTGATTCTACAAGTCAAGCGAATGGCGTTTCGATCAAAGCATGTTTCACAGATGTCTGCTGTTCTGTCCAAATGTCACTTTTGAAGCCCTTCTGCATAATATTCCTTTAGCTGGGGATGTTAGGAGAAAAAGGAGAAAAACAAAGGTGGTTGGTGTGTGTATGTGTGTGTGTGTATGTGTGTGTGTGTCAGTGTGTGTCTTTGTGTGTGTGTCTGTCTGTGTTTCAAGCTTGTTGCCAAATGTCTTCATCGTTCCCAGCGTGAAATCTCATTACACAGCCAGTGAATTTTAATTGATGGTGTTTGATATTGGACAAACACAGCAAGAGAGAAAGAGCAGCAGAGAAATGAAGATGGAGAGGGAGAGAAAGAAGTTTGTGGCAACAAGAAGAAATGCAGTGAAGTGTGCATATTAGCGTGTTGCACATTTGTGTGTGTGTTTGTGTGTGTTTATACGTTCTGCCGCTAGTGGTGTACTGAATGAGAAATGAGGGCTTAGCGTTCACTGGAGAACAGTTAAAAGGAATCTGGGTGGTGGCAGATGTTCTCTGCTGGGAGTGTGTGTGTGCATGCATACAGGACCTGTGTGAGTCTATGTCAAACCCGAGACAACCTAGAAGAGCGTGTGTATGTGCTTCAGCTTTAGCTTGCAAAGAATCATGCCTGCATTATGACATGACTGACACTAAAGGACTCTAAGCCACGACTATACAAATGATACAAATACAAAGAATGATGTTAATGTAATTTGTTGGATTTGAATATTGGAAATATTACGGATCCAGTTCACTATTTTAAATGCCACTTTATAAGGTATTAGATTGACGGTTAAGCAATACTAGATCGAGAGTGCTACTCATGTATCACATGCACATTTCAGATATTCAGTTTACTGTAGAAAGAATATGAAAGTTTCAGGTAACACTTTACTTTAGGAAAGCCTTCAAGGGAGGCCTTAGGGAGCAAAATTGGCCATGCTCTCTGCATGGGAGTAATGGTACACTATTCCTTACCTGCCAGTCAAGCCAGTTGTGGGCATCTGTGAGACTCTGTATGCAGAAAAGGGCAGATAGTGTTTTCCTCAGAGTCTGTTACACCACCCTATGATGCAGCATGAGCAGCAGTCCTCTGGTTGGTAGAAGTCATATGAAATGGTAGAGCTGGTGAGAGGGTGTGGATTGACAGAAAAAGTTAACGATGCGAACATATGCTCTGAACACTGACAGTGGAAAAGGCATATAAAAGCACATTGACCAGCACAGAGAATGACAAGTGCTGTTTTCTACAATCACAAAGAATCAGCTCAACCACAGTAGCAGCCGAACAGCAGGCTGGGGCCATAGAGCAGTTAGTCACTAGATCCAACCCAGCAGAGAGAAGAGGGGAACACAGACCCAATCCAAGCCATGTTAGTCCAGCTGTTAGAGTCCAGCTGTCTTAGCAGGCCTGGCAAGAGTAAAGAGTGAGAGAGACCTGTATAGACCTGCTCTTTATATACTGTACCTGTAGCTCTGACTGCAGTTTTACGCTATGACTCAGACAGCTCCATATGGTGTATGAAGTGAGAACATAATGTGGATCAATGGCTGTTATGACGTTATATGCATTATACTTTCGCTTCTTTATTTGTTGAAAGGTCTCAGCATGAAAGGTTTCAATGTGATTCCCACCACCTCTGATACTTTCAAAGAGTTAAAAAAAAAAAGAACATAACCTAGTGTGTATGAGACACAGGATATACATAACTGCCAACAAGAGCATATGACAGTATAGAGGCAAAGTACAGTATGCTGGTGTTTCATTTTGTTATTTTCTGGTATTGGGATACTCCAGCAAGCGTTATGTGGTTTGATTTAGGTTATAACAAACATGTATTCTTTACTTTTTAGGTAACTTTGTACCCAACATTCTTGGCTAAATATAATCTAACCTTATATGAGATGATGTCGATCATTCCCAAGGTTCATTTACTTTTATTGTACTGAAAGTTTTAGAATTTATTTAATAATATTGTAGCATAAATAGGCCTGTCGTAAACTTGTTGTCATGGTTACTTTCCAACATGCTTGCGTCAGGATCATGAGCAGTGATATAGAACTGCATTGTTTTTATTGTTTTTGAATCTCAGTGAACAAACACAATTGCTGCCAGAGCTAGAAAAAAAAATAACGATCCCTGTATGATGGTGAGGTTTGATTCTTCCTGCTGCACCTTTTAACTTCTTTCCTGTCATCTATTTTCCCCTAGGGAACAGGAAAGGAGTCTGGCACAGGATGGGCAACCCCTGATCGTACCTCAACGTGCCGATGGACCCCAGTTTACAGGGGGAGGCTTCAACATGAAGCCGGGCAGGAAAGTTACTACCTGAACTCCCTAATATATATATGTATATATATATATATAAAATCTCTCTCTCTCTCTCTCTCTCTCTCTCTCTCTCTCTCTCTCTCTCTCTCTCTCTCTCTCTCTCTCTCTCTCTCTCTCTCTCTCTCTCTCTCTCTCTCTCTCTCTCTCTCTGGCTAACACACCGGCTGGCTGTTCAGTCTGAGAAAATAAATCACAATGCTCACAGTGCAACATTATGGTTAGAGTGAAATTAAAAAGCAAATGCCATTGTACTCGTTTATCAACTGTAAGTAATGCAGATGTGTTTGCACTTGCGTTAATGGCTTTGGTTTATTTCTGTGGTTTCATTAGCAGGGTTGTTCTTAGTCACTGGTTGAAAAAGCACTCTGGCTATTAATGATCTGTTTTGTTTTTTTTTCCTTTTAGTTTCTCTCGCTCATTCTTTGTATGTTTTTTCTCCTATGTTTGTCATGTGTTTATCATTTTCTGTAACTGCTTTTTCATTTTGTCATTCACTCTTTTCACTTTTTTTTTCAAAATGAGTATTTTGCCTGCCTTCATGCTTCACTCCATGTTTCATAAACATCTTCATCAAACATAATTATATATTCGCCAGCTTTTGTGTTCTATACACTGCATATAAATGTATGTTCATTTGCCACTAAGGAAATTTCTTTTACCTTTCTATCCACCATTAATATGCAAAAAGTAAAAAAGTTTAAAAGTTTATAAAATCTATATATTTTATAAAAAAAATAAAAACTCATTTTAAAATGGAATTCTCATTTTATAATCTTCCAGATTTTTAACAATGCATATAACGTAATATATTTTAAAAGATTTCTGATTCACTGCTAGTTTCTTTTGAACTTTAATGGTTTTCAACTTTTTTTTTTATTTGGGGTTCTTAAAGGTCAATAAACTGACTCTGCGAAATAAAAATCTATTTTTATGGAATAAACGATGTGTTTTCATAAATAAAGTATTTGAATGAAATATTTAATTGTTATATAGTTTAAATAAAAATAAAAAAAAAACAGGCCTCATTTTGGGGTTGGGGACAGATTGCAGCAGATATTAGATATTGTAGTCGATTTTGATCTTCACTATTTTTTACTGCACAGTAATATCTTTATAGATATAAAATTGGATATATTATTCTAGATTTTGAACTAGAAAGATGTATGTGAGTGTGTATTTGTGTGATGTGGGGAAAACCAATGGAAATTGCTGTGGCTGGAAAACCGCCAATCATGTACTGTAGCATCAGTGCAGTATATAAAATCATCTATATAAGTCAATAACTTCACAACAAACATAGGGAAATGGGGCAAAATGGTTTGAGTATTTGCGGAGTAACTACCAATCACAAGCATTGCAACAATCAGAATAATAAAAAAAAAAAAAAAAAAAACACACACATAGGAGAATGACCAGACTGGTTTGTACTAAAGTAATACATGAATATCCCATTGGTTACAGGCTCATCAAAATCTGACAGGTGAAGATTTGGAATAAAAGCAAAGCCTTTATTCTGTCACATATACATGGCTTTCACCACTGGTGCAGTGAGAGTTTAGGGCCTTGCACAATGTCCCAACAACGGCCCAACAAGGGCAACTTGGCAGTGTTGGGGCTTGAACCCCAATCTTATGAGCAACAACCAAGAGCCTTAACCTCTTGAGCCACCATTGCCCTACTGTTTGAAAAAGACCCAATGTGTTTGGAGTGTTACAGAAATAAACAGCTTTGTTTTAATAAAGTGATCAGTGATCATATATCAACACGTAAAATTAATAAAAGTGCAAATTCAGTACAATTCGCCAAAACAATGTGGAAATTTTTTGAGCTTGCTAATACTACCGTACTTGCAAGCAGCAAACCTAAAATAAATAAATAAATAAATAAATAAATAAATAAATAAATAAATAAATAAATGACTGTCTAAAATGTTGCTAGCTCATACATAGCTAACATTTTTCTGACCTACTAAATGCCACTCTTTCACCAAGAAGAAAATGGAAACATTTCACCATATGAAGTGTTTTGATTGGCTTTTGCACAAGATGTAGCACACTGAGTCCTATTATTATGGTGTTTTTGCAATTTGCAAAACAAATTTGGAAAAGGAAAGTGGACTGACAAAAAGCCACTTGAAAATATCCTTTGATCGTTCCGAAACCGGGCGAGGAAAGCCTCGAACGTGGGGAAGGCGTTCTCTCCCCACACAGCGGTAGCCCACTCCAGTGCCCTTCCTGTAAGCAGGGAACAGACAAAGGCGATGCGGCTGTCCTCCGTGGTGTACAGGGCCGGTTGCTGTGCCACGAACAGTGAGCACTGCATCAGGAAGCCCCTACAACCTCCCGGTTCGCCGTTAAATTTTTCTGGAAGGGCGAGACGCTCGTCCGGCGGTTCGTTACGCGTGACAGAGCCCCCCCCCTGCGAGCGGCTCCCGACGCGAGGACGCACCCAACGCCGGGGCCGACCCCGAGGACGGGGTGCCGGTCTCTCCGGGTGCCGCAGGTGGAATTCGGCCGTGAGCGAAGGATCCAGGATGTCCCCCGCCCTCACCCACGAGCGCTCCTCCGGACCGAAGCCCTCCCAGTCGACCAGGTATTCCAAGAGGCCCCTCCGACGTCTGGAGTTGAGTAATTCGCGAACTAGATAGGACTCCTCGCCGTCGATCATTAGCGGCGGCGGTGCGGGTAGGTCCACGGGAGGACCGGGGCTCCCACTCAGCTCACCTGGTCGCCGGAGGCACACAAAGCGTTCGGCCAATTAAAGGAGAGCTTCACCACAGCCCCGATCCTCCACCACCCAGACCCTAACCGACCATTCACCGTCGAGGTGGACGCCTCCAACACGGGAATCGGCGCCGTTCTCTCTCAACGACAGGGACCCGCCGATAAGATGTTCCCCTGTGCCTATTTCTCCCGCAAACTATCCCCGGCAGAACGGAACTACGACGTTGGAGATCGTGAACTCCTAGCTATGAAAGCAGCACTAGAGGAGTGGCGGCACTGGCTGGAGGGCGCACGGCATCCTTTTACCGTTCTCACTGACCACCGTAATCTGGAGTACCTACGTTCTGCCAAACGAATGAACCCACGCCAAGCCCGATGGACCATGTTCTTCACTCGGTTCCAATTCACCGTGACGTACAGGCCAGGGAGCAAGAACATCAAAGCCGACGCCTTGTCTCGCATTCACCGAGAGACGGACTCGCACACGCTCCCCGAGCCGATCCTCCCTGAGACTCGAATCATAGCACCCATCCAGTGGGACATCATGACCGAGATCGCCAACGCCAACGCCCAAACACCGCCTCCTAGCGAATGTCCTACCGAAAAGACGTACGTACCGGAGCACCTGCGCGCCCCGCTCCTCAACCTGCTACACGCAAGCCCGGCCTCCGGCCACCCCGGCATAACCGCGACAACCCACCTGGTCCAGAACGAGTTCTGGTGGCCGTCTCTGGCAGCAGACACACGCGAGCACGTCCACAGCTGCGCGGTGTGCCAGACCACTAAAGCCTCTCACCAATTACCCGCGGGCTTACTACATCCTCTACCAGTCCCACAACGTCCCTGGGCGCACATTGCATTAGACTTCATTACAGATTTGCCTCTGTCCAACAACTACACCACCATTCTGACCGTGATCGACCGATTCTCGAAAGCCTGCCGATTGATTCCCCTAACCAAGCTTCCCTCCGCCTTCGAAACTGCGGAGATGCTCTGCAACCACGTCTTTCGCTTCTATGGTCTCCCAGAAGACATCGTCTCGGACAGAGGTCCTCAGTTCACCTCACGGGTCTGGAAAGCTTTTTTCAAGCGGCTAAACGTTACCGTTAGTCTCACTTCGGGATACCATCCACAGTCCAATGGACAGACGGAACGACTCAACCAGGAAATCATCCGCTTTCTCCGGACGTACTGTCACCACAACCAGAACGAGTGGAGCCGGTACCTGATGTGGGCCGAATATGCACAGAACTCACTCGTCAAACCCGCCACGGGGCTGACGCCCTTTCAGTGCGTCCTCGGCTTCCAGCCTCCCTTATTTCCCTGGTCCGACACGCCCACCGACCTGCCGGCCGTTGATGACTGGTTTCATCGGAGCGGGGAGACATGGACCAAGGCCCACCGGCAACTACGGAGAGCCGTCAGGGTGCAAAAAACCCAGGCGGACAGACATCGCAGGTCACATCCAGAGTACCAACCCGGCCAGTGGGTTTGGCTTTCGACTCGCGACATCCGTCTCCGTCTACCCTGCCGCAAGCTCAGTCCTCGGTACGTGGGTCCGTTCCGAATCCTCAGGCGTATTAACCCCGTCTCGTACCGCCTCTCGCTGCCTGCCGCCTACCGCATTTCCCCGACCTTCCACGTCTCGCTGCTGAAACCGGCCGGCGAGCCGAGAGGGGGCCCCGGTCCTCCCGTGGACCTACCCGCACCGCCGCCGCTAATGATCGACGGCGAGGAGTCCTATCTAGTTCGCGAATTACTCAACTCCAGACGTCGGAGGGGCCTCTTGGAATACCTGGTCAACTGGGAGGGCTTCGGTCCGGAGGAGCGCTCGTGGGTGAGGGCGGGGGACATCCTGGATCCTTCGCTCACGGCCGAATTCCACCTGCGGCACCCGGAGAGACCGGCACCCCGTCCTCGGGGTCGGCCCCAAATATATTCACGTATAATTAAAAAAATACAATTGGTAACATCACTAGTCTGGACTTCTTTACCATTTTACTTTAGTTTCTCTGTAACAAACAAGTAGCATGTAGTCAAATTCAATGTAATAACCCACATATTATTTGCTTTATTATTTTCAGAAATGTACTGCAGCCTGACTCTGTCATTCCAAGGTGCATTGCTTTGGGCACTGTGCTATCTTATTACATCCCACTGCATATTGGTTGGAACATTTAATGAAAAAATTTGCTCCTATAACCTTGTTTGGAACCAGTTTCAGAGCTGAAATATGCCTCATCCCATAAACTTGTGTTTCCTCAGCGCCATTTTTTTTGGCTGTCACACTCGGCAAATAATGATCCCACTTCTCCCGTGGGGATTGCTCCATATTTTCACTTTCTATTTCCTCTTTTTTATCATTGCAGTTTCTGGAGTTTTTCAGAACGCTCTCCTAGGCACCCGGCAGCAAGGGTCCTCGGTGGAAAATATAAACTGCTTTTATGAGTTCTCTTTTCTCATTTGAATAAAGTTGCTTATTTAAAATGTTGTTGGCGTCTACCTTGTTTCCTTTGTTTAGACTTCAAACTATTTCCGCTTGCCGTACGGCTCGAGACGTTTGGCTATGTTTAGCCGCCATGTGCGGAGCAGAAAGGCGCTAAATTAAGTTTTCAAATTGTTAGTCACAACTCTGACTGTTTCACTGTCTATACTCTTCAGAGTCTGTTTGCTTCACAGTGCGCAATAAGAGAGCGAGTGAGAGGATAATGAATTTTGAATGGGAGCAGAAGTGGGTCATACTGAAGGCCTTTGTTCACAGATGGTGCGCTGCTGAGTTGTTGATAAGATAGCTGTGAACATAGTTTGAGATATCGGAAGGTTGATATATAATGAAGAGTAAATCTGTTCTTTTTGATAAGAAACCTAGATGCTTTTTCATGCTAAGATTTAAAGGTGATACTCTCTTCATTTCTCCATGAGTTTGAGGTGTAAGAATCATCGACACTTCAAAACAAGAGGACAAGGAATCATGTGTTGTGGAAGAAAGCTCTGAAAATGTGTGCTTTCATTTTAGTATTGGGTCTAATACCTTTCGCTAATCTTTAACTCAGTTCTTAATTAATTCTCTTCAAGCATCTGAAATATAGAAAGATCAGCTTTAGGATTTATAATTGGATTTATGAGTGAGAGATGAAGACGGTTCATCAGGTTTGTGTGTCTTGCCTTATCACATCTTTATGTGTTAAAAATGTGAATTAGGATTTTTCTTCTTCCTAAAACAAATCCTAGAGTCATAAAATTATACCAGTAGGTTCTACACCTTTCCATAACGAAACATAGAGAGATGAGTTGGATCAGCCATGTGGTAGCTCTATAGCACAGCATTTTATTTTATTTTTGGCTCCATAATATGAAATTTCCCACATTTTCCTCTGATTTGTTGGCTCTAAGTATCCACCACCCTCACAACCAATGGGAAAAAAAGAAAAAAACATCAACACTACACTTATATTTTAAAGTTGATTTGCATAACATGAGAAGCCTACTTTTTTTAAACTAGTCCAAGGATTTTGGGCACAAAATAATTTCACAAAATAATAAATACAGTCTGAACCGGATAAATATCTGCAACGTTAAGATTTTAAAACAAAAATGGCCACCACATGATGGAAGAACAGGAAGTTCATATATCTCTAGGCAGTGGAACAAAAGTGTTAGCACCCAATTGGTCATATGTCTATGCTTGGAGCCAAATTTATAGAGGTTTTAATAAGTGTTGAGAGATTTAAAAGTATTAACAGGTCTAAAACACTTGCTCATGTCATGGTATATGATCAGTTTAGTCTCACTGTGAATTAGCTTACACATCAGTGGTTTGCCCAAATTTCCAGTAGATAAGGGAAAGATTATCAGTTAGATCTTCGGTCGAATATTAACACAAGTGACAGCTAATATGACCAGCTTGTAGAGTTGCATCTGTTGCATTTGTCTTATAAGAAATTATTGCTCCTAGCAACAACTAATAAGGCATCTACATATATGTAGCTTTTTATGTCAGCAAACACATCACCCTCACATTTATTGACTGAATAGACATGTTTATCCAGACTCAGAATGGAAGCAGACTAACTGAGTGTAGGAACACTACAAACACATCTCACAAAGCAGTCAGTGAAACGACTGAACGATCATAAATATAGATGAAAAAACATGAGAGCTGCAGTGCCTCGCTAGACCTACCTTACTTTGTGTTTAAGCTGTCCTCCAAGTCTTCACTGTCTGATCCATTTATCCTTTAATCCCATTGATCCTCTGAATATGCAGTTTTCTTACAGTCATGCAGAAAGGCTAAGTTGATTTTGCCTTGTAATATTTTAAACCACGGCAGTCCTCAAGTGTTCTATGGGACAAAAGGTCAAGAAAGTAGATGTCTATAAAAAGGCTTAAAGAGTTAACCATTTATTTATTTATTTTTTACATTTTGTCAGTGGATCGGGTGAGGGTGCAATTTTTTTTAATGGGTGTACATTGGAAAGGATGTGTTCAAGGATGAGTTAACAGTGGTAATGACTAACACTGCATACCTGAGTCCTTTCTCTCTCTCTCTCTCTCTCTCTCTCTCTCTCTTTCTGTAAGCAAATGTGAACCCAAGCAACAGAAGTGGTGACTTAGCTGAAAAACCACTGTTCTATTTGATTTCTTTAAATTGATGTTAATGGACTGTGCCAAGCCATGGTATATAAATAAAAGCTAACATGGACTCTTATCCTGGGTCTGTGTGTTCCCTGAAGGAATAGCTGTCGAAATTGTTACAGTGAACTTACAAAGAACGTTTCTAAAATACCTAATGGCATAGGAACATCTCAACTGTACTGCAAATTACTTCTCCTTTTTTTTTTTACATCAGTATGCCCATCCAGAAGCATCTAGATATTGTGCCAGCTCCAGCTGGATTCCCTGATGTTGCCAACCTTGTGAGGACTTTAAAGAGAACCTTTAAATCAATACACAAAATAACATTTTATCTCCTTTGTTGAAGATTTGAAGGCTCTTGCATGGAGGAGTTAGAGTTATCTATAATGAACTCAGATGTTGTGCTAATTTAGGAGTTGCTCAGGAGCTCATGGTTGCCCGCCCCCAATTAACTGTATATGACTGTAGAAAGGACATTATTTATAATCATGATAGTTTAGGATAATTCACACTCTCTTTGAGTCTGGTTCTTCGCAAGGCTTCTTTCTCATAACATCTAACAGTATTTCCTCACCACAGTTGCCTCAGGCTTGCTCATTAAGAAAAGATACAAATAAATTTAAATGCAAGTCAAATATTAAATCTTGAAGTTTATGTTCTATATTCTGTAACTGTAACAAACTTATTTACAATTGTTAAAAGTGCTATACAAATAAAGTGTAATTGAATTCTAATTTTATTACACCAGTCAGTCTCTTCAGTGTGATATCGAACATCTTGACTTGACACTATTTTCCCACTGTTCCTGACAATCTGAAAAATCTTTCAATTTTTTTTTTTTTTTTTTGTATTTTATTTTATTTTTGTCAGGAACAGTGGGAAAAATAAAATAAAATAACAACAACGTTTTTTTTTTAAAGATTTTTCAGATTGTTGGTGCATCTCATGTGCACAGCTCACTTCAGGTCACCATAGAGATTTTTAGCTGGAAGCACAATACATATTCAGGGCTCTCAAGTTTTGAAAACAGGCAAGAGTGACATCTCCAAACCCCCCAAAGAACTTTTCTAAAATACCTAATGGCATAGGAACATCTCAACTGTACTGCAAATTGCTTGTTGTTTATTGTAAGTGTTTGTTGCCTTTTTGGACTCCTTTATCATTTGTAATGTTGATCCCATTTAAAACAGTTCGGCTCAAGCCCAGACATTTTTAGGGTCACGATTGAGGACAATGTCCCGTCCAGAGACAAGTTGTTTCGTGTTGAGGTTTGGGCATCAGCATTAGAATGTGGAAGCACTAAAACCAAGGCTGCGATCTTTGATAGCCTCCCAAATTGGTTCAATTCAGTCACCTTTGAAAAAAGGAACCAGGGGCCTCTATTACTCAGATGTTTTCGGGCACCATCTCAGGGCCCCCAGTTTGAGAACCACTGGCCTAGACTACTTGTTCTGAGCAGGTGTTGTCAGTGAACCGGGGCCCCCTGGCACCATCTCAGGGCCCCCAGTTTGAGAACCACTGTCCTAGACTACTTGTTCTGAGCAGGTGTTGTCAGTGAACAGGCTGTAAAACTGTTGACTAAGTTACAGAAACTCATGAAAAACTGATGCTGATTATCTGGGAAACGTCTCTAACAACAGTCAAAATGTCATTGTTTGTGTCAAACAAGTTGTGAATTTGTTGTAACATTAAAACAGGAGATCATGACTTACTCTGTGCTCAAAGTGATGCTCGCAGCTCCAGTGGTTTTCTCTGTGGGTGAACGAGGATGATGCTGAACAATTCCAGGATATGCTTTTTTTTCATTGGTTGTTGAGTTAAATCTTACCCATATACAATAGTGCTATTTTCTGATTGGCTATTGTGTAGCCTCTTTTTTTGACTGGCTGATAAGTGTCAGGCTCGACTAAGAACTCCAGGGGAGATGTGCTTGATTCCTGCCCTATTCAATAGAGACAGCGGTGCAGACTGATACATTTTGGGTGCTGCGGCATATTAACTATATGATAATTAGTAAGTTTTTCTGCATGACAAATAGAATGTGTGGCAGGAGAGCATGACAAAAGACCCAAATGCGTTACTGTCTCACACTCAATGCGTGACACAGCCCTTTATATTATACATTGAAACTTGGAACAAAGGGAGGAACAAAACTGTCTATCCCTATAGCCAAAATAATAATAATAATAATAATAATAATAATAATAATAATAATAATAATAATAAAATCTAACAAAAAGAAACCTCAATTAATCTACAAAAAAATAATACATTTTGAACTCATATCTAAAATAGACATCTGTACAATCCTTTCTGTTATACAGCTCTCTTTTGCTTATCGTTTCCAGTGACTTCCTCTCCATCTATTGACCCCTATCTGATCCTCTCACATTCTCTTTCTCCCATGACTTCAATTAGCTTCAGGGAGATTTTCTTTGTTGGTGCTTTTCTGATCCGAGTCAAAAAGTCTCTCTCTTTTTGATAGCTCTTTTCATACATATCTACAATCAGTTTCACAAGACACAGCTCCTAAGTGTGATTGCTGGGAGAAGGTCACAGGACTGATTTATGATCAATATGAAAGAAGTTTTAATGAGTGAGTGGAGTTCCAGTCCACTTGGTCTGCAGCGTTGGCCTTTAAAATCGCTCACTAACACCACCACCACCACCAAGACCACCAAGAACCACCACCACCCACTGCCTCTCCTTTACTCAGTGTTCACTGGAGTGAAGAAATTAAAGTGGCAGTTGACCACCATTTAAAAACTTCAGTCACCTGTGGGGCAAACTGCATTGTCTACTTTTCACCATTGTGCACATTATGGACATAAACAAATCTCTGTGCACAAAACTTCTTTTAGTTGGTACTTTTAGATGCCTTTATTATCGCCATATATACATCACAGTGGAATAATTTTCTTCACATATCCCAGCTGAGGAGGTTGGGGTCAGAGTGCAGGGGCAGATATGATACAGCACCACTGGAGCAGGGAGGGTTAAGGGCCTTGCTTAAGGGTCCAACAGTGGTAGAAGTGCTAGGGCTTGATTCCTGATCCTCCAATCAGCAACCCAGAGCCTTAACCACTTGAGCCACCACTGTATAGTATGTTATGTAGAAAAATTATGTTCTTAGAATGTTTTTTTTATTAATAACAGTAATGTAGGTTACTGTTACATGGGAAAGGGGAGCGAATTTCATGGTCTAATGCTAGCTTGGTGTTTGTTTCTGTTAATAAGTCTTTCCTTACCTTCATAGGTGTTTAAGTATGATGAAGCATACAGTCTGATGCCTTTCTCCAGCTTACTATATGGAGCGTTACTTTTAAATGTATGTGCAAGTGTAGTTTAATGAAAAGTACTGTAGAATATCAAAAAATATGTCAAGATTAAAAACAGGCAAAGCAAATAGGAAATTAGAACCAGAACCAGAATATGAAAATAAATAAATAAATGAATAAATGGCCAGAGTGCATAGACACTGGTAAGAATTTACTTTTTTTTTTTTAAAGGACTTCACAGACTCTGTTTGAAAGAATTTCTCTTTTAAATAGTTTGTGTGTTTGTAATTGGCTTCAGGTGTACGTGTTTAGAACTCCAGTGTCCGTGAACATCCCAGTGGTGTATGGTGCAGGGAATTGTAGTTCATGGTGGCCATGTTTGTAGGCCGTGGTGTGTTCTGGGAAACTGAGTTCAAAGACAGAGCTGACCTGATCACATGTTGAGTCATGATGACTCCTGCAGTTGTAAAATAGTACCATTGTCATTGTAGTAAACAAGCTACAGTAGAAGCAGTAGCATCTTCATTGTTATAACGAGGAAGCGTTTATGCACCGAGTTAATCTGATTTTCCTTTGAAGTTTAGTTGGTATAAACAGCCAGTTAACTATAACCATAGTTTTACTTTTTTGACAAATTATACTATAAACACAAACTATACTTATCTATATTAGCTATTAGGTAATATAGGCAACTTAAAACTATCATTATGTTTGTTTTATTTTGTTTTACCGCTCAAGACAAATTGTCTGAGCTGTTACTTTAATGTTGCTGCCTACTGCAATAGCTTTTTACACAAATACAGAATTAATTTGACTCTCGTGTTTTTATGGACCAACCTCCTCACATATCTTGTCATTTGAAATAAACACACACAGCTCTTATACCTCTTACACTTTGTAAGCAACCTTGCAGGGATAAAAGGAGCTGAGCTCCATGGAGCCGAGTACATTTCATTTTAGGCCCAGAAAAAAAAAGCACACACAATGCTGGGATAAAGTAACTAGCGAAATTCAATTCATAGCAAGATTATGTAGCTCGGTTTTTCTTTGGAACCTTTGAATTTATATTGAATTGTTATTATTATAATAATAGAAGCATTATTCAAAATGACTTAGCGCACCTTTAAGAATCCATGTCAATATACATAATATGTCTGATCACACAGTGTTTGTATATTGCCTGTATTAAAAACGTGTTTGAATTAAGGTGTACACATAATTCATTCACACTGGGTACATTTTAGTGGAAGTTACTCTAGAAAAATCAGTGCAGTTCATAAGCACATAATAAGAAGAGCAAATTATGAGAAGATCTAATTCCATTTCGCTTTACAGAATCTGATGAAAGCAGTCTAGCAATTTTTGCTCTCATTTCTTCCAGTTAACTACAGTAACTCAGGAACTGTTTGGCAATTAGATATATATTATTAGAGTAGTAACGACTAGCCCATAACAACCAAGTCACATGACAAAGTATTTTCATATATATTTGTTCTACCTTTATACCCCACTAGAGGCAATATAGTTATAGTTTTTGTTCACATAAATGTTTCTAACTTTAAAGTAAATGGTGCCTCAAGAGCTTGTTCATACAGTAAGCATCTACAATTACTTGAACCACTAAAATTCAGTGTAAGGTTATACAAAGAGAGGTAAAAACATCTCACACCGAAAGCCAAGAGTGTCCCGACTAATATTATATCAGACATACAGCGATGAAATAATTCATTTCTTTATATTGACTGCAAATGTCTGATAAGATCACCATTGTACTGATAAAAGAGTTAATAAAGGAAATGGTATTATTATAGAAATGGTAAATTCATGACAGAGCTGTTGTCTTGTTATTGATAGAAGAAGGTATCTTGTTTTACAGATGTGTCACAAGATTAAACTGTAGCTTTAAATGGTTCAAATTATGATGTACGATTTGAAAAAAAATATATAGAGAAATTCAACAACAATACTAGACAAATTGTTCTAGTATAAAATGTAGAAAATATGTCTAGACATGTGGGGAAAAACCCTGGGAAGTAACAGTAACATTTTAAATACATTTTAAGCAAAAAGGATCGATACATAAAAGTCTGTGCCTTTAAGAAAATCTCCTGAGTTCTGTGCTTGGCTACACTGGAATATCCACTTCATTAAAGGTGATGATCTTGTCTGCATTATCGTATTTAAAAAAAAAAAAAGGCTGAGCTGTCCAATTATAGGTTGTGGTAAAGATCGAGGAATCGAGGAACTGAGAGAGAGAGAGAGAGAGAGAGAGAGAGAGAGAGAGAGAGAGAGAGAGAGAGAGAGAGAGAGAGAGAGAGAGAAAGAGAGAGATAGTGGGAAGGTGAGAGAGTGAGAGAGAGAGAGAGAGAGAGAGAGAGAGATAGTGGGAAGGTGAGAGAGTGAGAGAGAGAGAGAGAGAGAGAGAGAGAGAGAGAGAGAGAGAGAGAGAGAGAGAGAGAGACAGAGAGAGACAGAAAGAAACAGAGACAGAGAGAGGTGAATGAAGGTGTGAAAGAGCCAAGGGATATGTGTCCTTGGACAGTGATCAAGAGGAATAGAGGAGGAGACAACAGGCACCTGCTCCTGGAGTTTTACACACTCACACAGACACACACACACACACACACACACACACACACACACTCACACACACACACACACACACTCACACAGACACACACACACTCACTCACACACACACTCACACAGACACACACACACACACACACACACTCACTCACACTCACACACACACACACACTCACACACACACACACACACACACACACACACACACACACACACACACACACACACACACACACATACACACACACTTAATCACTAACGAGCAAGCCAGCAGCATGCATTCCTGTAAAACAGACTCCCAAAAGGCCTCATCTTATCAAGAAGCACAATCGATTGACAGATCCAGAGCTGGAAACTGCACTCCATTTGGGAGAATTAACACCATCTGGCCACACGTACACAAGGCATTACTAGCCTTAAACACCCTCAGTAAGTTGTCATGTCCTTCTGTGGAAGCAGAAGAGAGTGTAGATAAGCTTCTGTGTGGATTAGAAAGGTGCAGTAAATTGCTCTACTATAATTGTATGTATCTTTATGTGATAAGGAAAGCTACAGCAATTAATATGTGTTTCATTAGTGCCGATGACCTGGAGTGATTATTATTGTTATTCTTTTTACATCAGAACAAGCAAACAATGTTTACCTCATAACAGAATTTTGTGTAAATAACCTCGAATTAACATACAAATCTAAACTGTTTGAACCAAATCATAATTTTTGTAAGGTTTTATCTGTGTTAAGAATAAATAACAGGAGTCAACAGGAGTATTATTATAATAATCTATTATAATAATCTACAAATAATAATAATAATAATTATATAATCTACAAATAATAATAATTACACAAAAGATATTATTACTGTTAATAGTAATAGCAATAGTTATAGTAATGTCTTAAGTACAGCAATGTCTTTACTTAAGTAAAGAAAAGTATTCTATATATTTTACATATATATTGAATATTTTTCTTTGCATAGAATCTACACAGCAAAGTACACTCCAACACACATAATAGTTTCAATTTACTTCAATTTAATAAACCGCTTATCCAGCACAAGGTACCCTGGGAACATGGAGTCTATCCCACGAGACTCGAGGCACAAGCAGACGCCCTGAATAGGGCGCCGGTCTATCACAGACACTACAGACAAATCAGAGATGCCAGTCAGCCAATAAAACACGTCAGTGGACTGGGAAAGGAAACTGGAGTACCCAGATGAAACCCCTGAAGTGCAGTGAGAACATACAATCTCCACACACAAAGCGGAGGAAAAATCAAACAAACATGCTAAACACTAACACCATGGCCCCACACTGTTTAATAAATATTTAAAATAGCATAGCAATGACAGTGATCCTTGTTTGCATGTAGAAAACAATGATTTATTGTAAACTAGTATTCCACCTTGTGTAACTCACCCACACAATAAATACATCTCTTTTCCTGCACTTTTTGCACATTCTGAACTGTTACTACATGCAACAAAATGTAATACAGTATACCACAAATCACATTCCATTACACATTATTATTATTTCTATTCATTCTTTTCTTAAAAAAACATTAAATTAAATTAAAAATTAAATAAAAGAAATTGTTAAATAAAATGCACAAATAATACGAGTTCATTTCACTGCTGGTTGTTTTCAGCATATAACTGTATGCATGACAAATTATATTTAAATCATTTTGTATGGTGCTCACACACTCTCCTGCATGACATCCCTAATATCTCACATAAATTCTTCTACAGCCGTCCAAAGCACGATTTATTTATGACTCTTTGGTCTGGCGTTTATTATTTTTTTCTTATTATTTTTAAATGCAGTATGTCTCCTACTGTGGTGAGTGCTTCCAGCTCAAGACATTTGCCTCTAAACACAGCAGCAAACTTGCCTTGATTACCATGTTCTACTTTTCTCCTTTTTGACTCGCAGCAGATCATTGTGAAACTATTTTTTTCCAGCAGTGGCACTTAAGAAGAGTGCTAAATGTTTCTGTCACTTCTGTCAGTGCTTGGGACCAAAAGACTACTATAGACTGGCGAAAAAGAGGGATGGCAGATATATATATGTGTGTGTGTGTGTGTGTGCGTGTGTGTTTCTCTGTCCATTATTGACTTTACATAATCAGAGGAAAACAGGAACAATGGCAGGAGCATGAACAGCGTTTGTCAGCAAACACGTAAGCTGTTAGGATAGAAAATGAGCTTAACACATTACCTGCTGAGATAGATGAGAGAGAAAGTGGGGGAGTAGAGGAGGGTACGGAAGATTCTAGAAGATTTGATGTTCTTATAATGGCTTCTCCAGCTGTACTGTAGATGGATTTATTTGGTCCTCTTGGATACAAAACCTTTTTGGTGGCATAACAAATTTAAATTAAATGATTGTCCAATACTGAAGTGTTTTGTTGAAGCTGTCCATAAGCTTCATCCGTACTTGTTTATAGAGGGTTTAAAGAACTGTGTCCAAGGGTCCTTATATAGGCAGCCAATTTAAAAATGCCAATCAGCCTACAATAAACGTGTTTGGACAGGTGATGAAACCAGAGTATCCAGAGGAAATCTCCCAAACAAGCATACAATCTCTGTCCACACAGGGTGGAGGCAGAGCTTGAACTCCTAACATCCTGGAGATGTGTGGCAAATGTACCAACCATTAAGTCACGTTCCAACTTTTACCACAATCTTCTGGGTACGTTTTGTGAATTTTGTGGCTTGGATTTGGGTCTGTAGCAGGTTACCCGGAAATAGCTTTTTTAAAATCACAATTACAAGTTTTTGTACCTTTGGTAACCAACTGGCTTTACTGTGGCTAATCCACATTTCCATGGTTGTTTTGAAATTTCCATAGTTGAATTTAAATTGAGAAGGAGCCGTCTGGATGTGTGAATCATTAAAAACGACGGCAATCCACTCCTCGCCTCAACCTTGTGCGAGTGCTGTGCCATTGCATTTTAAAAACAGGCATTTTATAAGGCACAGCAGACCAAAGCATGCCAAACGGACAACAGCCAAACAGTAGCCAAACTAATACTGCTCACACTCCAGGAGAAGACTGCTCAAGGTTACAAGGCCCAGTGAAGCCAGAGAGGTAAGTACTGTACAGACAATGCCTGCATTGCTTGTTGATCCTGAGCAACGTTCCTACATTGGGAACTGCACCATTATTAACATGAAGAAAACAAGACATATATTAAACAATAAGGTGACTCAGCTGTGTGTGATCTCATCATGTGCTGGGGATGATAGTGAGTGTAGTCCTGACACAAATTACTGAATTCATTTTAAAGACCTGATCGACTTAGTTATAGTTATTTTCTGTTGTTTAAACGCTTATCACTAATGTCAATAATTTCAACAACCTCTTACTTTATTTCTAAACAATAATTAAAACTCCAAAACATAAAGAAAGCCAATGATTTAAAGAATACAAATCTGTAACAGACTGTACCGGTTTCCATTGGTCATGTCTTCTGTCGGAAAACAATAATAGTTATAACTTATGTGTGTAGACAGTAACTGGTACTGTAACAGTTATAATAATACCTTCATCTGTCATGTAAGAATAAACACAATCCCTCATACTAAATGAAACCATGTCATGAAAACTGCCACACTTCCATCACTGCATATTTCACTAAATTGATGCTATTAGATACACACAAAATATTATTGATGTGAAAATGACAGACAAAGCAGAACACTCACAAAAATAAAAGTATTTTTATTTATTTCTTGGTTTAAAATAATCTTGGTTATTATTATTATTATTATTATTATTATTATTATTATTATTATTATTATTATTATTATTAATTTTATTTATTTATTTATTTATTTATTTATTTATTGAAATTTTTAGATTCTAGTCCTCAGGCTCTGACTGAGTTTAGTCATGTCAATAGCTTTCTTTAGACTTGAGTTCCTAACTCAAATCTCCATCTCTAACATTTATGTGCCATGATCCATGGCACTCGAGAAATATGAGGATTTTTCATGCTGTTTGTTTGCCCTTAGCTCTCAATCTTGTGACTAACGATTCCTCTCGGATGTGGATGGCGTAAGAAAATGCACTCTTTCTCCAAGCCTGGCCTCAAGACACAAATCACTGAGAGAGAGAGAGAGAGAGAGAGAGAGAGAGAGAGAGAGAGAGAGAGAGAGAGAGAGAGATTATTTTTCGTGTGTGTGAAAAAACAGCAGCCAGTACATGTAAGAAAGATACGAGCTGTGTTTGTGTTTGTGTGTGATAGACAGAATATGAATGAGACCTGGAGGCAGGTTATATAGGCTGGGACGATTCGGTGGAATAATTGTACCACTAGTGATGATGAAAGATGATGAAAGATTGTTATTTTAGTTGTGAGCATCAGATTAAAATTCACAAATAGTTTCTATTAAATAGTTATAGAACATTATTTGCATTAAATATTTGCATTGGGGGTTTGATTTCCACTTCCAACCTGTGTTGTTTCTCTGCTACAGGAGCTTGATCTGGGGTACTTCAGTTTCCTCCCCTAATCTAAAGACATACAGTGTAGGCTGATTGCCATGTCTAAAATGTCCGCAGTGTGTGAATTTGTGTGTGTGTGAGAGAGAGAGACAATGTACTTATACACCATCAATACATGTATTGGTACCTCGTCCAGGGTGTCCTTGTACCTAATGTTCCCTGGGATAGACTTCAGGTTTGAAGCAGAAAGTGGATGGGATGGATGGATGAATGGATGGATGGATAAAGGATTTAAAGATGATTTGATTCATAATGAATCATTTCCTGGAGACTTTCATGTAGATATAAAAGTTTCCTGTATCTTTTTTCATCACTAAATGCATGTAACTGAACTCAAACAGATGCAGTTCATGCTGTTTCTATTTTCTAAATCAACAAACAAAATTTTTCCAGGATATAAGCACAGCTATTGACTTTTTTTATGAAAAAGAAAGTAGACTTCAGAGTAAAGAAATACCTTGATTCAAATTTAAATATGGCCCCAAAGCGTACACATTACATTAGCATATATTTGAATGTAGCATACAGGTAAATGCTTATAGGAGCTTTCTGGCTGAATATATTGGTCCACATCCTTCATAGTCTGCCCTTTAATGTCGATGGACTCTTGAGGCACTTTTTTGTCAGGCCCTCAACCGTAATCACTATTTTCCTCAAAGTGGAGACCTAGATAGTCAGTTCTTAGACAGAGTGTAATAATATTGGTTCAGAGAATCTTTCGCTCTCTCTCTCTCCAGCAGGCATCAGAATCCTTGGTGATAAGGATTGATGAAAACTCTCTTATACACCTGCTTGATACATATATGTGCCGCAAAAGCTATGAATCTAAACTATTAGAACCGCAAAGGAATTAGATAGAGATGCCGCTTAAAGGGAGAAGTCAAGGTGTCAGTGTTGCTTCTCTATTTTTAAGGATAAAAAACTACCAATAGATCATTACTTCAAGGATGAAGCACGGTGGTGATAGAGTGGTGAAAGAAAGCTATACCGTATCTAGACAGTGAACGAGAGCAATGACAAGGTTCATGTCAGATCTATGCTTTTTCTCAAGGGCCAGATAAAAAAAAATTAACTGTAAGTCTTTTATTCCTCTCCATTAAAATGAGTCTCATCCATTTGCTTTCTTCTTTGTCTCTATCCTCAAAGGGCTTTCATCAGTTCCTTCCCACTTCCTCCACTTAACATTTTGCTACATCTCTGGTTCGATAGGATTTCTGGAACTTGCACTAATTTAAATGCAAATGTCCTCTTCCCTCTATGCACCAGCCAGGTTTGCCCTGTTGTCTACACATTAACTGTATAGTTGTCTTCAGTATTTTGCTCGATTCTTTCCAACCTTTCTACCTTAAATTATTTCCAATTTTCTACCTTGTGTTATGAGGTTTTAGTTCTTATTGTTTTTGGATTCACATTTATTCTTTTGGCAGATCCAAAGTGAGCTGGGACAGATGATGCTTAAGAGCCTTGCTCTAGGGCCCAACAATGGCAGTCTTGAGATACTGGGATTTGAACTCACAATCTTTGCATTGGACTGTAGTGATGTGGAAATTATTTTCCATTGGCTCCAAAATAAAGTACTAAATTAGTTTGATGAGTTTATTAAGATTGGAGCAGCATCTGGCCTACTGGTAAATACTGTAGCATTCTATTAACCATTTTCAAAATACTGGCATTTCTTGCTTATTCTCATCACCATCATCTTTGTAATGTTAAATGGCAATGAATATCAGAACATCATTTGATACACAGGAGTATCAGATCCAAGTTTAATGGTGACTGGACAACATTTGCAGCTTTACTAATACAAAACCAAGCAGAAGTTTTATTCAAGTTTAAGATGCCTCACTTCCTGTATATTGGACATAAAATCATAACATGCTTTAAACTCCATAAAATGGATTGCTTATGTGAAGAATGATTTTCAAATTCAGCCGATTATTGTTGTTGACTAAAGCATTTTAGCCTGTCTTTTATTATCTCATAAGTATAGTGTAATGACCACACTTTTCACAGATGTTAATTGTCTGGTCTGAAGCTAACTCAAAGGTTGGCATCACCAAATATACCAAAGCATTGCTAAAAAATAGGCTGCCTTCCAGTTTGGTGTTTTTGTGAGAATTTCTCTCTTGATCATGTAAGTGTAGTTTGGGTCACATTTAAGGTGAAATATCCTTTGCACTTGTCATGACCTAAGGTTCATTGAAAGGTTGATGGTTCTTTGTCAGACAGTTGACTTTAGAATATATTGTAAAATTTTGACCCGTTGAAAGAACCAGTAGGCTTACGTGGCACAATTACAAACTGGAGAGAAAACCTTTGGGACCATACTGAATTGGTGTTCCAAATGGTCTGCGCTAGTCCTGCACCATCAGTGCCTCCATCCCTAATGTAGAAGTAGTTGTTTCAAATATACTGTACACTGTACCATATACTGGTGGGGGAAAAAAGGGTTTGACGAGAATTGTTTTGCGTAGTTACAGATTTTCACTTTCTTAATTTAAGTGAAATCTGATTTCTGAATCAGATCCGAATTAATTACTAATCTTTTAAACAAAACAGAAACTAACCATCAAACAAAAGGTCGTTTAGTAACTCAACCTAGCCTGAAAATACTCAAAGCATCATCAGCAGGTATTAACATATTCATTTATATATACATTTTATAATTTCCTGGCCAGCAAGAACTAATAATCACTTCATGGTTCATTTGAAACCTTTCTCAGGTGCAACTGAATGGGTAGGTGGTTGTAGCATAAAAAAACTGTATTAAAACATATCGCAATGAACTCATTTTAACTTGCAGCACCTAACGGCCCAATAAGCTGTTAGTTGTGCACAGACTGAATATCGTAGTTCATGCAACCCATTCGCATGTTTGACTAGAACATCCTCCAAAACATTTATCGAAAACGATCTCTCCTAATTTGCATATAGATAAGGCTTTTACTTTAACGCAGTTTAAATGCTGGCACACACATTGTCAATCAGTGCAGTAGCTGTGAATCCGGGTTGAGTTCTTCAGAAGTGCACAATGTGCCCACAATTAGAATGGGTTGTGCCTGGAAGGTTGACGACATGACATGGCACTAGGTAATTAAATAGGCCTACTGCCAATGTCTTGCAATTTAAAGAACTTAATTAAAGACACTTAAAGACATGTATTGTAACAGAGATGTGATTTTTGCCCTGGGTGTCATAATGAGTGATATAACAAACACTGAACAAGTCAGCAATGTGATGCTGATATCGATGCCTGCATTCCAGAAGACATGTTTATTAACTGTATCATATGAAGCTTAGCCTTGTGGTTAAGAATACTTCATTTTCTAATGAAAATAAACAAAGCAATGTAAAGATAAAGCAGAGAAGTTAGAAATGAAAATTAGCACTTAAGGCACATTGATCCTATAGAGATTGATGTTAGATATAGCATATGAATAAGAACACACATATTAATGTAAAACAGTAGGTCAAAAATACCCAAATGTTCTACAGCTCCTGCAGAGATTCTGCAGAATTGAAACAACAGACACTGCATGATCCCATAAGGCAAAGAGACCTGCACAGGAGGAGCTGAGTGTAAGTGCTATAGGTATTCGACATTGTTCCTTATGATTGAACCGTAAACTGTTGAAGCCATTGTTGAAGGATTTTTTTCTTTAGTTAATTGGCTGTCGTACATCACATGACGATACCACTGCGATAGAAGTAGTATTCTGGATTGTATTCATACTGCACACATACTGTATACTAATCAGTATGTACTGAATCAATGGCCAAGCAGAAAGTACTGTGTCTAATACATTAAGTACTGAATCAAATGAGGTAGGTCCTGAACCAGATGCAGTAAGAACTGGATCAAATGCAGTAGGTACTGAGTCAAATTCATCAAGTACTGAATCAAATGCAATAGGTTCTGAGTCAAATATGTTAAGTAATATATCAAATGGTGTACTGTAGGTACTGAGTCAAGTACATTAAGTATTGAATCAAATGCAGTAGCTACTGAGTCAAATACATTAATTATTGAATCAAATGCAGTAGGTACTGAGTCAAATACATTAAGTAATAAATCAAATGCAGTAGGTACTGAGTCAAATACATTAAGTAATAAATCAAATGCAGTAGGTAATATCACAGTACACTATTTCAGTTACAGCTTAGAATTCACTTGCAGGATTACTTTTTTTAAACCAAAAAAATAAAATAAAACAAAAGGGCAAATTCAAATTGTATTTAACAAATGTGCAAGAGGTCAGGTGACGTCAAAGAACAACAGAAGTCATTATTCACATAGAACAAAGCCTTGGGTTTGACATTAGACAAGTTAGGCACAAAAGTCTTGTCTATTTGAGATTCAAGACAGGTGAAGACAGAATGTCCATAAAAGGTGCTCTGAAAAAGAACCAAAATATTTGTAAACCAATCAAACAAAATGCAATTCCATGATGAAAAAGTAGTAGTGAACTATACTGTTCAGCTTTCATCTCAGAATATGAAGCAGAAGAACTTGGACAGATAGGTTTAGAGATAAGACAGGAAAGCAAGGTCTCAGGTGAGAAAGAACAGATAACAGAGGATGAAGGATATTTATTAGGATTAGGTCTGTTCTTGATGTCAGCAAAAGTATGACTTGAATATAAATGACTTTTCTAGCATGAATATCAGTTCTGAATAGAGAACGTCAACGATATTAGAAAAGCAGTAGAAAGAAAAAACCTCCTTCCAGAAGTGCCCTTTTATTAAACACACCTAATATCAACACTCCAACCTCTTGCCTTGAAAAAGTCTGTGCACTCGTTCATACACTCGTTCATACACTTTATCCTTGACCAGGGTGTTGTTGTAAGTACTGGTTTGAATATTTCAGAAATAGTTAATCTCTTAGGATTTTTTTATTATTATTTTATTTTATTTACAGCTGTCTTGAAAGTTTGCAGATCCTACTGTATGCTTGTCATTTATGAAGCCAAAAGTACGTTGATGCCTAAAAAAGATCTGAAGATTATAACCAGACTGATTTGAGCTGTTTATAGTAACTCAAATAATCACTCTTTACAACCGTAGTGAGCAGAAAAGCACCTCATAAAGCACAACACATCAAACCTTGAGGTGGATTTGCTTCAACAGTAATCAGGCTCCACTCCTGACAGCCAAGAACCCAATTTAATGCAGGCTATTTTTCTTTAACTGCATTGACTGTTGTGTTGTATTCCTTAACTAACACACATTGCAAGCTTTATTGCTTCATGGTTTTGTAATTTAGGAACTGTTTAGCACTCAGGAATAACACACATCATTAGAAACAAGGGGTTTTCTTTGTAGGAAGACATAGAAGACTTCAGTTTATCAGCTGCAAAAGAGACAAGCAGAACACTCAAGAAGATAAAAATAGATAAAAAAAAAAGTATTCCTTCTGGTGACAAAAATAAATCACACCTAATAGGTGACATAAAAATACTCATATAATACATTGTTAAATAATAAAAAGAAGAATAGTAAATTGTCATTGTCAGATTGACCCCAAGCAAGAAAATTCTAAATAATAAAAAAGTCAACAACAAAGTCATACAAGTAAAGAGGTTCAGCAATATATCACAGAGAATCTACTTAACATTATAATATTAATGTAATATGAATTGTATAGGGGGCACGGTGGCTTAGTAGTTAGCACGTTCGCCTCACACCTCCAGGGTTGGGGGTTCGATTCCTGCCTCCGCCTTGTGTGTGTGGAGTTTGGATGTTCTCCCCGTGCCTCGGGGGTTTCCTCCGGGTACTCTGGTTTCCTCCCCGGTCCAAATACATGCATGGCAGGTTGATTGGCATCTCTGGAAAATTGTCCGTAGTGTGTGATTGCGTGAGTGAATGAGAGTGTGTGTGTGCCCTGCGATGGGTTGGCACTCCGTCCAGGGTGTATCCTGCCTTGATGCCCAATGACGCCTGAGATAGGCACAGGCTCCCCGTGACCCGAGGTAGTTCGGATAAGCGGTAGAAGATGAGTGAGTGAGGGTGAATTGTATATATTTAGGATGTCCTGACAGGGGGATATATTGAATTCTTTAGTAATGGTAGCAGAAGAAATGTAAAGAAGTGGTGTCATTTTTTTCTGAAAAACATGACAGTGATTTTCACACTGGGCACATTTGCTGCGGTCCGAAATCGAGTGTGATCGTTCCTGGCACCCCTGCAGCCTTGGTCTGGTTTCATACTCACTTGATTCTATCAAACCCCAATGCATCTGCATTCATCTTGGTTCATCACAAATGTACACAGAGAGCATAACACAACTCACACTTTTTATTGATATTTTATATGTTGGTGCTCCTGTGTGCAGTACAGTCACCTCATCATTACTGTGTCTCTCAGTGTTCCTCTTGCTGTATGCTATAACATGTGCACGGGTTCCTTTACTTCCCGGACAAGTGCGTACCCGAGGACGAGTTGCGTTCACGTTTACGTTCAAATCCAAATATCAGTGTATTCGTCACATACACAACCATACACGGTCCAACATGTAGTGAAATGCTCTGCAGCATAACAATAGAATAGAAATGCAATAGAATTATCTATACAGGTGGGAAAGGAAAGAAAGTATACTGTATGGAAAAAATACACAATTGTATAGAACATTATATATCTACAGTGAATAAAGCACAAATGTACTGATGTGTGCAATCGTAGAGCAAACAGTATGCAGTATTAGAACTGTCACAGGAATCACAGCCCAGATTCATAGTGCAACTGAACTCAGACCACCTCTAGGTCCACAAAGTCAAGCTACCACAACCGTGAGTACACTAGAAGGGGAAAAAAAAAACCTCATGGAATTTATTTCATTAAAAGACACATTACCTCTGCACTATTCTACCATGCAAATTTGAGTTTCCTATATATAGTACTATATTTATACTAATTATATATCAGTTCCAATAACAAAATCAGATTTCACAATGTAAATCGTTTACATTATCATTTTGTGAATTCCTCAGAAATCACATTTTCTTGAGAAACTTTGGTCTGACTGACCAAATAGTACTGTTTTTTTTTTTTTTCAGTGTAGTAATTTCTTTACATTTTAGGAAACTGAGCTAAAAAAAGAATACATATTAAAATGTATACGAACTGGAGTCATGTAATTGAAGTTGAGAGAATCTTCTGGTTAAAGATCACACAGTTTTCAATTTAATCACAGATACGGCTAATTGGAACATCCATTATATCTTAAAAAGTTTTATCTATAAAACATGTAAGGTGTAAGGATGCATCTTAATGTACAGTTATAAATGCAGTAATATCTCTATAAAGGTGCACCATATTCACATGTCCAGGTGAGCCCAAAGGGTGGTGGGGGTGGGAGGTGATGGGTGGGTGCTGGTGAAGTACTTGTTTTTTCTCTGCGAGTTAAACGAGCCGCTAAGTGCATCCTGCTATATAATAACAAATGTATTAAATGCCAGATGTTGGCTAGTTAGAACAATTAACCCAATCACAGGACAGTTTAAAAGGATGCAATTGTTTTTCAAAGGCAACCAATAAGAAGTATTTGTACTCTGAGGAAAAATAGTAGTAGGGAAATAACACGTACATTGTTAAAATGTTCAAATGTTTAGAATAGAATAGAGTAGATCTTCATTGTCATTGTTTAAAACAATGAAAAAACATTTAGCAGCACGCAACTTTAGCAGCAAACTGACAAGGTAAGCAGGTTTATGAACAACAATATATACAGGACAGGGTGAACGATATAAACAAATAAGGACATAATACACTAATGTAAATATATCAACAAATTGAGTTATTGTGTGCGGTAGTGCAAGTGGAGTAATAATACTGTAGTGGCGCAGTATGTAGAGTATTATTGTACCTAGTTACAGGAGCGGATATGGAGTCCCGATTGGACATGGATGCATTTAAGCATTTGACTGCCTGGGAAAAGAAACTGTTTTAAGACTGTTCGTTTTTGTGGTTTTTGCTCTGTAGGACCTTCTAGATGGTAGAGAGGAGAACAGATGATGTTCAGGGTGTGTGAGGTCTTTTGAGATAGTCTTTTGAAGTAGTTGGCCTTCTTCTGAAGTCAGCCACTGTAGGGGCAGTGATGTACCTGTGACACGCTCAGTTTCAATTACTACCATCCTGTTCAGTTCCATGCAGCTGGAAAACCAAACCATGCAGCAGTAGGTCAACAGGCTTTCAATGGCTGAACAGTAAAAGTTGGTCAGTAGGTTTTGAGGGAGATGTGTGTGTTCCAACTTCCTGAGAAAGTAAAGTCTTCGTTGCACCTTCCTCACCTGTTGGGAGATGTCTGCAGACCAGTCGAGGTCAGCCGAGATGTGTAATCTAAGTAATTTAAAGCTCTCTACACTCTCTACCTCCTCTCCATGTATGCAGAGGGAAGATTGTTCAGATTTCCTGAAGTCCAAAATGATTTCCTTGGTTTTGTTGATATTAATGTCCAGATTATTGTAAAAGCACCATTCCATGAAATGCTGAATCTCCTCTCTGTAGACTGTCTCAATGTTGTTTGATATCAGACCAACAATGGTGGTATAATCAGCAAACTTCACAATGGGCTTTGATGTTTGTCATCATCTTACATCCTAGATCAATACAGTTAAACTCTGTACAGTATATTTTATTAATCTTAATATATTAATCTTCTACCAAGTGATACTCATATTAGCTTGTATTCATGTCGCAGAGTGGAAGCACAAACCTGGCAGCTTTTTTTTCTAAAAGCAGCCTGTGATCTAGTTTATCATTTAAAGGACATTAAATGTATGCAAGTGTAGGTGTTTAGATCACATTGTACTTGTAATGAAACTGTAAAACCCTCTCCATTTACCGGTTATGCAGTAATTAAGGACTGCAGTATTGAAATATAACTCTTACCATACACACACAGGGGAATATCGTATGATGTGGATTTAATTGTTGTACAATGGGTATTGTGATGCTTTACGGTCTCTTTTGTAATATACGCAGCTTTGTTCCTACTCAAGCAAATCCGGAGTTTTAACGCATCACGTGGATAGAATCAAATTTGGGAAAGGGTAAAAACTTTATTTTCAATTCCATATAGAAATCAAGGCCCACTTTTGTGCATCAGTAATCTGTTTGTAGGGTCCCAGAGGTGCAGTTATGGTATAATAAGAGAAGATTCTGTACTATAAAAACAGAGTCAGGTCCATTATAATATTCTTAACTAATTATACATATTCTTATATTCTTAACTAGTATATAAGAAAATGATTGAATTTTATTATATTGTTATTACATCTGTAATAACATGGTTATAGATAATTTAAAATGTTTTAGCAGGGCAGTGCTATCCTGAGCTCTGGTAATTGTCCTTTTGGAGTTTTGAGCTTGTCCTCACTGTATGGGGTTCCTCTATGTTCTCCAGTTTCTTCCCACCTCCCATAAAAATACACACCCCTCTACAATGACCTCAGCCATGATTTGTTCCCACCTTATTTGAGATGCAATGTGTTCCCAGAAGAGAGTTTATATCCTTTCATCCTCTCATTAAAGCAGTTATTAGAGATAAATAGCTCAGCATATATTCATTATTTATACTCAATTTTAATTATTCCTTTTTAATTACATTAATGTTTAGCATAACCACCCAAAAGTCCAGAGTAAAAAGTACAGAGGTTTGTTAATGGCATCTATTTGGGTTCCTATTTAAGTCTATAATGGATTTTAATGTGACCTTAAAGGATACTAAAGGTGCACTTTTCCACTGTAATACATTATTGTACCTATCAGTTTGATCAAAAACATCGCAAACATAGGGATATTGCCATTGTCAGTGAGGCTGGCCCCAACATGTTCTGTCTTTAAATCTTGTCTTAAATACATACATATTTTTAAGTAAAGTTTTAACTAAACTAAACTAAACTAAATTAGACATTGTCATGGACGTTCAGTACGTTCTACAAACATGGACTATGCCTGGACTCACACTCCCAGCAACCACCTGCAATGCCACACCCACAGTCTCCATCATCCTAAATGTGTTTACATGTACGTTTAGTTTAGCACACTTTATAAGCACCTCTGTTGCATTTTGAACTTTGAGAAATATATGTATAGTTCTCTAATATGTCACATTTACCACTCATGTCCATTGCTCGTGTCCTCAGTATTAGATTCAGTGTTTCTCTGTTCAAGATTTTTGACAAGGGGAATTGGTAACACTTTATTACATGATCAGTACATAAATAACACAACAGATGCTATCTTCCATGCAAGATCTTAATTTAGCATTCGAAAAACTAGCAAGCTTTACTTATGCACTGTAACATAAAGAAAATCACGTTACCTGCCCCCATCAGCTGAACTAGTAGAGGGCTAATGAGTGGGAATTATGCCTTTAAGTACCTTAACCTTGCTGTTGAATCCTAGCACACCTTCATACCTGAATATTACTAGTGAATCCTTTTAATCTGTACAGCTTAAGGGTTTCCACTATTTCTACGCCAGTGTTCTGAAAACGGAAGTAAAAGATAATCAAACATTTTCTGACCTGGCAGTTGAACTTACCAAATGGTATGTCATGAAAGGATGGAGCTTATACATAAAAATGCCTAATGGAGCAAGAACTATGGCAGTTGAGGCAATTTTTAGCCATAACACCATTAATCAATGTGGATAGATGATGCTGAGGTTCAGCAGAGGAGTAAAGAAATAACTTAAACATAGCTGTGTGCTTTTTAAGGCAGTGCTATCTGTTTGAAAGGGTTATCAGGTCGAGCTGAGCAAACAATAGGAGAGGGTCATATTTTTGTAAGCGGGCAAAGTTTGAGATGCTATAACTCTCTGTATTGTGTAATTGAAACAAGTTTAGGGCACAGGGCCGTATTCAGACCTGAGATTGTGAGAATTTATTAGTGACCCTGTACACGTTGGTATTCAGACCTCAAACAAAACTTAGACTTAAGCATCATAAAGAAGTTAAAAGGGTTACGCAGGAGTAGTGGAGTTAAACAGGGGTGCAAATCTGACCCGGGATTTTTAAGCACATTATTCTTACTCAGTGATCACCTCCAGTGAGGAGCATGTCAAAGGAGCCAGTATTTAAATCTAAGACATTGCTTATTTCAAGGACAGATTTTATTTAATGGATAAAGGTATGACTGAATTTGAGCTGTAATAGATGAATGCTCAGATAGTTTATGCTTCAAACTGCGGGCATATACTTTTTAAAGCCAAATGCTTTGCCTATAAAACAAAAAATGCATTGCCATTAATAATAACCTACATCCTGCACACATTACAATTTCATGACCTAGCTCTTGTATCTCATACAGAAGCTTTAATCAATGTGTATGTCTTATCCTTTACTACATGATATATAATAAATATATAAATGTAAAATATAAATGAAAATTTTTAAATAGTGCTGGATGACTGGATGATGTACTATTCTACTAGCTGCAAAATAAGCCTGATTTCTGTTTACACCTGTTATTTCTGTTATATTAAATTAAACCAAATTGTAAGTGACTGAAGTGATAAATGCAATTACGAGTATTTATTGAGCAGGTTAAAATCACAGAGTATTATGAATGAAGTGTATGAAAATTATTGAACTAAATTTAATTAAAAAATAAAATGAATGAATTAAATTTTGTTATTTTTGTTATTTTTTTTTAAAAAAAATTTTTTTATTTATTCATTCATTTTAATAAAGTCTTCTTTTCTTTTGTTTTATTATTTTTTAAGAATTTTTAAATACACATTTACCTGCAAGTTGCATGTAGTGTAGTGCACATTAAAACATTACAATAAAAATACAATTAAAAGGTTTTGATCTTTATGGACCAGTTATGTACCTAAAATCAAAGATAAGCTATGTTCACTTACCAGATAAGAAGCAGTAATGATTATTAACTGAACAAGAAGTGCAAAAAAATCAGCTTAAGTCACTAAGTAATCTTTACAAAAATAAACTCATCGCTTTTCCCATGTAAATATTTTTGGACAATGATTCAAAATAACTTAGAGCAACTTACAACCAGGCCGCAATTTCAGTGGCGATTAACGATTATTCCTCTCATAATGGAAGAGTTTTTTAAAAGTGCACCAAGATGAGCAACAAACCTGGACCCATTTGTTATGAGGTGCTGCCTATCTTTCCCAAAGCATTCTGTGATCTTCTCTGTAAATGGCATTCAATAATATACCCAGCAAGGAACTTCAGGCATAAGTACTTCTAATAATGTATTGCTTTTTTTAGGGATGCTAGTGGCTACGAACCAAAAAACCAAATAGCGAGTGAGTCTCAACCTGATGGCTGGAGTGTTAATAAGTCTTTCGGGGTACCACAGGGCTCAACACTAGGCTCTGAAAGGTTAGACTGCTTCAATTAATTATAGTATTTAAAAATGTCACAGCCACCTGTGAAATGCTAGGGAAGCATTACAGCCACCAGGCATGTATAGATATAAGCTAACCAATTTCTTAAGCATGAGCAAGACTTAAACGATAAAACGAAAAAACGATAAAGCATTGTTTTAATATCAGACACCTTTTTTTAGTTTGTTAAACCGTATAGGCAAAATTCAATACCAAATAGTGGTTTCCTGGATTAAAGTGTGCTGGACTTTAAGGGTCAGAAGTCATAGCCTCATTAAGTAAACACTACCTACATGTCTCCTGTTTCAAATGAAAAGCCCCAGCTAAACTTATCCTTTTGATCCTGGCTAGGTGATGCAATAGCAAGACATCTGTATATGGGAAATGACCTGCAAGAGAATTGTTCCAAATGACACATAAAGGAGCAGGAGATTAGATAAAGTGGCGTTATTTATTACGATCCGAATCAGTTACCAGTGTCACAGCGGTTTGGTGTTTGATCCTTAATTATATGCATAATGTCTTTATACTGTATGCTAAAGATCTTGTCTGTTTCTCATTTGGATACATCAGCTGAATATCCAGCCTAATGAGAGTCTTACCTTAGCGGAGGTAAGTGTGTCACTGTTTTCCTCCTCTAAATTATGCTCTTTAAATTGGGCACCTTGAGACAGACAGGGCGAGAAGCAAAGATCAAAGGCCAGCACCTCGGATAATTACACCCCAATCCACCGTCTGGCTTTGAAAATGAATCCATCACTTTCGGGGGATAAGTGCTCAGCCTCAAAGCCCTGCACAGTGACACCGAGCTGAAAGAATGACAGCACTTTTAGCTAGATGCTTTCAAAAGCACTGATGAAAAGGAAGCAGGCAATTAATGATGAAAATGCTAATGAGAGGGTCAATTAACCTCTATTCATCTTTTATTAGAGATTTTCGCCATCATCTCAATACACTTTCGTGAACGGGTGTTTGTTACTCATTACGCTTTGATGCAGAGCGCTCTTAAGTAAATTTGTTTTTATAGCCTTTAACAAGCTAAGTGTAGCAGGTGAAAAGGAAAGGCAAGAGGATCTACAGAAAACTGAAGAATGTTCTTGCTGAAATAGGAACTCATTAAGAATTTGTATGAAATTGGATTCGGGTGGATTTGGAGGAATTTTTAATACAGAGGAAATCAGAAGCATAAAAATTGAAGACTAATCCAGCAATTAACCCTGATCTTAAGCTGTGTGGAGTTTCATTCAAATTCATTCAGACTTTACAGATCATGTTGGCTGTTTTATTGTATTCAGAACAAAAAGAGAATTTCTCAACAACCGGATCCTGACACAATTTCACATATGAATAATCACTGTCGAGTCATATGTGAAATTTATACATGATTTTTTTGTGCACACAATTTTCATACAATGCATTTCTTTTCAAAAGTTATTTATTTCCGTGTCATTTTCTTTACACAATTCATTAATTTTCATTTGCAATTACTTTTACACAATTACTTTTACACAAATCCTTTTACACAGGATTTTTCACATGATTATTTTCTACACATGATTTTCTATTTCTATTTCTATTAATGTTTCCTATTTCACATAATTTGTTGATTTTCATGTCTTGTTTTTCACGATTCATATTTTCCTTTCTGATTTTATCAACAATTTCATGTGATTCATTTATTGTCATGTCATTTTTAGGATTTTCAACAATTCAACAGTTTTCTAAAAAAATCTAAAAAAATTTTTTTTTAAGAAAATAAATGTTTGAAATATAATTCATCTATTTGAATTTTTTTTTTTTTACGTTTCATTTATTTCCACATAGTTTTCCTTTGTTTTCTTCTCAAAAGCAGGTGAAACTATTTACATTTATTCTAAGTTATATTAAATGTATACTTCATTGAGAACGCTTGTTGCATTCAGAGCACTCAGAAACATCATGCTGTAAAACAGCCTGATAATTGCATACATATTTTTATGAATATTGGGAGAAGTGAATTGTGAAGAAGTTGTATATTGGATATTTAGCCAAATAAATAAATAAATAAATAAATAAATAAATAAAAATAAGTAGAGTGCTAATGTCCATGCATCAACTCTCCTTCACTGTGATTAAGAGCCACTAATTTCTCTGATAGCTACAAGCTGTTGTGCTCTATTCCAGATTTTGCACCTGTTTGCTCTGATTCAGAGATGTAATGAAGCTCAACGAGCACACAGTAAACAAAAAACATCATTTGTGGTATGTGGCATGCAGAGATGGAGTTCAATAATAACGCTGCAAGTTTAAAAAGAAAGCCCTGCTTTACTGCGTCATAAATATTTATGGCTCAGCATGAATATCATGTACTCCTCTCTTCTCCCACACCCTGTGTTCTCCAGTCCTATATTTCTGAATAGATCAAATCTAACCCTGTATACAAAAACACACACGACCACAAAGCCGGGTCTATTTTGAAATGGGGACTTGAAAAATATATATTATCGTATGGAAATGCTGAATAATCAGGGCAACCCTGCACCACTTCCTGTCATTTGATCAGACTCTCAAATCTCTTCCTCCTAATGCATACAGATATTTTTGAAAATGTAGTTTTTACAGTCTGTTTAAAAAAAATCTTCCACATGAACAGCAAGTTAGAAAATAGTTCTTTCCACATGAAAACACAAAACAATTTGAAAATGCTCACATAAGCACACCAGTTCAGTGATGTTATATCATAAGTAAGGAATAAAACATGACAGACCATGCTGTTATGGGAAAATAATCCATGACAAGGCACACGTCCTAAATTGTTTTTTTCTACCATGGTAATTTGCCATCTTTTAGAATTGTCCATTTATTAACAAATGGTATTTCCTGCTTTTTTAATAATTTGTAGTTAAATTCATGTTATGTTATGTTTGTGATAAGCACTAGATCCTATTATAACTTATGCTACAGCAGCTATAAGCATTAGCCTGTTAGATTATTTTTCCTCACACTCTTAAAATCAAGAAAACAAAAAAAACACATTTAAGGAATTTGGCAGACACTGTTACCAGAGTGGTTTTTATTTATCTTATTTATACAGCCGAGCATTTCAGAGTTTAGTTCCCACGAGTCGCAGTTTGGTTGACCTGGGGTTTGAACTCATGACCTTACAAACAGTAGTCCAACACATTACCTCTGAGCTACTGTACCACATCCCACAAGCCCCCCCCAAAACACAGCTTCTATGTCTGGAATATTACAGACATACTGAACATTAAGCATACTGAACAGGAAACATACTGAACATTAAAAAGTGCTGACACTGGAGACTCACAGAAAATCTTATCATATAAATGATCATCGATCACATTAAATCTAGTGACAGGTAAAGTGAAAAACATTTAAAAGCATGTTAATGAACTATTAGGCAGCAAGTGACAGACAGTTCTCAAAGTTGGTGTGTTAGAAGCAGGAAAAATGGGCAAATTCTGATTCGAACTCACAAAAGAGCTAGTGTAGCACAAAGTGCATAAAAGTTAATGCTGACTATGATAGAAAGGTGTCAGAACACACAGTCCATCAGAGATTGCTGTGTATGGAGCCGCATACCTTCAGGCCAGTCAGAGTATTCATGCCGTCCACTGCCCAGTGCCGAAAGCATCTATGATTTAGAGCGTGAGCATCAGAACCAAAACTTTATGAACCATATTTTTTTTACATCATGTGGATGGCTGTCTGTGTGGGTGTGTGGTGTGTGTGTGTGTGTGTGTGTGTGTGTGCGTGTGTGTGTGTGTGTGTGTGTGTGTGTGTGTGTGTGTGTGTGTGTGTGTGTGTGTGTGTGTGTGTGTGTGTGTGTGAAAGAGTTGGCACCAGGATGCACTATGGAAAGATGGCACACCAGCGGATACAGTGTGATGCTGGGAAACCATTCACATTGATTCTACTCCCCCTCTTGGTAAACGGTATTTCCTAATGCCAGTGGCTACCTTTAGCAGAATAATACTATTGTGGCCATTTTTTTTTATACTGGAATCATCTGATCTGTCATGATGTCATGTTGTACCAGTAGATTTATTCTTGCACTATTTGACTGGGACTTTAGAATGAAAGGAGAAGAGAGAGACAGACAGTGAGAGAGAGAGAGAGAGAGAGAGAGAGAGAGAGAGAGAGTTGGGGTGAAGACAGAAGAGTAGCAAAGTCTACAAGAGAGAAGCTTCCCAACTGACTGTCTGTTTTTGCATTAGGGTCAGTTGAATTTGTCTTTCCTTGCAGTTCTCTCTCTCTCTCTCTCTCTCTCTCTCTCTCTCTCTCTCTCTCTGTTGTGTTACTGGAGTTAGAAAGCATCATGTCCTTCTCACAGAGGCAGCCACTGTGAAAGGGACTTGCTTTCAATGCAGGCGAAAAACGCATAATAAATAATTCAACGCCTCCAAATAACACCCTTCCACTCATCGGCTTCAATCCGTAAACTAAAGGTGGAAAGCAAAGACAAATGAACAATGAAAGGCAGGGATTATGAAATTTCCTCTCTGTGCGGATACAGAAATGATTTCTGAATGTTGCCGAGTGTGGGAGCTCTTTTTGCATTTTGAATACAAAAAAACATCGGTGTACTGTTATGAGATATGAAAATATTGGTGGGGGCTTTCTCTTTCTTTCCATCTGTATATTGCTATTTTTGTCTTTGAGATTCTCAGCATAAATGAAAGAAATGCCTCTGGTTAAGTAGCGAGGCAACTGACAGTTCAGTGTTCCCAAGGACCTCTGACAAATCTTCTCTTGAAGAAACTCATTAAGGACCTTAAAACTGCAACACTTGATTTTCTTTTCTTGCTAATAACAATATCCGAGAAATGATGTAGAATACAAATTTAAAGAAAACGTTATACAGAAGGTATTTTTTTTAGAAAACCGTGGTCTTCTTGGTCATGTTAATAGGATTCCTGTCAGATTTTTTAGAAACACTCCCCAGTACCTTTCACTCCACCCCATCTCAGTCTGTTCAGGAAGAAAAACATGGCAGAATCCGATATCTGATATTGTATTCGGTCATACTTATAAATAACAAACAACTAAATGACAAACATTGGGAACTACTGTTATTTAGTCAGATGTATACAACCTGCATAACCTGTTAAACATTACATAATCAGTTAGATCATTTTTTATGAGCCAAGTGGAATGCTTTTGACCACTTTCATAAAAATTGACTTGTTTTGTCAAATGTTTGAGCAATTCTGGCTAAATGACATTTTGTTGCTTTTTTCAGCAAATGGTAAACACAACTTAATCACCTAACTGAAAATTTTTTTTTACTCTCATTAAACTTAAAATGACTCATGAATACTCATTAGGAATAACCATTTTATAGAGGAATAAATTCTCTCACTTCAAACCTTGTGTTATTACGTAATAACCATGCACTCCTCTAAGAAACTAACTAAAGAGCAGAAAACAATGAGCATTTCTTGGAAGACCAAGAAAAACTTTAGAATTGCCAGTATGATGGCTAGAAGGTCCAAGCAAAACCCTCATGTGACATTAAGGACCTGCAGGAAGGTACAGTATACGCTGCAGCGTTGCTATCATTAATATTCTGCATGGAAGAGTCATCAAAAGAAAACTTCAACTGTGGCCTCATTGCAAGAGTGAATGTCTAAAATATCTAGAGAAACAAAATATTCTAGAAAAGAGACTTTTACGCTCAGACACACTTTCCCAGTTTAAATGTAGATTAAAGATGACATAATACTTCCCATAATCTGGGGCTCTAGTACATCTGATCAAATGCACATTATCATCCAGTGCTTGCTAATATTATGAACATCCGCTATGCTATTTCCTCCCCACTGCTTATCTTTTTCTACCCATCCTAAGGCATCCAGAGATTGTACCAGCTTCAATTGTGCTCCATGTCATGAAGACTTTGGACCTCCACGGAGATGAGGCTGACTCTGTGAGGATCCTGAGGCATCTAGAGATTTACCAGCTCCAGATGGACTCTGCTTCATGAAGTATTCAGACATTCTAAGAAGAGATGCCAACCACATGTGGTTTTTGGGAACAAAAACCGCCTCATCAATACACAATTGTCGGACTGTATAGTTATAATCACAACATCCAGTGTCACCCAAATGAGGAAGAGGTTCCCTTTTGAGTCTGGTTCCTTTCAAGGTTTCTTCCTCTTCCATCTAAGGGAGTTTTTTTGTTTCCACAGTCGCCTCAGTCACCTCAGGCTTGTTCATTGGTGATAAATACAAACACATTTAAATATAAGTCTAATATTAATCTTGAATCTTTTTATAATATTAATCTTTGCATAACAAACTTTTTGTATTATATTTCCTATGTTCTGTAAAGCTGCTTTAAGACAATGTCCATTGTTAAAAGTGCTATACAAATAAATTTTAATTGAATTGAATCGAACATTGTAGACGCAAGTCTTAGTTACAGTCTAATTAAGTTCAAATGGATCTCTTTGGACATCTTGACCAAAGATATATATTTTTTGTCATAAAATATTACATTTTTCAGAGGTTGTTTACTTCTTTTACTGAATATATAATTTGGCAAGAGGTGCCCAAAACCTTTTTTATACATCTGTATTTCATGCTAGTTAACTACTTTAAACTCCCAGCTAACGATACGGCTAACAATGCGAACCAGCTAACACCGGTAGTGACAGTGTGTTGAAAACCTCAGATGTGATCATTATAAAGAAAACCAAGGAAGCAAAGACACTCTTAACTATTTTTGTAAAAGAAAATAAACAAGTACATAATTTCATGTGCTACATTAAGCTGTATTAAACCGTTGATTGCCTGAATAGACCAAATTTCAGGCCCTGATAAAACGCTAACACTATCACATAATTAACGGAACTTTCCTTAATACAATTCCATTATTATATCTGTTTCATGTAATAATAATAATAATAATAATAATAATAATAATAATAATAATAATAATAATAATAACTTATGACAGCAACGTATTAAAACTCAATGAGAAGATACTTATTGTTTGTACATTTGCTTTCTTTTACAGTGTAATTGAGATGACTACTGTAGATTTATTAGTGATTTTTCTGTAAAAAAAATCTTCAGTAAACATCATCTGTAATATTTTATCTGGTGTTAACGGAGTTTCTTTTTCTGCATTGATTTAAATATTTTAAGCTATAATCGGTGTGTAAATTCTACTTTCACACTGAATGTGGAAAAATTCTCACTTGATTTATCTTAGTTTCATTGTTTTTACATCAGAAAACTTTCATTTTAGATCATTAATAATCTTTTTTTATTATTATTTATTTATTTATTACTGAGTTATTGAATATTTTTCTAAATTGAAGCCTAGTTGTTAATTAGTTAGTTGTAAAAGAAAAAAAGCATCTTCTCTAAACAGTTAAAATCTTACGCGGTGTTTCTTCTTTCTTTTTCCGCATCGATCTAAACATTTTTAAATTTAGATGTATTTTAACTATAATCGGTCTGTGAAAAGCACATTCTCAATCCCAATACAAAACATCTGTTTATTATCAAATTATCTACAAATTAAAGCAACTGGCATAGAGGAAATGAAAGCCTGAATCTGTGGATGTGGTAGATTATTTATTTATTTATTTTTAACTAAACCTTTTTATTCTTGAGATTTGTTTCTCCATTACTGCTTCCTAAGTGTATTTATTGACAGTCTCATTATGTTTATTAATTCAAAGAGGCATCTTTTACCTTCCAGTCTGCTCCAGTCTACTCTGATTCCAGTTCAGTACACACCAGTTCAGTAGACACCAGTTCAGTACACACCAGTTCAGTAGACATCAGTTCAGTACACACCAGTTCAGTAGACATCAGTTCAGTACACACCAGTTCAGTACACACCAGTTCAGTAGACATCAGTACACACCAGTTCAGTGCACACCAGTTCAGTACACACCAGTTCAGTAGACACCAGTTCAGTAGACATCAGTTCAGTACACACCAGGTCAGTAGTTATTATATATCTGTGAATCTAACTGCTTGTATATGGTGGTTAGTCGTTTTAAGTCTGAACAAACTGTTAAAAAAATCCAGAAAATATATAAATGAAAAAATAAGCAGAAATACAGAAATTATTTGAATAACACAGTAACCTATTATCTTAATTATCCTCACAGGACAACAGATAATCCTGATTATTTTCACAGTTATTTACATTTTAAATAAATGATAATAGCTTAATTTACATTCTGTGAAGAAAATCAGAAAATATGCTGTATTTATTAATTTACATTCAGAAAAACAGAGCACTACTGTCCTTCATAGAACTATTTTTCTATAACTTTTAATGTTTTTTTGTTTTTGTTTTTTTTGTTTGTTTGTTTTTTTTTTTTTTTTTACATAAAGTAATAAAAATAAAAGTAAATATTGGATAATCAAATGAACTACCCATAAGTGCTTGGACCCCTAACAACAGCTTTAGCACTACAAATTTAGATTAAAACTATTTGTATCTTTTGAAAAAATGATAAATCCATTAGAAACATGATAAAACAGGGATCTGGAAGTCTGATGCTGCTAATTATCAAATAGAAAAACAATTAATCATCAAGTTATTATAAAGAAACACCTGTTAATGTTACTGTGACAAATATAACAAATGAAATATGCAGAAACTACGAATGTAAACAAACTTAAATATTTTGTAAGTTGAAAAAACATGAGTAAAATCTGCAGAAGCTAAGGGTATAATTTATATACCTACTGAATACTTACTTAACCAATACTACTAATAATAAAACATTTACTTGTGTTACTTAATCTATTTGTTTTGTGGTGTTTATTGTAATTGACACCAAAGCAGTCAGCAAGCCCCGATACTACAATTTGACACTGTTCTGTAGAGTTCATTACATACTGTTCCTTGATTTATGCTCCTCTAAAATGGAGCATGTAGCCACAAGGGGTAAATGAACTAAATCATTTATTACCTGCATCAATGAGAGAAAGTAAACTTCAGTGTGATCATTAGTTAGTGTGGAGATAAGTAAGCATTACAAGATAAACAGCTAGATTATGGAAGAAAACAACAACAACAACAACAACAACAACAACAGAAATTACAGTTTAACTTTTGATTGTTTCTTAGCTCTGACACTTGAATCTGCTGAAAAAATAATGCCAGCAGGATCAGGGACAGCTTCTTTTCCATCCACCATCACACTATGAACTCTACACTACACTTTTAGAACACTGTAAAAATACTGTATATAACTTCTGTGCAATTATAAATACAATGTACATATTACGTATTGTATTTTTTATTCTCCTCATTCTCTATACATATTGTGCCTTACAAACATCTACACTATTTTATTTATGTGTATCTATATATACACCTTACTGTACATTCTGCCTAATATTTCACATTCATATATATATATATGTATATATATAACAACTGTAAACTTTTGCAAAACAAATGTCAGATTTTGAAAACATCAGATATTTATCTTCCACTATTAGAATGATGATTAATAAATAAATAAATTAATTACTTAATTAATTAATTAATTAATTAATTAATTTCTAAAATAACAGTGTCTGCAGTAAAGCCTAGTCTGAATTTCTGAATTTCTATGTCAGGACTTTGAATGTCTGAACCTGGAATTAATGTGATAATTAATGGACCAGATCCTTGCTCTATCAAGTCTCATTGTGCTATTGTAAAACACTTGTGCAATTCAGTCCTGCTTCCAGAACAATCTTATAATGGATGAGCTTTGTGGGATTTTAGCTTGCAGGCTAGTGTATAAAGAGGTGTGAACCAGAGCTGTGTTGATGATAAGGAACTGATGAAGTCATTATTTATGATCCTTGGAGTTTACCATTAATAGGTGATTTCTTTTTTTCCTGGAAGACATATGGATTTGACGTTTGGTTTGAGTAAAAAACCTGCACCCACCCCAGACCTTTGCAGCTAAGATTCTACACCCTTGGATTAAACTGAAGTGACAGTTCAGAAGGAGGCACTTATATATCACCAAGCGTTCTGCATTGTAATTGGTTCTCAAGATTTTAGAGGTTTACTCGCTGATCGTCTTTTGCTGATACACAACCATTAAAGTTGACCCAACAAAATAAGTGTTTTCGAGCTAATAAGAGAGCAGACAAGAAGAAATGGGCAGATAGGGACTTCTACACTTTTAGATCTGCTAACTCAAGACTTTCCAGAGATGTACATCAAAGTACAGTGAAACGACAAAAACCTTTTAGTGACGGCAAAAAGGAAATTTGAATAAAACAAGTCACAGGGCTGGAAGGCTGCAGAAGATAACCATAAAAAGGCTCAACTTGTCTGAGTGAAGCCTACTTTGCAGTTATTTTATTCATGAGCCTGTGAATCAGAATGATTAGAAATCATTACCCATCTGTCACTTAGAAAGGAACAGTTGGGGGTTACCTTTCGTACTAGCAATACAGTGGCTGTCCAAGAAATTTATGGGCTTTGCGAAGCGTTCATGTAATTCGCTAAAGATTGTTTTCACCTCAAGGGCTGAAGTCACTTTGCAGTGTCCCTCAAATATTCCACCAAATGATATTTGTCAGTTCAGATATATAGCATCTGTAATGGATACTTCTTCTTTTTAGAGTAAAAAGACCTCGGGATGTTCTTTGAGGTGTCTGACATGATACACTGCCAGATTTATTTTCCATTTGCTTTATTTTTTCCTACCCTTGGAGAAAAAAAGGTTATAAGCAATAGGAAGAAAGAGAACCTTGAATGCAAATGAGCAAGTAAATTTTTGGAGTGACTAATGACAGGAGCTTGTCTGCTTTTAGGTGCAGGGTGAAAATTACTAGTGGGACTTCAAGCTGCTTAAAAAGCCTCACGAAAGAAAAAAAAAACAAAGCAGAGAAATACATTTTAATAGAGAGAGCATCTTGGAGAGAGAATGAGCAGGGACTGATTTTAAGTGGCATGATTAGTATTGGAGTTGCTTGTGCATATGCAAATTTCTATTGATCAATGACTGTGGGACAAGAAAGAGTCCAATTTTTTCCATCACATTTGTTTGTCAGGTTCATTCAAACCTTGCTGTTCTTATCAATGAGAAACCATCTCCTTTAAGGTAGGCTTGGCATGGCTTATCAAGGTTTTGATTGGGCTGTCTCATACCTTTAGCATGAAAGCTGATGCTTGATCACTTGTACTCATTCTGGTACTGATCTGAATAATAAAGGTGTATAAGGAACATGATGAAGAATCAAATTTGGCTTTTTAGCTCATTAGGGTTTGTTGATAAGTGTAGGTACTGTACTGTACATCACCACCTTCTCTATAGTCCTGTGTCATAAATAGGGCATGAGCCTGTTATTAACATGTGCTGATAAACCTTATAAGATGGGTGGATGGCTTGATGGATAAATGAACGAATATTTATTTATTTACTTGTGTATTGATTCTATTTCAGATTATACTTATTCTGACAAACTGGTGGTAGCTCAAGTGGTTAAGGCTCTGGGTTGAGGATCGGGATTCAATCCCCAGCACTGCCAAGTTGCCACTGTTGGGCCCTATAGCAAGGCCCTTAAGCAAGGCCCTTAATCCCCTCTGCTCCAGGGGCACTGTATCACGGCTGACCTTGCTCTCTGAACCCAACCTCCAAAGTTTGGATATGTAAAGCAAACTTTTCAGTGTGCTGTAATGTATATGTGACAAAATAAGGGCTTCAATTCTTTTTCTTATACTGATAAAATACAGACATCAGAATTTCTTAGGATTCAGTTCATTCCCTGTTCTGCTTTAATAACAGTTTTGAGCTGGCATGTGATTCCATGTATGGAATTCATTTTAGATCAAATCTATCAACATCTAAACAGATGCTTTAATAGATTAAATATGAGGAAAATCTGACCTTTTGTATAAAGCAGTTAAAATACTCAATATCACACATTTGCTTATTTTAAATCTCAGATTTTCATTGTGGTCTCCTAGACTGTGGAAAATAAAATGAACCTTTTTTTTTTTAAAAAAAAAAAAACTCCCTGTAAAGGAACTCCTGCAGGTTAGCACTGGTTCTATAATAACACACTCAGAGGCAGTTAAATGTCAAGCAATCAGATTACAAAAACACGTACTGTATAATCATTACTTCGGAGATTTTCTGTAAGGACATTGTTCGATAAGGTTTATTTAACATTGGTGAAAGGTGTCAGCTCTGTAATATCCAATAACTTTTCTGCCATGGGAAAAAAAAAAAACTAGCATTAAGTATAACACTGGGAATGATTGAGATCACTCTCATTGTCCTGATATAATGTTCCAGGGAAAATAGTCCCATGATTCTCATCACAAACTCCCAGTTTAATCAGATAACTTTGTTCATAAAGCTTAGTTCAATTGCAGAATATTGACCCAGGTAGTATGGTGATGTTCACAATCAACAAATCAAAAACAAGGATAATGTTTCCGCTTTACTAAATAAAGTGTTCAGTCTTATGGAATGGAATATTTCTTAATTCCCAAGTATTGGAATCCAAGGGAATCCTTACGGCTCTAACATATAAACATGCTGCAGTAGGTTTTTTACAGGTGTCAGAGCTTCAGGCTCTAAGCTGCAGATCAAAAGGCTGGGAGTTCAAGCCACCAAGCTGCCACTGTTGGGTCTTTGTCCAAGACCTCTGCTCCAGGTATGCTGGCTGACCCTGTACTCTGACCTCAGCTTACTAACAAGCTAAGATATGTGAAGAAAAGAAAAGCACTGTACTGTATTTGCTGACTTCAGGGATTATACAAATCCCTCTGAATTAGCTGTTACTATAGAAACAGTCCTTCTGACCAATCAGATTGGAGAATTCAACAATACTCTGGTACAGTATAAGTGACAATAAAGGCTGTCTATTCTGACTCTTACTTTCATTTGCTGTATTTTGAATCTTCCAAGAGACACAAACTCTACCGAGAAAGGGTTGCACCATTATGTTTTTCCTCCAGGATGAAGTTTTGTAATAATAAAACACTTTTTTTCAACTAAAATGTTTCCATCAGAGACAAACCAAAAACTTTTAAGCATTCTACACTTAGACATACTGTAGTTAAGGCTGTTAATGAGGTTTAATTGTAATTTTAAACATACTGAAAGAGAGAATGTAAAAATAAAATAATAATAATAATAATAATAATAATAATAATAATAATAATAATAATAATAATAATAATAATGTTATAAACATTAATAAAAACATCTGTTTTACCTTTAAAGGTTCTTCTATCTGGAACCCTCTCAGATAGAAAACAACCTATTTTAGGGTTTTACATTAAATCCTCAATGGTTTAAACAAAGGACACATCTGAAAAACTAAAGTATTCTAGATTTATCATTTACGTTAGTGCTACAGTAAAAGGTGCTTAGCTTCCTAATGGGGTTTTACATGGACCCTGACTATCTGACAGAAAATTACAATTTACAGTTCTATACATAGCATTTTAAGCTTTTCAAAACAAACAAACCACAATGAAGTGATTTCTACATTCTTTCAACTTTGTAGTCAGTAACGCTTCTTAAATGCATGTCAAGATGTTCTCTGTGAAGACACTGTTTTACCCTAATTGACGACCCTAAAAACCATAAAGGTTCACACACATTAAATGTAAGCTCGACTACTCAGTAGGACTGAGCTGTATTTAAAACCAATAAAGTGTTCTTATTGAAAACCTGAAAAAAGCCAGCCAATATACCAACACAATAAAAGGGCATGATCTAACGATTTTCCGGCTCTTCATCGTTCTTAAGAGCTACATGGATACATTTATTTCTGAATATAGCTTCTCTGTTAAAACCTGATAACCTTGATGCTCTTATTACAGGTAGAAACCTTCATAGTTGTCTATTAATCACGGTATGTAGGTAATAAAAATCCCGGGCCATTTTCTGTGATATAATTGTGTTGATGCTGACTCTGAAATTTTACAAAGAGTAGCACACACTTTGTTCACACCAGGATCTTCAGTTTGGTTCGTCTTTACCCAAAGAGGCTGAATCACTGAGACAGAACCCTGCATTTGTCATCTTCATTTAACCTTGGACAAAATCAATAAAGAGTGAGGCCATTAAAAAGTTAGAAGTTTAAAAAAAACAGCATGCTTCATTCCGTTCCAACACAGGAAGCTTTCTACATCCATAAAGACAAGCACAAAGAAAGAGGGATGTAGGGATGTGTATGCCATTAGCAGCATGAGAGTATCTGTTTTAATGCACGGTTCAGTGATCAAGTAAGAAATAAAGCATGACGTGGTAAGGAGTTATAGAAAAATAAAAAGTGATGTGGTCCTGTAACCTTCACAAAACAGGTTATTTTCCTATAACAGCACATCCAACACTTATTAATCAGAACTGTCACTATATTAGCATCATTACTTAATTAAAAAGTTCACAAAATTTAAGATCTGAATGCTTAAAAATTATCATTAGTTTTACCCCCAATTTAGTCACAGCTTGTTACAGATCAGCTATTTACCAAAGAGGAGGTTTCACATGCTTACTTCAAGTTGTTTGAAAAAAATTGCAATGTCAGGGAGTGACGTAACACACACAGGAAAGCACGATCCACCCATTTCAACATGCCAGAGCTTACAGTCACCCATGATTGGCTTGTGTGGCTGTGATTGAGAGAAGTGCTCACGTCTCACATCTGGGACTCACAGACAAGGACGGATGTGGCATAGTGAGGATTCCGGATGATAAGGTGATCGCTTTTCTTTTCCGCCACTCGAGAGATAAAAGTCCTCGAATTATAGTGGTAAAATGTCACCGATATGAGTCACTAGGTATAGTGCTTCAATAGTGATTCTGCTACCTTTCTCAAAGTGTCATGAATGTGTTTCGTGTTCGTAAAAAGCAAACTTCTAACATGCAAAAAAAAAAGGATACGATTATTCAGGTGACTCCTTGTTATAATCTCTCATACCTACACAGGCCATTTTAACACAAGAATAGAAGAAAAAGAAAAGTATGAAGATGCATGGTTTCCAGTGTTTCTGGGGGCATAGCAAACAACAAAAACAACCACCCCGGTGTAGGCTATGCCCACTTCTGGATAAAATCCAGATCGACACAGACACAAACAAGCTAAGCTTTCACCTTTGTCACTTTTCATGTAAATGTAAATATAAATGTAATAAATATAGAAGAACTTATTAAGTTAACAAAGTTACCAGACTGATTCTACTGAATCGATTCTTATGAATTCCACAATTTTTCCTTTCCCTTTGAACCCTAATGAAAGAAAAAGCAATGATGCTATGTTTCTCACCTTAATATTAACTTTATTCACAGATCTGCATCTATTTGAGGCATGAAATAAAAATCGGCCATAGATTTTTGGTCTCATTTGAGAGAATTTATATTTAGCTTGTGAGAAAATTACTCACCATCATGAATTAATGTTAGCTATAGAAAATAATAGCTTTTCTCTGAGAAACACAGGGGTTGAGAGGAAATGTGAGAGACGCTAGTGGTCACAGTGTCTAGAAATGCTTCAGCTCTGTCCAAATTCCAATAACAAGATAATAAAAATGAACTGTCGAGGCTTTTTTCCCCTGCTAGTCTTGAGCGATGGTCATTTTTGAATCACAAAGTGAAACTGATTTATTGTCATTTAGAATGCAGCTTAATCACAGTTAGCATAAATAACACCTACATAATGTCATCTGTTTATTGGTGAGTGAGTCGAGATGAGTTTTGAGAGTAACCTAAAATGCAATTTTTCAAATTTCAACAAAGTTCCCTTGTCCAGTGTAGACATTTGCTAACATAACTGAAATAGCACATCTCAGCGGGGTAAAAGGATGATACCTATGATGGCGTTTAGGAAGAATAGAAGTGTCCAGGCAGCGCAACATGAAAAATCTATCTCACCATTAATTTGAATGAGGTATAAATCATATACTAAGCCTCTTGCGGTAATCAATATGTCTCTTCAATTTCCTCTGGGGCTGAGAAAGCAAATGTGTGTGAGTGTGTGTCTGTATGTGTGAGTGAGAGAGAGAGAGAGAAAGAAAGAGAGAGAGAGAGAGAGAGAGAGAGAGAGAGAGAGAGAGAGAGATCTGAAATGCTGCGTCGCTAAAATGCCTCAAATGGCTAATGTCATTTAGGACCATTTTGCTTTCTTGATTTTGATGAAACAATACAGAGTTAAAGGGTTATGCAAGAGCGTGGCCTCATACTCAAGGGTGAAACTAAACTCTACACTACACTAAACCCTGCTACCTGAAGTGACTACAAATACATCTTACATACAGCAGAATATTTCAGGCCAAACCTGAAGTTATGAAACATGAGCAGCAGTTACAGAAAAAAACAAATGACAAATGTATTGGTTGCCAAATAGAGTCTATGCTGCCAAATTGAAAGCTTTTACAACAGTTGGAATCTGAAGTGAATGCTCATGCTGCATTTCAGTTTTGGCCAAATGTGGCTATAGATATAAGCTCAAATTTGGAAAGTTCATCAAGGCTGAGCTGTGGGTGTGTTCTAGCAGATTCATTTAGGTGAGTTCATCACAGTCATTCAAGTGGCCTTTCTGTTTGCCAGTTGAACGTGGTATGTGGTAGCCTAGTTGTTAAGGTGTTGGACTACTGATTGAAGGTTTTAATTCAAATCCCAGGTCCACAAAGCTGCCACTGCTGGGCCCCTGAGCACGGCCCTTAGTTATCAATTGCTCAGTTGTATAAAATGACATAAAATGTAAGTTGATTTGGATAAGAGCCATAATGCCATAAATTAAAAAAAATTGTAAAAAATAATAATAAGTGTAATGAGTGTGTGTGTGTGCCCTGAGATGGGTTGGCACTCCATCCAGGGTGTATCCTGCCTTGATGCCCGACGACGCCTGAGATAGGCACAGGCTCCCCGTGACCCGAGGTAGTTCGGATAAGCAGTAGAAAATGAGTGAGTGAGTGTGTCATGAACACGGAACAAAGCGGACCCAAACGCAGGATAGCATAAATAAACAGGGTTTAATGACAGAACACAAAACAGGAACACAGACTCGAGACGGGACTAAACAGGACTAAGACCACAGTAGATGCCGCGCTGCACAAGGCAACGCAGCACAGTTAAATACAAAAAGGACAATGACACAATAAGGATCAGGTGTGATGACAGGAAGGAGCAGACGAAGGCGGGGCAGACACGTGACGAGAAACATAAACAGATGCACGTGGCCAGAGTCCGGGCAGAGTCCTTACAGAGTGAGAGTGAATTGTATAAATTTAGGATGTCCTGTCGGGGGGATATATTGAATTCTTTAGTAATGGTAGTAGAAGAAATGTAAAGAAGTGGTGTCATCGGCTCCCCGTGACCCGAGGTAGTTCGGATAAGCGGTAGAAAATGAATGAATGAATGAATAATAAGTGTAGACCAGCACTGGCTCATTTTTCTGTACTAAAATTATAAATGAGATATTTTTCAAATGTTGCTTTTCCTTATATGTCCATCGTTCTCAAAATGGAGTCACAAAATGTGATTTTTGTTTTGTTACATTGGTTAATTTGTATAAATAAGTCATTCAGAATATAGGAACAAAATTGTTCCCTGAACTTTTTTTGTCGTAAACACCACATAACACATTGATACAGCATATATAGCTTCACTGGCTGTTGCAGATATTTAATCAGTATTCTTTATTCATTTTACATATGAGGTCTATGAAAATGGAGGTCTATGTTTGGAAAGGACTTTTGTCCCTATCTGCATTAGTTATGTATGTATCACTATTTTAAAGCTCCATTTATGTGAACAAGCAGACACATTCTGCAACCAGTACCAGTTTCCCTGCACATTCTGTAAGCTATTCAGTCTTTTGTTGTGGCAGCTCATTTAGACATCAATGTCACACCTTTCAATCTTCCTGCAAAAGTTTTACTGGGAAAAATTAGGATGTAATAGATTAATTTCTAGATGCTGATATAATTAATGATGTGTGCTTTGAGATGCTGTTGACGGCGTCTTGGAGAAAATAAATATTTAATTTAAATTTGTCACTGGTGTAACAGTGTGCAAATGACACCAGTGAAATTTAACTACTCCAGTGGCTTAAAGCAATAGCAGCACATTGAAGACAAAGAAACCTGGTTATTTATTTAAAACAAATAAACACACACACACACACACACACAACCATTCACATGCTACAGAAATGTGGAAATGCCAATCAGACTACAATGCATGTCAGGACTAGGAGAGGAAACCTGAGTGCCCAGAGGAAACCCCCAGGGTGAACATGCAATCTCCACACACAGGGTGAAGGTGAATCCCTGAACCCCAAAGGGATGAACCACTAAGCCACCATGCCCTATTACAAAAAGAATAATAATAATAATAATAATAATAATAATAATAATAATAATAATAATAATAATAATAAAAATAAAAATCTTTTGCTGGTCAGAAAGTCAATATATTTTTGCGCAGAAATATTAATTGGAAAATATTAAATGGAAAGTCTGCTTAAGAAAAAAATATATAAAAAACACTAGATTTTTGTAAACATCTATATAATGAGTCCTTCAGTTTTTCTCCGATCAGTTAAATGGGTCCTAGTCGGCTAAAAATATAAAAACTTCTAGTCATGATTTGATGCTACCCCTTAGTGTGCATGTCTAAAACCTGGACATGCCACTGTGATGGCATTTTGGTGTCTTTTCTAGTATTTTATCTCTCTCGCGCGCGCACGCACACAAGCACACGCACAAGCGCACGCACACACGCACACACACACACACACCCTACTCAGGACTGACCTGGGCGTCATCTCTACTTTGCACTAGACACAAGGTTAAAATGTCGCGACAGCTCACATGCACGTGAGAAAACTACGCATTTCCTTATCTTATCTTCCTTTTTCTCCTATTTTCCTTTTTCCCCTTCTACCACTGTTTGTGCTATTTGACCGAGTTTTTAATGCCAAACAACAGATGGTTTATCTTGGCGAGTTTAGGATGCATGACGACATGCACTGAACAAACACATTAATGTCGGCGTATGTTAATTTATGTTAATGTATATGACAAACACCTTAATGTTGGCTGACATAATGATGCTTAACCTTTATAATAAAGAAAGCTTGAACGTGGAAAAACGTGGAAAAAGGGAAAAAACAACAACAACAACAACAACAACAAAAAAAAACAAATTAGAAAAAGAAGTATAACGCGCATCTCTCTGTCTCTCTCTCTCTCTCTCTCTCTCTCACACACACACACACACACACACACACACACACTCTCTCTCTCTCTCGCCCTCTCTCTCTCTCTCTCTCTTGGCCAGTGTTCAGCTCCTCCTCTCTGTGCTGCCTTTACTTCATCAGATATCCGAACGTGAACAGTTTAGCTGAAGAGCACTTGCCTAAAAAACCGGGAGGGAGCGCGCGCTGAGCATCCACGCTCCAAACGGATCTCAAGCCACGAAATTCGGTATCCCAGGCACTGCTTTCACCATGGACTCGTATCCTGGCATGTTCTTGACTCTGTGTACTTGGCTTTTTTGCTCTTTGCGTTTTTGCGCCGTTACCAAAGCGGAGGTAACTTGCGCCTTGTGCCCGTTTCCAGTGCTTGTAAAAACTGGGGACGTCCAAAACAATCCACGCACTATCATTCCCACGGCTGCTGGGAAATCACTTGTCAGTTTCGCAAGCACGAGATTGCAACCGGTTCTGGAAGGAGTTCATGAGTTGGGAAAAGACGCGAGCGCGAACGGCGCACCAAAGTCGATAGAAGTGGAAGTGGCAGCGCGCTCAACCGGAACGGTCTACAGTGCAAAAACGCCTCCTGAGCAAACTGCACAGGGAAAGCTGGGATTTGATAAAGTAGGTAAAAAAGACAGTGCGTTACTGAGGGGTAAAAGGAGCGTGGCGCAACTGGATGAATTTGGCGCAAGCACGCGAGGCGGAGATTCCGCAGAGTCCACGGATGCGATGCTGTTTGTGGATGGACAGAAACTGCGACGCAACCGCGATGAGGGAAAAGTGACCACCTCCAGATCGGAGGAACCCAAAGTGAGCAGTAGCACTTTCGCCCTGGCTGGAGACTCCGCTCACAACCACGCTGTGGTTTACTGGACCGGACAAAACAGCAGCGTGAGTCTGATGCGTCCGTTCATTTTGTGTTTTTGAGGTTGAGCATTTAGGTTGCTGGAAACCTTCATTCTTCCCTGAAAAGCATTCCAAGTAGAAACCCTTTATAGAACCCCTAACTCCTTTGAAGTGTGGGTACCTTCATACTCTGTGAGTTCCTCAGACTTCTGCAGCAGGTGCGTGGTGTTGCTCCTTCAGTCACTTGTGTGTGCGCGCTTGTCAACTAACAGAGGGCTGTAAATACTTTTATGACTTACATGGACAGGAAACCTCTGACATCATCCTGAACAAAGTGATATAGATCAGACTACATCTAGAGACGTACACACACACACACACACACACAAAATTAAATAGAAAGAGAGGGGATAGAGGGGTTGGCATAATCAGAACAGACCAATTTTGTACCTTTGCATATTTTTGATGTATGTGATGGTGGCTGGTGCTTCGTGGTGTAAGCATTTTAATTTCATGGTGTGATCCATGAATAATTCAGCAATCTTTCAGCCCAATTGTTTCAAAGCTCGATATGGATCTGGTTGGTCAAGGCTATATATATATATGAAATATGTATATGATATATATATGAAATATATGATACATATACAGATGAGGAGAATTGTACTTGCTGTGAAGATCCGAAAGGTGGTATGGAGAGCTAAACAAGAATGGCCACACACACACACACACACACACACACACACACACACACACACACACACACACACACAAACATGCACAGAGAAAGAGAGAGAGAAAAGAGAGAGAGCTTCCTTTTCCTTCTTTCTTATTTATATAAAATGTTCAGAATTCAATTCAGTTTAATTAATTTGTATATAACATTTAACAATTAACATTGTCTCAAAGGAGCTTTGCAGAAGTATAGACACAGAATAATAATAATAATAAAAAAAGTTTAAATAAGTTACTATTTACCTCTGACATCTATCCCTATTACAGATAAATCCTCAGAGAACTTGTGTATTCTGGAGGTTCCCTCATGGTAAACGTTGGACAGTTTGTTCTTCAAAAAAATCAACAAAAAAAAAAACATGGTGGTGGTAGTTCTGTATTTCCACATTTGTTGTTGGTGTTAATATAGCTTCCAGTTTTATTTTTTTAAATAGCAGTAAATAGTGTCTGTTGCAGGGCCCCCAAGTGTCCTCCTAATGATGATGCCTTTAACAGCCAGTTGCAAAATCATTTTCTCCAAAGCTTGGATTAAAACGATATCGCTAGTAGACTCCACTGAAACCTCTAATCATCTCACATTCATTCCATATGTACATAAAAGCAGCATTTTTATGTCAGCATGCCTGACATATTTATACAAAATGTGCACACGGATGTTTCCATCTGTAGAACATCAGCATCATCACTTCGACAGGCCCTACATTTAAATGAACTCTTCCATCAAGCTTATTTTGAGTAAGTGGGTGATAATATTGGAATAGTATTTCTAGTCCAGTGCATGCATTTTTTGGGATGTGGCTATAGGCACTATTTATGTTGGATTTAACAAAGCCAGAATCAGGAGTGGAATATTGAGAATATTCTTAAGATATATTGGAAGGAACTCTGATTGGTCAGAAGTGTTGATTAGTCAAAAGTACTGATTAATTTAACATTACAGATGCCCTGACAGCAATGTTTATAACAAAGCATTCATTTTAACCCTAATATGTTAGAATTTTTTATAATAACAACTAATTCACAGGGACTTCTGCAGTTAATGCCATTAATCCGTTTATGTTTATATTAATAATTTTCAGTGACAGTGATTTTTAACAATCAGAAGTAAAGCTGCAACACTTTTGGGCTTTTTTTGCACTTTCTCTGTAACATGATAAGCTGAAATTGTTTGTCTGATTATTTTGTCTGAGGTACTGGTGAGGGCCAACAGTTTATGGCTGTTATAATGTAAGGTATAAAAAAATGTTTCTTGAGATAATTCCATAGCATTGGATGCAATTGTAAATTGTAAACAAATAAAAAATACAATATTTAAAGTTTATCACTCTTTAATGAATATACATTGGAACTATTTAAAATTGGTGTGTATAAGTCAGTCAGTCTCTCGGGTTTCACAATATTTCGATCACAAAATCATTTTTAAATAACTGCAGATTTGGGCCAAGACATTTTGTGTGATGTCAACATCACCCTGCCTAAGCTGTATTCGATTCACGTTAGTCAAACACGAGTACAGAGTTTATAGAACATAATAACAAAATATTTTATTTTGAATAGTTTAAAAAAAATTACATCACAAATAAAAAAAAAAAATCAATTTTGCTGAAAATGTATTTTGGCCAATTCAAATGCAAACAAAATCTCCCCATCAACTCAGCACTATAACAATATTTTTTATAAGAACGTGTCCTGTTACACTTCTTTTATTTCATTATAATCAGTATACCATACTGTATGTATTTAAAGTATGTGTGTGTGCGTTTTGTTCTCTACTAGTTTTGTATCATTTGGGTATTTCATTGCCACCTAGGGGTGGGCAATACGATAACAAACTTTATCTAAATATTATTAATAATATGTACTTGGTTGGTAATCTTGATATCTTGAGTTTTGAAGCTTGAAATTTCCATCTCCTTCCTGTATCCTGTATGCTCAGAGTTCGCACGGTTTCCCTGTGCTTTGGGAGCTTTATCTGGATACACCAGGTTGTAGACATCTTTTAGGCTGATTAGCATCTCAGAATGTGTGTATGTATATAAGAATGTGCTATATGATTATTTGGCACCCTTCCAGAGTTTTTCCTGCCTTGTGCCTTGAGTGCCACAATGCACTCAACCCCCCCACCCCCCCCCCCACACACACACACACAGCACTCTCGATATATAAAGATTTCATGATATCCATGATATGTTTACATAGCCTCCAGCAATGAATCAAGATATTTCTATTATATCATACCGCCCAGCCCTTATGCCACCCCTCATTTAAAGGCTACTCATTTTTCAGTGTTTGAGCTAAATAATCCTGACGCATCATGGTCTTATTAATTCACTGCGCACTGGAGAATAATGACTACAGTCAAAAAAGTGATTAGATTAACCCATTGCTACACTCCCACCTCCTTCCTTGAATCCTAATCCCATCATGACATAGAAAAATGTACCCAGGCAAGATGACAGCCAGTGTAATGAATACCAGGTGAACTCTACAGTATGTCATTTAGTTAGCAGCAGCAGTCTGCAGCAGTGAAGAGAAATAAAAGCATGTTTTTGGGCTGATTTTCTGAGCTGCCACTGGCTACCGCTGTCACCAGAGTGTCACTATTAAAGCAGATGAAATTCGACATGTTTGTTTGTTTTATATCAAAGTTTTTTTCCTGCTTGTGCTGTATTTCTGTAGTGTTCATGGTTTCCATCATTATGTAATGAAGCTGTTATCATGATTCGCTTTGGTTGAGAAGAATATTGGTTTTTAAGGTTTCTGTATTAAAATAGCTTTAGTCAGGATTTAGATCTTTAGTCTTTGGAGATGATGATGCCCGACTTTGCCTTGGCTTTTATTGAAATAGCAAAAATCAATTTTAGGCACAAATCTTAGTCTTGATTTGGTTTTATCTCTGTGCTAATCTCAGTCCTCTGCTCCCTGGGCTTGATCTGTCAGTATTCATGTGTTAATGGAACACACTATTTCAATTTCAGAAATACATATCATAACAGTCAACAGTTTTCCTGAGTCTGTTATTCTCAGCATGCTTAAATATTAAATCGTTGATAGGATAATTTCTGGAATATTTCTCTGATACCATTTTACAACTTCGCAATTGTAGCAGATCTAGGCACATTTGAGAAACTCACTACCAGATTGAAAGAATAAACTGACAGCTGCTTGTGATAATATATGAGAAGTCTAATAAAAATAGCTCAACAATGAACCTGAGCAATTAATTATAACCCAAGGTTTTATTGATCGCATAATAAGCATGAAGTTGGGCCAGCTATTACACAAACTTAAAAGCTGACAGGAATCTGCATTTGTACGTTATTATTATTATTATTATTATTATTATTATTATTGTTATTATTATTATTATTATTATTATTATTATTATTATTATTATAGAACTTATTTATTTACATTTATTTTGTGCTGAGCTAATTAAGAATTAAGAGGTTATTAAGAATTACTGACACAGCTTTCTTTGATTGGCTGCATGAACCTATAGTATGAGCTAGAAGGAAATGAGACTCAGGTTCTTTATCAGGTTCAAATCCATATTTTCAACAACAAACAATCGGATAGCAAATGTGAAAGCTAGTATTGATGTCTTTTTTGTATCTCAGATTTTGTCATTAATTGCCTCCCTAATTTAGTCTTGGCCCATTTCCACGTATCAGTCAGGGAGGTGATGGTTGGCACATGCTCAAAGATGCCGATGACTGGCTAGTGTCACTGTGGCTAACGGTGGAGAGAAAGAGTACAATATCGTTTTCTCTATCGTTCCTGGGTGAGATGGTAGCTGTGGCAACTTCAGGATTTGATCTCAAGATCTCCAGACAATAAAGGCTTTTCTATTGTGCTACTTAGTGTCTTTATATGTATGAAAGATGTGAAAGCTTATCTTTGCCAGCCCATTAATAGCCACCCCTGCTGATTGTTGTAGACTTAAAAGCAGAAGTGTGAAATGATATGAAATACATCGCCCTCATTTAAGTATTTTTTCACCTGTTAATGTTGCTACTCCTTCCAGTGGCTTAGTCTTCAAGCACACTCCCTAATTTGTTATTATCCTCTTATCCAACCATAAGCCCTTAGAGTCAGAGATCTGCTGTAAATGACCACTGCATCCTGATTCTGTGGAGATTAATCTCGTCTTTAGAACTTCATTTTGCAGCATGCTGCATGGCACATTTGAGATAGCTTAATGCTTGATTGTTTATTTCCTGCTAGTAAATTTCCAATATCTGGGGCCCTTGGAACATCTATTATGAAAGCCCTTTGCTGGCCAAAGCCTGACTGATTTTTATTCGTCCATGTCTTTTTCAGAACTACATAGCACTGTTCATTTCACTAGGATTCATTCTCTAGAGCAATATGCCCACTGTGTTTGCTCCTCATTTGTTCTCTTGTCAACTTGGCTCTGGACTTTGCTTTGTATCATTTGCCCTTTCTGAGCTCCAGCTATTTTCTATTGCTGTCACTTCGTCTGCTTTCTTGTCTTCTCCTTCACTACCTTTGCTGTTACTTGTGTGGACTACGACTTACTAAAGCCCTCTGGCATCCCGTGGTCTTGACAGCTTATGAGCAATATTTCAGCCTCAGTCGTTCTGACGGACGTGAAGTGACAGCCATTACCTCGCTCCTGTTCTGTGTCATTAACGCAGAGGGCTGGTCTTATGTACACTCTTTAGTTAGTTTAGAACTCACTGGAGGGCATGCCAGAAAACTGGAAAGAATAGCACAGCCAGAGAAGCTTAGAAATTTCATATTCCTATTCAGGCAGTTTTACTTCTTATTTTTGTTTTTTTTCGATGCACAGACTGTGCTATGGTTGATGTCACACATTTGCTGAGAAAATCAAAACAGCTGATTTGCATGAAAGGTTAGCTGGTGCACTGGCACACCTAAATGGACCTTAATGCAGATTCACTTCACAGCGACGTGAGTCACACTTGATTCACAGGGTCATGCACCTCAGGGCTTTCTTTGAAGCTATTCAAGTCTCAGTGTAAATGTAGGGACAATGCAGACATTTGAGTAACAACATACATATTAGCTGTGGATTTTAGGGAAACTGTTTTAGGGTGTCGGGATCAGGAGGAGACAAAAATGTATGTTTAACATTCAAAGCAATGTAAGCAGCCTCAGGTTTGTCTCGTTAAACACAGGTTTTTTTCAAGTAAAAGTCTTTGCTCAGTGACGATTATAAAAAAATAATAATAATAATTACTAATTATTAGAGATGAGCCGGATACTCGGCTGAAACGAGTATCCGGTACGGATAAAGCACTTCTGCCGAGTACGAGTATTATACGAGTAATACGAGTCAATATCTGTGCTCGGATTGAATGAAAATCATCATTGGGTAGCTGATTGTGTCAGCGTTCTGTGATAGGCTAGTCACAGCGCCCCTCCCCTACACACATACAGATGTATTGTGTTGCTGTGTCTCGCTCTGCTCACTCACAATCACACACAGAACAGCTCTCTGTCTCTCCCTCAGTCACTCGGGTTCGCGGGTCTTTTCCGTTAACGTTTAGGGTTTCTTCAGCTTTTTACTTCGGGTTGTAACGTTAATAATACGTACTTTCTAACCAGTAGAGTTCTGGTAAACGTGGGTTCGTTCAGACGTGGTGCTTGCTTGGTAGAATGCGACTCGCATTGCGTCTCTGCCTGTCGGACATTTTTTTTTCTTTTTTAAACCTTCAGCTGTCTCTAACCAGTAACCAGACACTAAGTGTCTGACACGTTTTGCTGTATTTCATAAAAACATAAAGGTAGTAAGCTAGTGTTATAAATATTTCAAATTAATTATCAACCCGTTTCAAGACAAGCCCCGCCTACTTCCGGGTTATGCCCCACCCACTCCGAGGATACAGATACAGATAATTCATATGGTTAACAGATACTGATACAGATACAGATAATGCTGTACTCGCTCATCCCTACTAATTATAAATTAACTGATCTAAAAACTTACCTTTAAAATAGTCCAATACTTTATAAACCACAATGTTGAACAAGTGAACTACTTTGGGCCAGTATGGTTTACAAATTACACATTACTAAGCAAGTTCCTTGGGGTGCCTAAGAAAAAAAAAAGTTCCTTAAAAGAAAAATGTCAAGTGGAGTTAAAAGACATAATTTTATTAGAGAGTGTTTATTAATCTGCCTTTATCTGAAGGGTGCATTCCATTGGCACAAATGGACTGAACACATTTCCTCTGTAATTTACTGCCAAAAAGACACACGTTTTCCAAATTTTAGATTTCCTCAGTGCCTTGCATAAGTACAAGCCCCCCCCGAATTTGTGATATTAAATAGAGAGATTACACAACGTAAGATTGAAATAGTTTGCAATATTATCTACAACAACAAGAAGAAAGTTAGAATCATAATTAGTTAATTTGGAAAGAGACATGTTTATAGTGTGAAATTTTTAGCTTGCTCTGTTTTGCCTCTTTGTAGAATAACATGCACTAGCCCTATCTTTTAAATTTGATTTAAATTCTATTAAGGTCTACACTGAGTTTGGCAGACTTAAGCATCTGCCATAATTTGTTGGATCGTATAAAAGCGCGTTCGTTAAACACCGACAAAACACTGACTCACCAGAAAAGCAGTGGGACGTCATTAATTATTTACTCCCTCAAAAACATCGTTCTACCCCCTTCTTACTAATTAGTGTTTACAAATTCACTTCCCTGGCCCCCTTTTGCTTTCCGCTGCATGTTAGTAGTAGCATGTGGCCGGATGCCACGCTCCAAGGATTTATCTCTGAGTTGCCCTGGGAATCGGGTATCTTGGCTGAGGTTGTTTCTGTGATGGTGCCAAGTAAATGTCTGCGTGCAGAGAACACTTTCAGCCCACTGTGCTTCCGAGCACCTCGTGAGGCGTCGCTTTGGACAATAGAACCTAGGAATATCATTGGGGATTCATAGGCTTCAGACCATTTGTTGTGGAAATGACAGTGATGTGAAATGGGCAGATTTCATCACTCACTAGTATTCAAGGCAAAACCATTTTCTTTCATTTTCTGTGATGTTTCATGTATGGTTTTTCATTCTCTCCAACATTACTCTTTCCAGACAGGTGACATTATGTATAACTCATATGTTTTAAAGAAAGAAAAGCTTACACAGGATGAAGGATTTGGAGAGGCAATATTCACAAATCTAGGTGTCCTCATTACTGTGACTGATTCTTCTGGAAGCCTATTAGCGAAGGACGTAGTTCCCTTGTGTTAATGACATTGACATAAGAGAGTGTCACATTTGACTCTGCTTAATACTATTGACCTAAACCTGTTCCCTTCCGTGTGTTATCTATTTTAAATCTTTATTGCTTTCTCTTATTCTCTCTTGCTGTCTATAAAATGTGGTGATTAGAACCATGTCTCAGCAGTACCACTAATCACCACAATGGTACTGGGGTGAGCAACTCATAAGCATAATGGGTAATGTGGTGGGCAAATCTTAAATTAATTAGTTTGGCCACTGGGTAAGTTAAAGCGTAATGGAGTTTGCCTGGGTCTGTGTTTTGGGTAGACGGAAACATAGCTGACCAGGTTAAAATGTAATGTAACAACACATTGCAAGGGTTTTTTCACCAAATAAACTGGATTATAGATTAAGTATTACAGACTAAGGAAAACACAGCAAACCAAAACAAAAGTTTTCAACCAAACAAAACAAAGGTTCTCACCAAAACAAAAGTTACTAGTCAAACGTATTTTTATTTACTATATATTAGAAAAAATTAACAAGCAGGGAAAATGAAAATTTGCTATATTTGATATTTTCAAAAGCAGATTATGTAATTTTTACTAAAACAACTTTTCAAAATGTTTTTTTATGTCATAGTCAAGATTTTGTCTTAAGGAATATATATAATAAAGTGTACTGTGGCATAATTTATCACAATATGAACACCGTGTCATCATGCTGCATAGCCTAAGTTGTCACACACAGTGTTGTCAGTGTTGTACATGATTCTGAGAAGATTACTGCATGCTGATTAATCAGAGAAGTAAAAACTCCTCTAATGGCTCACTCCTCAGCTGATATGTGTAGTGTAGCAGGTGGACTGGTAGGACACAGTGAGGTGTGTCACACCAGCATGAAGCACATTAACTTTAAACATAGCCTACATGTCAAATAAAACTTTCATTTTGAAAAAGTCAATAACAACTTCTTATTCTGTTTGAACATTCTTATCCACTGGGCAACTGTAAATAAAAAATGTATATCCTGGACAGAAAATCTGCTTGACCTGGACACTTTGTGATTTTTCCACCCCTGCAATGAATAAATGTCCAGTAGACAGTTTTCCATGGTCAAGGTCTCATTATCGTATTCCTTTAATGTTGCCATTGACATAATCTTGTCATGTATAACTAATCATGATTAAACAGTAAACATTCATATATCAGTTTCATGTTTCAGGGATTGACAAAACTATATGCACTATTGTGTTATAAACCACAACAAATGTGTTATAAACCACAATGAATGTGTAATAAACCATTTGTTAGCCATGACATATATATATATACAAATAAATCTCATGAAATTCAGGAAAGGACAACATTTGTAAGAAAAGCTAATTGGGCTAACCGTACTTAGCACTCACCAGAATTTGAAATTTTAACCCTTTTTACCAGTACACGTCACGTCATGTTTCTGACATGAATTATTGTATGGCCACAAATCTAAAGTTAAATTAGACAACAGAACATGGTTTAATCTAAAGTTAAATTAGACAACAGAACATGGTTGGCGTTCATTCTGTGATGTTTTTTCCCTTTGTTCAGATAACCTTGTACAGAATTTTAGTGTTTGATGATAATACCTTCAAATTTTGAGGCATCTCAGAGAGCAGAAATGGATTTGATATAACCATTTACTTTGAAATTGTAAACATTTATGTGAAAAAATACGCTGCTTTTATTTTTCAAATGTTTTTATGAATATATTGCCCCATAAATAAGCCCTGCATGCCTACTTTCATTTAAACCATTAATGCCCCTTTTCCACCAAAAAGAACCGGGTGCTGGTTCAGAGCTAGCACTGGTGCTGGTTCAAAGTTGGTTCCACTGGCGAACCTTCTAAGAACCGGTTTGCCTTTCCACCGGCTAAAGAGCCATCACAGAGCCGAGTCTGACGTCACTGTATACGTGTCGCGTTTACCAGCAACGTTAGCGCAGCAGCGGCAAACACAAACACATCAACAATGGTGGATGTTGCTTTACTGTTAATGCTCATGGCTTTGCGAACCTACATTAACATCCAAACACAGCGAATCCAACGTATACGTGCAGCTCCATGTAATCTGTATAAACGGAGTTTGTAATCGAGAAAGTACATAACGTTATTTTATCATTAACACAGAAAAAATTTAGCCTTAGCATGTAGCTACTTACTATCATGTGTGCTGATAAGGTATCATATCGCGGTAAAGTAAAAGTGTATTAACATTAGTATACTTAAGGTATATTATCAAATTCGCTAACAGCCCACAGCCCACAGCCTCTGACACAAGCGGTTCTTAAGTCTAGACCAGCAACATTTTGCTGCTACTTAAGAACCACTTTTCCTGGTTCAGAGCCGGTGCTTTGGCTGTCGAAAAAGAAAGAACTGGTTCTAAATTAGGCTCTGGCTCCGAACCAACACTCAAACTGCCTCGGTGGAAAAGGGGCATAAGTGTGGAATGTGTCACCCAAAAACAGGTTTCCAAATTGACAAAAATAAATTATTATACTTTTTTTGGACTCTGGCACAGACAGGTAAAAGCAGTATAGCTTTGAGCCTCCTTCATGAACAGTTTATATATATTAAAGGGTCTTTTTATTTGTCTGTGTAACTTGACGTGAACTGGTCACTTGAAATGTGATTTGTAAAGACTGCTTTGACCCTGCAGGTTGCAGGATGTGGCTATACATTCAACATCGATTTTTACACATCAAAGTAATTGCCATTGCAAGTCCAGAATGAAGAAATTTTGCATTTTGCATAGAAAGGGAAAACTTTAATTAGAAAGCTAAATAATCTAGTTAAGAAGGTGGGATTGGAGCCACAGGTTGCTAACCCTTATGTTACAGCTTAAAGAGTATTTTGCTTGCACAGCTGATAAAATGCTTCCATTCAAAATACCTGCTACAGTTGTAGAGTCTAGTTCAAAGAGTACAAAAAAAACTGTGCAAGCAGAAGACTGACTCAGACTGAATGCTGATGCACATCTCAAGCTGTAGTTATACTATGAACATTAATGCCAACTTTTCACAAGAAAAATGGTGTCTCAATCATATTTACATACATACAGTATGTTCAGAATACATTGTTTGGTTAATTCGAATAACATACTGTATTTATATCTGATTACCTCCCTGGATTTTTCTACTTCCATCCACTTGCTGAAACTAACGATGCACTGCAGCTGTCCAGATAAAGTGGGACAAAATGTGTATTCGAGACCATGATGTTCCTCAGTTATTCATTTTTTGGGGACAACTGAAATGGGGTTGGGTTTTCAGGCATTCTCACAGGAATAGTGTTCTTTAGACGCCATGGTAACAGTGATGAAAGGCCTTGCAATTTACAACTGAAAGCTCTGTGAATAGTAGCATAGGCTGTCACTAGCTGTTAACACTATCAAAATGTGTGTGTGTGTCAAGTCGTGAACTCACAAAGCTTTTGGTGTGAAATCTTTGCAGATGTTTGTGACAGACTAAGATTTTCACCAGCCATGCTTTACTATGCTCTAACATCTTTTTGAAGCTCACTTGAACTTTATTTGTGTCTCTTCAAGGGAGAATTCATAGTTGGGGAACATTAAATAAGTTATACACAAGCTGAGTAGATTGTAAACACACACACAAACACACAAACACACACACACACACACAGTGCTTACTTCTGTTAAACGAGAAAAGAGAAAGACACAGAGAGGCAGAAAAGAGAAGAGATAGACATAAAAGAATTTTTGATGTTTATTTATTTTTTATTGATTATTGTAAAGCTGGATGTTAATATGTAATGCGTTTGTAACAGATTTCTGTGGTTATTCTGTACTGAGTTTAGATTGTTATTAACCAGTTATTGTAAATGGTGTTGAATTTTCTTTTAAATCATCATGTGTCTGCATAGTGTATCTGTCTTTGTGTGTGTGTGTGTGTGTGTGTGTGTGTGTGTGTGGGAGTGTAAAATTGAGGCGTGTAAGGATCTGGATAACAGATAAAACAGTTAATAAGTGTTACTAAGCTTTGTTGATGCCATTATTCTTTGTATATTACACTGTGTGTGTGTGTGTGTGTGTGTGTTTGTGCGCGCGCACGCAGGTGCATCAGAGGAAGTGTAGATGTTTTAACTAAAGTTATATCACTTACATCTCACAGCCTTCAGCTGACTATATAACGGTGCTCTGAATGCATTACTAACGTACGGAACATATGTGTCTTTAGCAATCGACTTATTTTAGCCACATTTTTATCTTTGAGTCAATGATACTTTATTATTTCTATTTCAGTACTTTACTTACACTACATGTCTAACGGACTATATTAACTATACACAGGCACAGAGAGCTAAGTAATTACTTATGATTATATTCATTGATTAAAGTGTGTGCTATGTGCTGATGCCAATGATTGCTAACTAGTCAGGACTGAATTCTAATTAGATTTATTCGGCCAAGCTAGTCAGCTAGCTAGTGAGCAACCTATGACAGAAATTTACCTCAGAATTTACCTCACCGTTGCCACATTTGTTAGAGAAGACTAATGTTAATGTAATGACTAATGTAAATTGTTTGATATTTATGAAATACTGTTTTGAAAATGTAAATGAAGCACAAGCTAGCAAGAGCTAACGTTTAAAGATCATTAAGAAAGGCAGTTAGTGGTTAGTTTTAACTAAAACCTTTTGGTAGGTGATCACTTTAAGAGGGTTTAGTGTTAGTCAGCTGTAATTGCAGCTGAATTGATTAAAAATGATGTTTTAAGGGATATTTCTGAGCACTGATGGCTAATTGCAGAAATTATACCCTATATTTAAACACTGATGTATGATTTGTACTAATTTATTGATAAAATGAGCTTTATCTGTAAAATTGGTGTGTTTCGGTTGAAGGATATAACCGTTTTAAATGAAGAATATGTTTTATACAAGTCAGAAAAGTCAGCTACTTTTTAGCTACTCTCTTGTAGCTAAACCATATTCAGCTAGTGGACAGCTTTCTACTTTACCTGGACTGTAATGTATACAGTTATAAATGTGTTGTTTTTCACACAAACTTACTTGAATAAAGTGAAGGAGATAAAGTTATAGGTTTATAACAATTAAAATGTATAAATTTTGTCACAGACTTGGTTTAACACGGGATGATTCACTTTTTTTCATATCATTCAGCTACAGTATGCTGGCTGTTCTGTTAAGGTCAGAATGACCCTTTTGTTGAAGTGGAACAATATTAAAATGACCTTTGTGTCATTTTTGTGTGCTTGGCTCAGCTTCTTTAATAAAAATCAAATGCTATTTTTAAACTACTGTGTATATTTTTATTACAGAGATCACATTGAGGGCATTTGAATCTTACGTTAACAAGTATCCTATATTAAAAAAAATCCAAAATGGTGACTTTTGTTGCTGTAACATTTCCTGTATCGTTATTTGCATTTATATGAATCAAGTGGAATCCCAAGCATGTGCATTTTCATACACCTTAGAATGATTAGTAACTTAATTAATTACCCTGTCTCTTGACTGCTATAAACCTGCAGCATATAATTCCCATTCACAGACTTAATTTACTCCTCTAAATACTGTGCCTGGAGTTTTCTTGTTTGTGTATGTGTGTGTGTGTATGTGTGTGTGTGTGTGTGTGTGTGTGTGTGTGTATGGTTGTTGGTCCCCCCACCCCACCGATGCTACTTCTTCCGGGCGCTGAGTTACAGCTCCTAAACGAGTGGGTATAAATAATAAAAGAGAGGGCTAGAACGTTGCCTGCATGGTTATTGCCTGTCTCCTCGAGCTCAATATAAGCAGGAGGAAATTACGCATCCTATTACCCTGTCCCTCTGTGCGTGCTGTGACGTTCCTGTGGCTGACTCTAAAAGTCAAAACTTTATGAAAGGGAAAGAGTGAGAAAGAGAGAGAGAGGCACATTATGTACCTGGTTTTATGCAGATTTAAAATTTGCACACATGAAATCCTGAATGGAAGCTGCAGGAGTTAGAAGAAAAATGACAAAATATTGCAAAAAAAGTTTTTGTACTTGACTGGTGTGGTAAAGTAGATCTTTTACGAAAGAGCAGATATAACAGGCATAAGATAATAAAGAGATAATACATTGTGGTTTGCTTGAACTAAAAAAATAAAGCACAATTGTGTTTACCTTAAAACTGATTATTTTCCAATAAGAACACTCACCAAAGTGTTTTATTTCTCTCCTGAAGAATTGTCTGTAATGGAAAAGTTAAAGGTTAAAACTCTGATACTGGAGACTTCTTCCCAACATGTTAATTGAACATCTAGTCACAGAAAGCTTTAGCAGATAAACAGAAACAGTTACACTTTTATGTGGCTGTGTCCGAGCTGTTATGTGAGCTGTTAGATGACCGATGCTTGTTTTTTCATACATGAACTAATCAGTATAAAAATATTAAAGCATTACTTTGGTTTAACTTAGAAAATACATAACATACATATGAATAAGATTTTGCAGAGCACAGATTATCACAATGTTTTAATTATCTCTCCTGAAGCCTGATGAATTATTGCAGAAATAATACGAGCTGTCTGACAAGTTTAAAGCCACCTAATGATTAATAGAAATTCTCAGACATAGTGTTGTTTGTATTCGCTCATTTAGACCATTCGCTGTAGCTCGGTGTATTTGGTTTGCTAATGAAAGTTGAATCATTTTTCTTTAATCGTGTAATAATATATCAACACAAACAAGATGACTAATATTTTCATGTTGAACTGGTTTTGGCTGCAGTTATATATTGATACCCACGACATGGCTGCTTTATTGATTTATGGCCCGTTTAATCTGTAATTTGCTTTTTTATTTTATATTTTATATTATATAACACTAGTTGTGCATATGTTATTAACATTTAAATGCACTGTTCAGTTCAGCATGGACTCACACCTGCAAATTTAAACAGATTGCAAGAATCAAGTCATATAAATTGTTACAGAGGTTAAGGATAATGTGCAGATAATCTCTTATCATTTCTTTTTTCCTGAATTTGACTGAAATCCAAGCAAATCAGGCTAATATGAAATAAACAAATTGGTATTGATTTGATACAAATTGATTTGAATTCATTTTTCAGAAATGTTAGCAAATAAAGTTCAAAAGAAATCAAACATGATTGATATATTTGATTTTTTGTTCCCCACAATGTTGTGTTTTTGGTTTTGTTGTGCTATTAGATTTAGTGTTGTTTTCTAATTTGCTGTTGTGTAATTGGCTATGCAGTTGCCTTTCTGTTTTTTTTTCTTGTTGTATTTATATTTTTACAATAGCGTTAGTTGTTGCATTGTCTAATTTGATGTGCTGTTTTTGCTTCTTAATTTGTTTTATGTGGTAGCCTAGTGGTTAAAGCACTGGGCTACCAATTGGAAGGTTATGAGTTTGATTCCCAGGTTCACCAGACTGCCACTGCTGGGCCCCTGAGCAAGGCCCTTAACCCACAATTGCTCAGTTGTATAAAATGAGTTAAAAATGTTGCTTTGGATAAGGGCGTCTGCTAAATGCTGGAAATGTAAATGTTTTGCACTTGTGAGTCACTTTAGTAAAAATTTGGAAGGTGTACATGAAGTGAAAAGGGGTAAAAAATATATTTTGTTAATCATATATAGGTAACTGGGAAAGAATACAAATATTTTGTTTACATTATAATCATGGAAAGTTCAATTAAAGTAAAAATAAGTGCTGTTTACACTTTGGAATGTTTGGAATGTTATTTGATTGTTTTTGTTGGTGTCTTGATTGCACAAATCTCAATGAAACAATGCACATTGAATAGAACGCTGGTAGTAGTGCCATATGATGCATTTTGACACATCGCCCACTCCTAGGTTTTTGTTATCACAAAAAAATTGGAAAAAACCTGTGTTAACTCCATTCTGCTACCAATAGCGTGATTAATCTGGGTAATCACCTAACAGATTCAAGGTAACAGTTTAAATTTCCTTGGGGTTATATCAGGAGGAACAATATAAAAAGGATTACAATGATCTTAGGCTATGAGGGTGAAAATTGGAACAGCAGGAGGAGACCAACTTTGTTTGTCTGTGTATATGTGTGTCTGCACACGAGCGCTGTATTACGAGTATTGGATTTGGGTGCACAATTAACAGACCTACTGAAGAGCAGCACTATGACAACTGCCCGCTCTTCAGTTACCATGGCAATGCCAACAGCATTCACCAAAGGAAGCCAGGCTTTTAAAAGCAGAGTATATTAAAGGGGGGTGAGAGGACACTCGTTCTACAGGAAAGAGAACAGCTCGTACGCACTGCATGCCAAATGTAAACAGGTCTCAGATTACTCTAGTGCAAGAGGAACACTTAAGAGCTAATTGAAATGATATGTACACACACTTCAGATGTGTAGTGTAAGGGATGATGCCATCTTCTAACGTGAATACACACAATACATAGCATGAAGCTCAGCGAGGCTTCATCTGTACAACTGTAAATGGACTGTGGTACAGTATATGGCTTGATATATAGTTTTTCCAGAAATAAGATTTTACAAAAAGATTATTTGCCAATTATTTTGAAGATCCAATTTTCTCTTTTTTTTAATTTTTTTTTCTAATTCTGTAGTCAATCTGGAATTTGAGATTGGACCTACACTCGTTGTTGTCCTATAGCTTCTCCTTCTTTGAGATTGCCACAGTAGATAATTCTTCTGCATATTTTGAGCTTGAAGACCTGACTTATTATCCTATAAAAAAAAAATCAAATACTAAGCTTATGATTAGTTTGACATCTACATTGCCATACATAAGTATTTGTATCCCCTTGAACTTTTCCACTGGGCATCAATCCTGAGAGCAGCATCTCCCCAGTGAAGCATGGTGGTGGTATCATCATCTTAAGAGTTACCTATGGCCTCTTGATTGCTTCCCTAACTAATCCCCTCTTTATTTTTCTCCTAAACAAGGCACTGTATGTTCATCCAATGAAGAGCACTTAGTGTTGTATAAAAATGGGACTCTCTAATGCATTATATAAATAACTTTTAAAAGCATCATTATATCCTCAGAGTACTCAACCATGCTTACAGTCAAGCTCAATGAGGCCATCATAATCGGCCCTTATTTATCAACGTTTGAAACATACAGTAGATGGGGAGAATCGCATTACAGAATTATGACAGTAGGTGATGCTTTCTTAATAGTATTTTCTTAGATACAAACAAAATGGCAGATGAAGGCAGAGTTTGAGAAAAGCTAAGTAAGGAAGATTGACATCAGCCACTTTCTTGGTGATGGTAAAGGTGACACAAAGTTTACAATTGTGCACTTAGACACTAGAAAGTCATAAATTATTTATATATTGTTATACATTATTTATATGTTCATATATTATACAATTAAATAAAGGTATTTCTTTACGAAAAAAAAAAATAAAAGTTATTTTAGTAGCTCAACCCTTTCTGTATATCTCACATCGTTTGACAGTTTCTGTCTGTCGCTCAATTATTTTCTGAACCTTAGGTTAAAAGGCAAACATACTTACACATGAATATGCGTGTTGCTTAAAAGCTTGTTGTCCTCTTTTATTTTGATTCCTAATTAATTACAAGTCAATTACAATCCCTTAAAAACAAACAAACAAACAAAAAAACAGGACTGCACTTAGCATCATAGGCTAATGCTTAATAATCTGATTATCTGAAACAGAAGCAAGCAAAAATATTTTGTCTTTTGCTGTTAGATTTCTATCAATATTACACAATTGCTGGTGAATAACTTCAGTTATCTTAAGAATTCAGAGCCATGTTTTTCCCAGTATAGCATGTAGAAATCCTTACTCCTGGTATCTGCTGAAGACACCATACAGTTTTTTATTTTTTCTTCACAGCTAGTGAGAATTCTGAGCAAATTAAAAATATTTGAATGATACAAAATATTTCATTTCTCCCTCTGATTTTGAAGGTTGCGATTACATTAAGTGTCATTTTTAATTAGCTTAAAAGTTTTAATATAGCGCAATAAGGATTATGCTACTTGGAAAAAAAAAACAACTACTTGAACGAATTGTCAAAGTTATTTGCAAGCTTTTCAATTGTGACAGAAAAGATCCAAAAGTGCCTATTCGGTGCCTCCCAGAAAACAATGCACGGTGGGCAAGTGCATCAAGTGGGTAAATATCAGTGGACTATTTTATGTTGTTACTGACCCATTTGGGGACTGTAGGTAAATGAAACCCCACATTTTAGACAAACGGGGGCGCTAGTGAGCCACTTAAGAGACACACCTTTGTCTGACCTTTTTATCCGCACTTAACAGCCGACAAATGTGATGTATGTGTCAAATTTCAAGTTAATCTAAGCACGCCAAAAGCCTTAAATATGCCTGAAATAAAAGTAAACTTTGACACGATGCCATGGCAACAGTGTTTGAAATATCAAAAATCCGTTCGCAATTTTGCATCTCCAATATCTCTGCGTCATGGTGGCTAAGTCTGGTCTCAATTGTATGAATCCCCTAGGAGGAGCATTTACCGCATGCAGCTGACAAAAAATCCACCTTTGTGACTGACACACTTCCTGGGGCCTGTTGGTGGCGCTATACCCGGGACTCACAATAAGCACATCGATGCGATCAGAATCCTTGGCCGAACATACACACCGCGTGTCATCACAATAAGACATTTTTTGCCTTAGATATTAGACACTTCCTGTTTCTCTGAATTCGTCATAAATTAGTCGCCTCAAAAATCCCTTCGCAATTTAGCAAGTGCAATGTCTCGGCATCATGTTGACCACTTTTGGTGTCAATCGCATGAATGTCCTAGGAGGAGTATTTAAAAGTTCACCGCATGCACTTATAAAACAATCCAAAATGGCTGACTTCCTGTTGGGCGGAGCTCATAGTTTAGAGCGCGAAAGTTGTTCGGGTCGATGAAATCTATATGCGTACCAACTCTCATACATGTGCGTACATAATTGCCCGATCTGTGCACCAATGTTTGTTTTTGCATTACAGGGGGCGCTACAGAGCCCCCCTGCCACGCCCGTATTCCAACCTTTGTCCAATCCTAGTGTCGCGCGACTCTGACATGTGTTCAAAATTTCAAGAGTTTTCGAGCATGTTAAGGGACCCCAATTGGCCAATGTGTGGGAAAAAAAAAATAAAAAATAAATAAATAAATAATACTCCCGAGGGAAAACAATAGGGCTTCGCACCATTCGGTGCTCAGGCCCTAAAAAAAGTACCATTCCGTACTCGGGCCCTAATGATTCGAAAGCATTAATGATTTTTCGGACATTTACATAATTTAACATATTATCTCTCCCGTCTCCGCCTTGTGTGTGTGGAGTTTGCATGTTCTCCCCGTACCTCGGGGGTTTCCTCCGGGTACTCCGGTTTCCTCCCCCGGTCCAAAGACATGCATGGTAGGTTGATTGGCATCTCTGGAAAATTGTCCCTAGTGTGTGATTGCGTGAGTGAATGAGTGTGTGTGTGTGCCCTGCGATGGGTTGGCACTCCGTCCAGGGTGTATCCTGCCTTGATGCCCGATGACGCCTGAGATTGGCACAGGCTCCCCGTGACCCGAGGTAGTTCGGATAAGCGGTAGAAAATGAATGAATGAATGAACATATTATCTCTCAATATAATCACTGTGAGGAACTCATGGATGCAGAAGCTATAGAATCTATATGCGGTTTAATAAGATAACACAGCAAACAGTTCAGAACAGCCTTCAAAGTCCTCAACGAGAAAACAGGCAAAGATCCAAAAATCAGAATAGGCAGTTAGCAATAGCAAAAGCACAAAAACACTAAACAAACAGTGAAAAATCCAGAAAACAAGCTGTGGTCATACACAGTGTAAGCAATGGGAATCTGGCTAGGGTTTCCTCTGATGGCCAGGAGGGGAAATGACTGGTGAAGTTGTGATAACTATATATATATATATATATATATATATATATATATATATATATATATATATATATACAGTATATAGTTTGTAGACTACAAACCTACAAACATCTGTGAAAGAATGGGTCGCTCTCAGGAGCTCAGTGAATTTAAACATGGTACCATAATTGCCACCTGTGCAATAAGTCCATTTGAGAAATATCCTCACTACTTAATATTCCACGGTCAACTGTTTGTGGTATTATAAGAAAGTGAAGTGGTAGACCACGTACAATTACAGGGCAGGGTCAGTGCATGCTGAGGCGCATAGTGCGCAGAAGAATTTTTTGCAAGAGTCAATAACTACAGACCCCCAAACTTCATGTGGCCTTCAGATTAATTTAAGAACAGTGTATACAGAGCTTCATGGAATGAAGCAGATGCATCCAAGCCTTACCCCACCAAGTGCAATGCAAAGCTTCGGATGCAGTGGTGTAAAGCACTCCGCTAATGGACTTTAGAGCAGTGGACACCTGTTCTGTGGAGTGAACATTCATGCTTCTCTGTCTGCCAATCTGATGGACAATGGAGTCTGGTTTTGGCAGTTGCCAGGACTGCGTGACTGCATTGTGCCAAGTGTAAAAGTTGGTGGAGGGGTAATTATAGTGTATGGGTTGGGCTTGGCCCCTTGGTTCCAGTGAAAGGAACTCTTAATGCTTCAGCATACCAATACATTTTTGGCTGCTTTCTGTTCTGACATGACTGCACACCAGTGCACAAAGCAAGGTCCATAAAGTCATAGATGAGTGAGTTTAGTGTGGAGGAACTTGACTGACCTGCACAAAGATGTAATCTTAACCCAATAGAACACCTTTGGGATGAATTAGAGCGGAGACTGCAAGCCAGGGCTTCTTGTCCAACATCAGTGCCTGACCTCACATATGTGCTTCTAGAGGAATGGTCAAATTTTCCCATAAACACACCTTGTGGAAAGCTTTCCCAGAAGAGTTAAAACTGTTATAGCTGTAAAGGGTGGACCAACACTATATATATTTGTTTTCCCCCCATTATATTAAGTTATATCGTCAAGAAACTGCATGTATTATCAAGGGTGTATAATCGATGAATTACTATCACTGCTCTGGTCTGTAATCATTGGAGTTCATTTTCATGCAAGGAAGAAAGTGCAGTGTTTGACCTTTTCTGTCAGTAATTATTTAATATCAATGAGCGAAAATACCCGGGTTAACTATTTATTTGCATAATGTTCTCAGTAGATTGTACAATTAAGCTGTAATGAGTAGGAATAATGATTGTCAATTCTGAGAGTTCCGAGGGATATTAACTACACTTTTTTAAAGCTATTTCTGATTTTCTTCTCCATCTACAATTATAGCCAGAAGCGAAATCTCACTTTTACTCTATTCAATCTTCTTTTCTTGGATTTTTTTTTTTTTTTTTTTTTACTAAAGAGTGCCAGCAAAGAGTCTTCTCAGTATTGGGTACACAAATCATTGTATCACATCTTGTAAGAGAGGTGTAAAGGTCAGGGTTGTTTAAGTCTTCAAAAAAACAGAGTAATTGATGTCATTGTTATACTGCATCAACTCTGCCATGAGTCATCTTTTGTAGAGAAAAGACAGGGATGACCCCATAAAGTAGACACATAAGTAGACTTTAACTTACTAGACTAATAAAATACAGTAAGTTTTAAGAGCAGAGAAGAGCACAAACTACACACTATGCACTAAGTGGGCTATGATTAACACTGATTTACTAAATAAAAAAGGAATTTGTGTCCTATGTTCACCCCTGAATGTCTAACAGTGGTGGTTAATATGATATCTCATATGAAAGACCTTCCTAGCCTGCTAGCAATACATACATAGAAAAGGTTGCACAAAATCTTTATATCTTCAAAATAAATGAGGTGATACCAAATCCATTTCTGTTCTCTGAGAAGTGCCCAAATCTCTGTTTTTTATATGGAGTTTCTCATTCAGAAAACACCTGAAAGTGTTGACTGATGTAGGCATACAGTATTATATATACTTGTTAACTACATGCATTATCCTTTATCAAAAAAAAAAAAAAAAAAAATCCATTATCCCCCCAAAAAAACTTCAGGCATTTAACATGTTGTATCTTGGCTGAATCTTGGTAATGAAGTACTTTTTTAATAGCTTTGAGCAAACAGATAGAGTGAACATTAAAGTGCCTCTTTCTTTTAAACATGAATGTCTTTTATAGCATGTCACCAAAAGAGTACAAAAACTGTCTGAAGTTTGTTTTTGAACTTGACACCGTGCTGCTTTCAAAGCCATTTCTATGTCTAAAGCCAGGTACTTGGGAAAGGAAGGTGGCTGTATGAGCATGGTGCCTATGTACTGTAATAGCTCATGCTATTTTGCTCCGCATATGTTTTATGTATTACAGGTATGAATGTACTGTACGAGTGTGTGAAAGAGAAAAGGTTATGCACTCCATGCACATGACAGGAATTAGAGGTCAAGCATTGATTTTACTTTACATTTGTACGCAGGAATACCTAAACCCCATCTTTATCACAGATTCACACATTTTCCCATGCATTCCCATCATTTATATTATTTTCCTTTTATTTTACACACCCACGTGTGACAGTAAATACATACAAACATGAAGAATATCAACATTTACCTCAGATGTGTTGATAAATCACTCAAAAAGGACTGACTACAATTTTGTTCTAATAACACTTAGCTTTGACAGCAAAGACAATGTTTACAGCTCTTTGCTACAGTATATTAAGAAATGTCAGTATCAGAGGAGTGGGCTGTTCATGTGGGATCGTTTTGTAAAGATGACTATAATTCAACGTAACTAAATTCCTTTAACTTTTGGCACCATATAACAGGACCTGTGTTTTTTTCCCCAATTAGCCATTAGTCCAGTTATAAGGTTTCAGTTGTTTGGTTTTTAGCATCTGTTAAATGTTAGTACAACAGGAGAGAACCGTATTCAGCGTAAACGACCTGCTCATACATTTAAAGTCTTGAAAAACATACCACGGCAAGCGATGACAAAAATCCAAAAAGAAGAAAGAAGATCATAGGGATGTGAATTTGCTACCTTTGTGTGAAAACTTAGCAAAAAGCTTAAACATTTATTTTTGTCATTATTATTGTGGAGAAAATTTTAATCAAAAAGCTAGTTTGTTGCATCTCATTAGCTGATTTACCAAATATTCAATCAGAAAGGAAAAATAACAGCATCTCAAATGCAAGATACTATTACAGCAAACAGTGTTTTTATTCTGGTAAACTTAGCAAGCTACTTCATAAATTTGGATGATCTACTAAAATGAAGTGTGCCATTTAATTTGCTGAAAGCCTGACACATCGAGTGAGAACAGTACAACACCGTGGATGCCAATTAGCAACAAAATGTTTAAATTGGATATTTCGGCTTTTAAAATCAGCTGTCGTTTATGTGGAGTTTGTTCTGCTATCCATGATGTGATGTAGCAGGAAGTAAACGGCGATATTAGTATATATGTATATGCTAAGTGTTATTGCTCAATTTGAGAATCAGCACCCTTTTTTTCAGTGCACACAATAACAATAGGCACGGTCAGAAAACTGTGTTACAGAAATCCTGATGAAGATTTAGATTGCTAATGAGCAGGTCAGCTGAAATAATGGGAGGGAAAAACTCCAGAGAGGACAAAGAAACCTTGAGAGGGACCAACCTTAAATTGCAGCCTCTGTTAAAGCCAGCAGCTTGTAGAAAAGAAAAAATAACTGACTAGTAGTAATGACTCAATTTTTTGGAAAATAAACTAGATGATCAAGGTCCATTATTTCCTGTTTGGACGAGATCTTATTTTTGAATGTGCACAACGTTAACATACCCTGACTCATATGTTTGTGTGCTTTTTTTTAGACACAAAAATTCACCATTCCATACAACCATGCATGTTTTTTCTTTTGCATTCTCAGGCAAACATTGACTCACACAAAAACATACTGCTTTATGCACACTGTTGCTCTGCTCCGTGTCCTTCCTCTGAGTGTAACTCATGCCACATCTGTCTGTCCTAAAGCATTGCCAGCTGTGCTCAGCAGAGGGAGCGTTCAGCCTGAGGAACATGAGCTGGACCCGATTCATCTCGGCTGATAGGCAATTAGGCAGCGTGCTTATTATTTGCACATCTTCCAAATAGTATGAAATACCCTTCCTGCTTTAATTGCTCTAGTTAAAAATAGGTCCTTGCTCAAACCACAGCATGCAAACTATACTGCAACGCCTCTGCCTTGTAATTTAGTTTGAAGCATAAATGACATTTGGTTGTGTTTGCACAGGGCGGGAATTGGCTGACAGAGTTGTTTTGTGTTTCTGTTCAGTGTTCTCATGCCACACTAAGCATGCTATTTTGCTAAACTCCTAGTCATGCAATTTATTGTAAATAGAACATGACAGATGGGTCACAAAAGGTGACACGCAGGTAAAGCCTGAGCTTTACAAACACACTGCTTACAGGCCACACTGTCTCCTCAGATGTTAAAAATTGGTATTCTGTTATGGCATAAGATGGTGTACATTAGTTTTGAAGCCATTTCTGGAGGTATAAATGTGTATTTGAATTAGAATGGTGTGCTTAATCATGCAGCAAAGATAATCAAATCAAGTTCTCTCATCAAAAGTAAAAACTAAGTATGAAAGCAGCCCAGATCAGTAGCATTTTCATACTGATAAATGGTTAGAAATAAGGCAGAAAGTTTTCATAGTAATATTTAATAAATATCTGCCTGGGTGACACAATTTTCTGTCCTCCTCTGTACTTTAGTATTTAATTTGTATATATTTTTGTTATGTGTTCTGTTGATTTTGATAAATTGGGTATGCAGGATTCAAATGTAATGACAACTAATCATTTACAGTTTAGTATAATAAAGTACTGATCATTTTCTGAATCATCGGATAGCGTTGGAACAGCAACATAAGGAAACATAAGCAGATAATTAAACAACCAGTTTCAATGGACTATAAAGGGAGATTCCAAACAAAACTTGACCCTTGAAACTATTTAGATATGTATGAAGAACATACAGGAACCAAAATGTAAACAGCATCCAGACTAAAGAATTGTTTATAAAGTCAATTACGGTAGATGTTTTCTGATCACCAAAAGCAGACAGGATGTGAAATATATTTTTCTTCACTTGGATATGTGGAAAAACAGCAGAGGCTGTGCCTCAGGTGATTAAGAAGCCACAGCTACATATGCTCCTTCAGCAAAGACTGATAGAGGAAGGCTGAAGAAGGATTTCCATTTCTGAAGTATGCACATTGATTTGCACACAAGCTGATGCTGGCAGTGCGTGAAGCATGGGAGACTGTAACTGGATGTAACCGCTTTAAAATATTTTACTTGTACACATTTTACCACCTGTCTTCAGAAATGCCTAGGTGCTTATTGAGGCTGCCTCCGAAGTGAACATAAGCCTGCTGAAGATTTTCAAAATGTTCTGGGTTGCCAGTACACTGTCAAAGCAGTTTGGAAGGACTTCCCGACTTTCGGTATACAAACGCAAAGGACGTCTGAAGACATTACCTGTTCAGATGTGGATCGCTAGATATAGAGTAGGTTGCTGAGGAAACTGGCTCAGTTTACAGCAGAGAATTTACAGCGATAGATTTTCTTTCAAAGTCTTTTCTTTCCAACGAAAATGCAGGTTTAATGGTTAATTGCTATATTGCAATGTATGCAATAACCAACGATCAAACTATTTCATTTAGACTAAATTAATTTCAAATGGTTGAAATAATGGATTTTGACTTAATAATTGAGATCTCCTAAATTAAAAGTCATTATCTTGGAAGACAACAAACTCTAGTTTATCCAGGCAGTCATGAAAACATCTATATGTCTTCTTGATTCAGATTTAGTTCCTATCACTACAGGAACATCTTCTCTGACCCAAAAGCTGGAATGTTTTTAGGGTAAGGAGGGGATTATAACCTGAGCTTTTGGAAAATCCACCTGAGCAGCTAAGATGTTGGATGAATTCACCTGGGCAGTTGTCAAGGCATACTAGAGAGTGCTAAATATGTACAAGAATAATTACATTTTCCAGAACAAGAACGTTTTACATCATAGAACATCAGAAAACCCTTCCCAAAACCCATTAGCAAAACAGCGTTTTTTTTTTGTTTTTTGTTTTTTTGCTCTGCTTACTACATGATTTAAAACTCAGCTCATTACAAGAATGTTTATGTTTAGAAGATTTTTTTGTTAACTGAGGCATTTTGTGCACACACAAAAGTACAGATTAAATTTTGTGGGCAGAAAAATAAACCAAATAATTTGATTCTCCATGTCCATTGTGCACATCATGTGAGACTTGAGCCCCCAACCCTGTAGATGCGAGGCACCAGAGTCATTAGATTCCATCTACAAATACAGTAAACAGTGACACCCTGAAAAACAAACAAACAAAAAAACAGACCACTGCAAACATTATATGCTAAAGATGGTATTGCACATAACAGTAGTAATTAGCAGTAAGATATAAACACTTTGTTGCCTATAAAGATGACTCACTGCACTCCCATTAATCTCTTAATTATACTTAAGGAGCAATAACGGTCAATTACATACTGTACATGACAAATTCCTTTCTGTAATCATCCATTTTCACTGTTAATGAACAAGACTTGGAATCATTGACTGCTAGCATGCTAACAGGCCTCTAACAGATTCACAGAGATCTAGCAGAGATCCAAAGACATGCATGGTAGGTTGATTGGCATCTCTGGAAAATTGTCCGTAGTGTGTGATTGCATGAGTGAATGAGAGTGTGTGTGTGTGCCCTGCGATGGGTTGGCACTCCGTCCAGGGTGTATCCTGCCTTGATGCCCGATGACGCCTGAGATAGGCACAGACTCCCCGTGACCCGAGAATAGTTCGGATGAGCGGAAGAAAATGAGTGAGAGTGAGTGAGTATTATGAATGGACTCCATTTCGAGTCACAGATTTACTTACAGTATCTACTAGTGTAGATTCTAATAGCATACTAGTGTAGATTCTAATAGCATACTCTAATAGCAAACGTTTCTGATGTTTCGATAAAAAGTAAATCTTTGAACTTGTGCAATGTAGCTACAGATACATACTTCCTGTTTAGGTTATGCTATATGTGATTACCCATATTGCATTATAAGTAGTATTTCATCTCATCAGTATTAGCAACTTGGTTCTTTTTGTTCTTCAACTATCTTATTCTACTTATTTCTGGTCTGTCTGTGGAAACTTGCGGCACATGTACAAGTACTACTGTCGACTACTTTAACTGTTAGATGCCTTAATTGCAGCCTGCCTCACTTAAAAGTCTCTTTGGATAAAAGCGTCTGCCAAGTGAGTAAATATAATGTAAATGGTGAATTCACCTGGGCTGCTTTTAATAAGATGCTGCCATGTCATTGCTAATAGTCACAGCTCCTGTCAGCACAGGAGCTAATTTTTCTTTTAACACCCCTGACCACAACAAGTCAGCTTGAGACAATTAGCTCTGAAGCAGTTATTTTAAACTTGTCAGCCATGCTCTCCAAATGAAATATTTATGAGATTTTCGTGGCACTTCAAGAGCCTTGGAGTTCTCAAACTGAGCTTCAAAATGCACGCAAGCTATGTGGTCACCCTCATGCACAACCGCATTTGACAGGGTATAAGGGCAAAGCAGTGGTTCATCTAACCTGTAACATTCTCAGGGGTGATCCAAAGTGAGCACTCAGTCTCCTCCTCAGCATGAGGCCTGGTTTATGACCACAGAAACTAGATTGTGGTTCACTGCATCAGAGTCATTTGCTATTTCCTCTATTGTTATTTATTAGTGGCCAAGCTCCAAAGGTGCAATGCACCTATTGTAATTGTTAGAGTTTTTTACTATTATTATTATTATTATTATTATTATTATTATTATTATTATTATTATTATTGAGTATTTAATTATACATTCTCCCTCTGGAACTTCATGGCAGCCCACAGAACACCTTAGTGTTTTTTTATGAAATTTGGGACATTTAAAGAGGACAGCTCACAGTATCCAGGCAAATTTGGGGTCAATCCATAAATCTCTGTAAAGCCACCAACAAGGCAAACTTAAAGGTACATTTTGGGCTGTTGAACCGTTTGTCCTAAACTTTTGTGATTTTATTTTCTCCTCATTTTCTTGTCACATGATGCTTCAAAAGCACCCATTGGCTTTAAGTTCAGTCATATTGGATTTTTTTGCCATTTTGAATATTTTTAAAAAAACCTTCTTTTGTGAACTCTTGCTAGATTGGAGATCCTAGAACCACCAAATTTAGTTGGTATCATCTACAGAGGGTTCTGACCAAAACGTAGTCAAATTATTTTGCTGAGGCAAACAATGTTCTGTGTGTGTGCCCTGCGATGGGTTGGCACTCCGTCCAGGGTGTATCCTGCCTTGAGGCTCCCCGTGACCCGAGGTAGTTCGGATAAGCGGTAGAAGATGAATGAATGAATGAATGAATGAATGAATGAATGAAACAATGTTCTCCAATGAATTCCAATGTGAAGATGCCAAAACAGGAAGTGATCCATACTGTATGTCAGTGATTCCAAAGCTTGGTTGAAATCAAATTTGGTGTACTTCATTAGTAGGCCAGTAGGTAATAACCTTTGCCTATAACTTTGGAACCAAAGCAGAGTTATCAACCAAATTTCTTGTGCATCATCAGAATAAAGGAGCCTAGTTGAGAAAGAATGAAACCAGTTTGCTTTTCTGTGTTTGTGATATCATTGTTTTGTTAAGTAAAATTTGGCCAATATGATGTGCTATAGTGAAAAACAGGTTTGTGAGTCCAGGTACCTAGTTGTTTACCTGGTGGCCCTGAGGTGTTCGGCCCCTACAGTGCTGCTTGCAGCTATATTTAAAATTTATTTTGCTTTAATTCAGATATGTTTGGACTCTTTTTGTAAGATATACAGTACAGCAGATCAGTATGTATTAATGGTTCACTCACTCTCACTCATTTTCTACCGCTTTATCCGAACTACCTCGGGTCACGGGGAGCCTGTGCCTATCTCAGGCGTCATCGGGCATCAAGTTCGTATTATATAAAATAATCCAATTAATTCCAATTTTTCTTCAGCAGTGTCCAATATTTATTTTGCTATTCAATTGTGAAATTGAAATTGAAATCAGGAAAAAAATGTGGTCTATTTTTGTTACAAGTGCCCAACATTACAGACACTCTATTTGACTACTGCCATTCGAGATAATGGCTCCAGTGTGATAAAGCTCTTTCTTCAACTCCACCTGTGTTGTTTTTTCTATAGAGAAAAATGCTTGTCCTGAACTTACGTTGTCTTTTTGACTTGTTAAGATGACAAAAAAAGAACGCCACACTTTTGGGAAGCTGATGCACTTGGTTATATATCTCTGTGCACATGCCTCTAAGCAAAATGCTTCCAAACATTTAGGCAATTAATGTGTCAAAATAAAAGTGAGAAACCTGTGATTTTGTGTGATTCAACACTTCAACTCTACAAAATTGCAGTGAAATTCTTCTTGGCACATGGTGGATTGGGTCCAAGAATACATTGATATGTTCATGGTCACGCAATCATTTAGTCTAGTGATGCCTCAAAGCTATACTTTGTCTAAATATCTAAGCACTTGGGTCAACATTCTATTATTTTTTCTGCATCCTAAATTATCAATTGTATGCAGAATTTTGGCTTATAATTCATAGGTAATTTCTGTGAGATCCTTTCCAAAAGCTTGCAAATTGAAAATCCTGTATATCTTTAAATATTTCATGGTAGATTTAGAAGTATAGATTGGATTATTGTCCTGTTAACACATTTGTTTCCAGAATTGGCTGAAATATAATGGAATCCATTCATCCTGCCCAACGTTTCTTCAGCCACAAGAATAACAGATCCCAAAAAAAATCTAATTATTTTCCTTTTTTCTCCAACCATAGATTGCGGTCAAAAATCAAAGTTCATAGCATTTGTTTACAATATACTGTGGTTATAGGTCAGGTTTACTGATGGCTCTTACATGCAGATCATGTTTTTGTAAACAATGCTGCAGATTACAATGGTCCGAACCTCTGCTGTGTCAGCTTAATGTTCCTGCAGGTCCTTATTCTCATATGGGGATTTGCTTGGCTGTGCAGCATATAGGCAGTTTTGTCTGAGAGGGTTCTTGTTCTTCCAGAATTCGCCTCAAGTTCAGGTTTTCCATAACTGCCATTTTTAATGACATTTCAGACAGTGGAAATATTGAGCTGGATGTACTTTGATATATTTTTTAAAGCTTGCCTCTGCCTTCTAGGCATCAATTAACTTCATTTTCAGATCCTCGGTCAGCTGCTTGAAGGAACCCGTGGTTGTTGAGTGTTTGAAGAGCTGACAGTGCATAATGACAGTTTTTGATCGGCCTAATGAGGTCTAATGAGTCAGTTAAGGCCTAAGGCGTTAAGGATCTGAGACTTTACAACTGGAGTGGTGGTTATACATTTGTGATTTCTGTGTTTTTCCCCCCCATCAAATACATGTACTCAATTAAATCATTTTTTGGGAAAAATATTACTTTTAAAATTGTAAAAATATTTTTTTGTACCTTGCCATCGTTATTTTTCTTTTTACCTCTTGAAAAAAAAAGAATAAAATATATTTTTTTAAATGTTCAGGAGTCTAAAATTGGGGGCACGGTGGCTTAGTGGTCAGCACGTTCGCCTCACACCTCCAGGGTTGTGGGTTCGATTCCCGTCTCCGCCTTGTGTGTGTGGAGTTTGCATGTTCTCCCCGTGCCTCGGGGGTTTTCTCCGGGTACTCCGGTTTCCTCCCCCGGTCCAAAGACAATGCATGGTAGGTTGATTGGCATCTCTGGAAAATTGTGCGTGAGTGAATGAGTGTGTGTGTGCCCTGCGATGGGTTGGCACTCCGTCCAGGGTGTATCCTGCCTTGATGCCCGATGACGCCTGAGATAGGCACATGCTCCCCGTGACCTGAGGTAGTTCGGATAAATGGTAGAAAATGAGTGAGTGAGTGAGTGAGTGAGTGAGTGAGTGAGTGAGTGAGTGAGTGAGTGAGTGAGTGAGAGTCTAAAATTTTGTGGTGATCTGGTAAGTCATCCTTTGTGAACACAAAATAAATTGGACCCTTGTTTTTTTTGTCTGGGTTGGCTAAAAAGTTCTAGCAATCAGATTAAAAGAACTGAGTTTATACCCATGTTTAAATAAAAAAATATTAAAAATAAGCATTTCCACTGTGTTCTGTTCTCATGTCTCACCTAAAAGAGATTATTCCGTGTTTAATAAAATCTAAAAAAAATTATCAGTGTTTACACGTTTCTTAATATTTCTGTTTTAGAAAATAATGTCTGTCTTCTATGCAAGATAAAATAAAACTACTACTTTTTTCCATTCCTTACCAGTGTTTCCCTTCCCGGTAAAAAGGCTGAATAAACCCAGCTTGGCGTGTGAAAAGAAACTGCTTTCTCATAGAATTCAGAGATATTGACTGAAAAGAATTGTGGCATTTGGCTAGTCCTTTTTACGATCATGTTTGTGTTTTGTTACATATCTCTAACAGTGCCCTTAGAAATGGTGCAGTTGGTGAATGTCTTCTTGGTGATAATGAAATGCTTATTGGCAAGGCAGTTTGTTGTTGGGGAGAAGCAGTATTTCCTGTGCAGACACACACACATGCAAACACATACACACTCTACGATGCACACAGGTGGGAGCTGATGAGGGTATATCTGCATACACTGAAGTTATGGAGCTATCATTTCCTGCTTCATTGCCTGAGAGCAGCTAGGGAGTGGTAGTGCACTGGACTGGAAAGTGTTCTATCAGCACACAGACAGAGGTTGGTGGTGTGTGTGTGTGTGTGTGTGTGTGTGTGCCTGTCTTGCTTTCTGACATTTGGTGTAGATTGCGTATGAATAATTTACAAGTATGTACTTAAACAGTGGGTTTTAGAAACTTATTTCTTTGTTATTTATTTGCTTCTATATATAGTTTGTCTTTAAAAGGGTTAACAGAACAGGCTTAATGTAAGTCTTCATCTGGAAATGACATAGTTTACATAGACAAAAAGATCACAATTGATCACAGATTTTAATTTTTTTTTTCCATTTGGTTACCTGCCAGTTTACACCCAGCTGAACCAACAACCACAGGAAGCCAGCCAACTACATCTTTTCCACAACACTACCACTGCTTATGGTGTGTGAAATGCTGTCTACCTTCTTCCACATACGAAAGCTCACAGATACCTACAACTTACTAGTATCGCTGTGATGGAAAGGACAGCAAGAAAGTATCCCATTCCTTCAAACATGAGCCCATGGGCAGTTTCTTGACTTTTGGCTGTTGGAAAGTTAACAAAAAATTAGATATTTTGTAATTTTACTAATCAGACTGAATAGAGCAAATAACAAATAAACTCTAAGGAGAAATTCGTCTCACTCCGTCCAGGATGTATCCTGCCTTGATGTCAGATGACGCCTGAGATAGGCACAGGCTCCCTGTGACCAGAGGTAGTTCGGATAAGCGGTAGAAAATGAGTGAGTGAGTGAGCAAGGGCATCGATTTGGGAAGGGACGGTAGGGACATGCCCCTACCAATATCCAGGGAACACTCAATTGTCCCTAGCAATAATTTGACCAAGCCTATATATATATATTTATACATAACCACTGATGTCCGTCTGTGTCTTGTGCTTTTTTACTTATTTCGTTGAGGTATGCTGCAGCTATATTCCGTTGTATGAAGCAATATGCAACGTGATTATGCAGGCTACCGGTATGTGAGTAAGAAAGTATTCTTATAACAACAGTTTTATGCACAAAATACGGGGAATGTTGTCCCCACCAATGTGAAATAAATTATGTCCCCAACAATGTCAAAATCAAACTTACGCCCTTGCCAACGAGCAACTATGAACTAAATGATATATATGTATATATATATATATATATATATATATATATATATATATATATATATATATATATATAATATATATAGATAGATAGATAGATAGATAGATAGATAGATAGATAGATAGATAGATATTTAAAATATTCATTCAAACAGCTCTACTATAAACATTTATTCTTTAGATTATAACTCATTTAGGTACACGAATGACTCAGACTTGAGCAAGGACATAGGGACCGTGAACGACTACCCTGTAAACAGTGTGCAGCACATTGTGTACTCCTCTTCCTACTTACAGAAGATAGACGTAATGATAAAGAGAGAGAGTAGACACTATGACAGCTCACATCTCAGACTCTTATCTACTTCACCGACTTATCCAGTCTCTAAACTGTTATTTCACTGTTCAGCAGTATACCCCATAGCCAGTCTTACCCTTGACCCCTTCTATCCAAAGCCAAAAGACAGAGTTCAGATCAGCTCCAACAAGCTGCTAATTAAAACGCTGCTGTCGGGCAAAGCAGGCAAATCTCTCAGCTTCTCTATGACTGGAGAGCATGCATTTATCTCTGAGTGGCCACCCTAATCAGACAGCTTCTAGCCTCTAGCTGGTCTTGTTTTTTTTCCCCCATCTCTTTCTCTTTTTTTGATTCTAGAAAGTGGAATCCATCTGTCAGGAATATTTTGTATGACTTTGACTTGTATGAGCAAGCAGTAACATTAATATCCATATGAAAATCAACAGCAACAAAAACCCCTGAACTTCCCTGAACCCTGAAAGTGGAATCTGGGCTTCCTTAATAATATTTAATAATAATAATAATAATAATAATATTAATTAATATTTTTCTATTCAAATGTCAGTGCCTAGTAGCCCCGCCCCTCTTTTTCGACATAAGCAAATCTGCGATCTTTGAGTGCATGAAGTGTTCACTGTTGATCATCCGGGCACTTGAAGTGCACTTCTTAACTAGTGCATACTAATAATAGTGCATATGAGTATACTCTACATGTTAGTAAAAATTACTTGGTTCTGGTGAAACACAAAAATGATAACTAGCCTCTTCCACCCGAGAGCAAGGTGTAGCTTAATATGTAAATCAGGTTCATAAACATATAAATCTTGGATGTATCTACACATGCAGCATATTGTAAGGCAAAACAACAGATATTCGGATAGAAACACTGTTTTCACTGAAATAAAGCATAATTCCAACACCAAGCAGTTAAATGGACAGACGAAAAACTTCCGTAATCATCCATTACACGACACAAACACATGATTCAACCCGAAAGCTAAGAATCGACAGAATCCAACGATAGAGCATCATCACTACGTGACCAATATTCACAGAATTAGAAGGAAAAAAAACACAAAACAACCGATTAGCCATGACACTAAATTTGCTCTTACCTTTGGAGTTTCATGATTATAAATCATATTCCAAGAGATGATTTATGTGATTATAAATCATATTCCAAGAGAAAAATCCAGTCAAATTATAAAATTTAATCTGTCTGCCACTAAAATAAACTTCTGCTTATTATCTCTGCGTCTGTGAGAAACTTACAAAACTAAGAAGTCCATTGGCCATCATTCCTGACATTTTTACAAATTTACTGCCTTACAATCGGATTATGCTTCAAAATAAGCGAATTTGGTGCTTTACATTCGACCTTTTGATAGTTGGGTCAAACACATAAATACACTGAGCCGATGTCGCGCAATCGCTGTTGGAACAAAAAAAGTTTAATGCCCATTTAAATACCCTGGACCTTTAAATTCACTGACTCAACTCAATACCTTCGATCAGCTGTAAGGTATGTAACCAGGCGTTTATTATGGATTATTTGTGTTTATTTGGTCCATATTATTGCTGTTTTCTATCCTGAAAGCGCTGTCATTTGGATCCATTGTGGAGCTGCATAAACAGACCAGTTTGTAGGTAGTGGAGGGTAGATTTTAAAACCAACCCTAAATAGTTGCATTTGGATGAAATGAACACCTATAGTGTCATATAAATCAATTATATTAAGTTTTATAGTTCAGTAGCTGATAAAAAATCAGATACAGAGGTGTGCCAACATGTCACAGGATAGTGTGTACCTCAACAAAATAATCTCTATAATATCTCTGATACACAATAGATAAATCAGTCTTAAAATGTCGAATTCACCTTGAGGTTTTTGAGATATACTCATTTAAAATAGAGCATTTTGTTTTCAAAAACAGGCAGAAAAATAGTCCTAGGGTGGAAGAGGCTAGGACAAAGCAGCTACTAATAATGAATGAAAGAACAAAGTAAATGTGGCCTTCATATCTAACTTCCAGCTCGCTACTGCATGAAAATAAAAACTGCCCACTAAAGCAACTCCTCTTTTTCATCCCAGGAGATCGAAGTCTCAGTGCACACCTCTACTATGTACCTCGATTGGGCACGTGGGTTAAAATAATACAGCAGGAGGTAGCAGATCAGGCTGCCTCAGTATTCTACATCTGTTATTGAGACTCCAACAGTCTCAAAACAAATTCACAAATATATCTGAATCTGACATAAAACAGGCCTCATTTATCAAGCTGGATATGAACAGATTTATTCACAAATCGTTTGTGAGTGTTTAGCCAAAATAGTTGGTATTTGTGAAATAAGGCATGGTGGCTTAGTGGTTAGCACATTTGCCTCACACCTCCAGGGTTGGAGCTTCAGGGGTTTTCTCCAGGCAATCGATTTTCCTCCCACAGTTCCAAAGTCATGTGTTGTAGGCTGATTGGAATCACTAAATTGTTCTTAGTGTGTGAATGCGTGAGTGTGTTACAGTGATTGTGCTCTGTTATTGGTTGGCACCATGTCCAGGGTGCCTTTTGCTTTGAACCCTGTATCCCCTGCTATTGACTCCAGGTTCCCCATGACGCTGTTCAGGATAAGAGTGACAGAAAATGGGTGAATGGGTGGATAATTGGATTGAAGGAAGAAAAATAAATTCATATCCTTTTCTTGCTTGTGAGTGTACGTAAATTTACAAACAAGACAACTAATCAAAAGAAATCGTGATTGAGCGGCTTCAAATTTGACAATTTATGATCAGTTATATACAGATTTTATATACAGATTATACTGATTACTGATCAGATCACTTGTTTTGTTTTCAATCCACACGCAAATGACCCCAACTTTCAAATACAAATGAGGTTTTTAAGAATGCCTGATTTTCACGTGGTTCATCACATGCAATCATAGAATTAAAACACATACAAGTACAAATATCCATACAATTTACTTCATTTCATTGTTTTTCACACAATGTTCACAAGGTGGCGCATGGAAAACTTACTGTAGCTCAACACATAGCAGCTAGGCCAGATCAGAGCGCTCTTGGCCACTTCAGCTTGGCAATGATTAGTTTTGAATGAATCATCATTAAACACTGCAGGTGTAAATGCAAATAAGCTTAGTTCAATTAAGATGAATTGATGGTTTATAAAAGGATGAAGAGCTGCTCAGTGCAGATGGTACAGTAGCTGTAAACCGAGGCAGTGCAAATAACAGAATAGCACATAATGTCCTTAGGAGGTACTGGATATTTCAAGACTGATATGAACTCGTTGTGAAGGATGGGAGCTGGCTTAAAAGTTTTGCTATTAGATCTAGTACTTTTCAAAAAGCTTTGCCATGGTTCAGGTCAAACCATTTTTCTTTGACTTCACTTATTTTGCACTAGATGGACGATGCTGAATTCACCTCAGTTATTTCTCTCCATATTTTGGTCTTTTCTGGTGCTGTGACTCAGTTGCTGCCAAATGATCATGTTGATTCTCATAGATGGGACTTCTTAGCTCAAATAATTTTTTCTGGCTGTTTTTTCCCTTCCATTTTACACTTTCTGCTCTGAAAACTGTGATTTTCAAATACAAATACACAAGCTGCACTTGGAAATTATGGCTGATTGCCATCAGCATACACACAATACTCCTCTGACCGCTCCGAATTTCATCCAATAGCCATCACTAGATATCATTTGTTTTTGCACCAGTCTGTGTAAACTGTTGTGTACAAAAATACCCATCAGTTTACTCAAAATGATCCACTAACAATTATGACATGATTACAGTCACTGAGACCACCATTTTCCTCCATTTTGATGTCAATGTAAACTTTAGCTCTTGATATGATAATTACACACATTCCCAGTTGTCCAGATATTCTTTATACAGTGCATGATGGGTGTAGATTTCGATAAATACAGAATTTATATTCTGGTAGTAAAATTGCTTTGTGTGTGTGTATTTGTTTACTGCACTATATTCAGAAAAACACATCAGTTTTATCAGGATTATTTTTCTAATTGTGTTTTAATCAATAGATTATTTCAAATGTTTTGTTACAAATACAAATGCCATTTACAGGAACATTATGTTTTTCATGTATGCTTTCAATAAACATTACATGTTCAATAATGTAATTTTAATGTGATTGACCCTACAGCGCAATTTACTCGGTTTTGTAGCAAATAAACAAACCCGTGTTGATCATACACTCAACCCTTAGGCACAAATATACTCAGTCATAAATAAAACCACTTTCACAGCATCTCAGACTAAACAGCTTTTAATGAAAGGGTAAGAGGGCAAACCCATTTTATTACTTCAGCTATATTTGTACATGTTTGCATAAATTATTTACAAATGCATTTATAAACATGTCAGTACTTGCATGAAGAAGGGAATTAAAACATTAAAATCAACCCACAGAGGGCACTAAATGAAAGTCCATGTAATACACAGATTTCTCAAGACAAAAAAAAGAAATAAATATTGATAATAACAGTCAATTATTATTAAGTCCAACCATTAAGGAGACCACAGTGTGTTGACTGTTCAGTTTATTTTTCCACCACACAAATAAGTCAACATAACACTAGTTAAACTCAGTCATCAAATTTTATCCGAATTAGTTGATTTCTAAATTGTTCAGAGAAAAATCTCTTGCAGAATATGTTTAATTTACGTAGACACAAGTCTTAAGTCAAGCAAACTTTCACTTTTTTTTTACTTTACCGTTGTGTCCTCATTTCATGCTTTCAGCTTTGCCTTTTATGGAGTTTAATGGGTGTCACTAAATGCAAATGAGTTGCACTACTTGCTCACTTACAGGTGATTGGCATTCATCATATATGGACATAAGTTTTGAGAAAAAAAAATCATCACAGCTTCAAAGTAGGGTCTGCGATATTTGAGAAATGCGTCAGAAAATTGAGTCGGGACGACAAGCTAAACAAAAATCAAAATAAAAATGTTTGGCCAATGAGCAGTAAGGGGCATGTCTTGTCAATATGGGCGGAGAGAGTGTTCAGTGCGCATGTGTGACATTAGCAGAAAGCGGTTTTAACATTGACATGGAGGATAAAAACAAAGAAAGAAAGCGAAGAAAGCTTTTCTATCGTAGTAATGTAGAGAGGCAGCTACAACCGTGTTTTGTGTAGTAACAGCGTTTAGCTCAGGAGTTATTGACTCCGCCTATATTGACAAGACCCACCCCTTTCTGTTCATTGGCTACACATTTGTTTTGATTTTTGTTTTGTTTGATGGCCTAACGCAGTTTTCAGAAGCATTTCTCAAATATCAGGGACCCTACATTTAATTACTTGTATTGTTTTGTATTTCTTTCAATCAGTTGGCCTAAGAAAAAAACTAAAAAAATATAGACACAATTTTACCATAGGGGCTTCACCATATTTTGTTCTAAATTTAATACAAAATTTGTGTCTAGAGTGGTGTTTTGCAAAAGCAATTTGTTAACAGCAAAAGTGAAAAAAAAAACACAAAACAGTAGGTAGAAACTCAGGAGGTATAAAAATGAAGGGGAATGAATCAAGTAAAAAAAACGTATCTTTCTCTCATCTCTGTTGAATATCATTCATTTTCCATTGTCATGAAGAACAATCTTTCTCCTTTCTCTCTGTTGTTGATAAAAAAGAACAGAAGGCACACAAATTCCCAGACAGTGACTGGTTACAGTTGAGAGATTTCAACTTGTTAGCAGATACCTTAGCTTTACCAAGGGACTTTGAGGAGGAAGTGTGTGTGTGTGTGTGTGTGTGTGTGTGTAGCGAGTGTGTGTGTGTGTGTGTAGCAAGTGTGTGGGGTGTTAGTTATCTTCTTTCTATATCCCTCCCATGAGCACTTTCTTTGGCTACTTCAGTTTTGCTTCTGACAAAATACACAACATTCCTAATTCCACATGGAGAAATTTACATCCTTGTCTCTCTTTAGTATGAGATATGCTATATTAAAAACATGTCTTCATTGCCTTTGCACAAATAATTGGTATAGTGTTAATAAACAAGTATTATGATGGAATTAATTTGTTTACACTAGTACTCAGTAGGATGGTAAGATTTGTTTTAGTTCACTCATTAAAATAGATTATTGTTTCACGTGAACTTTTTTGGGTTGATGCTCCAGATTTTAGGTTATGAATGGATTTCAAAAAAATTGTGCAATCATTGATATAGTGAGGTTTGATGGAAGGTCAGTACCGGAATAGTCTGTAAGAGTTTTTAAAGATGTAACTGATTTCCACCAAGTAGAATTTTTTTAATGGGGAGAAAGAGAGAGAGAGAGAGAGAGAGAAAACAAAAGTATCATACAGTGGGTAATACCATTGCAATGCTGAACAAGCTGGACAATTAGCTTTACGTTCAACAAAAATTCCATCTCGATATACAATACAGTGCAAAAGCTTTAGGCAGGTGTGAATAAATGCTGTAACGTAAAATAAAGTTTTTTTAACGCATTCTTTATTGTTTATTTTTATCAATTTACAAAATGCAAAGTGAGCGAAAAAATCTAAAAAAAAAAATCTAAATCAAATCAGTATTTGCTGTGACCATTATTTGGTTTCAAACCAGCATCTTGCCCACTTTGTACACTTCCACAAAGCCAAGGAATTTGCAGGATCCGAGTCAGGTGTATGATTAACCAATTATACCAAGCACAGTCATTAAATGAAACAGAAACAGCTGTGTAGAGGCTTAAAACCAGTGAGAAACTGCCAAACTGTGCTACTATGGTGAAGTTGTGAAAGACAGTTTCATGTCATGTTAATACTGAGCACAGCAACAAGACAAAACTAAGTTCTACTGAATCAGCAAGGTCTCTCTCAGATAAAGATTTCAAAGCAGACTCAATGTAGGAGATAAACATCATGCTTACTTCTCTTCGACATAGGAAGATGTCCAGCAGTGCCATCAGCAAAGAACCAGCACAAAACAGTGGGACCCAGTTACACCCATCTACTGTTTTGAGAAGTCTGACCAGAAGTGGTCTTTATGGAGGAACTGTGGCCAATAAGTCTAAGAGACACAACTATACATGAAAACATAGAAACTGGGGTGCAGATAAATGGCAGCAGATCCTCTGAACTGTTGAGTCAAAATTTTAAATATTCAGCTGTAAGAAGGAGGCAGGTTGTTTGCCAAAGGGCTGGAGAGCGGTACAATAATAAGTATCCTCAGGTAACAGTGAAGCATGCTAGAATCTCCTTGCGAGTTGGGCTGTATTTTTGCAGTAACAGTGTCCACAATACTGAGGAATACAGACAGATACCCATATGAGGATGGGTGTCACGCATATGAGGATGAGGTTCCACTTTGAGTCTGGTTCGTCTCAAGTTTTCTTCCTTTACCATCTAAGGGAGTTTTTCCTTGCCACTGCTGCCTGAGTCACCTCAGACTTGCTCAGTGGGGATAAATACAAACACATTTAAATATATCTAATATTAATCATGAATTTTGTATTCTATTTATCTTTATATTATTCTTTATATTAACCTTTTGTTCTATGTTTATGTTCTGTAAAGCTGCTTTGAGACAATGTCAATTGTAAAAAGCGCCATACAAATAAACTTGAATTGAATTGAATTAAAGATACTTATCATGCATCAGGGAGATATCTGATTGGCCCCACATTTATTGTGCAGCTGGACAACGACCCCAAACATACAGTCAATGTTAATAAGAACCTTATTCAGTGTATCAGAAGAACAAGGAGTCCTGGAAGTGCTGATTTGGCCTCCACAGAGCCCTGATCTTTACATTGAGTCTGTCTGGGATTACATGATGATCATTTGAGGCAGCCTACATCTACGAAACATCTGTGGTTTAATGCATCCTCTCTTATTCATTCAGCCCCTGTCACAGTCAGCACAAATAAATGACAAGCATGTAAATGATCGTTGTTAGCAGAACACTCTTAGCATTTTAGAATACTACTGTACAGTACTTATAACTTTTTGAACACACTTAAACGGTACAGACTAGTACACACATATATGATATTTAAGATAAGTTTGTCTAAGTTTTGAACAACTATTTGTTGTGTGTATACATGTGTATGCACAGCCTATTTATTTTCCTAAATATAATACAGAGACACTAAGGATTAACACCAAATGGCAGCCATCTTGTCTACACACCTGTTGATAAAAGTAATAAGGGTGGACTTCTGTAGAACATAGGTGTTGTTTGTGTGCCATGTGAAATTAATCACTGTAGCACACTTTACTTTTTGGCTCGTCAGGATCATTTTCCTTTCCAGGGCTTTCTTTCTTTCCTTCCTTCCTCTCTGTTCTGTTCTCTCTTCGGTTAGTTCTCCAAGTTGTTTGGAACAACCTACCTGCCGAGTTCCTTCAAAAACTGTGTGCAAGTGTACCTAGAAGAATTGCTGCTGTTTTGCAGGCAAAGGGTGGCTTTTAGAGAGGCAGATCTCCAGAACCAGATCAATTCAGCCTCTGTCACAGTCAGCACAAATAAATGGCATGCATTAAATTAAATTAAATACTACTGTACTTACAACCTTTTACTTTGTTTTCCCGATGAGCACCTAAACGTATGTCCAGAGACCTGGTTCCTATGCATGCACAACTGTGATGGGGATGTGGTAGCTCAGTGGTTAAGGTGTTGGGCTACTGATTGGAAAGTCATGGGTTCGAAGCCCAGGTCCACCAAGCTGCCACTGCTGGGCCCCTGAGCAAGGCCCTTAACCCTCAGTTGCTCAGTTGTAAGTCACTCTGGATAAGGGTGTCTGCTAAATGCCGTAAATGTAAATGTCTGTGATTGTACAATTGGGACAGAGTTCATCAAGTCAAGCATTAAGTGTGGAAATGCTGTAAATAATGCATACTTAATTTGCATACTAGATTTTTAAGTATGCATACTACATTTTTAAGTATGCACACTTAAAAAAGTAGTATGCGAATTAAGAATTTAAGTAACCTCAGTCTCTCTTTTAAACCTGGATATGCCTAATACATTCTAAGCTCATTTCAGGGCCAGAAGGGTCATAATTATTCTTCTATTACTCTATGTGGTAACCTAGTGGTTAAGGTGTTGGACTACTGACCAGAAGGGCATGAGTTTGACTCACAGATCCACCAAGCTGCCACTGCTGGTCCCCTGAGCAAGGCCCTTAACCCTTAATTGCTCAGTTGTATAAATTGTAAGTCACTCTGGATAAGATTGTCTGGTAAATATAGTAGTTTCTACAATCTTTGCACTTATATGCTATTTATATTTCAGGGTCTAGAAACACTCAATTACTGCACCTTTAAATGGCATAACCCTGCTTTAAAATCACAGCGTAGTTTAAATAAAAATATCTTCAGTGTAATAAAATACAAAATGCTGAAAGATGTATTTATCGTACAGCTTTAACGACTTCTGCTTTTCGACAAGCCAAAACTTTTGGGAAAAAAGATTGGAAACATTTCTCAACTCAAACATTTCAGACCATTGAAACAAAAACATGTGGTACAGTTGTGTAACTTCCTGATGCCACAAAGTAACAAAAAAAAATTATGTAATACATTAAAAATAAATAGAAAAATAAAGAAAGAGTAAATAACCAAAATTGAAGTTTTAATTTCATTTAAAGTTCTAAAATTTCACCTTAAATACAAAATAATACACAGCATGTTTTAGACACATTACAAAAAGTTTGCACCCCCACAGTGGGTAGGGCAACTAGCATTCTAAACATTTAGTGAATATACACGCACAACTGTGATGTGTGGAATTGTACAGTTGGTTCTGAGCAAATTCTAGGTGAACACAAACCTGGGATTATCAGCCCATCTCATTCGATGTAGATTTTCTTCTGTTTATTTGCTTTCAAGTGATACAAAAAATATTAACACTTCTATTTTTTTGAAAGCGTTCTTAATTTACATCATACTTTCCACATCTGCCTAAAGCTTCTGAACAGTGTATGTGTCTATTTATGGATCTTAGCTACTCTTATCTGTGCTTGACAAACAAATAGGGTTTAAAGTAAGAAGGTGAAACGGTGTTTTGTTATAAGGGCTACGTTGCTATACGAGAGAAGTAATGCGATAGAGAAAAAAAAAAATGCAACCAGTTGCTCCAACCAACTTGTCATTTTTTAGAACGTAGACGTTAGCCGTTACATGTATGTCTGTATTGCAAATATAGCACTTATACAGTACAAATTCAAAGCGGTGGTACAGCTTACACCCATACAAAACCACAGCAGATTCTATAGTCTACCAGGAATAGTTATAGAACACGTAAGGATGATACGAATACACAGTCCAAAAAGGAGAGTTAATTTCAATGCAAGTCATATACTTTATAGTAATAGAAATTTTTTTAAAAGAACATTACGTGTATTAACAGTAATGGCCTACAAACAGTACAGAATGGAAAGTATGGCCATGTTGCGTATGATCTCACAAGCTTAAGGCTAGTGAGGGATCAGTTTTGCAAATGCCAAACAAAATTAGAACTGGATAATAGCACACAGAGTTTATATATTATAGTTTTTATGACAGTTGGAAAAACATTTCACTGCATGACTTTAGGATAAACTAAATAAGGCAAAGCAATTGAATTTATCATCATAAATAGAAAGTGATTGAATCAAAGATATTACTGAATAGGTTCTTTGGTGTAATTTTCTTCCCATTCACATTCTACCTGATATCTGTTGTAACTGTGCCAGATGTTGGTCTTTGTCTTCTTCAGATAACATCTGAATCCCAGAGGGTTGTACCAAAAAAATAAATAAATAAATAAACTGAAATCTAAACATTTGTTTGTTCCTTTAAAAAAGGGAGAAATTTATATTTAATATTTTTCATATCCAAAACCAAAAACAAATGTCTGTCTTTTCATTAGAAATCAGTCAATAAATAACCAACCAACCAAGCAACATTTCCTGACACACAGTAATGCTTTAGAAATTCAATTTGTCTGAATTGCATTCATATATTTCAATTGAACATTTCATATTTGTTGTGCTTTTATTACTCAGACTTTCAAGCCCTACTCAAGTGTGTCATGTTGATTTATGCCAAATGCTGCGCAAACATTTTCCACTAGTGGGTTTCTGCATGTCAGTATAGAGCAGTATGTATGTCTGAGTGACAGGCGGTTGGATCGATAGTTATATGAGAGGAAGTTGAAGACCCTTCTTTTTGCTGATTACGTCCAGTCCATCTGAGGGATGAGAAAGGATCAATTATAAAAACTGCATTAAAGGAAGACCAGATAGAGCAGCATGCCAGCTTGGGGCACACATCCACCCCAACCTAGTGTAAGCGTGAGTCTAAGCTGAGACTATGGCAACGAATTGAGCAGGAAGACATCGCACACTGGAAATAAGGATGAAGGACTACAGATGCAGGAGATGGGAGGAAAACAAACCCTGGTTTTAACAATTGCAGAATTGTCTAAAACAATTAGCAAGATTCAACACACTGACGCTCTAAAACTTTATACCTTTGTTGCAATTGTTTTCATGAGCTCAAGTCGTAATAGGAAAACTGGTTACTGTGGTTAGTGTTAGTACTCAATAACAGTACAGACTAGTACACACATATATGATGTTTAAGATAAGTTTGTCTCTTGTGAACAACATTTTGTTGTGTGTATACATGTGTATGCACAGCCTATTTAATTTCCTAAATATAATACAGAGACATTAAGGATTAACACCAAATGGCAGCCATCTTGTCTACACACCTGTTGATAAAAGTAATAAGGGTGGACTTCTGTAGAACAAAAGTGTTGTTTGTGTGCCATGTGAAATTAATCACTGTAGCACACTTTACTTTTTGGCTCGTCAGGATCATTTTCCTTTCCAGGCTTTCTTTCTTTCCTTCCTTCCTCTCAGTTCTGTTCTCTCTTCGGTTAGTTCTCCAAGTTGTTTGGAACAACCTACCTGCCGAGTTCCTTAAAAAACTGTGTGCAAGTGTACCTAGAAGAATTGCTGCTGTTTTGCCGTCAAAAAGGGTGGGAAAAAAAGCAATGCAATGGCTTTTAGATTGGCAAATCTCCAGAACCAGATCTATTCAGCCTCTGTCACAGTCAGCACAAATAAATTACATGCATGGAGCAGAACAGCCTTAGCTTTTTAGTAATACATTGAATTAAATACTACTGTACTTACAACCTTTTACTTACTAGGCTCGCGGTGGTGGTGTGTGTGTTTACATCAACACGGAATGGTGCAAGAACTCTGTGCTTGTTTCTAGTTACTGCTCATGGAGTTTGTGACTGTTAGATTCAGGCAATTTTATTTACCACGGGAATTCACCACGGTTTTCATTGTTGGAGTGTACATTCCCCCCACCACTAATGCTAAAGAGGTGCTATGTGAACTCTATAAGGCTATTAGCAATCTGCAGAATTTTCACCCCCGATGGACTGTTTATCATCGCCAGAGATTTCAATCATGTAAATCTCGAATCAGTGCTCCCTAAATTCCATCAGTATGTGGTCTTTGCAACAAGAGGGGGAAACACGCTGGATATCGTTTACACAAAAATTCCTGCCGCTTCCTGTGCAGAGCCCCGCCCCCACATTGGCTACTCAGACCACATCTCTGTTATGCTAATACCAGTATACAGACCACTCATCAGACACTCTAAACCGGTACTGAAGCAGGTGAAATCCTGGCCAGCAGGAGCCACCCCTTCTCTTCAGGACTGCTTTAAGTGCATTGACTGGAACATTTTCAGGGAGGCTGCAACCAGCAGCGACTCTGTCAACATGGCATCAGTGATAAATGATGTCACCGTCTCCAAAAACATCACCACATGCTCCAACCAGAAGCCGTGGATGAGTGCTAAAGTGCATGCATTGCTGAAGACTAGAGACCTTCAGAACAGGGGACAGGGCGGCCCCGAAGAACAGCAAGGGCCAAACTGTCCCGAGCCATCAAAGAAGCAAAAGCGCGCACATGCCCAGTCAATCCACAGCCACTTCCAGGACAGCGGTGACAACCAGCGCATGTGGCAGGGCATACAGGCGATTACGAACTACAAGACAGCTTCACCTGCCTTGTAATAGTGATGCCTCCCTCCCAGATGCATTGAATGACTTCTACGCTCGGTTTGAGGTGCAGAACAACATAGCGGCAAGGAAAACTTCCCTTCCCCCAACGATCAGGTACTCTGTCTATCTGGCTCCGACATGAGGCTGCTGGACCAGACACATTTCTGGCAGGGTGCTCAGGGAATGCACAGAACAGCTAGCGTATGTCTTCACTGACATCTTCAACATTTCCCTGAGCAGCTCTGTTGTTCCTACGTACCTTAGCCTTAGCTTTTTAGTATTAATATTAAATATTAAATTAAATACTACTGCACTTACAACCGTTTACTTTGTTTTCCTGATGAAGACCTAAACATAGGTCCAGAGATCCAGTTCCTATGCATGCACAACTGTGATGTCTGTGATTGTACAATAGGGACAGAGTTCATCAGTTGAGTGTGGACTGAGTCAAGTATTAAGCCTGAAAATGCTGTAAATAATGCATACTTAATTTGCATACTAGATTTTTAATTATGCATACTAGATTTTTAAGTATGCATAGTAGATTTCTAAGTATGCATACTATATTTTTAAGTATGCATACTAGGTTTTTAAGTATGCATACTTAAAAAAAAGTAGTATGCAAATTAAGAATTTAAGTAACCTCAGTCCCTCTTTTAAACCTGGATATGCCTAATACATTCTAAGCTCATTTCAGGGCCAGAATGATCATAATTATTCTTCTATTACTCTATGAGGTAACCTATTGGTTAAGGTGTTGGACTGTTGACCAGAAGGGCATGAGTTTGAGATCCACCAAGCTGCCACTGCTGGGCCCTGAGCAAGGCCCTTAACCCTTAATTGCTCACTGTTAAATATAGTAGTTTCTACAATCTTTGCACTTATATGCTATTTATATTTCAGGGTCTAGAAATACTCAATTACTGCACCTTTAAATGGCATAACCCTGCTTTAAAATCACAGCGTAGTTTAAATAAAAATATCTTCAGTGTAATAAAATACGAAATGCAGAAAGTCGTATTTAATGTCCAGGCTTTAACGACTTCTGCTTTTAATCAAGAAGCCAAAGCCGATGGGTAAAGAAAAGATGGGAAATTTCCATTCCGCTGCTACTCAAACATTTCAGACCATTGAAACACAGTAGTACAGTAAAGTAGTACAGTAGTACAGTAGAACTTCCTGATGCCACAAAGTAACAAAAAAATTATGTAATACCTTAAAAATAAATGGAAAAAGAAAGAAAGAGTGAATAACCACCATGTTCATCTCCAAGTTTTAATCTTATACAAAGATCTAAAATTATACCTTAAATACAAAATGATACACAGCAGATTTTAGACATCAGTGGGTAGAGCAACTAGCATTCTAAATATTTAGTGAATTTACACGCACAACTGTGATGTGTGGAATTGTACAGTACAGTTGGTTCTGAACAAATTCTTGAACACAAACCTGGGATTATCAGCCCATCTCATTCAATGTAGATTTTTCTTCTGTTTATTTACTTTAAATTTTGATATCCAATTCATAAAAAAAAAGTATTAACACTTCTATTTTTTGAAAGCGTTCTTAATTTACATCATTCTTTTCACATCTGCCTAAACAACCACCACTGTCCCCATCCCAAAGAAGTCTACAGTTTCCTGCCTCAATGATTCCTGTCGCACTCACACCCACTCAAGTGCATCGAGAAGCTCGCATCGAGAAGCTCGAGGCACATCAAGACCCAGTTACCACCCTCACTGGACCCCCTACAGTTTGCATATCGTCCAAACCACTCCACGGACGATGCCATTGCCACGGCCCTTCATTTAGCCCTCACCCTTTTGGACAATAAAGACGCTTATGTACGAATGCTGTTCATAGACTTTTGTTCAGCATTCAATAGAAGCCTGCTGGGACTGGGAGACCTCAGTCAGTCTGGATCGGGAACAGCATCTCCAGCACCACCACACTGAGCACTGGAGCCCCTCAGGTCTGCGTGCTCAGCCCACTGCTGTTCACTCTGCTGACTCACGACTGTGCAGCAATGCACAGATCAAACCGCATTATCCAGTTCGCCGATGACACAAACGTGGTGGGTCTCATCAGCAAGAACGACGAGTCAGCATACAGAGAGGTGGTGCAACAGCTAACTGCCTGGTGTAGAGGCAACAACCAGTCTCTGAATGTGGATAAAACTAAATAGATGGTTGTTGATTTCAGGAGAGCACAGAGAGACCACTCTCCGCTGAACATCGACGGATCATCTGTAGAGATCGTCAAGAGCACCAAATTTCTAGGTGTTCATTTAGCCGAGAACTTCACCTGGTCACTCAAACCAGCCCCATCACCAATCACATCAGCAGTGTCTCTACTTCTTACGAAGGCTGAGAAAGGCACATCTCCCTCCCCCTTTCTGACTACGTTTTACAGAGGGACCATTGAGAGCATTCTGAGCAGCTGCATCACTGCCTGGTTTGGGAACTGCACCATCTCGGATCGCAAGACGGATAGTGAGGACAGCTGAGAAGATCATTGGAGTCTCTCTTCCCTCTATCATGGACATTTACACAACATGATGCATCTGCAAAGCCAATAGCATTGTGGATTCACCCTGCTGCCGTCTGGAAAAAGGTACCGAAGCATTCAGGCCCTCATGACCAGTGTGTGTAACAGTTTCTTTCCACAAGCCATCAGACTCCTTAATAACTGAACTGAACTGTACTGAGCACAACACACACATGCACATCAACTCTACGGACTGCACAGACCTACACCAATTACAACCTCTTCCATTATACATCCATCAAACTGTTTACATGCTGTTTTGTCATGCACCTTTTTTGCTCTTTGCACATGCTGTCTCACATTTCAGTTGATTCCTGTTTTGCACAATATTTTACATTACCTCATGCAATTGCTGCTATAATACTGTGTTCATTCCAGTTTTTCTGCACATGCAATATTGATTGAACATACAGTATTTACACTGGTTGGCGCTGTTTTTGTTTATCGTCTTTTGTGTATTGTCTTTTGTGTGATGTCTTGTATTGTTTGTTTGCACTGTCTTTCTGTCTTGTTTGTCTTGTCTTGCACTGTTTCCACCATGTCACACAGATGTCCTTATCTCTCTCTTTGTTTTATGTAGCACCATGGTCCTGGAGAAATGTCTCACTTCACTGTGTACTGCAACAGTTATATATGGTTGAGATGACAATAAAAAGCTTCTTGACTTGACTTCCTGATGAACACCTAAACTTAGGTCCAGAGATCCAGTTCCTCATCTTCTCAAAAATGACTGTCTGGGTTTCTGTCTGTACTCATCATCCGTTGACAAATCTTTTCAACTTTTCATGTTTTATCCAGTTTCACATTTCGTGATGGTGGAGAAAGTGTTTAGAATGAAATTGCTATCATGTAGCTGTTCCCACAACTGGTTACCATAGTGATATTGGTTATCATTGGTTAGAGCAACTAGCATTCTAAAATTTCATAATATGCAACACAACTGTGATGTGTGTAATTGTACAACTGGCACATGGGAAACCTGGGATTATCAGCCCTTTCTTCAAAACGAGGGCAAAATCAGTTGAGTGTGAACAGAGTTAAGTCTGAAAATGCTGTAAAAAAGTATACTTCATTTGCATACTACATTTTTAAGTATGCATACTACATTTTAAAGTATGCATACTAGTTTTTTAAGTATGCATACTACATATTTAAGTATGCATACTAGTTTTTTAAGTATGCATACTAGTTTTTGTAGTATGCAGATTAAGAATTTAATTGATCTTAATCTCTCTTTTAAACCAAGATATGCCTAATAAGGTTTACGCTAGATTCAGGGCCAGAAGGTTCTAGGTTCTAGAACCTTCTGGTTCTAGAAACTAGTTCTAGGTGGAAAGAGGCCAAAGGTTTATATCCTACCTGCTAATTAAAAACACCTTTAAGATTTCTTATCTAAATTTGACGTTATGAAAATAACCTCCTGAAAACCCTCCCAACCAATAAACAACTCACCAGCACACCCATAGGTCCAGCAGTTTTAATTACACTCATTTAATTATCTCACAGCTACATCGAATAATTTTGAATTCATGCAACTGTTTTAACTAATATATTAGTAATAATATACCACATGTGCCGTAAATTCTCTTTAGTCATAACACCTAGAAACCATTATCTTCATCAAGGAACTATGCTGTAAGAAAACCGTATTTTGCTTTTCGTAAATGCTTTGTAACTGTACATAATGTACATGGTTTGATAACCTCACTTCTGTGAAAGTGGTGTATTCCTTGCAACTAGAACTAATAGGCTAGCATCAGCTTGCTAAGCACGATCAGGGGGATTGCCTCACTTAAATCCTGTCTCATCTGTTGGAGCTTAGAGCGTTCTCTGGGTTTTTCGAGACTCGTGGACATCCCGAGTGAGACGTGAAGGACGACGAGGTGCGATTTCATCTCCTGGCTCACTACTGGTCTTAATCTTTGTAGTCAAAGGGAAATAGTTAGCATGTTAACCCTTTCTAAGCCTTGATCAGTATTTTACAGTCCTTTTAACATCAGGCTGAAAAATGAATTACAGAATGAAGAACTAATGCATTTAGAGCATTAGAAATACTGCAGAAATACTGAATCAGCAGTGTTACAGTTCGAAGAAGCATTTGCATTTGCAAACTAAGACCATGGGTCAGCCTTCTGGAAATAAATAGCTCCTACTCATGAGCTAAATTATAACGTCACTTTGGATTCTGTATTGAAAACTTTGCAGGCTTGCACTATAATAAGATCGCTGGCTTGTTATGCGCATCAGTGAAAAGGCGCTTACTGTGCAGCATTTTAATCAGGATGGAAAGGGAGAAATCAGGCTTTTGGTTTTTGCCTTGTATTTGCAGTGTCTTTCATTCATCAGATTACTTCAAATCCACCATTAGCCTGCTGTTTTATTAAGGTCTCCTACAGTAGATGGCTAACTAAAGCTAACCAGTAAGTTTAGAACATGTTTAACTCTTTAATCCTTTGTTAATATAATGTCAGGTACTTCTGATATGGCTTAGAAATCACACTAGAAAATTGGCAGGACTTTGAGGTAAGCTACTGAAAACTGGGAGCTTATATAAGCAACATAAAGAAGTGAACAGGAAATTGGGGTCAGTGGCCATGCTAGAACATTTGAGAACGCTTCCTCTGCTGGTGGGGAGGGGTCACAATGAATGCATTAAATAAAAACAACAACAATTAACAACAACAAAACAATAATAATAATAATAATTATTATTATTATATAAGTAACAAACTAAATAAATAAATACTATGTATTATAATTATTATTTATTTGTTTTAGAATAACAAAGAAATATCAACAGATTTTTTAAGACTATCACACACACACAAATAAATAAATAAAATGAAATAACAAAAGACAGTTAACAGAGTAGAATAGGTTCTTCAGGTTTGTCAAATTTTCTAAAAAACTCTGGCCTGGACATTAAATTTATGAGTTTGTGACTGATACATATGATGCTGCTCAGAAACAGTTGAGAATAGGACCCTGCTATATGACTGTTAGAAACTGATTGTTTTCTCCAAGAATTTATTTTTGTTGCTCCAGAGATACACCACAATGTGCCATAAAATGCAGTGCATACTCTCACTGCAAATCTGACTTTAATGTATAATGCATGAGCAGGTCTCTAAAGTGTTCTTAGCGAAACGGCTATTAAGACGCAGAGCTGTACAGACTGTAGAGAACCCAGGGGCCATGCTATATATTTCACTTGCTTTCTTTGCGAGTAGAAGCTGCTCTTTTAGACTGATCTGGGATTTAGAGTGATTTAAGATAAGGGTTTTGTGTAGGACGTTCTCATCCAAGACGAGTAGAAGATGCCATCTTCTAACCAGGATGTCTTTCCTCTGGGGCCCACTTAGAGTTGCTGGTAAAATATAAGGAGAGGTGGCCTGCCTCCAGTGGACTAGAGGTCAGTGCAGGTGTTAGTATAGCCTAGCACATAACCTTAGAGTTGGAAAGGAATATGAATGTACAGATATGGAGAAAAAAAACAACAATTTATTCCGTACTTCTAATATGCTGTCTTGAAAATATCTTGACTATTTTCACAATGGCTTCAAAGAGAAATAGTCCTCAATTTCTTTACCACAGCCATATAGCTTATCAGATATTGTTCTGCTGAAGTGGACCCCCCTTTAAATATGATTAGGACAATAACCTAACCATTACAATTCTATTCATCGATTGGAAAAAATACATCCATATTGCAGGAGAGGTGATTTATTCTGCAACTCACAAGCCTCATCTTGATGATCGGTTTTGTCCATTCATGTTCAAGAACCAGGTCGGTGATCATCAAATCGGAGAAATTGAACCTGGCACACTGGACAGTGTCACATATGATCTATATAATAGTTCCAAACAGTTATATTGATGTTTCATTTACAGAAGCAGACTAGCAGCGCGCAGTCAATTTTTCAATTTCAAATAATACTCCAGAAATGAAATACAGAGACATAGGTATGGTATCTGAACACATGATAGTGCAAGCATGTGATCATAAAGAATAATGTGATCAGAAAAAGGTTTGATATCACCATCTACATTGAAGATAATATATTTTGAAAAAATAAACAACTACAACTAACTACTTTTGGTGTTATGGAACATTTCTTGAATATCTTTGTAGGCAGGGTAAAAACTGAAGTACTTAAGAAACACTGCATATTCTGTGTTGTGTGTCTATTTTTATATAAGCTGTTAATCACCACTGTGGAGCAGAACATGACGTGAACATGGACGCAACAAAAAGGGCAAAGTCCCCTTTTGGCCTCTTGTGGACACAAATTAAAAATTTGTGGACAAGAAATTAGTTTTAAGTGTCAAAACATTATTATAAGGCTTTAATCGTGTATCATTGTAATAAACTCATACGCCTCTGATTATCCCATATTTAAAGTTTTCACTGCGGAAAAACAAGCTGGGCCCCTTATAAAGGACATCGGCAGTGTTTCATTCAAGCCTACTTCTGTACTGTAAACAAAACAAGCATTCCCCTGGGAGAACCTTTGAGAGCAGAATGCGACTACACAGGGGGTTTTAAATCTAATGAGCTCTAAATAAATATATAATTTGCCTCACATCATTAATTGTAGCGGCCCCCGTCAAGATGGATCGTCCCCCTACCGCAGTGACACTCCCTTACTGTGTCACAATTCGATTAGGAGTCGCTGCTGGCTCTTGCCATGTGGTTTTGAGAAGGACGGGCAGGGGGTATAATATAGGTGGCAATCCAACACTAATTTACTTCCAAGTGGGAAAGAAGCATGAGACAGTAACATCAATCGGAAGAAGACGATGAAACTTTTGAAAAACCCTCTGAATGCCTTTTAAGTAACTTTGCTGCAAAGATGGAACATATGAGCTGGGATAATGTGTGTAGCATCAAATCTTTAATAATTAAAAACAGTAGTGATTTGAATTGTTCATTAACATTCATTCAGAAGTGACATTCATTTTCTTTAGTCTGGTGTTTTAATTGTTTATGATTTTCTAAAAAAGTTTTCTTTTTGTTTTCCATTTTGTCTTTTGACTTGGAAACTATACAACAAAGTACTTAACAACTATAATGTTGTTAAACATTATTGATCTTGTTTTGTTGATTAAGGGCAGAAATGCTGGAAAATTACAATTGTAAAGTCTTTGCAAAGTCTTACTATCTGTTATTTCTGTTGTTAAGTCTGGTGTTTTGATTGTTTATCCTTTTATCCTACTATTTTTGTTTAGCTTTATTTAGAGTTTGGCTGCGATTTTTTTTTTTTTTTTTTTTACATGGAAACTACATTATTCAATGTAGCTGTGAGATAATTAAATGAGTGTAATTAAAACTGCTGGATCTATGGGTGTGCTGGTGAGTTGTTTATTGGTTGGGAGGGTTTTCAGGAGGTTATTTTCATAACATGTCAAATTTAGGTAAGATATCTTAAAGGTCTTTTTAATTAGCAGGTAGGTTATAAACTTTTGGCCTCTTTCCACCTAGAACTAGTTAACCCTTCTGGCCCTGAATCTAGCATAGACCTTATTAGGCATATCTTGGTTCAAAAGAGAGATTGACATTAATAGAAAACTAGTATGCGCACTTAAAAAACGAGTATGCATACTTAAAAATGTAGTATGCATACTTAAGAATGTAGTATGCACACTTAAATATGTACTGTAGTATGCATACTTAAAAAATGTAGTATGCAAATGAAGTATACAGGTTTCACATGTGCCAGTTGTACAATTACAGACATCACAGTTGTGTTTGCATATTATAAAAATGAATAACCTCATTAAAAACAGTATTTGTCTTGTATTAGGCAATTTCAGAAATTTAAACTTCATAGAACAGTGAAGTCTTGCCATCTGTGCTATTTGCATTTCATGTTGTTTAGTCTGGTGTTTTGATTGTTTATCCTTTTATCCCAATAATTTTTCCTGCTTCTTTAGAACTGTTTGTTTTCCATTTGGTCTTTTATGTTATATACAGACTAGTTTTGAGCTACTCTTTGTGAAGTCTTGTTCTCTTCACATGTTGCATTTCCGAATTTTTCCAAGTTGTTTAGTCAGGGATTATTAGAGTCATGTAAGTTAATCAAATTTAACAATTCACTCGTTCTTTATTGTGACTGAGATCGTATTAAAGCACTAAAAAAAAAACTTATGAAAATAATGGATTTCTTTTATCATTTCTGAGAAAGCAAAAAAAAAAAAACATATGTTCAAAGAAACTACATATTTCTGTCAGTTTTATCTTTATTATGCTCGAATAATTTCTTTATGTTTGCTTAACCAGTGTATGTCAACCATAACTGAGCAACAGCGTGTATACAGCTATAAAGAACTCCTCAGCTTAGATTTCTTTACTTAAGACATCAGTGCCAAGACCTGGATCTGGATACTGGTTCCCAGCATCATCAGCAAAAAGGAAGTAATTAGTATTCTCTCAGGATGTACAAGGATCTCCAAGGATCTCTTGGCATCAGATCTGACCAGCGGCCCTTCGTTTTAAGCTCATCTTCACTGGAGCTGGTGTTGTACAAAGCGTTGGCTGAACTATATATCTGTATAATACAAGTTTATAACCTTCTTGAAATAATTCGGTCTGATCTTAGATCAGAGTAGAAACATGGTGATGTATTGATTCGATAATTCTATTTTTACCAGACTATGCCTTCAGGGAAACATCATTTGGCTAGTTAAACTGCTCAAATGGCATAAATTCAATACAGTTTTAAAAGACAAAAAGAGATTTAAGGAATTATAGACAAGACCACCTGCTGAAAGCAGTTTGTCAGGCATCGACTTGGAATAACGTTTCTTTTGCAGGTTCTTACATGCCAAATAGCCAGGCAGCCACAGTAAGTTTAGACTGGATTATTCGTCTTCCACAGAATAAATCAAACAGGATTACAAACATGAATGTGAATGTGGTCTAATGTAAAATTAATGTTCCCAGGCAAGGTTTTGGCTACGACTTCATATGCAGTTTATATGAGCTGCATGCCATTTTCAAGAAAAAGGACATCATCTGCATACACCCACACTGCACTGTATGTTTCTTGCTGGTGGATGTTTACTCTCGTGTATTTAGTGTGTGTGTGTGTGTGTGTGTGTGTGTGTGTCCAAGGTCTCCCAGCTCCCCTAGTGGTCACATTACACTTTGTAATGGGCATCGTGACTGCTTGCTTCCTGAAGGAAAATGCATTATTAAAATTAGATGACATGACACATTAAGGCTGATTTAGACCAACTCAAAAGTTAATGAAAAGTTCTCTTACCACAAAAAAGCACAGTAATGCATGTGAAAAAGTAAATGAAATCAGATGTGTTTTTTTTTTTTAACAGGTTCTGGCTTTTAGAAATGTTTAGAGACCAAGCTTAAATTCAGATTTGTAGAACTGAATAGTCAGACGACTCTTTCTTAACACTCTTTATCCAAATCTGCAGACAGATGGACCATGTCACCCCAAACACAACAGTTTATGTCTGTTGCACAGTTGTTTTGACTAGACTTTTGCATTACTACTAATGCATTATTCACGCAAAGGGTAATCCTGCTGAATTATACTGTGTAGTCTGGAAAAAAGAAATAAACAAGGACACTGTGTTTTAAGAACAAAACAGGAACTTTTTTAATTAAGGAGGGAATGTCAAATAAAAAATTGCTACAACCTAAAATGCAAATAAAAGGTTAGACTCTCTTAACTATTATGATGAACTGCAACTAAGTTTTAAAGTGTCATAAAATACAACCAAATTAAATCATGCAAATAAACCTACTCAAGCCCACAATCCCTCCTCTGAAAAAGTAGCTTCCTCTTCATCTCTAATCACGCTGCTTTTCATGAATCAATCGTATACTGTAGCATGCCAGCCCACACACGACAGGGCACGACAACATAACACAGCATGGCGTGGCATAGCACTACACAACATAACGTATCACAACACAGCATAACAGAACACCACAACACAGTTTACTCACAGCAGAAAGTAAAATAAAGCACCCTGTGTTTCAGATATGCTCACTTGGGAGTCACACATGCAAGGTGGCACATTTATCACCAAACTGAGTTAGTTTCTAAACAACAAATCAGAAATGTGCCACAATTACATTGTTTCCAAGCAAAGATTTAGAAAAAAGGCCATTTCCAACGCTGGAATGTTTTAGTGTTGTAGTCAGGGAACCAAGGCCCTCTTGGCCATAGAACAAATACAGTATGTAATTGAATTTACATTTTTACATTCTAATGAGAAGACTACATTAATCGTTTATGAGAGTTGTTGCAGTTTTCTTACCTTTATACCTGACCATATCAAGTTGTGCAAAAAATCATGTTTTTTTTTATATTTTTTTTCTTCTTGTGAAAAATACCATAGCAAGCAATTAACTACAATTCAAAATTAAAATCTACCCCTAATCAACGCCACAAGAAAAAAACATAAAACTTCTTTCACTCGTTGGCTTGTTTCTCTGCCAGCTGACCCACTATCTATTCTCCGGCATACTGGATTATTTCAAATTGGTCGTAATTATTCCAGTCCTGGGGGAACGGATGTTATATAAACCACCAGGATGGACTCGTAGACCCTTGCTTACGTTGTCTCATCCAATTTGTGTAGTACTGTAATGTAATAATGCTGAGGGCATTCTTTAAGAAAATCTCCATCTGTACAAGCTTTGATTAAGTTATGCTTTAGATGCTTTAGGTGGTTGTCAGAGCAAGGTTTCAGAAATTTTGGCTTGGATGGATATTGCATGGATATAGCCTGGATACTGCCAGGGCTACTGTTAAATAACCCCATTATTAAAACAAAAGAAACAAAAAAAGAAAAGAAAGAAAGAAAGAAATGTGATTTCAACCTTTAAGCTATACCGCATACCTTATTTATTGTAAACCATGAACTAAAATGAAAAATTCTTTTGTGTAAATATTGTGATGTTTTTTCCTTGAGCTTCATCATCCAGCCAATGTGTACAGTAACTATAACATGCTGTAATGCAGAACGTCAGATCGTTATTATTCTAATTATTCCAGAAAGTACAGAAAATCTGTAAAGAGTAGCTTCATGCAACAACGTGGCAAAATTGTAGTTGGATTATAACAAAATACGCAAGCCACTCTGTCTCATGAAAGATGTATAGGAAATACATTATTATACAATATTAAATATTTGTCCATCTGTTAAACATTTCCTTGTTCCATCTCTCAAGGAATCCAACAATAAATAATGGCTTCCCCATTCAGTAGAATTTATTTACAGTATGCTGCTGAACTCTGAACAGTGATACCAAAACTGGTATTATCTACAGGATCCGTCTGATTCTGCACAAATTTAATCGTAATTCCTCAATAACTTATTCTGATATCTGCAACCCACTTCACGTAATAAATAGATGACACTTAACAGCAGTCTGGATTTAATTCATGATTAATGATGGCAATCAAAGCATTGCAGATTGTAGATAAGGTTGTACAGAACAGTATCAGTGAGTAGGGCTATTATAAATGATAGAATTGTGAACACCATCAGTGGAATATGGAAGCTTTACCATTCAGTTCCAGAAAATTTTACAGTTTGGACTAGAAATAGTATAATTTTGAACTGAATCGTTGTATCAACATTAATTACGCCACTTGGGAAACAAATTTGTCCAGCTAAGGTATCAAGTAAATCAGAAACAGAAGGGGTGTTAGGAACATTTTCCTTCTTGGCTGTCCACCACAAGGCAATCTAAAATGCAGCCAACCGTGATTGACGTGTCTGTGAAAGGCATCAAAAATGCAAACTCAAAGGTTGTGAAATAGCCTTGACAAGGAAATTAAATAGCAAACAGACAAGTTACTATTTCAACATGACCAAGTCTAAGTGTAGGCTCACGTAGCCAGATGTTCAGACTGACTGCAGAAGGTCTCATCACCAAAACAGGATTTATTGGCCAAGGAGGGCCAACAAATGCATTTGATTGACATGCAATGCAGCCAATAACAGTTTGTTTTGTTCAGCTTCCCCCATGTTTAGGGGAGCAAAATTGTAATGTCACTAGAAAAACAGAAGAATATGCAAATATAAATCATTTATTTACAGAAATCATGCAAATTAATACATCTATAAATCCATTAATGAAATTCATTTGGGAAATCCAGCTTTTAGCTATTCCTTATACTGTAACTCACGTTGTCACAATTTTAAACACGTCTGCTTCCTTCTTCCATTAAGTAAAGCGTCACAGCAACATTGGCTGGATTCTATAGGATTTTCAGGAGACCTCTGGAATGTGTTTTTATCGCTTTGCCTGCAATCAGATGTTGACATTGAAACTCTTTAAGTGTTTACAGTTTTGTGCGCCACAAGCATCAGATGTTCAGCCATTGGTCCATGGGTGAACCCGTAAAAAAAAATGGATTTTGTTTGGATTTTGCTTTTCCGTTTGAAAATTAGCAAACATTGTGCATTCATGTAAACAAAAATCCATACAGTAATATGTGATTTGTGTTAAATTATGTGAAAATGTATGCATCCACAAACAGAATACGTAATTGCAAACACAAAAGAATTTTAGTTTGTTTAAAAAACATAACAGTCAAACAAACAAAAGAAAAAGTATTTGTCTGGTATTTGTACGCTTAACTGTTTTTTGTTTCACTTAGGAATTTGTCATTTTAAGGCATATAAAGGGAACAGTGAGCAGCACCATTTTGAACCCAATGGTGAGTCGGACCAGGTCTCAGGTTACGGTCCTGAAGCTGAAACCATGAAACCTCAACTGAGCGAGTGGTTTCCCTTTTCAACTCTTTTGTGTCATTATTCTGTCAGATCAGAGCCATCTCTCACAAACTTTTCCATGTTGTCTCTCCAAGGCGAAATTTTGGAGAAACCTTGTCTCATCTGTTCTGACAGAAGTGAGTGGTAAATGTAAATATTTAACCAGGCTTCATCACTTCATCACATAGCCACTGACAAGGACCCTGACTCTCTTTCTAAAAAGAGAATATGTTGCGTTTCAAATCGAAATCCATCTGCGGTTTTATTTCATGCGCTAAGGAGCTACAGGGTGGAAGAAAGTGCTTTCTAACTGGAATTAAAAAGCCATTTTTTTGGCAATATGATACACCATCAACAACCCGCTTCAAATTAAATCTGTTCCTGAACATAAACCACTCATGTTGATAAATGGCTCTTGTATAATTATTCTCCCAGCAGGAAAATAATTTGGTCAACAGCTCTTAAGTGTATACTTATTTCAAGACCTAGGAATTATGTATTCCCATTACTGTTTGATGAGTGCTCAGCTATAATTGACTGTAGTGTTCAAAATAATGAGTCAACAGCGATGCGTTTTCATTTTGGCTCAAATTTATAATTTTTTTAACACCTATTCATACAGTATCCTGAATTACATTTATTTTCTTGATCTGGGATGAAAACCGTTAACCTTGGAAGGCTATTTAGTTTCAGGTTAATGCATTATTATATATATGAATTTAAGTCAAAAATATTATTCCACCCAAGTGGTAGTTAGAAACAGACAATACGTTCAACATATATGACAATATGGGAATGTTACCACCTTAGTAATATGTGTTTAGGTAGCTGACTGTGTCTGTCTGTCTTTATGCCAGTTAAAACTCCAGCTCTAAGATTTCTTTGTTAAATAATAAATAAATAAATAAATAAAGGCCAACAAAGCATACAAAATGAACAGATAAAAAGAGGTGGGGGTGAGGGGAGTATGACAGTGAGAGATGAAAGAAGATTTGGAAACTGAAGGTAGAGTCTAGTTCAAGTGAGCAAGACAAGTGGATTGCTTCTTTTATTTTTAATTATTTGCCTCTCCAGTCAAAAAACAAGAAAAGGCTGTTGTGCCGCTGACAGCATCTATCATAAGTGATACAAGCCTGTAGGCACTGCAACCAAACACTAAAGCTATCCTTAATTGGCTGCGAGTTGTACCACTGCACAATTGGTTTTAGTCACTTTGCTAACATATTGTCAAGCTTTTACAGCATTATGGTAGCAGAAAGCTGGGTTTTATCTACAAATTACTCCCTTTGTACTTTATCCTTCAGCCTGTCATTAACAAGTGAGAGCAGTGGATATCATACGGTATGTCCATTAGCCTCTTTTATCTCATCTATAACTTTTTATGCATACTTCGATGGTGAGTAATCAGCCTAAATAAAGATTCTAATCGGAGCCAAATTAATTGGTTTTGTTAACCCACATATATACATATACATTAATTTTTGCTTTTTTTAATTATATAAAAATATATATATAATTATTATATATTTATTATATATATATATATATATATATATATATATATATATATATATATATATATATATATATATATATATATATATATATATATATATATATATATATATATATATATATATAATTTGTTTGCTCGTCCAGGTATTCAGATATGCTTTGTTTAATCATCTTATAGTATCACACTTATTAGTCCAGCTTCAGACAGAAAGGGAACTTTGGGTTTGTTTGATATTCGGTTTGGTTTCATTTCATATTGCACATAATTACACAAACCAACACACAATAAACAAACAAACAAACAAACAAACAAACAAACAAATAAATAAACACACAATTGTGTATGGTTGAAAGAGTGCACACAAAACTCCCTGCGATTGAAAAAAGTTAAAATCACAAAACAGAGCTATAGTGTATAATTTGCTTTATAATTATATACATTATTAGTAAATTACACAAGCCTTTTTTGTATTGTTTTTAGCTTTTTGTTATTGTTGTTTCATCAATCCAAATATCCAGATTACATATAATTTTTGCAGTGCTACAGCTCTGTGCCTTGTCTCAGGTTATGTTGCTGCAGCTCTACAACATCTACCAAAAAATGCAACCCACATCCCACAATACACAACATGTTCAGTTCCATGCTGTCAAATCATTTCTGGACTGAATTGTGCCGAATTGCATCCCTTTGCTAATTTTTGACTGGAACCAGACCATTTCAGGCTGATGGATGTTTTGATTGATGTGTTCTCACCTCATACAAATGCTGTATATGTTATAGCACCCTATGAGATCTCACTGCATTTCTTGAAACATCCCTTTGCAATCAAACCTAATCTCTGTTTAAATAGATAGATATTGGCTTCTCTTTTGGAGTCTGTACTTTCAGCATCTTGTAAAAATTGTTGGCTCGATGCTGCCGCTCCCTCCTCTGATTCTCCAGCGGGAGTTATTAAGGATATTGAAATCATTATTTCATCAAGCAGATGAAATGTTTTTCAGGTGAGGTCAGCGTATTGAAATAAAAATCAATGCAACTCTGAGACCTGTATTCCCAGAGAGATCATAGTGTAGGATGAATCAAATAACTCGCTGTTATATCTCAAACCTGGTATAGTTCAGAGTTTTTTTAATGCTTTTACATGTATAAATCTGCTTATTGAAGATGTTTTTTAAGCAATACAAGCTGTCAGAGAAGGCACTTGGAGATTTTTGTGTATGAGCAGTGGCTTACTGTAGAGTAGAGGAAGGACGAGCCTTTTGAAACTAATCATGAAGGAGTGCTTTGCTTTTATTTCTTCCTTTTTTTCTTCTACAAATTCTTAAAGCACTTAATGTCTATTTCATATGACCCATTGTCCGCCACTGTAGGTGTGACAAAGAAATTCAACAATGAATATATACAGTAGGACCACCCCAAAACTTTATTCTCTGATACAAAGAGTTAAGTTTAGGTTAGAAGGTTGCTAACTGTACTGTTCTCAGAACTCCCAGTTATTACATGCGTCATTAAACCCAGCACATGATACTGTTTTCTGTATTTAATTTTGCTGACAAGTGCCCTTACAAAGATACTAGACCTTAGTTTGACTGAACTTCATCTGTGTGTGAGACGGATCACTAACCCCTGCAGACGGATCACTGTGGTGTCTGACCACTATGGTGGTGTTGGTATAAAAGGATACTGTTGGACTTTATTGTCTGAAGCATTCATTATTTTGCTGAAATCATTGCTTAGAAGCCTATTGTATATACAGTAGGAAGCCTTACAGTCTTTAATTTATGTAATATTTTCGATTCTAAGTATTCTAAGTTAAGAATAAACCAAATATGTGGTTATTGATATACAGTACTTGGAATATACCTTGGCTCACTCTCTCCCCTGGGCTAACTTTGTGATACCATTTATTCATGACCTCATCTATGACTTTGTCCATGACCGTGATATCCTTTGTTCTTTCCTGATAAACACCAAGCTGAGACACTCCAAAATCCACAGTACTCATGAAACCATCAGTAAATGCTTTAAACCCCATGTTTGTTCCTGCTGATGCCTTTTCTTTATCAATGTTGCAGATAGACAACGCTGAATACTACACCTTTCTTCTGTATTAGTACTCTCAGTAAATTCTGAAGAGTTCTGCTATTCAATCACTCTCTCTGCACATTTTTTGTTTCTATCAGTTATTAAATTTATTTATGAACATTTTGACTAATTTCTAAGTTCTCATTTTAAGCACCAATTTCTAGAAAGAATAAAAAATTAATTCTGACAATAAAATGACCACATGAAGCTTAAAATGCTAATTGATGTATTACAACTAAAGTATCCTAGGTATTTTCACTGAATATGATATTTGGAAAAAAATAAATTTGGCTGGATTTTCAAAATGATTGAAATGACAACCATGTATAAAAAGTATTTTTCCAGACTCATGAGTAAAAATGGAAATTTGTCTATAACAAAATATATTTAAAAAAAGGACCGTTCTGTTCAGGAAAGGTCTTTTGTAGTAAGAATATTTAACAATCTGAAATGTTTTATTCAGGGCGAACAGATATATTAAAGCAAATTAAGGGCTATTAAAACTCAGCTCAGTGGAACTCCACAAAGCTGTAATAAAAAACCTGACCATCTTAATTAAGAGCATGAATTAAGAAAGAATCTGACCATCCAAAAAAATATCCTTCTCAATTCTTCTCTAATTAACTTTAATTAATTTAAGATGGCTATACACACTGTCTGGGGTTTTCTATTTCAAAGATTTATCTAGTATGTTCTCAAGGTGAGTTCCATTTAGTTCTCACTAAAACATGTCTTGAAAAGGCTTTACCTTTATTTGCAACTGGCAACATTTTTGTTTTGTCTGATTGTGCCTTGTGTTTTGTCTACTCTTTATAGTTAATCACAAGGTTAACACCTTCACAGGCATAACACTCACTGTCGTAGCTTAAAATAAAATGGTCTAAATTCTATAACTTTACATTGCAAATGTCATTGCAAAATGGAAAGGGAATGAAAAGTTACAAGGAGTACTCTTTCTGTCAAGTATTTTCTGTAGCTTCGTCTGTAAATTATGTTAATTCTGCCAGTGATTTAGCCCTGGCCTATAATTATCACTGAGTGCAAAGAAATTTCTCAAAGAAATCTTAATAGCATACCTTACTAATTTCCCCTGGTTAAACCTTGACTGATAAAATATATCTTCTCTACAGTTAATCTAAAACAAGTAAGAATTAGAAGAGCACAGCAAAAGCTCACATTAACAATGGCTAATTTATGCAGACTTGTGATTTGACATGAACAGATAACGAAAATGTGAACTTTTAAACTTTGCTGAAACTTCCTTATCCATCCATTTATTTTTATTGTCTTTACTTTTATTTAAAAAAAAAAACTGTCATATTCTCAATTTCACTCTCCCTTTAACCTCCTAATTTAATTATGTAGGCTGTGCAAATGAGCACTTGTCATTGTCAGTTAGAGAAGTTCTGCATGCTCCAATGACTTGTCTGATCTTGTCACCTTGTTGTCACCTGCCCATGGAAAGTCTGCTATGAGAAGCCTAATAAATCCCTCATTAAATACATTTGCATTTAGAATAATAAAATACTTGAAAGTTATCTCTAGCTTGTACACTGGTCGGCCTTAAATGTTAAAACTGCTGACAGGTGAAGTTAATAACTTCATTGATTATCTCATTACAGTGGCACCTGTCAAGCGGAGGGATATATTAGACAGCAAGTGAACAGTCAGTTCTAGAAGTTGATGTGTTGGAAGAAGGAAAAATGGGCGAGTGTGACAATGTGAGACACTCACAGACAAAGGCTAAATTGTGAATGAAAATGCATGTGGGGAGCAAAGGCTAGCCTCTATTGTCCGATTCCACAGAAAAGCTGCTGGCTATGATAGAAAGGTGAGAATTGTTGACCATTGTTTTCTTTTGCACCATGTAGACACCCTGTTTTATGTGCTTCACTTGCATGGGGAAGAGATGGGATACACTATTGGAAGAAGGCAAGCCAGTAGAGGCAGCGTGATGCTCTAGACAATGTTTTGCTGGGAAACCAAATTATACATTATGTGTATGTAACTTTAACACATACCAAACAAGTATCCTTTCAGCTGGATAATGCTCCTTGCCACATTACAAAAATTGTTCAGGAACAGTTTGAGAAACATCAAAAAAGAAGTTAAGTTGTTTACTTGGACTCCAAACTCCCCAGATTTTAATTGGATCATGCGTCTGTGGATGCGCTGGACAAATAAGTCTGATCTATAGAAGCTCCAACATACAACTGACAGTACAGTTGATTTGTGTGTATGTAGAGAGAGAGAGAGAGAGAGAGAGAGAGAGAGAGAGAGAGAGAGAGAGAGAGAGAGATTGGACCATTGTAGTCTGCAATGGTCCATTTGGCGGTGAATATTTTTGGAAGTTTTAGAAACTTTTAGAAGGCATCTGTGTTTTCAACCCGAACATCGAACATCTCAGTTCAGCTACAAACAAGCAAAAACTGATGGGTTTTTTTTCAGAAATAATCAGGATGCCTTAATACCACAACTTACTAAATTTTTTGTTCCCTGCTTTATGATTCAGAGAGACAAAGGTTGAACGAATTCACAGCACCCACTTATTTAGACACTTTAGACACCTTCTGCCATTTAACTACTCATTACTGAGACAGACAAAATAGCTTTCAGTGGATTGAAGCTTTCACACAATCTAAAAAAAAGGTATTTCTATGAGTGAACCCTGTGTCATGGAAAATGGAGGCCACTAATGTGTTTAAACCCATTATCATAGTCTCTAAACAATCAAACTCAGGCAGATCCTATCAAAGTCAAAAAAGCATGTCATATCCTTTCTCCAAAATGTGCTTGTTATAATTAAACGGCTTCACAGTTTACATGAAATATGTGATAAATATGAAAAACTGCAGCTGGACGTCATGTACAGTGAAGTACAAGGAACTAAGAAAGTAATATTGTTTTGCGGAAATGTCTACATTAGGGAACGGGTCTGGTTTATACCGTTAAACTCATAGTGCTTAGTCACATTAATTAAAAAAATATCAACCTTGTTTCACATACTGTAGTGTTCTATGCTGCTGTCAACTTCATTTAAAGGTGCATTAGGTAAGATTAGTTTTTTCCATCCACAGATTAGCTTTCTAAAGGTCCAGTAGTTGTGACATATTCATGAAGCTCCTGTCTATAAGATTGTAGGTTGTGAAATCTATTGCTCCATTTTCTGTATCCCTTACACCTACCCTAGGGTCACAGAGAGCCTCATGCACTCACGCACGCACGCACACAAACACACACACACACATATATGCACAAACACACACGCACACACACACACACACACACACACTCAAGCGCACACACACACACACACTTTAAGCTGAAACACAGTTTGACAGGAAATCAGAGTTTTTTTAATTAAAATAAATAAATAAATAAATAAATAAATAAATACGTAAATACGTAAATAAATAAATAATCCAAGAGCAAAGGGTCGATCTTGCAAACTCTGCCCACACAGAGGAGGCAGGAATCAAACCCCCATCCACAGAGGTGCAGGCAAACATGTTAACCACTGATCCACTGTGCCCCCAGGGTGTTGAATATTAAGTCAAAATAATTAGATAATTCAAAATAATATTCATATTGATCACCCAGCATGATGTCTTATGCACTATTAAATTAATAAAATCACACTTTTTTACATGTTGTGCTTCAGGGCTAAAATCTTGACAACCTCTCAAAGTTTAACATAAATAAAAATTTGAGAACCCAATGCCTGTGTCTGTTCTTACATAGCATGAGTGAAGACCAACATTTACCTCTTAGTTACCAGCACAAAAACTGGATACTAGGGAAACGTCTACTTGAGGCTAATATTATTATCGTTATTATTATTAATAGTAGTTGTTGTAGCTGCAGTAGTATGACACTTGGACTGCATAAAATGTTTACACTGTTTACAGAATGTAAACCTTATAACCTTATGGTTTTAATAATTTATAGTATTAAATATGTGCGGTATCTCCCACTATGCCACTTGACTGCATACATGGTTTACAGCTCTTAATTCTACTTAACATTTTTCTCGATAGAACTAAACAACTGTAGCAGAATTTCACTGTATATATTTAGATGCCTAAAGCACTCTTTATGCACATGGCAATAACCCTTAAACAAGTTGTAGCAGCAGCAGCAGTACTAGTAGCTGTAATAGATGTAGAAGTAATAGTTGTTGTAGCTGCAGTTGTATTGGTAGTAACAGCATTAGTAGCTGAAGTAGTACTAGCACTAGTAGTAGTAGTTGAACCTGTAACAGTAGTAATTATAGATGAAGCAGTAGTAGTAGTAATAGTAGCAGTAGCAGTAGTAGTAGTAGTAGTAATAGTAGTACTGTAGTAATAGTAGCAGTAGCAGTAGTAGTAGTAGTAGTAGTAGTAGTAGTAGTAGTAGTAATAGTAGCAGTAGTAGTAGTAGTAGCAGTAGTACTGTAGTAGTAGTAGTAGCAGTAGCAGTAGTAGTAATAGTAGCAGTAGCAGTAGTAGTAGTAGTAGTAACAGTAGCACTAGCAGTAGTATTAGTAATAGTAGCAGTAGCAGTAGTAGTAGTAGTAGTAATAGTAGCAGTAGCAGTAGTAGTAGTAATAGTAGCAGTAGTAGTAGTAGTAGTAGTAGTAGTAGTAGTAGTAGTAATAGTAGCAGTAGCAGTAGTAGTAGTAGTAGTAGCAGTAGTACTGTAGTAGTAGTAGTAGCAGTAGCAGTAGTAGTAATAGTAGCAGTAGCAGTAGTAGTAGTAGTAGTAACAGTAGCACTAGCAGTAGTATTAGTAATAGTAGCAGTAGCAGTAGTAGTAGTAGTAGTAGTAATAGTAGCAGTAGCAGTAGTAGTAGTAATAGTAGCAGTAGTAGTAGTAGTAGTAGTAGTAGTAGTAGTAGTAGTAATAGTAGCACTAGCAGTAGTATTAGTAATAGTAGCAGTAGCAGTAGTAGTAGTAGTAGTAATAGTAGCAGTAGCAGTAGTATTAGTAATAGTAGCAGTAGCAGTAGTATTAGTAATAGTAGCAGTAGTAGTAATAGTAGCAGTAGCAGTAGTACTGTAGTAGTAGCAGTAGTAATAGTAGCAGTAGTAGTAGTAGTAGTAGTAATAGTGGCAGTAGCAGTAGTAGAAGGAATAGCAGCAACAGTTGTAATAGTAGTAGTAGTCTAAACAAAAGAAGGACACAATTCATAACCGAACAGACTAATATCTTGGATGAGTGACAAAGACACTTGAATAAAACATTTGCATGAACTCAAATGAATGCACTAAATTTCTCCTCTTTTCAGGCATATCACCATCATTCTTTTTTTTTATCTCTGTCTCTTAGTTTCAATATATCAGTAGGTTTATTAACCACTGTAGTATATCTGTACAAGGTTATTTTGTGCTTATTTTTGTGTCTTTTATTGTTTGCTTTACTTGTTCTAGAGAAAAATCATTCGAAATAATCATCCGTGAACAGAGATGTATGACCAGGACTGGTCTTGGAGAAAAGATGTGAGAAATTGGAATTGGCTTTGGATCGTAGGAAGACAAGGGAAGAGACAGACTGATCGAATTGCACCGAGGGGATGCTTATTTTTGGCTGGGGGATGTGCTAATGGTCAGCTGAATGTGTGGCAGAGTGAAGACAAGGATGATGAAGGGCCTAGCCATTAACAGTTGGGCTGTGTAATCAGTTTGATGTTCATTGGCATCAGGTAAAGAAGAACATTGACAGCTGTAAAGCCATTTCAGAAGGCAGCGCAGATGCTGCCGAAACCCATGAGGAACTAATGCATCACATTGTACTGCATTTTCCTCAGGTAGGGAATGGCAATAAATCGTAATGCCTGCAATTTTTCAAGATGTTAATGTTTGCTTTTTTGTCCTTAATTAGGTTACTTATTTGTGAACACCCTTTTTTGTAGTACTAGCAGGATTTGAAGTATCTGTTTGGTATCCCACCTTACAAAACAATTCATTAGGAAACACTGTCTGCGGAGTCCTTATCTTCTTTGTGCAAGCAGCAACTTTAGGGCTATTAGGCTTTAAAAAATAAGACTGGGAATTCTCAGGCGAACATAAAACATTTAGTAAGCGTGGGTCGGCGTGTGTGCGTGTAAAGGTAATGGTATCATTACCATGCAGCTCAGAAAGCAAGCCCAAGGCCATGTTTAGTCACTTCATTAAAAACGGATACAAATGGACGCTACTGTAATATCTGCTTTGTTTTAGATGGTTTTGAGGCTAGGTGTGAACCTTTTCAAGTAACATTTTTTGCGCCATGTAGAAAAAAGTAAATAATAGCAGATGGAAGACAAATACTAAACACCAACAGCATTCATGCTAAGAACTGTACTGTATGCCAAGTTGGGCCATTGATCACATGAAATAAGTGAGGAAAAACTCAAAGGAAGAAATAATTAATCCAAGGAAATAAGATCATTCCCATGTCTAATTTAGATTTTTATCCTCAGCAGTCAGAGACAGCATGAAACTTTCAAATCCCTTTCTAAAACCTTCTTCCATCTGTTTCCAAATCCAAAGGATTTACCTTTCTGGGGGCTGTGAGCTAAAATGTCCTTACTCTTTGTGCCAGTCCGAAAGCTTTCCCCATGTCATGTTCTTGGCACACCTAACTGAAGCTGGCTGCAACAAGCCCCGGTTTAGCCTCGGATCCAAAGCCGCAGTCATGATTTTGCAGTTTCTCCAAGAGAGGAGATTGACTGAAGGACAATTAGCTACATTCAGCTTGGGGACATGACAAAACAGGTAAGAGCCTTTAATTCCACTGGAGACGTTCATTCTGGAGAAAGCTTGTATGTGGCTTAAGTTGTAATTGAAATGCTTTTTAGTCAGCCCTTTGAGTGCTGTCTGTTTTCTATGAAGTCATTCTTTGGGCATTTCTGCCATTTAATCTATTTCATTTTGACAAATGCATTCCATTATTTTGCATTCTCTAGCTATTATATGAGAATTGATTCTGTCATTCTTCAATATAAGCCACACTTCCTTTAAAGCCATCCTGTTTGTCATTGTAGAAGCTACAATGCTAGAAGGGACTCCTTTTGATATTTCAAATGTTTTATGAAATTTTATAAAGTTTTATTCAAAGAATTCCGTCTACTGGGATTACACTGAACTGACAAAAAAAATCTTTAATAGAGGCACTGGTTATTAGTCTCCTCCTGACACAGTGATGAATCCAGATCTATAAGTGTCTGTGGCTAATATCGTCTTGTAAATGGAAATTGTGCCTGCAAGAAACACCTCAGAGGTTTCTCTTGCAAAATTGAAAACGGTAGACTACATCCATATGTTTTTTCTAGAAGATCCAGGGACCGTTAAAAATAAGAAAATGAGTACCTCTAATATGCATTATATTCAGGAATAGAACAGAGAGCTTGTGAAAGTATCCCACTGAGTTGCTGGAGTGATGAAATAGATTGAGGGCCCAGAACAGACCCCTGGGGTATATCAGTGCTCTGGGGTTAATGAGAATAAAGCATTCTCTCTATGAGATGTGAGAACCTTCTTTTGTAGCATGGGTGATGGATGGATATATATAGAGAAATAAAGAGAGAGAGAGAAACAGAGGGAAGTCCTAATAAGTCCTTCTAGGATTTTGCGATCACATAAATTATCACAAAATCAAGCAAACTCCACAATATTGATGAGAATACAAAAAAAAAAAATCACTGCAAAATTTTCACAGATTTAACCCAAGTCACAGCACTGAGTCAAAGCCCTCTTTAATTCACGTAAGTAGTTTTCCAAGGGAAAAAAGTGGGGAGGGTTGGTTCCACTTCATACCCAGATTCACATACATGTGAAATACATGTACATGTATGTGGTTAACGTTCTCTATGTCAGTAGTCTTCCATTATGAATCCAATAATTAACCTCAAATTCAAATCAAATGTAGAATAGTTTGATTTATACTGGAGCAAAGAAAATGCTGTGTAAACAAATCATATTCTTACAGATATTCACATGCCATTACCTTCATAGTGCTAAAGTCAATTGTCATTCTTTTTGGTTTTAATTCTCAGTATCAACCGAGTCATTCTCCTCACCCTGAAAATCATATTGGAGTGTTCGGAAAGTCAATAGAAATTAATAACCTCTTTTGGCAGTGAGTACAATTGATGCAATCCATCTGTGTCACAAGTATGATAGTAGAGGATTTTGTGATGAGAGACCAAATGACACACAAGGCTAGAAGAACCCAGATGAGCTGGTAGTCATTAAAGTGAAATTCAATTTTGTAGGAAGTCAGTGGGGCAAAGCACCAAGACCTTGTGTGGAATGTTGAAAAGCTACAAACAGAATACATGGACAAAGACTTAAAAATGCTCTTTATTTAATATTAGATATAATAGAATATTAGAAACATTGCTGTTGTGCTTTTGTATCCTGTTGCAAACTGCTGGTAGTTAATGCATCGTTGGATTATAAAGAAAAACGCTTAGATGTCATCGTATGTCATCCAATGTCCATCATGGTTTATATGAAACTTTTGGGCCTTAACAGAATAACTTGTTAAGAAAACAAACAAGCACAAAGAAATGTGATTCTATACTTATGTGAAAAACAAACCCTTTCATTTCCACAACCACCAGTCAACCTGTACTAAGATAAAGAATGTTTCATATAGAATACGCTAACATTTGATTCTTCATTTCATTTATCAATTTGCCTTCTAAATATTAGCCAACGCTACACTCCCTGTCTCCTTGTGCCCCCTTTATGAAAATAATAAATGTTTGTAAGGGTCTGAGCATGAAACAGATATTTCTATCGTGTGCACAAGTGACAGCTCAGCTTTGTCACAAGCAGTTCGGTCTCGCACATTGGATATGAGATAAAGCGATGGACCTTGACGAGAACGGACAAAAATGGGATTTGTCTTTTTGTGTTATCTCACGGTTTTGATTGTAACCATTATAAACACTATTGTTTTCTAGGTTATCAGAGGAGATTTTGCAGACTGTACTCATTCATCACTTGTTTATCACATTATTGTTTCCAATGTAGCATTGCTAAGGTCTCATTTGACTTGGGAAAGGTCTAGGAAGGTCATGTCTGACAGCTATTTCTTTTGTTTTGAGAACAAAAAAAATATTGAATGAGGAATTTGAAAAAGAAAAAAAAAGAATTTTGTTGCCTGTCTAATTGTGGTTGGGTCCATCTATCCACCCATCCTTTTCTAGACTATTTATCTAACACATGGTCACAGGGAGTCTGTACTCTATCATAGGATAGCCTGGGCACAAGTCAGGGGACAGTTTGGTTGGAGTGCCAACTCGTCACAGGGCACTGTCACGCCTACTTACACACTATGGACAATTTAGAGATGCCAGTCAACCTACAATGCATGTCTTTGGACTGGGAGAAGAAACTGGAGTGCCCAGAGGAAATCCCTGAAGCCCAGAGAGAAGCTTGACACATGTGTTTTGCCTCTACACCTTAATCACAGCTCAGTTAAAGAATTATCAACTGATGATTTTAAAGCATTTGTTAAATATTGGTGTGTCTAATAGCCTTATAAGATTTATAAATCATATAGAATGATACCTCCACCCACATATGCTGTTCAAAGTTCTTCAATAGGTTTTGAGAAATACATTTACATTGGCTAGTTATTTGATTTTCTTATTACTTCAAAAGACAAGACTTTGAAAATACTTGTATTTACTTTATAAGTTCTATAATAAATAAGTAAAAAAAAAGTAACCTGGAGGTGATGAGATAATAACTGTAAAAACGCATCAAACGGTAAAAAAAGATGCATTGTTCATATATCAATAGAAAAGTTACACACAGCTCTTTTCTCATTGGTTTTTACATTTGAAATTTCATATTGTCGAATTTAGAGATTATTTTTTATGTCTGGAGACTGGAGATAATTTCCTGATATTTCAGTTTCATTCAAATTTCTTCAACAAACATAAACATTCACCCAGTTCTCCATTATTAAATGTCAGATGTCAAAAAGGGCATATTCATAAAATAAAGTAATTGTTTGCTTGTATCCTTTGCCTTCTGGATTTAATTATGTCATGTTATATCAGGTTCTGAATTCAATGTTTTGTTGTGACCTTAATATCAGATGTGACTTAGCATTTTCGGAGTAGTGTGTTGCTGCTTGTTATAAAAAGTACCAGAGAGTGCAATCTGGCATTATATTTATCTTGCTGTCCAACTCATACAAATGTATATTAATCAATCGTAACATTAAATTCACCAGCCTAATATTGTATAGGTCCCAGCTCTTACCTGTCAAGGCTTGGACTACACAAACCCTATGAATGCGTACTGTGGTATCTGGCACCAAGATGGTTGCAACAGAATCTTCAAGTCTGCTGGCTTGCCTTCTTCCCAAAGTGCATCTTGGTTAAATCTCTATTCCATGTTAGTATGAGAACTCTTGTGTATGAGGCTGCATAGCTGCAGACTGGTCAAACTGTGATGCACAATTTTGCAGTGTGTTCTGATACGTTTTGGTCATAAACAGGATAAACTTATTTCCAGCAATTTCGGCTACAGTAGATCTTCTACTGATCTTCTATGGATCAGACAAGGCAGGTTAATGGGCTTTTGGGTACCCATGACCCTGTCACCGTTTCACCTGTTGTCCTTCCTTGGACCAATTTTGTTCAGTACTAACTACTGCATACTGGGAACACCCCACAAGACCTACACAAACCTTTAAAGTTGCCCATTTTTCCTGCTTCCAACACATCAACTGACTGTTTAAATGCTGCTTAATATATCCCACTCCTTGACAGGTGCCGTTGTAAGCAGATAATCAATGTTATTCATGTTATGTTATGTCAGTGGTATTAATGTTAGAGGTGAAGAGTGAACATTGCCCTTAGATTAGTTACCTCAATATTATTGAACTGTGGTTATTATGTGCTCACGCTCACCCACACAACCACACTTCATATTGTCTTGTTTTTCCTTTCTTTTGTTTTGTAGGTATTCTTATTTTTGCACTTGCTCCTCTCAGTTGTCTGTCAATACTTACTCATTTAATCAAGTCCAGATAAGTGAAATAGTGGCGTTATGAACATATAATCCGTTGATTTTGGAAGCGGGCACAGCTGTGCAGTGGGTAGCGTTGCCTACTCATAGCTCCAGGGTATGAATAGCTCTAGGGAATAAACTTCTTTGTAGTTGAAGTTTGGCTTCAACTACATTTTTAAAATGTCGATGTTTTTAAAAAATGGAAAAGTGTTTCAGAGCAAATTTCTACAAATAGTTTAATGTAAGTCTACGTATTGTTAAGTGTGCAGACATGTTTACGTATTTCCATTTGAAATAGGAAGTCAGAGTGATTATACATGACATTTACATACATCAAAAAGTTTAACAAGTGACTTATTTCAACTCTGCAAGATATCATGTAGCTTCTTTTACACAATTCTGTTCATTTTATTTAAGATAATACCCTAAATTATGAGATGCGAAGTACATTCATATTTGTTTATCTTGGCTGAAGCTTGTAGAGAGAGGATATGGATAAGCAGTTGATTGTCTGAGGTTTTCTTTACAGACCCATCTGTGAGAGCTTTGTGGTGTAGGGTTTGGAACGTATGACTTTTCAATTGGTAGCACAAGACCTTAAGCACTGATGGTGTTGTGCAAGGTCATCAGATACTGAATGGTTATAATTTAACTATGATATGACTATTAAACTATATTTTATATATGATCAGGTTAAACTTAAAGTCTGAAGTAGCAAGATATTGTACAGCACCAATGTATATATTTCATTGTCAACATTTAATTGGATAAACAGAAGATTGTTTCATGAGAAGTAATAAAATATATTTTGAAGTCATTTTATAAAGCTAATATCACATTAAAACATTGATAGAGTTGTTATATATCTAGAAAAAAAAATACCCAAAAAGTTTAAAAGACAGCTAGAAAGAAAGTTTGTTGTGCAACACTCACTCTCAATCACTCATTTTCTACCGCTTATCCGAACTATCTCGGGTCACGGGGAGCCTGTGCCTATCTCAGGCGTCATCGGGCATCAAGGCAGAATACACCCTGGAAGGAGTGCCAACCCATCGCAGGGCACACTTTAATAATGTTACATTAATGAATTTAATTTATGGAAAAGTGACCCAAAAAACATGCAGTGTATATATATATATATATATATATATATATATATATATATATATATATATATATATATATATATATACACTGGTGTCAAAAGGTGTCACAAACTAAAGGTTTGGGGAATGCTACAATCTGCCTCCATATCTTAATCTCTATCTTAATGAGATTTGTATCTTAATCATATATTTTCATCAATATTTACTTAAAAACTTACTTTTCTTAGTAAAATACTTCCTCGTGCACATTTGCTTACTTATTTATTTACATAAATATTAACTACATAATATTTACCTACTTACCGAAATACTTCCTGAGTAGCTGACTTGCATAGTTAACCAACTTCTTATTCTTATTTAATTACTAAATACATATTCACTTACATATTTATTTACTTACTGATTTATTTACTTACTGATTTACTTAGTTAAATACTTCTTAGTTAAATGAATATTTGCTTACAAATACTGAGTGACTTACTTACTGACTTTACTTGAAATAAATAAATAAAATTTGTCAATTGCCATCAGTGATGGTTTAGCAATTAGGAAATAAGGCAACCTCACAAACACCACAAGGACGTTGCTATCTGCTCTGGTGCTTTATATCATTCTTGTAAACAAACTGCAGAAATGCACAGCTTCCTGTTCAGTCATTAAGGTTTTTCTCTGTCAACCTGATTTCATAAACAAATCACTGACTAGAGACAGCTTTCATTAATAACCCTGTCTTTCTTAACACACACTAAGGATGGTAGCAGATAGCCTTGTTTAACACCACCGCTTAGATTCATCTTCATAATAAATGTTTCTCTGCAACCTCATTGTTTTTCTCAATCTGAGAGAGAGAGAGAGAGAGAGAGAGAGAGAGAGAGAGAGAGAGAGAGAGACCATTCTACACTCCAATTTTCTCCACAAGCTTAAGCCATTAGGTTACCTTTAGCTAGGAAGAGTGAAACTAAATGTTTTGGTCTTCGTGGCAGCTTGTGGCATATGACCTGGCCATACTAAATGAAACCCAAACCAGGATGGTTTGACTTTTGTGGATTACAATCAATCCAGAACAACCATGCTTTGAAAGAAAGAGAGATATGAATAGCAGAACCCTTGGTTGTGGAAAAGCTTTGGAGGTCAGAAGCTGAAGATTTTCTGTTTGGCCCTAGATGTAAGACTGTTTGCCAGAAGCCTTAACCAGGCTGTGGGACAAAGGGCAGAACTCTCTGTCGGAGTTTGTTTTTGAAAAGCTGAACTTGGTTCACACTGCTGTGCAGAGATGGAAAGAGTGTGAGCAGCTATGGAGGAAAGGATCTGCATAAATTCATTTTATTTCTATAGCACTTTCAACAATCAAAGCAGCTTTACAGAACATAAGAAACATAGTACAAAAATCAATTATACAAAGATTAATATTATACAGGAGTTCAAGATTAATATTATTTATCTCCAATGAACAAGCCTGAGGTGACTGAGGCGACTGTGGTGAGGAAAAACTCCCTTAGATGGAAGAGGAAGAAACCTTGAGAGGAACCAGACACAAAAGGGAACCTCATCCTCAATTGGGCGACACTGGAGGGTGTAATTATGAACTGTTATAACAACCGGAGAGTGTTATTATGAATAATGTCTTTTCTACAGTCAGATACAGTCGGAAAATTGCAAACATGCAAGTCAGTAAGTCAACTCAGTATTTGTAAGCACAAATATGCATTTATCTAAGGTGTATTTAACTAAGTAAATCAGTAAGTAAATAAATAAGTAACTAAATAAGTAAGTAAGTGAATATGTATTTAGTAATTAAATAAGAATAAGAAGTTGGTTAACTATGCAAGTCAGGCACTCAGAAAGTATTTCAGTAAGTAGGTGAAGCAAGTTAATGTTTATGTAGATAAATAAGTAAGCAAATGTACACGAGGAAGTATTTGACCAAGAAAAGTACATTTTTAAGTAGGCAAGTAAATATTGTAATATATGAAGCTATGTAACTAAGTGAAGCTGCATAAGGAACTAGTGAAGTAAATCAGTAGGTAGGTCAATAAATATTTATGACAGTAATTATTTCATTAAGTCATTTAATAAATTAAGTTTGTAATGAAGTTAATAAATGACTCAACAAAAGTACAAAATGAGGTATGTCTTACTTTTAAAATACCTAAAAAGAAACCAAACTATGCCATGCCTAGATTTTGGATCATTAAAGTAAAATAAAGTAAAAAAAAAAAAAAAAAAGCTAACTGACATGCAGCATTTTCAGGGGCGAAAGACTTTACAACCACAAGCATAATAAATATCACATTATGCTACATTTAAGTAACGTGGCAGGAATAAAACCAACTGGACCTACAGTTTTCCCTTATAGTCCTATATTTATTTCCTATAGTGTTTGTACCCTTTCACAAACAGCATAATGTTTTATTCACTGCAAATTGTACGCTTACATATTTTTTTTTACATGAATTATAGAACAGAACGACTAAAAATTGATATGATATGACATATAGACATATATGTTTAATGACGTGGAATGTCTGTGAAACATGAAACAATCTAGTTCCAGTTATCACTTCATGTCACAACAGCTCTAAATAGTTGTTCCCTAACCAAAATAAATAAATAAATAAATTAATTACTAAATAAATAAAGCTTTATGTTCCCAGGAAGAGCCGCAGTTGACTTAACTGTGAAATATTACACTGGAGACTCACTGGATATTACATTGGAGACAGTTAAAAAAACCCACCACCTATTTCATAAAAAAGATTATGCAATTAAAATGTATTGTTACAATTAAATTGTAAAGTTGTTAAAGAGTAGAAAATTTAAGATATATATTGAAAGTATTAGATCAAGCAGATTAATATAAACCTGCCAGACAATCTACTGTCAGAGCTGCTCTTAGAATAAATTGAATTCAACACCTTCTGACCAATCAGATTTGAGAATTCAAGCAGCACTGTGCCCTAGTGGCATTAAGCATCTTTAATTTTTTCCAATGTTGACATTCTTTCTCATGTCGACAAATAAGATCATGCTGAGGATGTGTCATCTTGTTTGCTGAGGAGCTTTTTTGAGTCATTTATAAATCACAGATCAGCTTTTCATGCTGCTGGTTTGGCTTGACAAAGAGTTGAGAGTGGAGGCTGGTAGAATTGCAAAAGCTGCTGGCAAGGAGCCATGCTGCATTAAAGAAAGTGCACTCCAGCGTATTTTGAAGTGGACTAACAAGACACTGTTTTACAAGAGCCAGGACTAAGCCCAGGCTAGATTGGCACTGACCCAGCACAACAACAGATATTTAAATTCAACAACTCACTTCGAGCTTCTTTAAAGCCTTACCCCTTACTGAGTAGTGAAGAAATCAGACGCTGTGAGAAAACCCTCTCGTTGGCTGATTTTTGTTCTCTTCCACAGGGAAATTAGATTCCGGTGCCAGGGCGCTCCATTCCGTAGCTCAAAGTTGATGATGCCACTGCGGCAAAATGGTTTCTGGGATACGCTGGGAGCAGGGGAGCAGTTAGCAGTCTGTTACAGACTCCTTGTGACTGATTGGGGTGTTGAAGCTATGGTTGAGCAGCCGCCCATGGTATGGTCACATTGTACAGTACCAGTGTTATTACTATTGCACCCGTCATGTCTAGGTGTCAAAAAGTGTTGTACAAGTAGCACTTTAAAAAGAGGAGGAGAAAAAAGAATAAGAAAAAACACGAGTCAGCTGTGAACAAATCATTATAATTGTCATGCTGGCTCAGCTTTAACATGCAGACTAAACACATGCACACAAAGACTTGCTTGCTGCATCATTATTGCAAGGATTTCAGTGTGCCGAAAAGCTCCTAAAAAAATGGTAATAGAGATGCTGGTCCTATTGTTCTGTTGTCATTTGCGCTCCTGTCTCATTGTTTCTGTCTTGCCGTACAGTTGTAGGTCTTGTACGCACAGCAGCGTGCATAAATCGTTCACTTTGAGCTACGAATTTTTTTTTTTTTTTTAGGCAACAGAGTCATTCTTGGGTTTGAATCTCACCTTTGGTTTTTAAATATTCATACATGATAATATGAAGTATGTTGCAACCTACACAAGTCCAACGGTTGCCCATATTTGCACTTGCAAATATAGTTCACCATACCTATGATAATATTTAGCTCTTAAAGTCTCTAAAAGCTGAAACATCACGGTAATTGGTGTGTACGCAACAATACATACAACCCTTTAAAAGAACAATTCAAATCCTGACCTAACAGAGCAATGCAGGAAAGACTGGAAGTTGGCAGCATCAACTATTGATAAATCCTTAAATTCAAATGACAGTTATGATCTCTATCCCCCAAGATGCACTGTGGTTGCAGCCAGTCAGTGAAAAACATCAAGCTTTTTTTCCCGGCCTGAAGTTTTTCCACACTGCCGATTTAAACGCCAAGACATGGCCATGAAATGCTACAAATTTACTCACCAAATAAAATTAGGCAGTAAGTGAAATGACTGGAGACAAAAGGAAAAAACCCTGGTGTTTTGCAACAAACACATTACCACTGCACTATTTTATCATGAATGTAGTAATTGCCTAAATGTAATACTATAGTTATAATTCCCATCAACACCAACATCCTCATCAAATGATGCTTTATATAAATTGATCCCACTCATACTATATCATTTAACCGATTCATTACAAAGTTGCTTAAATTCATTTTAGTATAAGCAACAGAATTGTATTTTGTTGAGAAACATTTTTATGTGGACTTATCACGTTCATTTTTTTTTTTTCAGTAAAGACGAATGATTTGATAATTCATCTTACCTGTGCGTTAATTGCTGCGATGAGCTTGGATTGTAATTATTGAATTATACCAAAGAAACCACACTGAGCGTGCGGATCTTCTGAAAAGCTTCTTCTATAAAAGAACAATAACCAAAAAAAAAACACGAGAAAAAACAAACCAAAACAGCAAAACATACAGACAAAACATACAAAGCGACAAACAAGACAAGACGTGGCAACATGGAATGTTCTTATTTATGAGCTGGGAAGTCGTAATTATGACATCATGTGAAGGTGAAATTATTTGTAATTAACTACCAAAAATGAACTAAAGAACAAAAAATTCACATCAGGTGTGTTTTGCTTTTTTTAGGTTTCTAATCAGTTTATGAAGCCGCTGTTATATTTTATCATTACATTTCTCTAATATGAGTGCTTACCAGTCTGCTTATATTTCAATAACGTGCCTCATTACACAAACACATAATACCTGAAAATTACTGAAATTAGCTGATGAGAAGAGTAAAAACATTAAAGTGAGCTCAAAGAAATTCCCACTCGTCTTTACTACTTTTTGGTGCTGTTCATATCTGAATATATGTGAATATCTTATGAATATCTCTGATATGACTTGAATGCACCATAAAATAACAGGTCTGAGCGCGACCTGCAGGGTCATGTGATATGCAATGGCTGATGGGTAATTTAGCCAATACCAATAAGGGTTACACAAACGCTAGACTGTTTACATATCTATTGAATCATTAATTTCTCTTCTTTTAAAATCCCCAAGCAAGGCAATTATAATGTATTGTGGAGTACTGTGGAGCTTTGGGGACTTTTTGGACGCTCATGAAACGTCCATGGTTGTGTATGCCAAGAATGTGGAACGCTTCATCAGGAATACTGTTAAGATTACATTCTGTATAATCCTTGTAGTAGAAAACAGTAAAACGTTCAATGTAAAACCTTCTACAATCAAGTATGTGAAAACCTTTACTGGTAGTGTTAAAAAGGCATCAGAGGTGTGAATGTGGTGAATAAATTCACTAGGAAACATTTTACTGTAGTAATATTTGTAAAACCAATGGTGTGATCTTTTATTTTAAACTTTCTCATTATTAACTTAGTTTCAGTTTGCCTTCAAATGCCACAAATTGAATACTGTACATGCCTGTGGTTGCATTCGTCTGCACATCCAATCACCAACCCCAGTGTGACTTTCAGCCTTATTAAATCACACTGCAGGAGCGAAATTATTTCCATTTGTCATGCGCATGTTTTTTGCACCTTTATGTAGAAATGCTCCCATACTGCCATCATCACATTTGTAATGTTTTCTAAAACTAGGCAACAGAAGCTTGGAGAAAATTAGTGCTTTAATGCCAGCATTGGACCATTATCAGAAATGAGCTGATATCTGGAGCTCTGATATTCTATGAACAAATGGAAAATTTGGGATTGTTTCAAGCTAATATTAGTGTAATGTATATTTTTTACGTATCCGAGCCTTAAAAAGTGCAGCGTTCAGCCAAGCCCTATTCAAATAAAGGAAATCCTTCTCCCACTTCCTGTGTTTTGTACATCTACTTCTGTCATTGTCACACCTCTGCTGCAGCAACCCTTCTGCCTGCTTTGCTGCATTGTGCACCTTTGTGCACCAACTCATTTTTTGCAAAGGGACACACAACATATATATATATATATATATATATATATATATATATATATATATATATATATATATATATATATATATATATTAAAATACATACAAGATATGTGGTGACATGGTCTCAGCTCCGAGGTGAAACAGCTGGGACCGAGTCTGCTCTCCAGAAGTGTGCAGTCTCAGGGGATAACCTATATTCATTTCTGCACCAGACAGTGATAGCTGTGTAGATGTGTAGGCGACTGTAAATATAAAGAGGTGGCATTCGGGGTGCAGAGGCTTTGTGAACTCAGAAACACAGAGAGCGAGAAAGACGAACAGGAAGAGGAAAAAACAACATGGAGTTTATTTCATGTTTTTTTTTCTCAAGGCATCTTTTGCTGTTGATGTCAAATCCATAATTATCTCTCTTGCTGTCACTCTAGCGCTAGTCCTCGTCCGTGCATGCACGCGCAGTCTTCCCTTTACACTTTCATCCTTTGACATCTGTAGTCTTTCTCTAGCTCCCTGCCATCCCCCGCTTCTCCCACTGCGTCTCCCTTATTCACTTCCCTCTGAACTCTCAAAGAAACCCGAGACTCTAAATTTCTCTCTCAAGTCAGACTCTTCGTTTCCTACTACACTAGTGTCAATGAAGGCACAAGGCATTTCAAACCCCAATAGCATTTCATTGCCCTCTCCATCTCCACATTCACACACAGACCCACACTAACTCAGTAACCCTTTTGCTGTGGACTTGCCTCAACTAAAGCAGTATTAGATAAGATTTGATGGCCTGGTGGGCTGTGAATATTCCCTGTGTGAACGGGACAGCTGTCTCGCTCGTGCTGCAATGATGACGGATGGAGGGATGAGATGGCGAGACATATGGTAATGTGTATGTGTGGCAGAATCATAGTGCTCTGAAGTGGAAGTCAGCCATGACCACCCACACACACACACACACACACACACACACACACACACACACACACACACACACACACACACACACACTTTCTGATGCACCTATAGATCCCATTGGGTTTCATTCAGTTCAAAATAATGGACCATGACAGAAAATGTAGACTCATTCATCACTATTGTAATGACCGATTTATATCTATCGGGTTAAGCCTCTAGGCACCAGATATGCACAACAACGTCCGTAAACAACAATCCAAATTGGCTTGGACAGTTGTCTTACTTTGCATCCATAAAGAATGCCGCCGGGGAGCCGGTGAGACTACGTGTGCTCTGATGGACAGAAAGAAACAAACTGGCATAGGTGATGATCGTTTGATATCAGGAGAGCGTCACGTGAAGAGTAAGCGGTGGAGGAGGAGGAGGGTTTCCTCTAGCTCACTGCATAGATCCTGAAGCTGAGTAAGCCAAAAAGACCTGAGGCAAGTCATTTAGAGGCACTGATGTGAAGGAATGGAGAGAAAGAGAGGAAATTAAAGATGAATGAAAAGTGAGTTGGAGGAATATTACAGAATATTACACACAACAATGCATACGGTTTGTGTTCCTGTTAAAAATATACACTTATTAATATTTAGAAATACAATTTGGGTCTCAGTGTGTCTTCGCAAAAGACTGAAGATAGTATTATTGCAGAGGAATTTTGCCTTTGCGCTACCAATATTGCCAAAGACATTTTGAGAAAAAATAAACAACACATTTTTAAAATAAGTTTTGTAGTTTCTTTCTTTAAACAAAGCATTTTTTTCAGTGTACATAGTAAAGAAACAAATAACATTTTTACTTTTAAATGTAATTCTTTTTTTTTTTTTGGTGTCAAATGCTTTATATACAGTACTTTATATAATCGGCATCCCGCTATCCTCATATGTCACTTTGTAAACGAGCAAGAATGCACTTTTGCTCATGTTTAATCAGAAGAAGAATGAAAGATAGATCAGAATTTAACTGCTTGACTGATTACTATTTAGTTACTAATTAATTGCAAATATCATATATTTTTCACATGGCATCTGAAACTACAGTACATACTGTACTTTTTTCTAGTTTCAATAATTTTCCAAAAATTAGCTAGAAAAGTACAATAATTTTCCTCTGTACAATTGAACACTAAATATTTATCTACTATGTATTAGTTCAATTATTTATCACATTGATGTTGATTAGCATTCTGTATCATAGGGCTAATAACCTGGATGAAAAAGTCATATTGTTTATATGAAGAATATGTCTGTAAGGACATATTTAGTAATATTAATCTATTAATACTTATATTCTGAGTTTGTTAGGTATTTCACCAGAAGAACAGGGAAAATTGGTTTTACTGCAACATAAGTGGCGTTTCCATATCGGGAAGCTGCCAGTTTATAGCTTTTATGATGCAAATACTCATTTGTCACAAACATTCCACTACAAACAGTTCAAAGCATAATGTAATTACATACCACATTTACATTTATTTTTATATGCAAGATATCATAAATATTTTTTATATACAAGAAATAAAACACTTGAGGGTTTGCTGTAATTGGAAAATAATGCATTTTGTTAGTACTTGTCATGAACGTGGGATAAAACAGACCCAAATGCAGGATAGCAAAACAGAACAGGGATTTATTAACTAAAGGACACTAAACAGGACACAGACAAAGACAACAGTGGACAACAGTACAAAACAGTAAACCACAGTACAACTCAGTAGATTCCATGCTGCACAAGGCAATGCGGCACGGTTAAATAGACACAGGTAATTACAATAGGAAACAGGTGTGTGGAGACGGGAGGAGCAGACAAAGGCGGGGCAAACACGTGACGAGGAACATAACAAATGCACGTGGCCAAAGTCCGGGCTAAGTCCTGACAGTACTACAGTAATTAGATCAATTATTCTACTTTGCATTGCTGTTGATTATTTTCCTACGACAGCACGGCTTCGAGTGTTTTTTCCTGCGGTACAAAGTGAACATATTGCAGGTCTCAATAGTGTATCAGTATAACAACATAACTAGATCACAATATTGTTACGAATGGAGTTATTATTATAATTCCAAAGAAGCTGGCAAGCACTGGGCGATTTCCTTTAGAACAGTAGAAACGCTATGATGTTTTTGCCATGTTTTAAAGCCTAGCTTCCCACACTGTGGGCACACTGCCATTTTAATAATTCTAAACTAAAATGGATTTTGGGCTTGATGCCCAGTCTGGGCTGCAACCCTGAATTATTATTTTGGTCACTTTTCTTCTTTTTGATGAATATATACTGTACACTGAGCATGCAAGAGAGAGAGAGAGCAAGAGAGAGAGAGATCTGCCATATCATTAAAACCTCCAGTCTAATATCATAATTCTACTTGTTTCCCCAAAACAGTTCTGAGGCATGGACTCCACAAGACCTCTGAAGGTATCTATGGTAGCTAAGGTGCTATGGTATCTGGCAGCAAGCTGTTAGCAGCAGATCCTTCAAGTCTGTAAGTTATGAGGTGTATCCTCTATGGATCAGACTTGTTTGTCCAGCACATCCGACAGATACTCAATTGATACTCAAGCATTACCCTGCAGAAAGAGGCCTCTGCCATTAGGGAATACTGTTTCCATGAAGAAGAGTACTTGGTCTACAACAATATTTATGTAGCAGTGTGGTAGGTGCTAAATAGTATCCACATGGATGCCATGACCCAAGGTTTCTTATAGCAGGATCAGACCAGGCCACCATCTGCTATTGCTCCATGATCCAGTTTCATGCTCATATGCCCACTGTAGGCTCATTTTTTGGTGGGCATTGGGCAGCCTGGACATTCTGCCCAGTCTGTCGCTATGCAGCTCCATACACAGCAATCTGTGAAGCACTGTTTGTTCTGAATGTGTTATTTCAGCAGTTTTTACTACAGATCAGATCGGACCAGGTGGGCTAGCCTTAACTACCCACACGCATCAGTGATCCCTGGGTGCCCATGACCCTGTCACCAGGTTACTGGTTGTCCTTCTTTGGACAACTTTTGTTCAGTACTAACATTTTTACACTAGCCTATTTTTCATGCTTCCAACATAAAGTTAGAGAAATCACTGTTCACTTGCTGCCTAATATATAATATATATTTATATATAATACACACACACACACACACACACACACACACACTAATTACTTGACTTTTATTAATTCATGTAACTAAAAGGAGAGAAGCATAGAGAATGACCAAGCAAAGGAGTGATGTGAAAGGGCTGAATATAGCATAAAGACAGATATGTAACTATTTTAAACCCAGGATTTTCTTCCCTGCTCATCATGCTGGCTCAGAAGTGCAGATGAAGCTAGACAAGGAAATGAGCTGCTTTATCGCTATTCCTCTCGCACTTTCTCTCCATCTCTGGCTGTCTGTCTCACTTTTCCTCTTAATAAAGATACAGTTCTCTCTACAGATGCACTGCTCCAACTGCAAATGTTTGTAGATAATCAAATGAAGGTAGTGAACTTAGAATCTCATTTCTCACTTACACACAAAACTAATATTTACTTTAAATAGTCCACTGCATACATTATTGGAAAGTGCACTCATGCATGAAGCGCAATCTCCAGCATGTGTTCAGTAGAACACAATTTTCAGGTTATAATAGACTAAAGCTGATTCAGAGTCTGTAAAATATGTATTACAACCGTTTTTTGTTTATACCATGCTTCAATGGCTGTGTTTAATAAATTGACTTTAATCCAAGGCCCCAGGGCTTTAATAATAATAATAATAATAATAATAATAATAATAATAATAATAATAATAATAACCCTGAAAAATAATCCAGGTTCCAATCTGTTATACAGGAAACATACATATAAAACATTTCATTTAGGGTTTCCTGTTCCTTCTCTCCTTTCTTTAAATAATCACCTTGCACTGTACATACAATTGCCTTTTTTATCCACTGTACATACAACTGCATTTATTATATGTGTTCATGCCTTATCAATGCCATTCGGTTTGTACACTGTGGAGCTTCTGTACTAGAACAAATTCCTCGTATGTGAAAACATACTTGGCAATAAAGACCTTTCTGCTTCTGATTCTTATAAGTCTGCTAATGTTCAGCCATCTTTCGGGAAACCATGACACCAGTGTGTCATTACGTGAATGAAAGTTATTTGGTCAGGACAAAAAGATGCTGGAAAATAATTGCCATTCCAGCACAGAAGCACGGTGATCCACTATTAGCCTCCATCTGGTAGATAGAAAAAAAGATTAGATTAAAAAGAGCAAGCAATCCAGACATTTGACTGATACCGTGGGGCAAAAGGCAGCATCCATTCACAGCACAGACAAGTGCCAAGCTGACATGTCACCTTTTAAATGTTAACAGCGATGAGAACTGCATAATTAGCGGGAGCCAATTTGTAGACAACGCAACAGCCTGAAGCATGCAATGAAACCAGCCAATCATGGATAGCTACAATCAAAAGACTATTACGATATTAAAAGCTAACTGCTAAATTGGGTTGTGAGTATTGCTAGTAGTGACAGCTGGTCATGTTAGCCAGGGGAGTTGAAACCAAATATATCAATAGGATTGAGCAGGGCATTATATAAGATGGTGTTGATGTTTTTTTCTCATCTCCTAGCTTCGCAGAAAACTAGCAACAGTGTACAGGATCAGTCATAATACAGCTCGCATAATACATAATCAGTCATAATATAGCTTACAATACAGTCATAATTAAGGGCCTTGCTCAAGGGCCCAACCCTAGTAGGTTGGCAGAAGGACCCCCAGGCTTCTTTCCATTAACTTAGAGCCTTATCCAGGTACCCATCACTGCAGTAAACTGTGATTTTAATAAGCATAGAACTGTGTAGAAAGCACAAAGGCTTAGCAGTCTATTACCATAACTCATCCACCTCCAGATTTAAAGGATATGGGATAAACAATTACACATGCACGCAAAGTCTTAAAGTCTTAAAGTGTAAAGTGTCTTTTTTTCATGCTAAATGGAGGCCTAGGACGAGACTCTGGTTCTTTGAAGAAATTTTCAAAGGATCTGCACTAGGAATGTTTGTAATCCTTGTTTTTGTATTTGGCTGTAAATTCTTCATAAAATTGTGTTTACTGTTCAAAATACTTACAAAATTTTGATCACAAACACACACACACACACGCATGCACACACACACACACACACACACACACACAAAATCCTGTGCTAGATTTCTTCCAAAAAAGAAAAAAAAGAAAAAAGAAGAAGATATAAACTTTTTGTTCAACTTACAGTTCCATCATCTGCCATTGTGTAGTTTATCTTGACAACATGAGTTTGGTGTTGCTACGTTTACCTTCTCCACCAAAAAAAAGGTGAAAATGAAATTGGAATTATGAGATAAAAAGTCACAGCTGTGTAAAAATAACTTGTAATTAAGTGATAAAAGAAACTCGCCGTATAAACTCGCCAATATATACTTGCAATTCTGAGAATAAAAGTCAGTATTAAAATAACAATTATGAGATTAAAGTCAGTTGTGTGAAAATAACAAAATTTATGAGTTAAAATAACATCATAATAATGCTTAATATTAACATGCAGTTATCAAGGCAAGGGAAGGCACGTATTTTTATATAGCACGCTTCATACACAATGGTAATTCAAAGTGCTTTACATAGAATAAAATAAAATGATCATAAAAACAACAAATCACAACAATAAAACAAGGAATTTATGTTTTTTTTAAATGATTTTAAAATTGATTTAAAATAAAATTAAAACAATTAAAAAGAGGAAAAGGATTTTACATAGTGCAATCAGTTTGGACATAGCACATTGATCATTCAGAAAATGCACGGCTTAACAGATGAGTTTTGAGTCTAGATTTAAATGTGGCTAATGTTTTAGCACATCTGATCTCTTCTGGAAGCTGATTCCAACTGCGGGCAGCATAATAGCTAAAAGCAGATTCCTGTTGTTTGGTGTGAACCCTTGTTATTACTAACTGACTCTATCCTAATGATCTGAGTGTTCTGTGTGGTTTATATTCAGGGAGCATATCTGCATATGTATTTAGGTCCTAGGCCATTTAGTGATTTATAAACGAGTAAAAGAACTTTAAAATCAATTCTAAATATAACCGGAAGCCAGTGTAAGGACCTGAGGACTCGTGTGATATGCTCTGATTTGCTGGTTCTAGTCATGCAAAGAGTTGTGTTCAAAAAAAGTCACAATCATCATTCATTCACTCATTTTCTACCGTTTATCCGAACTACCTCGGGTCACGGGGAGCCTGTGCCTATCTCAGGCGTCATCGGGCATCAAGGCAGGATACACTCTGGATGGAGTGCCAACCCATCGCAGGGCACACACACACACTCTCTCATTCACTCACGCAATCACACACTACGGACAATTTTCCGGAGATGCCAATCAACCTACCATGCATGTCTTTGGACCGGGGGAGGAAACCGGAGTACCTGGAGGAAACCCCCGAGGCACAGGGAGAACATGCAAACTCCACACACACAAGGCAGAGGCAGGAATCAAACCCCCAACCCTGGAGGTGTGAGGCGAACGTGCTAACCACTAAGCCACCGTGCCCCCCGAAACATATTATTAAACTTATTAATTACGATAGAGGCCAAAACACACACAGAAACTTCACAAAGTCACAGCAACTTAAATAAGGGTGTTGATGTTGATGAGCATTAAGACATGTTACATGTTGGGGCTGATGGGAAATTTGGGAGAGACCATGATAAAATAATTGAAAGACACAATTGTAAGGAAAAAATATAGACAAAAATGCTTAGCATAAATGTGTTAATGTGGACAAGAAATAACAAGTGACATCAGTATGTCACTCCTCAATATCAGAACATCAAATGCTGTTGAGCTCTACACAGTGTCTGTAGTGGGATCTTTACAGGGTTACAAGATCTTCAGCTTGATAGCTGATGGAGGCGAGATCCATTGCCCTCCGGTAGATCTCATAATTGGACAAGTGCTGAAACCCCACATGGACAAATGAAATATCTTTCTGAAAGACTATAAATTTGATTTGACCTGAAACCTACATCTGAACAAGTGCTGAGCCTCGATATGGGAGAATTCCATCTCAATCTGAAACACGATCAATTGGATCTGACCTGAAACTTACACCTTTTTTTGATAGACAGAAAAGTGAACATGAAGAAAGCAAGATGGGGAAAAGAAAGGAGGGGGAGAGATAGACTATTGACGTTAACAGCTGGGTAATGATGAATTGTTAGGATGGATAGATGTGTAGTCATAACTGTCATTCTTAATCACTGTTCTTGACAGCGTTATAAACCACTCTGTATTGAGAATTACACACAGCGATGCTGTGCAGGAGTACATTAAGGAAAATAAAACATCTATGCTTTAATATTTTTTGTTTGAGACACAAAGTCAATAGATTTTTAAGGACACAAATTGTACCCACACAAAACACAAAGGTGATGGGCATTAATTAATAAGTACAGCATCAGTACTGCATCATCCCTATGCACCGTTATAACAAGCTCCACTTTTCTGGGAAGACTTTCCACCACAGGTTGGACTGTGTGTGGCTGTGTGTTCATTCAGCTACAAGAGCATTAGTGAGATCCGACACTGATGTGGCAGACTGTAAATAAGTTCAGGGACATGTGTAAGTGGAGTCATATGTAAATTTATTCCTTCTTATTTGCGATATTTGTGAGTTTTTGAGTTTTTTGTACACTTGAAGTCATGTTCTGTTCTTGTGTTAAGTCCTAATTCTCCCTGTTGCGCTTGTGTTTTTCTGTTGTGTGCTGACACTCATAATCCCCAAGGGGAATGACAAAAAACTCCACTCTATTCTATTCTACTCTTATCTACACTACTCCACTTTTCTGTGCTTATGTATTGTATTCTACTCATTTACAGCATTTAGCAGATGCCCTTATCCAGAGCAACTTACATTTTTTTTTTATCTCATTTTTATACAACTGAGCGATTGAGGGTTAAGGGCCTTGCTCAGGGGCGCAGCAGTGGCAGCTTGGTGGACGTAAGAAACAAACTCCCAACCTTCCGATTGGTAGCCCAACACCTTAACCACAGGCTACCACATCCCTTACTCCACTCTACTTTACTGTATTCCATTCTACTCTAATTTACACTAATCTAGTCTTCTGTATTCTACTGTATTCTATTCCTCTGTATTCTAGTCTACTCTAATCTACACTAATCTACCTTTCTATATTCTAGTCTTCTGTATTCTATTTTACTCTATTCCTCTGTATTCTATTCTACTCTAATCTACACTAATCTACTTTTTCTATATTCTAGTCTTCTGTATTCTATTCTACTCTATTCTTCTGTATTCTAATCCATTCCACTTTTCTGTATGCTATTCTAATCCAATCTATGCTACTCTACTTTACTATATTCTACTCTTCTGTGTTCTATTCTACTCTATTATTCTGTAATATACTTTTCTGTATTCTACTCTATTCTATGCTGCTGTAATCTACACTACTCGCATGGATTCTACTCTATGCTGTCCTACTCTTTTGTATTCTACTCAATTCTACACTTTGCTACTTTACTCTTGTGTAGTTCTACTTCCTTCTACTCTTCTGTATTCCATTCTACTCTGTTTTTCTCTACTCTTCTCTACATAATGCAGTTTTTAATGTGCTTCTGCACCACACAGAATCCTTAAATACATTGTTTGTTTGACTGTATATTTATAATCACACCCTCCATTGTCACCCATATGAGGATGAGGTTCCCCTTTGAGTTTGGTTCCTCTCAAGGTTTCTTCCTTTACCAATTTAAGGGAGTTTTTCCTTGCCACTGCTGCCTGAGTCACCGCAGACTTGCTCATTGGTGATATATATATATATATATATATATATATATATATATATATATATATATATATATATATATATATATATATACACACATTGTGAACTAAATATATCTAATAATAATCTTGAATTTTTTATTATATTAATTCTTTATATTATTCCTTATGTTTACCTTCTGTTTTATGTTTATGTTCTGTAAAGCTGCTTTGAGACAATGTCTACTGTAAAAAGCGCTATACAAATAAACTTGAATTGAATTGAATTGAATTGTGGTTAAATTGTTCTTTTACATCACTGCACTGCATCATGTTTCTTAAGTGTTTTTTTTTGTTTATCACATGTTTAAACGAGCCTGAAAATCAGTCACCTGGCTGTGGTTCTTTGGCTCACTGGGATTTCCTAATGGCCATGTTGAATTTTTATATTTAGTGGCTATTTGTGGGCTGTTTTTTCTGCCTCCAAATGTCCTCTAATATCCGTCCTTTAATATGGATACAGTTGTTTTCTCATTGGATTAGAAAATGTTGAATATTAAACACTGGGTTTCAAAGATGATTAAATAGCAGGTTTTCAGAGAGAACAAGGTTATGGCTTTTTCCTAAAGTATTTATGTGCTAGTTACAAACATTTATGTTTCCAGTGAAGGCAGCTTTACTATTTAACGCTGCATTATGTAAAGATTCATGCAGTCCTTGATTTGGATTTTAAAGGCTACATAAAATTTCAATGTCTTTACATAGCTATTTCACAACATAAGAGAGGGAGAATTACTGAGTGAGTGAGTGAGTGAGTAAGTGAGAGAGACAGTGAGAGACCCTCAGTGATCATGTCTCCATTGTTTGAGACTGTATGAGTATGTTATCACTATGCATTTACTAAATATTATGTTCCTGGATGAAATATCCACTCGCTTTTGTACCTGGGATATGCCACCATTTTCTGAAGCACTATGTACACCTTACACAAAAAGATATTTTCCGTAGCCTATATATTGAAAAAAATTCTTTTTTTTAATTTTTTTTTTTTATTTTACAATCACAAAACCTTGTGCGAACCAAATCTAGCTGGTAGTCTTGTTTCCTTTAGATGTAACTTGCATAAGTGGTTGGTAAATAAACCCATATAGCCCATAGCTGTTCTTGTTAAATATTTTTAAGCATCAAACAACCACTCATTATAACCGTGGTGAGCAGAAAAGCATCACAGGGTGCAACAAACACCAATCCCTAAGGCTGCTACAACAGCAGAAGTCTGTTTTTACTTCTGTCTGCTTAAAGTATAAGCGTACAGTGGATTCAGGGCACTGAAACCAGACAGATTGGAAAAAGGCAAGGCAATGTTTATCTAGAATGGTGCTAATTTACTTTCAGAGCTTAGGTTAATAGTGGTCATAAGTAATGTGCTGAAAATATGTAGAACATTTGGTTATTTGATTTTTGGCCTTCAAGGGTTTACAAACTGTTTATGTGGCCCAGGAAAAAATTAGAGTTTGAAATCTGTTATACCACTTAATAGTCCTAACATCAATTAAAGTAATACAATTGTACAATTATTCTGGATTCTTCTGGTGTAAAATTCTATAAATGTAATGCAATGTATACACCCAAAAAAAAAAAAACCCAAAAAACAAAACAAAACAAAAAAACACCCGAAAAACTGACTCATAAATTGACTCAGTTAACTGAATCAGTAGTTAACTAAATAAACGTTTGAGGGTTTGACATAAACCTTTCACAAGTCACCGAGGATTAATAAATATTTATATCTTCAAATGACCAGAATTCCTTCATCACACATGGTGTTTAGAATTGATTCATTTTTTGAAAATGTATTTATTTCAAGTAACGTCATTTCCTTCAGTATCAAGAAGTATAAATGAAATATGAAATGCTTTATGAGTAAACTAATAGGAGAGAGAGAGAGAGAGAGAGAGAGAGAGAGAGAGAGAGAGAGAGAGAGAGATTTTTGCACATGCTTTTATGGCTTGCCTAAATTTGTTTGAAAGGAATTAAAAAAATTCATAGAATGCATTGACTGTGTCTTAGATGCAATTAATGTTCACCACATTGTAACAATCACTGTGTTTGTGTGTGTGTGTGTGTGTGTGTGTGTAGGATATCAAAGAATAGGCTTATTAACGTACTGATAACTTTTAATCTTTAATGCTGTAATAGGCCAATGCATTAAAAATTCGATCCAAAAGAAGCTTATTTGAGACAATCCCAGCGTATCATTCAGAATATTGATAGACCAATGAATGGAAATGTTTTATAGTTACTGCCTGAGATTCAGTTGTTAACTTTTTTAGTTTCCTAGAAAAGATGCTCCGTTTTCACTTCCCATATCCGACATTACCCATAAGTTTGTTTCTGATTGGTGGTAATATTTAATTAAACTTTATTTGTTATTTATTAATTACACATATACAAGAAATAGAATTGTTACATTTAGAAATATATTTGTTTATCCACAATAAACAAGCCACAGGTTACAGTGACAAGGAAAATCCTTGAGATGATAAGAACATGAAACTTTGAAAAGAACCAGACTCAAAAGGAAGTCATCTTCATCTGGGTGACACTGCAAAAAAAAAAATAATAAATAAAAAAATTTAAAAAAAAAAATAAAAATCATATGTTTCCATTAAGGTCAATTTGAAGTTGGGTCTTAAGCTAGATTAATTTCAATAATTTTTAGCTTCCATCTTCTATTCATTTGTTGCCACTTGATCACAATGAATTCCATTAATCATGCACATTTTAAAGATGGGTTTAAAAAATACAAAGTAGAAAAATACAATGAACAAATGTCTCGTCTCTCATTTTCTTTCCCCTTTCTCTCATATTAAAATGTCTGTTTAAATATGTTGAATTGAATTCAGAAGCATTAGGGCTCATGGTCAAATTAAGATTGAGGACTAATCTTTCTTTATCTCTGTCTTCGCAGATGGAGACCTTTTCTACTATTAATTGGTTTAGGCCAAATCACTTAGGAAGACTTTGAAGTTTAAGTGGATAATGAGGCATTTGCTTCACAATGCAGAATTAATTCTTTGTTGTGGTTTTGCAATTTAAATTTGGATGTCTTTATTGGCCTTATAATTGGTGCATGGATGGATGTTTTAGATTTACCCATGAGTACATTTTGATTATATTCAACTCTAATTCAGTAACTGGCGAACGCTGTATGTAGCATATATGAAGACTATCCGGTGTCACTCAGATAAGGATGCCTTCCCTTTTGAGTCTTATCTCAGGGAGGTTTATCATGCCACCATCACCCCTGATTTGCTCGTTAGTGATAAACTGAATGGTACATTTATACATTTATTTTTACATTTATATCCTGAATGTATGTATATGTTTCTCTAAAGCTACTTCATACATACAGTATATGCAAGTTAGTGGGTGTTGTAAGACAAATCCAAAAAAGTCCAGGCTCTAGTCCAGGTGTTGTCCTGGTTGAGGGCCTGAATGTCCTGCACGTAAGAAGCTCCTCCTTCTTGCAAGTATTATACATACTGTACATTTTCTACATGATGTAGACCAAGATGGCGGCGTGAGCGCATCGTGAGGCTCAGTGCCTCTTCAGATTTCGCAATTTTGCGGTAATCTTCTTCATACTGTAAATACTGCACATCTTGCACATCTTGCACATCTTGCATTTCTGGTTACTTATTGCAACTAACTGCATTTCGTTGCCTTGTACTTGTGTAATGTCAATTAAGTTGAATTTAGTCTAATCTACCATACAAGTATTCATTCATTCATTCACTCATTTTCTACCGCTTATCCGAACTTCTCGGGTCACGGGGAGCCTGTGCCTATCTCAGGCGTCATCGGGCATCAAGGCAGGATACACCCTGGATGGAGTGGCAACCCATCGCAGGGCACACACACACACACACACACACACACACACACACACATACACACTCTCATTCACTCACACAATCACACACTACGGACAATTTTTCCAGAGATGCCAATCAACCTACCATGCATGTCTTTGGACCGGGGGAGGAAACCAGAGTACCTGGAGGAAACCCCCGAGGCACGGGAAGAACATGCAAACTCCACACACACAAGGCGGAGGCGGGAATCGAACCCCCAACCCTGGAGGTGTGAGGCAAACGTGCTTATCACTAAGCCACCATGCCCCCCATACAAGTATCTATTATATAAAAATAAATAACTAAAAATTAAATGGATAAATATATAAATTACTATCAGTAATTTTTGTTAGTAATTTTGACACACTGCCTGATTAACATTGTTTTCTGTTTTTACGATCGAAACAAAGATTTCTGAGCTAAACTTGTACTGTAGCCTTGCATGTACAGTATATGCGCTCCATGCTAGCCTAATGCTGTATAGGGTTTGTAATCTAATACAGGAGACATTTCTATTTAAGATATTACGAAGAATAACGGATAAGTGATGTGCCTGCTTCAGGAAATTAAAAGTAGCCTGGCAACTTGCCATCGTCTTATTACGGCAATGGCATTTGAGTCGATACAAAGGCTTCTATTTTGGGTGCACTGTTTTATCAATTACTCCACTAAAGAGCTTCTTGCTTCTACTCAGTCATACTTTCACTGATCAATTTTTATACCTGCTGCCATTAACTCTTCACTCTCTTGAGGTTTGCTTAGTGTAGATGGTGTTTAATAAAAGACTCAGCAGTCTATTTTTTATTTCTGTAGTAGTTTAATATAATACGAGCTGCAATTTCTTGCTTATTACATAGAAACTATTCTAAACATATCAAGCATTATGTACCTCAAGAATTTTGACATACCTCTGCATGGTTTAGTTTCTGCTTATTCCTATTTGCTCTTCTTCCCCATCAGAAGATGTACTGTATATATAATATACAGTGTAATACTAGAACTCCTTTCACAAGATTCCCCCAAAAACGTGTAACGTGCCCCTGTTTTGATGTTCATTGAATTTCTTCATCAGGTCACACTCCACAGTGGTGGTTACTGACTCACATGAAAGTAGACACTCAGGGTTTTATGTAGTTTTATTTTTTCATAAGTTTTTGAGAAAATGTTTAGATCTTCAAAGTAAATACTCATTTCTGCTCTCCGAATTGATGCTTTTTCATAAACTCCTACAATTTAAATGTTATCTTCAAACACTTAGGTTCTCACAGAAACTGGTCTGGTGGCGATAAACAATGACATTTTTTATACTGAGCGAAAATGTCAAGTCGGTTTCCATTCCACAAGGTTGTTGCCAACTTTTATTTTGGTTATATTGCAAGTATTTTATTAGGAAAAAAAACAACTCGCTATCACTAAAAGTTGTACTTAGTCCTTAACGCCACTTCCTACTCATTCTCTGTACATGAAGCCATGACTACCAGAATTAAAGTTCATGCTTGCTAACCTTCCAAATAACTATTTTCAATGGAATAATTGTAAGAATACATAATAAGCATGCATCATTTAAAAAAGAGAGTTATTTATTATATGTATCCAGGTCATGCCTCATTAGGTAGATTGCAAGCGCTGTTTGTCTCATTATTTTAAGTCGTATATGGCATAAAATGTATTTGTTACCACACTCATTGATCCAAACAGATAATACTAGCAATAATCACATTACATGTCCAGGAAAAATATAGGCAATTTGTCATTCAGCTGCATTTCCTTCGAGGTTAGCAGGTTTCTCTGTGTTGAAATGGTAGCTCTCATGATTAATCTGAGAGCTAATCTAATTTAATTTTTTTCATTCTTTTTTTGCTTCTGGTGACTTTAACACTGCATTATGCTATGGCTGATACATGTGCAGAAAATGGAGTCTAGGAATCATGTCATGAAACATGGGGACATCTGGGTCACAGTACAGGCAGATCAATTACATGGATAGAATAAACTATGGGATGAATGTAAACTAAAACACAATCATGATTAGGTAACGTATAAAGTATTAGCAATCAGAATGGTAGCTTACTCAGATTAAAAAGCCTTCATGTTAACACCTCAGTCTCTCAGATTGATCCGAATGAAATGAAATTAGTGGTGTGGAAGCCTTTATTATCATCACATACACATTATTCCACAGCACAGTAGAATTCTTTTCTTTACATATCCCACCAGAGGAGATTGTTATTGGAGCGCAGGGGCAGCTATGAAACAGCACCCCCAGAGCAGAGAAGGTTAGGAGCCTTGCAAAATTCCCCAACAGTGGCAGGTTGACAACCTTCCAATCAGCAACCCAGAGCCTTAAACACTTAATCCCTTAATCCCAGAGCCTTAATCCCATTTTATTAGGAAACTTGTGTCAGAGCAAAGGGTCAGCCACTGTGTGGCACCCCGGAGCAGTTATAGTTAGGGGCCTTACTCAGGGACCCGGCAATGGTAGCTTTGCAGTTCAGAGGCTTAAACCCCGACCTTCTGATCAGTGAACCAGCGCCTTAACCACTGAGCCACCCCTTCCACAAATTTCCATCAGATTTCTACAACATTTGTCAGACTGTATATTTATAAATCACACCCTCCAGTGTCACCCATATGAGGATGAGGTTCCCCTTTGAGTCTGGTTCCTCTCAAGGTTTCTTCCTTTACCATCTAAGGGAGTTTTTCCTTGCCACTGCTGCCTGAGTCACCTCAGACTTGCTCATTGGGGATAAATACATACATTTAAATATATCTAATATTAATCTTGAATTTTGTATTCTATTAATCTTTATATTATTCTTTATATAAACCTTTTGTTCTATGTTTATGTTCTGTAAAGCTGCTTTGAGACAATGTCAACTGTAAAAAATGCTATACAAATAAACTTGAATTGAATTGAATTAAATTTCTATAGATTTGGAATAATCCTGCAAACAGAAAAAAAAATATCCATGTAAACACTTGAATCTGACTCTTTTTTTCAGTCATCTCAGTGCCTATCCTTATCTATGTCTTATGTTTTACATCTTACTGTCAAACAGGCGTGGGATTAATATGATTAAGCCAGACAGGATATTGGTACATGTGGGTAATATTTATTTAAGGAAATAATGTTAACCCAGGGGGCACGGTGGCTTAGTGTTTAGCACGTTCGCCTCACACCTCCAGGGTTGTGGGTTCGATTCCCGCCTCCGCCTTGTGTGTGTGGTGTTTGCATGTTCTCCCCGTGCCTCTGGGGTTTCCTCCGGGTACTCCGGTTTCCTCCCACGGTCCAAAGACATGCATGGTAGGTTGATTGGCATCTCTGGAAAAATTGTCCGTAGTGTGTCAGTGCGTGAGTGAATGAGAGTGTGTGTGCCCTGCAGTGGGTTGGCACTCCATCCAGGGTGTACAGTATCCTGCCTTGATGCCCAATGACGCCTGAGATAGGCACAGGCTCCCCGTAACCCGAGGTAGTTCGGATAAGCGGTAGAAGATGAATGAATGAATGAATGTTAACCCAGTTTTATATTTGGCAGTAAGGCAAAAAACATTTACTAACACATTTGGTGTCATGTCCATAGTGTCTCTGCCTGCTGTTCTCTGTTCTCTGTTATTGTGACAACTGATGATTTTCACTTGTGCAGTAGTTTTGGATGAAATATATGTAATGTAATTTAAATATGTGAATTGGATTGCACTGTTTGAGATACACATAAACAGTGCTTTCACATTAAAGCATTAAAGGACAAAGACATTCTTGGGGTGAGACAGGTTGAAATCCAAAACAAAGGCACATGAATATAAAAAAAAAAAAAAAACTAAAAATGAAGACACAGGCAGAGTGTTTCAAACTGAGAACCATGCAGCATTACACATTTGTGACAGTTATCTGAACACTACAAATGTTAGTCAGCGTACCGCAAATTAAAGCTCCAGTGTTCATTTTGCTATGTTTCATTTAGTGTACATGCTAAACATCTTTCTCTGGTTCCATTGCTGAAGGTTCTCTGAGGAATACGTGTCTGTAGCAGTGACATAGTGAGGGCGCGAGAGACATGTGTGTTCACATCAGGCTCAATCACACCGTGCTACACTTGTGCTCATGGGAAAATCTGGTTTCAGAATGAATGATGTCAGTTGGTTTGCATTGTTACACCGTTTCTTGTTCCTATTTATTATCTTTTGTCTGTTGTCTTGTACTTGTTTGTTTTAAGTTAGGATTTACAACCAAAGACCCAATTTGGTCCAAGATTAGTGGAAAACCACAAATTATGCCTGGTGTATCATTGTACTGGGCCTTCTTTGCTAATGCTGTTTATCAGACATGATCTAATTGCCTCTAATTGCATATCCGCCTCTAATTATTTAACCCTTTTTGTGGGATGTTGAAGTCATTTATTACACAAGGCATGTGCATGGTTTAGTTTCTGCTTATTCCTTTTTGCCAAGTGCTCAGAGGAAATCCACTAATTATTGCTTTATTTTGGGTGTTCTCTAGACCTTACATTTTCTTTATTTTGAAAAAAAAAAAAATAAATAAATAAATAAATAAAATAAGATTATTAAGTGTGTAACGCAAAACTGGTATAAAATGATTGCTACTATTTTCACAGTAAGCTTATTTTATTTTAGAGGCTAGATTTCAAAGTTCATAGCATGCAGATGAAAGAAAAAGAACATCCGTGACATCTGGGTTTGAACATCTGATCATATGACTACTTTCTAAAATAGTTTTGTCCAACTTAAGGAAAAAAAAATAAGACGACAACAACGTCAGAATTTGTGCTTAATGTGAACAATCTGTTCATCATAAAACCGGCACAGCCTAAGAATAAGACACGTCCAACAGTACGACACTCAAGCCAGAAAACAAACTGGCTGTCAGTCACATGAGTGATATGGCAGCTTACAGCTGTCACTCTACCTCCACTGCAGTTTCACCTTGTGTCGCGACTAGCATTGCCATCTGACATCACCTGACAACTGGCGTTGCACCATTTCCTGGCAGCTCACAATGCAATATCCCGTGTGCACACAAAGATATCTAAAGCAGTAAGCACAATGATTGCTGTACTAATACTGTTCGCCCGACTAATGACTGGAATCTGCAACGTAGTGCATTTCTGGGTCTGGTTTTTTCCTGGTCTTTGGAGAATGTTCTCCATCAGTGGCAGGGCTCAGAGGAGCTGTGTGCGAAAACAAGGACCTAATTAAGGAAGCAGAACGTGACTAGGTGTTAGTCAGTGAGTCTACTCAGAGTGGCTTTTAAGTGTGTGTGTGTGTGTGTGTGTGTGTGTGTGTGTGCGTGTTTTATAGAGAACACAGAAGCGCAGAAGTGCCTCCTTTGAGTTAAAAGGAAGAAAATTGCTGTCATGAGGCAGTGAAAGTTAAGAGTTTACAACTTGAATAAAATCGCATGTCTTATTCGCTCTGAATCTTTTCTCTTCATTACTCTATATAAATCAGCACTTCTATAAAAATGACAGTCAAGTGTGAAACTGACCTCAGTGTGAGAAAACGCAATAGCTATCCTATACTCCCGCACCATTTTAGTTTAATCCAATTTTTTTTTTTACTTGTACTGCGGTGTTCTATTTTGTTTGCAGAATGGAAATTGACTTACAGTATGGGATATATTCAATCAGCGTATATATAAGCTATATATATATATATAAACATTTCTGTGACAATATTACCTCTAGTAGGCTAGGTAATAAAAAAAACTTATTACAAACTACAATTTCTTCAAGCCATTTTTGGCATCTGGAACAAAGTGTTTTCTGGTCACATAGTAATTGTTCCTGCTCTGAATTGGTGAAAGAAATCCACTGAGACAAAGAAAATGTTTCTAAGTTTCTGATTTTAAGTCACAAAAAGGTCATTCAAATGTCACATCCTGTTACGCACAATTAATCGTTGATTTACAAGGAACTAAAGGTTCCACTGACAGAAAACATGGTGGCTTGTTGCTGAGGCTTTGAGTGTTAATGACACGACTACAATACAATGTGTATTCAATATCTATGGAAGGAATCTCTACTGACTTGCGTTGTTCTTCTTCTTCTTTCGGCTTTTCCCTTCAGGGGTCGCCACAGCGAATCATCTCTCTCCACCTATCCCTATCTTCTTCATCCTCAATACTTGCACCCACTAGCTTCATTTCCTCATTAATTACATCCATATACCTCCTCTTTGTCCTTTCTCTTTGCCTCCTGCCTGGCAGCTCCATGTCCAACATTCTCCTACCAGTCTACTCACTCTCCTTAATCTTAATCTGGCCTCCCTAACTTTGTCCCCCAAACGTCCAACATGAGCTGTCCCTCTTGCGTTACTATACTGTAAATGGGTAAAATAAAATGTGTAATAAATGTATTAAAAAAGGCTTTATAAACAGGCAAATTGCTGCAATAAGGACAATAATTATAACAATAAAAAAAAACTCTGTAGTGATAACTGTGCTTCAGAGAACAAACTGATAAATATTACAACATTTATTTTACAGTCTGCTCTACAGGCATGGTGTTTTTAATATTTTTTTATTTAGGATTTGGCCGTGCATACTGTAATTCGTAGCATGGGATTTTAGACTTCACTGGCACTAGGCATAATGAAGAGAGAGAGAGAGTGTGTGTGTGTGTATGTGTGTGAGTGTGTAAGTTTATCTTCAGCTCTGGCCATGCTGCTTCTGCTGCACACAGCCAGATAGTGTTTGATTCACTTGACTGGCTAAAACGGAGGCCTGGGAGGGCCCAGATACACCCATGGGGAAACAAGAAAGTGGGTACACACTCAATATTTTGTTGCTTTGTTGTTGTTTGTGTACGAATGATTTTCCTATGTTGTTCTCGGTGGTCTTTGTAGAAGAATGTCAATAGAGCTAGAACAACTTCAATACAAAGACAAAGCAACTTTTTTTTTGCCGTTTTTCTTTACAAAACATTGTTCAAGAATAATGTCAAGAATTGCTGAGTAGAAGTATAGAAATTTTCTTTCTCCACCATACAGTACCAAAATGACAACATAGCCATCTAAAGAATATAAATGACGTCTTAAATCTGGTCTTTTAATAAAAATTTTGAAAATTAAAAATGGCCTGTCAAAATTTCTATAAAGGTCCTCAGACAGTCTCTGGCTTTTTTTTTTTTCTTCTTTCTCTTGTATGATTTCTGAAGGATAAGGCAACATCATGCTCTTTGGTGGTTTTTCATTAGTTTCCATAGAAATTCATTCATTCATTCATTCATTTTCTACCGCTTATCCGAACTACCTCGGGTCACGGGGAGCCTCTCAGGTGTCATTGGGCATCAAGGCAGGATACACCCTGGACGGAGTGCCAACCCATCACAGGGCACACACACACACACTCATTCACTCACGCACTCACACGCTACGGACAATTTTCCAGAGATGCCAATCAACCTACCATGCATGTCTTTGGACCAGGGGAGGAAACCGGAGTACCCGGAGGAAACCCTGAGGCACGGGGAGAACATGCAAACTACACACACACAAGGCGGAGGCGGGAATCGAACCCCCAACCCTGGAGGTGTGAGGCGAACGTGCTAACCACTAAGCCACCGTGCCCCCTTTCCATAGAAATATTTTCTTAAAATCTTAAATTGAAACCTTGCAAACAAACCTATGTGCAAGTAAGGTTTAAGAAAAGAAAAAAACATGCATTGTGCTGAATTGGTTTAACTACAATTACTGGAAGGATAAAAGAGAAAAATGAGCATGAAGAATTTGTCTTCTGAGGTCTGTTGAGTGGTTTTGCTCTTCATCTTTGAATACTTGTTAAATAAACGTAGTGTTTAAATGGATCGATCCATCCATAAACATGACTGTAATGTAAGCAACTGTTAATATTTTCTAATAGGAGATCACTGGAAGTTTTTTCCCCTCACACATGTGTGTGTGTGAAAATCTCAAAAATCTGAAAATTCTCTTAAATCTCTTAAACTAGCCTGACACTAAAATGTCACTAAGTCAAAATCACAGAACGCACATCTTTTCTTCATTCTGATGTTTGATGTAAATATCAAGTGACATTTTTGACTTGAATCTGCATGAATTTATGAACTGCAGAAAATCAGGCAGCCTGTGTTTCTCCCTATCGCATGTAGGGTAGCTTCAGGTCTGGGTGCGTATAATTAAAATTCCAACTGATAAGTGCTCGCATTTCACCCTAACAAGCAGTCGAAGTTACATCGATTTTAATTAGGAGACCTGCAGGCAGAGTTTAACTTGTTACTTTATGGCAGAGCAGCCAGCAAAAAAAAGTCGAATCTGAATGCCCTGACAAGCCTTTTTGTCATTTGTAGAACAAAAGAATTGTACAGAAATTTACACAACTAGATCTAATATTCTGTACTGTTCCAGATGTAATATTTAACATGCTTGGAGCTTTATGGGCTGGTACATGGGGTCATAAGGGAGAGCAAAAATAATGTGTACATGACTTTGGCTTGATATAATAACTGAAAACAATGTTCCCAACATGATGTAGCCCGATTTATTTTTTCTTTTAAATTAGTGATTTGATTTGTCAGATCTATTGGAGTATCCTTCTAGTGCAATGGGATGCATTGGTCGCTCCTTAAAAATCTCATAATGCACTGAGAAATCCAGGACACATCAATCTTTACTGTGTTTCATTACAGGAAATGAGGTGATATTTTCTGAAACCTCTAAGCTTGGAAAAAAAAAAGTTAGTTGACTTTGTTTATTAACGTAATTAGCTTGTTATCTTTGTTGTAGCGATTACTATCTAGATATGGTTTATTTGAGTCTAAAAACATTGGTGTTTAATGAAAAAAAAAAAGCTACCCTACGATGCTGTTTGAAGTACATTTCATCCATCTGTTCTCTACTCCAGTTATCCTGTTGGGTCTCTATAGGGGGCATGGAACCTATCCCACGAGACTTGGGGCACAGGGCAGGGTACACACTGGAAAGGATATCATTCAATCACAAAGCGTAACTGCGCACACACACTCACACACTCACACACTCACACACTACGGACAATGTAGTGACGCCAGTCAACCTACCCTGTATGTCTTTGGCCTGGGGAGGCACAGGGAGGAAAACAAACACCACACATATGGCAAAGGTGGGAATCGAACCCCCAACCCTAGAGACGTGAGTCAAACACGCTAACCAATATTTTTCCTAACATACTTAAAACTTTGTCAAAGATATCGGCCTGCCTGTTGTTGAACACCAATGCGGAGTCATGTCTTTGGAAACTGAATCATCGGCGTCCCACTGCGTATTGACTCAGACTTCTTATCAGTGTCCAAAGTCTTGTATGTGATATAGTGATTCATGACTTAGGGAGCTACGGCTCTAATTGAGACATGTTATACAAGTAAAATCTAGTGTTTGGGTGGAGCTTCAGTAATGCAATAAATGCTTTAAGGGAGACTCTTTCTACATGCTTGTACAAGTCTGTGTGTGTGTATAAGTAATAGATAAGTGGTTCATTTTTAATGAGGTATTTTCCTCCACCACTTGCTCCTTCCTGCAGCAATCAGGCCAGATAGTCTAGACTCGCTGAGCTATGACCTCACTGAAGTATTTTTCTCTGTGCTGTTTTGCAGGTCAATAGCTTTTAATTCTAATCTTAAATCAGCTTTGCAGTCCGTCATAACAGATAAGGCGAGAGCTATGGGGGAAAACAGGGTTTTCTTCATTTATATAGTAAAGCCATTATGTTTTTGGCTGTGTAATAAACAATGCAGTTGCTCAGCTGTTTTTTTTCAACTATTTCTTTGTGTAGCAAGGTCCTCGCTGTGATACTGAAAGTCTAATCACATTTGGATCTTAATCAGTGCCAAGTGGCAGATCATCTGGCGTGAGTGTGTTCACTGGCTCGTCATCTAGCTTTACGTGTTTGTGTACATTGTACTGATTAATTCCAGATGGCACTTCCTGTCAGGCGCCCAAGTGACATATTAAGGTTATAAATCATAGGGATTATGATAGGCAAGAATTCACTCTGTCCATTCAGAACGTTTTAGACAAGTAGCCTGGTAGTACAGTGTCATTCCTTTGTTATGTCTAATACCCAATGTCAAGCTGTTGTTTTAGATATGAAAACATGAAAAAAACATGCAGTGAAGGCATTGTGAAATCTGTGTGATAATAATTTCTTGTAAAATGTATTGGTGAGGGGTCACGGTGGCTTAGTGGTTAGCACGTTCGCTCACACCTCCAGGGTCGGTGTTCAATTCCCGCCTCTGCCTTGTGTGTGTGGAGTTTGCATGTTCTCCCCGTGCCTCGGGGGTTTCCTCCGGGTACTCCGGTTTCCTCCCCCGGTCCAAAGACATGCATGGTAGGTTGATTGGCATCTCTGGAAAATTGTCCCGATTGTGTGAGTGAATGAGAGTGTGTGTGTGTGTGCCCTGCGATGGGTTGGCACTCCGTCCAGGGTGTATCCTGCCTTGATGCCCGATGACGCCTGAGATAGGCACAGGCTCCCCGTGACCCGAGGTAGTTCAGATAAGCGGTAGAAGATGAATGAATGAATGAATGTATTGGTGATTTTCATGGCAATTTTTTACAGCTTTGGTTTGTTCTCATTTAAAAATAATACATCAATAAATACAATTTACTGATCCTACGCTGGCTGTGCTTGAAGGTGTCAGGATTCGGTTGAGGATGCAAGTGCAGGTATACAATCATCCTTATTGTTGAAGCAAAATCCGGTAAGGGTCAAACAGCATGAGCCGGAGCAGGAGATATGAAAAAATCTTGAACGCAAACCAGAAAGACTAATAACGATAAAAAAACTCTTTACAACCAGAGCAAAAAGACACAAAGCAAATACTTCACAAATATGTGTGAAAGTGTGCGGTGAAGGTAATTTAGTCCAGATGTGTGTAATCAGTAGTCTGGTGAGTGTAAAGGTGAGAGGAGAGGAGAGTCTGGGTGATGTCGTCCTCTGTGGCCATGTTCGTAGGCAGCGCTGAATACTGGGAAGTGCACGGCTTTGACATGACATATGGACACCACTTTAATAACTAACGCTATAAAATGTGTCTATCGGAGTGTCAAAGTGAGAGTACTCGCTTTACTTTTGCTATAGAAACAGTGTCATTATTGTGTCATCTGTCTGTCACAAGGGTGTCAAGAGAATTAGAAAGGGTTTGGGCTTTATTTTAGAAATTGAATAAAAGAAAAACATATCGAGTCATGTCTGTTATAGAGTGTAGAGATTTACAAAAAAAGGCTCGCTTTACTTTAGCTATAGAAGATGAATGTCAGTTTGAACAGCACTGGAAAAATGTCTGATATTTGACAGTCACAGATTATAAAAGTTAAAATGGACTCGCTTTACATGTACCTAGCTACAGTCCCAGTGTCATTTTAAAGTCTGTCTTCTGTTAGTGTGTCAAGATGAATAAAATCAACATTATTGGAATGTTATCTATTAAAAGTTAGGTCATGATGTCTGTCATAGAAGGTTAGTTAACATAGTGCTCGCTTTAAAAAAAATTCTAAATCAAATAAAAAGCATATTGAAAAGAATGTTATTGTCATGTGAATGTCAGGAATCTGTGCCAAGGCAGTTTGAAACGGGGCTTGCTTCACTTTATCTATAGAAAAGTAAATGTCACCAATATTGTCATGTGTTAAAAAGACATTCACTGATTATCTGTTATATAAAGGATATTAGGTAAAAGCTTCAGAAACCAAGAACAAGCACTGCACGATGGATGAGCAGTGTGTCACTATGTATTATTACACTACTCACAGCATCGCAGGTAATGCTAATACGAGACTGTTGTATCGCATGCAAACAAAATCCAAAACCAGTCAGACAGCTTAGATCAAAACATAGGAATAAATGACATGCTGAACAATTATACAGCTGCATAATTTGGGATCTGTTGTTTTCCCTAATCAGACATTTCATTTGGTAATTCCATCATATCCATATAATGGCGCAAAGAGAGTGGAAATGCTTCCATTTTACAATATTTTTATTTATTTATTTATTTATTTTACATAAAAAATATTAACTACAATCCTGAAATCCTTAATCCTTGATTAAAAATTTTAATCTTTGAAAAATTGTACATGAATATCAGAATTAAGAATGATTTAGTTCGCCTCCTGCGTTACTGACAGTATGCAACCGGACAAGTCCATTTTAGATTAAGTCACCTCTAAAAACTGAGTTAAAGGAGTTGGATAAATTTGAAGTCAGCGAAACAATTAAAAATATCGGAATATCGCCCAAAAATAAAGACTAAACAAACAGTGTTATCGTTACAGACTAGGACATAAAATATACTTTATGAAGCCATACACAAGGGTTTAAATAAGCGAACTAATCACAGGAAAAAGCAATTAAAAAACAGGGGTGAAGACAAGATATGAATCAAAACAACAGCACGTGGCAGCGTAAACAAATAAAAAAACAAAGCGGAACATAAACAGAACAGACGAGAAAATCGAAAAAGGCGAGTCGCCGTGCGAAGGAACTGCATACGTGACATTTTAAGTGCATTTTCATGATGTGACGTAGAGTACATGTAATGACATCTGACTTAATCTTACCACATGCTACTAGATCACACAGGACAAATGCTAAGCTGTAATGACTTACATGACGTACATAATTATACACCGACACAGCAACCGAACATTACTGGACATCAACTGACAGATTATGGAAGCGTATTACAACAAACATGGCAGTTTTATGCCACGGTTACATCTGTATCATGATTCATGAGGTCAAGTGTTGCCAGTTCTGCAAATTTCAAATCATAATACCATGTTTTTATATCCTTCACATCAAATCGTTATTAATTATATCCCTTCTATTCCCACACGCTTGTTAAATCTCCCCGTGCACAACAGACATCAGTTCAGAGTATTAAGCCTAACAATTGCTTCCTTTGAGATGTGAAACCAAATGTTTTCTAACTGCTGCTCATACAGTGTTAGAGAATTTAGGACCGCTTAACACACTTCTGCATACGTGGTTTTGACAGACACAAACAATCAGCAAGCAGCAGTCTCTGTGATCGACAGGGGAACAGGGATCATCCTTCCCACCTAGAGACACAGAGACACTGGCTGTCAGAATGTAAATTCATGATTTCCCAAAGATGCAACAAACATTTAGACAGCTGCATCGTTTGGGATCTGTGTTTTTTCCCCTAGTTGAACGTTTAATTTGATAATTCCATCATAAGTATATAATGGGTTTCAAAGACTTAAAGCCTGAGAGGAAATGCTTCTATTTTACATTCTTTTCTAATTTAATAAGCAACTTTAATTACAGATGATATTTCTGACCACAGGTTGACTGAAAAATAAAAAGAATCTTTACATGAATTTCATGAAATGAAATTTTCTGCTTTTAATGACAGTGTGCACTCGAGCTGGCATAGTGTCCTAGTGGTTGTGGTATGTGGTAGCCTAGTGGTTAAGGTGTTGGGCTACCAATCGGAAGGCTGTGAGTTCGATCCCAGGTCCACCAAGCTGCCACTGTTGGGCCCCTGAGCAAGGCCCTTAACCCTCAATTGCTCAGCTGTATAAAAAAATTAGATAATGTAAGTCGCTCTGGATAAGGGCATCTGCCAAATGCTGTAAGTGTCTCGACAGCTTTGTGCGAACATTATGATCCATTTTAGATGAAATCGTTTTAATATATGCTTCCATAGAGTTTTTGGTCAAAGCTGACAACATTCTCAGTATCACACATTTGCTTGTTATTATGTTTAAAAAGGATCCTCGAAACAGTGCAGAATCTACAGTAATAAATATTCAATATATTGCACATTTACTCTCTTTATTTATTCATTTATTCATTTTCTACCGCTTATCCGAACTACCTCGGGTCACGGGGAGCCTGTGCCTATCTCAGGCGTCATCGGGCATCAAGGCAGGATACACCCTGGACGGAGTGCCAACCCATCGCAGGGCACACACACACTCTCATTCACTCACGCAATCACACACTAGGGACAATTTTCCAGAGATGCCAATCAACCTACCATGCATGTCTTTGGACCAGGGAAGGAAACCGGAGTACCCGGAGGAAACCTCCGAGGCACGGGGAGAACATGCAAACTCCACACACACAAGGCGGAGGCAGGAATCGAACCCCCAACCCTGGAGGTGTGAAGCAAACGTGCTAACCACTAAGCCACCGTGACCACTAAGTCACCGTAAAAAATTTGAACAGGGTCTGTTTATTTTCAATTTTGAATGAAGAAAAAATCCCAGGATTTCAGTGTAGTATGTGAGCTTATAGACTTATAGACATTGTATGTGACGGTATATTTGTACCAGAAAGTAGAAAGTAGCTGCTTAAGTAATGTTACTACTACATCCAAATACCTAAAACAAAAGTAACCCAGCACTGACCCAGTGATTTTAATTCCAATTTATTTCAACAGCAGCTCAACAGAAATCCAGCTGTAGATCTCCTTCTATAACGAGCAAGCCAGAGGCAAGAGTTTGAGACAATTTGAGACGAACTCTCAGATTCAAAAAGAGCTTTTATCTGTTAGACAAGATAGTGACTTAAGGTTTTAGCTCTCAGCTTAAGGATGCGGTTTAGCCACTTTACACATTTGAATTGTGTCCCCAACCATCAGAATGCATTTGTTTCTTTTTCCAAATTGATGTTAAATTTTACATAGACTAGATTTAGGGTTTAAAAGGATGTTTAATTGGTTTTTAAAAAAAAAACGAAACAAACAAACAAAAAAAAAGATATTAGTTTCACATATTGCCTTATTTTAGAAGTCCATAACAATTTTGTCAGTCAGTCAAATCTAAAATTTTGGGCATTGAGAACTGGACAAAAACATAAATATACCTAATCTAAGTTGTTTCCATATTTGGATGACATACAAATTGAAGTATTGCGAGCGCATAACAAATACATCAGCGGTTAGCGAGTTAGCTTTACTGTGACTTTCAATGTGCTTCGGTACACAACCCACCTGCCATTATTCATGCTGCTAAGAAAGAGCCTCTCACTGTTGATAGAAGGAGCATATGCTTCGCCTCTGGCTACAGCAGATACACAGTACAACATTGCCAGGTTTTCACTCAGGCCATGAATACAGCTTAAGCAAATCATTTCAAATTCTTTAGCTTTACTTTGCCCAAAAGAGCACTCGGTTCAGGTCCTTTCCCGCAAGAGGCTGGAATTATCTTGCCAGGATTCTGTTGTAGGATTCTACAGTCGAGAGTATGTATGGTGTTGAAAGGGGCGGAGCTTCAGGAGAGTGTATACTGTTTGGCTCACATCATATTTGGTGTACTCTGTATTGTGTACGTTATACAAACTGCACTGTAGTTGGCAGGCGACGGTAACGCAGCACCAAAGCTCCAGGACTACACCCACCCCATCCCAAGTCATGTCAATTCAAGTAAAGAGGCTTTTATTGTAAAACATAACTAATTGTATTGTAATATTTAACTAATGCAATACATTAGAAATGAAAAAAATAATAACTTGTGCAACAAAAAGACAAAACAGAATTAAGGAATAAAATTAAAATTAACCTAGCCTCAAAACATGTACATGTATGCAACCATGTGCAAACAGTGCAAGACAAGAGACAGTGCAAATCAAGAGACAGTGCAAGACAAGAGACAGTACAAGGCAAAATAAAGTGCAGGGCAAGAAACAATGAAAGACAAGAGACAGTACAAGACAAGAGAGAATGCAAGACAAGAGACAGTACAAGGCAAAATAAAGTGCAGGACAAGAAACAATGAAAGACAAGAGACAGTACAAGACAAGAGAGAATGCAAGACAAGAGACAGTACAAAACAAGAGACAGTGCAAGACAAGACACAGTGCAAATCAAGAGACAGTGCAAATCAACAGACAGTGCAAGACAAGAAACAGTGCAAGACAAGAGAAAGTGCAAGACAAGAGACAGTGCAAGACAAGTGGCCAAGTGACAGTGCCAGGCAAAAGACAGTGCAGGACAAAAGACAGTGCAGGACAAGAGACAGTGCAGGACAAGAGACAGTGCAAGACAAGAGACAGTGCAAACAAAATACAGTACAAAGACAAGACAAACTACAAGACAAGATACATATGGTGCTGACCCTTAAATACAGTAGTCTGTTTGGTTCAAAGTGAGTGCTAATAAGGATTTTACTGTTTGTAAACATATGTAAATATATAACATCTGCGGTTTATAGCAGCTAAACAGTAGGGATGAGCGAGTACAGCATTATCTGTATCTGTTAACCATATGAATTATTTGTATCTGTATCTGTACTCGGAGTGGGTAGGGCCTAACCCGGAAGTAGGCTGGGCTTGTCTTGAAATGGGCGGGGCTTTAACCGGTATGTTATTTTAAGCATGCAATTGATATGGGTTGATCAGAAATTGTTATATTTATTGCTGATTAGAAAAATATTTACAGGACAGCATCAGGATTGAGCTTCAGATCAATGGTTTTGATCACGATAGCAAACGAACTATATTACAGAACAAGTTTTGCAACAATGAAAACAAAACAATGCAGTGCAATTATGAAGTAAAATGTAATGAACAACATAACTTTCTTTTTTAACTTTTATTTTTTTTATGATCAGTGTGATTTTTTTTATTTTTTTGGTTCTTTTTTATTTTTTTATTTCCACACCAGGTGTGTGTGTGAGTGTGTGTGCGTAGCTTAATAATTAATTTGTAATATTTAGAACACTAGTTTACCACCTTTATGTTTTTATGAAATACAGCAAAAACGTGTCAGACACTCAGTGTCTGGTTACTGGTTAGAGCAGTGTTACTCATTGCGCGGCTCGCGAGCCTCCTCGCATGGCAGTAAATAATACGATGATATGATCATGTGGTTCATTTAAATAACATTAAAAACAATCAGGGAAGCATAGAAAAACGAATGTGCTCTATTACAAATAATAATATATATTTATATATATTATTTGACTCGTCACTGACTCACTGCATTCCGCAATAGCCAGTTTTTGGCGGGCTGCCAGAAGCTAGTTTGTGTTTCATGCTAGTTAACAACTTGTGTTTACTGTACACACAGACTAAAAAATGGATCGATTTCTTATCAAAAAATCCCGCGCTCAAAATGAACAGCAACAAAGCAATGTGACAGTGACAAAAGAGGTAACTGATGGGGAGCATGCATCATCCGCAACTCGAGTAATTATTGTATTGCAATATTGTACATTGTATTTAAGCAGATAAGCTATTTAAGACTGAATAACTTGGCGTACTTTGCGGTGAAAGTGGCTCTCCTATTGACTTTGTCCTATCAGTGTGGCTCACATGAAAAAAATAGTGAAGACCACTGGGTTAGAGACAGCTGAAGGTTTAAAAAAGAAAAAAAAATCTCCGACAGGCAGAGACGCAATACGAGTCGCAATCTACCAAGCAAGCACCACGTCTGAACGAACCCACGTTTACCAGAACTCTACTGGATAGTAAGTACATATTATTAACAATAGATCTGTATGTGTGTAGGGGACGGGCGCTGTGACTAGCCTATCACAGAACGCTGACACAATCAGCTACCCAATGATGATTTTCATTCAATCCGAGCACAGATATTGACTCGTATTACTCGTATAATACTCGTACTCGGCAGAAGTACAAACAGTTTGTAGCAGTAACTGTCTGTTCAGCCTGATGCAATCAGGCAAGTGCTTTCTGTAGTCCGATGGCTAAATCTGAGTCTTTGGAGAGGCTTTTCCCCTCAGGCCATCAGACTCCTCAAAACAGACCGGTCACCATTCAGACCCCTTAAGACTTTCTGCTTGTTTGACAACTCTACAAACTGCACTTTGTTCCGTTACTGTTACTACATTCAACACAACTACACATTTTATAAATCAATATTTCAAATCATCTTTCTTTTCAACTTAGTTATTTATAAATTTATATTCACAGTCTAGGAGTAGGAGCAGGCCGGGTTTTTAATTCACTGCAAGTTGTGTACTATATATAACTGTGTATGTGACAAATAAGATGACATACTGATAAACCTGTATTAGTCATATATACATTAGAGCACAAGGAAATGCTTTTCTTTGCATATCCCAGCTTAGAATGTTGGGCTCAGAGCATAGTGTCAGCCATAATACAGTGCCACTTGAGGAGAGAGGGTTAATGGCCTTGCTCAAGAGCCCCACAGCAGCAGTTTGTCAGTGCTGGGGCATGAACCCTGGTCTTTTGAGCAGCAACTTAGATCCTTAACTGTTAACCTAAAGTCACCACTTCCCCTGCCCTGTCCTGTCCAACTTTCATTTATTCATTCATTTTCTACCGCTTATCCGAACTACCTTGGGTCACGGGGAGCCTGTGCCTATCTCAGGCGTCATCAGGCATCAAGGCAGGATACACCCATCGCAGGGCACACACACACACACACACACACACACACACACACACACACACACACACACACACACACACTCTCATTCACTCACGCAATCACACTCTCCAGAGATGCCAATCAACCTACCATGCATGTATTTGGACCGGGGGAGGAAACCGGAGTACCCGGAGGAAACCCCCGAGGCACGGGGAGAACATGCAAACTCCACACACACAAGGCGGAGGCAGGAATCGAACCCCCAACCCTGGAGTTGTGAGGCGAACGTGCTAACCACTAAGCCACCGTGCCCCCCTTCCCTGTCCAACTTAATAGGAGTAAATGGATGAACAAATCAATCACGATTTCATATTTCCTGCCATTCAGTGTGGACTAGTTAAGAAATTGTTGTGGAATACAGTTTCATGTGACTATCATCTAAAGTGAATTCCTGATTTTGAGGTAATTCGAGCAATTCTTACCTAAATTCTGCAGCTTTTATAATAATGACCGTCTCTTGTTGACCCTGACTGGAGGGATTTTTTTTCCTATTCATGAGAACACTCTCTCATATAAGCTCAGGTAGCTGGCTTGTTGTTTTGCTCCAAGCTGACATTTACAAGTCTATGGATGTGTTGCATTAACTCTGGTTTTATTGCACTGTAACTGCAGTGTTATTTTATTACTAGGGCTTCTCTGCACTAGCATCCAATTCATCTTCTCAGATTAATAAGCATTCTCTATGGTGTTGTGGGCTCTTATTTAAACATGACGCTTAATTTACTGCCTCAGATCTTTGATCTGCACAGCGCTGACCCAGCAGGAGACACTTGCAATCAAGAGATAACACAATTAAAAAGTACAAAAAACTAAGAGTGGTGTGCACGAGAGAAAAGGATAGAGGGTCATTAATCCGTTCATTAGAAACGGGGCATGTTGGCTCACACACGAAAAATTGAGTTTGACACTTTAAATTATGCTTCATGGACGTGGAACATTTAGTTATGCTAATAATATTTCTATGCACCACGGTTCCTTAATTAAAGTCCGACGATGATAATCCAAGTCAAGCGTAATTGACATTATTGATATTTCAAGCGTTAATTGCAGGTCAATTGGGGTTTCGGAGAGAAAGCCTTGCATCCGAGACGCGCCGTCTCTTTATATCAACTCTGGTATGTATCTTTAGAGTCACAATTTATTTTACAAAACGATGCATTGCTTGCAAAGCCATGTGTTGATTTCTTGTTCAAAGTTCCTAATGACACTGATACATCTCCTAATGTCATCTGCTGTGCTGTTTTCTCCATTCATTTAGCACAGCACAACAAATTTACACCTGCTAGTTTGACCTTTTTCTCAAGGGTTTTAAATTCCACATCTACTCAAATTAGGTATTGAATGTGTTTTAAAAAATAAAAAAAAAAAATGTAAAAAAATTAAGTCTTTTATTTATTTATTTTTTTATTTTAGCCATCTGTTTAAATCTACAATTCAGAAAGTGACTTTAGGACTGCTGGTGTGTGTGTGTGTGTGTGTGTGTGTGTGTGTGTGTGTGTGTGTGTGTGTGTGCATATCCCCCTGCAGCATGTCAACCCACGTATGTCAGACAACCAGTGACTCTTGGGAGCACACACACAGACATAGAGACACACACTCGTGAGCACGAGCCACAAATCCAGTTTTGTCCAATTTATTTCGTTTTTTTTTCCCGTCTCACTTTGCGTCCTGCCCTCCACTTTGACACAGAGACTCCAGCTGACCAAAGCAATCTGCTCTCCATCTTGCAAGGAGTGGGCTCGAGGTCTCCCTTTTTTTTTCTATTTCACAAGTACACATCTCAGACCTTCTTCTTTCTCTTGAGTAGCAAATCTTCCCCTCTGGCTTTCCAGAACCACTGGTACAGTTTGTAGAAGCAGCCATGCTGAGAGGAAAACATGACAGCACCGGTCAAGGGGAACTGCCAAATTCCTCTGTTCGTTCGTTCTTTCTTTCTTTCTTTCTTTCTTTCTTTCTTTCTTTCTTTCTTCCCCTTTTGACACTTTTCCAACATTTCATCACTTTCCGAATCTATACCATGTTCTCTGGATCCACTGCTTGCATTGTGACTCAACAGCAGGGTGTACTTGTCAGTTCACTTCATAGAAAGGAGTAGTGTAATGGCAAACCCTGACATAAGAGACGGATGGGAGATATGCAAACGAGGACAGTCACCTTGGCCTGTCCAGCCCCCGATTTAGAGAAGAGGCAGCACCTGAGGGCTGGAAATAACAGCGATTATATAAAACGCCTCTGAGTAAGGTTATGGGTAGCAACCGTGACTAATAGTTATCCCAATCCGCTGCTAGTCTTTTGCTTTTTTTTTGCATTGGTTATGCATACGTAAGCATCTGTTTTTAATGATAATCGATTTAATGTGTGGTTTATTTCCTCTTAAACTGACTGAATACTGAGTACTGAGCATACAAAAAATGTGGTAGCTTAATGGTTAAGGCATTAGACTACTGAATGGAAGGTTACGGGTTTGATTCCCAGATCCACCAAAATGCCACTGTTGGGCCTCTGAGCAAGGCCATTAACCCTCAGTTGTATAAATTGAAATAAAAAATGTAAGTCACTCTGAATAATGGTGTCTTCTAAATGCTAGAAATGTAAAATGGTCTTCACTCAAATCTCTGTTCCTTTTTCAAGCATTTAACTTCTTGCAGGTAGGAAACCGTTTAACTGTAAAACAAATTTAGACAGACCCCATTAGTACTAATTTATTTTATGTGCCTAATCCAACTATTCAAATATCAGGCTCATTAGGTACATTCATTTATTAATTTCTATCCACAGAACATATTAGATTCATTATTCAGGACATTATTCTTGGGCTGACTTGTTTAGAAGTTAGTGAGGCTTGGATCAAATTTCATCCAAATAGGCTAATAATTGTAAAACCTCAATTGTAAATACAGCATTGTTTGGACTAGTTAGTTGTGATTTGCAGCACAGTACCCTGGGTAACCTCAGACATCAACCTGAGTGGCAGTAGATTAGGGAAAATGCATACACTATTCAGGAATAACATTACAATTACATTAAAACTACTGTGTATAACACTGATTAGCTTATTACTGTGTTATCTGTCAATGGGTGTGATATGAAAAATGGGATAGGAAAAATTGGCAAGTGTATGGATCCAAGCCAGTTTGACAAATTGTGATGACTGTACAACTGAGACTGAGCTTATCCAAAACAGCAGGTTTTGTGGGTTTGTTCCCCAAGTATGAGGTGATTAGAACCATACTAAAGTGGTCATGGGAAGGGCAACCAATCAACCAGTGAACCAGCGACAGGATCATGGACACTCAAGGCTCATTGATTCTGGAATGATTCCACAGAAGAGCTACTGTAGCACATATTGCTGAAAAGGTTAATGCTGGCTACAGTATGATAGAAAGGATTATATTTAACATGATAATCAATGTTATTGCCATCATCTGTCAGCGGTTTTAATATTATGACTAAAAAAAAACAAAATAAAGTATCCTAATAAGGTGATGAGCCAATAGAAGAGCTTCAGGTTGTATTCTACAAGATTCTACAAATTGGTCTTTTGCTCTAAAGTCTCCCAATGGTGTTCAGTTTGGCTGAGATCTTAAGTGGATAGGAGGCAGGGTCATTCTGGAAGACTTCTGGCAGGCTAGAAAACTTTCAGAATAAATTGTCAGAATAACTTATTGATTTGTTGTAGACATTCCCTCTAAGGGGAAGATGTTTCAGTAGATCTATAGCATGTGACATAATGGCAGCTCTCCTGAAATAAACCAAAAAAAAATGCTTTTTTGATCCAAAGATCCATCTTGATCATGGATGACTCAGATCTGAATCAGAGTCATATGATCTTGTGAGCTTTGTAAGCACAGGTGTGAAAACATACACGTAGACGGAATAGCTGAAAGGTTTCTCTTTCCTTACTTGGACTTTGCAGACGAACATGAAGGATTCTGGCATTTTCAATATGTTTATGATTCTTGTGTTGCATTGATAATACTCTGTGTACGAGTAGTCAGATATTTTCTGAATATATGTTTGTTCATTGATCTTACTTTAATTGACTTATTTTTAAATTAGTTTCTAGTATGGGGGCACGGTGGCTTAGTGGTTAGCACGTTTGCCTCACACCTCCAGGGTTGGGGGTTCGATTCCTACCTCCACCTTGTGTGTGTGGAGTTTGCATGTTCCCCCCCCGTGCCTCGGCGGTTTCCTCCGGGTACTCAGGTTTCCTCCCCCGGTCCAAAAACATGCATGCTAGGTTGATTGGCATCTCTGGAAAATTGTCCGTAGTGTGTGATTGCGTGAGTGAATGAGAGTGTGTGTGTGCCCTGCGATGGGTTGGCACTCCGTCCAGGGTGTATCCTGCCTTGATGCCCGATGACGCCTGAGATAGGAACAGGCTCCCCGTGACCCGAGGTAGTTCGGATAAGCGGTAGAAAATGAGTGAATGAGTTTCTAGTATGATGCACTTAAAAATGAAAAAGGTCATAATAGGATAATAATATGGAATTATATGGGAATTATTTCTTTATATTCTTTATGTTGACCAAAAAGAGAGAGAATGACAGAGAGAGAGTTTCTAGTAAAAAAAAAAAAAAAAATTTATATACTGTATATATATAGTAGTAACAGTAAACAGTAATAATCCTCGAAGGAAATTAATATACTTTCATATGTTTGATTTCTGTGCCTGACACTTTACGTTCTCTCCCCAAGGTCCTAAAAGTCTTAACTTCTGCTTTTTTGTATTTTACAGGTGATTCTGATCCTGACCAAGCTTTATGACTTCCACTTGGGCAGCGTCACTGAAAGCTCCCTGTGGAGGTAAGTTATATTATATCTCTTTATTCTCACTCTCTTTTTCTCTTTGTCTCTCAGTCTCCTCTGACTTTTCTTCTCTATCTTCAACACCACCTTCTAGCAAGTCGGGATTGTCTCTCAGCTGTTGTTCTGCAGCTCTCTGTAGTTAAATAAGGTGAACAAGTACCTGTGCTGTGGATTAGCAGGCTGCTACAATGCTGTCATTAGATATCCTCGGGGGGGAAAAAACAGACAGGGAGAGAAACATAGAAACAGATTATACTCCAACCACCTGAGCAGCCAAAATAACAACAGGAGTCAAAAAAGTCATTGATGTCGCTCAGCAATCTCCAGCCGAGTGTTATTTCCAAAATTCAGGCCAGGGAGATGCTTATTTTTCTGTGCTAGCCTCATTCTCTTTAACTGGTCGATTCATGTGGCTTGTATAATATAATGAATGCGATGCAGATGAGCATGTCAATGAATCTGTGAGGGTTTATATACAGTAGCACTATAGTGGGCTGATCAGTGACCTAAGAATCATGTTGGGCAAATACACACACGTACACACAGCACACACATAAAGAAGCGTTCACACACACAGCTACCCAGCAAGTGGTGATCATTCATTTTCAATAAGAGCTGCCGATTTCCAGTGGCAGTGATGGTGATGGTGACCGCTGAGGACTAGATGTCCAGCGGTCCATATCTAGCAATGCGATAATGTTAAAAAAAGTTAAACTTTCTGCAAATATTGAGTGACTCTGGACAGCGACTCTCAATGGGATTAAAGTTAGCAGAGGGCACTTGATTCATGGCAAAGAGCTCACACTGCTTGTCCTTCATCATATATAATATGATTTATGTATACAGTGATGAATTTTATATACAAATGCCAAATTTCTCTCCAGAATGTTTCTTTTTAGAGGCAAAGTAGGAATGCCTGCTAACAACTTCATATGTATGTTTGGGAAAGGTGTTAAAGGTATTGACAGCAACACTTGTGATTTGTTGGAAACATTTGCCAAAGATTTAACGGAAAAGTTTCAGAACCATTAGCACGTTCGCCTCACACCTCCAGGGTCGGGGTTCGATTCCCGCCTCCGCCTTGTGTGTGTGGAGTTTGCATGTTCTCCCTGTGCCTCAGGGGTTTCCTCCGGGTACTCCGGTTTCCTCCCCCGGTCCAAAGACATGCATGGTAGGTTGATTGGCATCTCTGGAAAATTGTCCCTAGTGTGTGAATGAGAGTGTGTGTGTGTGTGTGTGTGTGTGTGTGTGTGTGTGTGTGTGTGTGTGCCCTGCGATGGGTTGGCACTCCGTCCAGGGTGTATCCTGCCTTGATACCCGATGACGCCTGAGATAGGCACAGGCTCCCCGTGACCCGAGGTAGTTTGGATAAGCGGTAGAAGATGAATGAATGAATGAAATCTACAGTCTGGGATAGAAGGAAATCAGCCACAGCCTGTCTCCTACATACAATTTTTGTGTTTTTAGACTTTTCTTTCATCCATTGGTGCTGGTGTTCCACAAAATCTCCAAATAATCATTAAAACCTTTGTTAACAGCAAATAACCTGACTTAAATGCTAAAAACTAACCTAATTATCTTTGAAAGACAGAAACACAGATCTGCTCACGTCCACCAGGCACCTGTGTTAGACCGAGTAAGCCGGTGAGTAGTCTGAGGTGTTTTTAATGCACCGGTGTTTTGATCATTGCCAGTGAGATCACGATTTACACATTATACAGACGTGTTTATTTTCCCATCGTGTTGCAGGTCATCTCTGTATTCTGAGATGTCTCAAGCTCTTTCTCGTGTCAGCAGAGTGAAAGTTTAATGGAGCTCATACAGACTGTGGGTTTTATATCACTGCCACTGTAGATAAAAAGAGGTCATGCAATTATGGTGAAGTTATGAAAAAAAAAACAGTATGCATTAAATAAACTGCGCTGATATTTCAGACTTTTTAAAAGCACAGTCAGGTACAATGCAGCTCAGTACTGAGAATAAAAAAGAAAAGCAAGGGAAAATATTAGAATGTAAAAAGCTGAACGTTTAATTAAAAAAATATTTTTTTTTAAAGCTTTGATTTTAAAGGATTCCTATAGAGCAGGGGTTATGGTGTCTAGTCCTAAGGGCTGCATAACACAAATACTAGGCTTATAATTAAGCCAACCGAGACACATGCAGATGCCCCCTGCTTTAAAGGTGGAGGCAAACTGAAAAGGAATAACACTTTTTTTCAATTCTTTGGAACACAAATGCATCATTTGGATATAACAGTCAGGGGGCACATCGTCTTAGCGGTTAGCACCTGCATGGTTGGGGGTTCAGTGACTGCATCCATCCTATGTTTTTTGAGGAGGGTTTCCTCCAGGTATTCTGATTTCCTCCACCAAAGACATGCATTATAGTCAGATTTGCATCACCAAATTGTTTGTGCCATGTGAATATGTGTGTGCGATTGTGTTGGGACGGCTCTCTGCCCAGAGTATCCCCCACCTTGTGGCCCGCAGACCCTGTGTATGAATTTAACAGATACTAATTTAATACAAATAAAGCAATCACTAGTAAGCTAATTGTTGTTCTTTTTCTTTTTTATAGATTGTAGTTGAGTCTAGACTTGTACTGGTAAAATAAGGGTTTTATATACATATACAAGCAAGCGTTCATTCTTTCATCATTAGTAGCTGCCTGGTACCTGCTATGTTGAAATTAGGCTATGATTTTGTTTAGATTTTAGGGAGCAAAACCAAATATATTTGTTAGAAAATATTGCAGATCTGGAAAATAAAGGCAAATTACATTTAAATTTTATTTGTCACATGCACAGTCATACACAATATGACGTGTTGAAATGCTTTTTTACAATAAAACAATAAAAAAAAAAAAGAATAAATCAATAAATGAAATAAAATGATATAATATATATATATATATATATATATATATATACGTGTATATATATATATATATATATATATATATATATATATATATATATATATATATATATATATATATATATATATATATATATATATCATTTAGATGTCATGGACGCGGGATAAAATGGGACCCAAATGCAGGATAGGAAAACGGAACAGGGGTTTATTAACTAAAAGAACACTAAACAGGACAAAGACAAAACCAGACGAAGACAACAGTACAAAACAATAAACCAGATACAAATACAACTCAGTAGATTCTGTGCTGCACAAGGCAACGCGGCACGGTTAAATAGACACAGGTAATTACAATAGGAAACAGGTGTGTGGAGACGGGAGGAGCAGACAAAGGTGGGGCAGACACGTGACGAGGAACATAACAAATGCACATGGCCAAAGTCCAGGCTAAGTCCTGACAGTACCCCCCCTCAAAGCGTGGCTGACAGTACCGATGGGGTCCGGGTGGGGGGAGCAAGGCACACGGCGAGGCAGATGGGGGGAGCAAGGCACACGGCGAGGCAGGTGGGGGGAGCAAGGCACACAACGGCGTAGCCAGAGAGGGCCGAGCGACGTCCACAGCCGAGCTGAAGGGCCGAGCGACGTCCACCACTGAGCTGAAGGGCCGAGCGACGTCCACAGCCGAGCTGAAGGGCTGAGCGACGTCCACAGCTGAGCTGAAGGGCCGAGCGCAATCCCCAACACGAGTCCAGAACACCAGGAGGGGGGAGGGGGGGAAGTCCTCCACCACGGGACAAGCAAAAAAATAAATAAATAAAACAAAAATCCCCCTAGGGCAAAAACATACAGGCCTGCCACACCCCCCGCGGACAGAAAGTGGGGCGGCGTCCTCCCCGGGAAAACCAGGAAGTGGAGTGACGTCCCCAACTGTCACGGACAGGTGCGGGGCGATGTTGCAGGACACCGAGAAGGACAAAAAACAAAAGAAATCGGGCTGGTAACATGGACCGCAACCAGGAAGTGAGGCGACACCTCCTGCCGAATACCGAAAGCGGAGCGGTATCCCTCACCGGAAAAAATGCGGACCTATGTCACCAACAAAACAAAAATCCCAAGAAACAAAACAGTCCAAAAGGAAAAAATTACCGGTCCAAGCTGGCGCTATCCTGCTGGGTCTGGGTGCGGCGGAATCTTATGTCTTCATGTCTGGTTTTGTCCTGAGTCCGTGTTTCTCTTTTGTTTTATTTAATAAATCCCTGTTTTTGTTAAGCTGTCCTGCATTTGGGTCTGTTTTTACCCCTGCGTCCGTGACAGAAAGATTCCGCCAGACCAGGACCCATTGGATTTTTTTTCCCCTGGACTTTGTGGTTTTGGTGACATTGGTCCGCATTTTTCCGGTGAGGGACGCCGCTCCGCTTCCGGTTTCTCCGCGGGGGCGCCGCCTCACTTCCTGGTTGCGGGCCATGTCACCAGCCCGATTTTTTGTCTGTTTATTTTGTCTATTTATTTTGTCCCGTGGTGGAGGACTTTCCCCCCCTCCCCCTCCTGGTGTAGGGGGTTGCACTCGGCCCTTCAGCTCGGCTGTGGATGTCGCTCGGCCCTTCAGCTCGGCTGTGGACATCACTCGGCCCTTCAGCTCGGCTGTGGACGTCGCTCGGCCCTTGCTGGCTACGCCGCCATGTGCCTTGCTTCCCCCACCTGCCTCGCCATGTGCCTTGCTCCCCCCACCTGCCTCGCCATGTGCCTTGCTACCCCCACCTGCCTCGCCGTGTGCCTTGCCCCCCCACCTGCCTCGCCGTGTGCCTTGCTCCCCCCACCTGCCTCACCGTGTGCCTTGCTCCCCCCACCTGCCTCGCCGTGTGCCTTGCTCCCCCCACCTGCCTTGCTGTGTTCCTTGCTCCTCCCACCTGGACCCCATCTGGACTGTCAGGATGGATTGGCACGTTGGGAGCCACGCTTTGAGGGGGGTACTGTCAGGACTTTGGCCACGTGCGTTTATGTTCTTCTTCACGTGTTTGCCCCGCCTTTGTTTGCTCCTCCCGTCTCCACACACCTGTTTCCTATTGTAATTACCTGTGTCTATTTAACTGTGCGGAATCTACTGTGGTCCACTGTTTTGTACTGTTGTCTTTGTCTGTGTCCTGTTTAGTGTTCTTTTAGTTAGTAAATCCCTGTTCTGTTTTGCTATCCTGTATTCTATTCCTATTTATATATCACATTCCTGAACTGGTGTGATGTTGATGACGTGTCACCACTAAAATTCACAGATAACGCAAACAGTCCTGACATTCATTTCTGGTTTAGGCCATGCCCGCTTCGAGTTTAAATTCAGCTCCAGGTACACAAACATGAGTATTTGGATCCCTAAACAGGTATCTCTCTCACCCACACACTTTCTCATTAGATATTGACATTGAGAATGAATTAATATGAGCCATAAGTGAAATCCACTTCCACCGTAATCAACATTTAGTGCTTACATAATGTTGCTGTAATTCAAATACGTTTGCAAATATTAATGTAGTCTTAGCGTTTTGTTCCTTGCATATTGTTGAGTACCAAGGTAAGAGCAATGTCACTGCTCTTTTGCTTAATTACTGTTCATTTAATCAAAGGCTCTGTATAGTTATTACTTTAGGGTATTAAGTGTTTAGAGGAAGACAGAGTGCTCTATATGTCAGTGAGGTCGTTCCAGGAATATAGAATTTCCTTGATTCATTTCCTTTAAAAATGGTTCCTTTCTGCATCAGAGCTATAGTCTCCTGCTGTGTAAAAATGATATGTTGATGAACTCAGGCTGAACTATTAAACATGGGAGATGGGAAAAATAATGAAGTACTATTTTTATCACGAGAGATGAAATAGTAGTACAGTAAGCTTTATTTTGCAGCAAATTCTGCAGGAATCTCCAGCAATTAACAGCACTGTGGTATAACACACTGTAATGTGGTGTAACACAATGATTAAACACATAAATTATTGTACTCAGTTCCTAGTCTGATGGACTATTCTTACGAACTTACATCTTTAATCATGACGTTCTACCCCTGGTTGGAGTCTCGTCACAACTCGAGTCAGTGGTCACCCTGCCTGTTTGATCTCATGGTCAGCTAGTGACTCATGGGATTGCTGTAAATGGGGCTGCCTAGAGACTGTCATGCCTTCTTTAAACCATTGTTGTGTCAGTCAGCTGTATGATCTTGTCTTAATCAGCAATTATTTGAAGACTTTGGCAGGAACAAATTAGTGTTTGGTCTGTAGTGAACTCAGAATTTGCGTTGACCTTTAGTTACTCAGGAGCTCTCAGTTGCACAATTATAAACTGTTGTAAAAATGCCATTATTTACACTGACATTATTTACTGTCCAGCGTCACCCAAATGAGGATGAGGTTGCCTTCTGAGTCTGGTTCCTTTTCCTTATATCATCTCAGGGAGTTTTTCTTTGCCACCGTCACCTCCGGGTTGCTCATTAGGCATAAATTTTAGATATAAATAGTATTTTAAATGAATATTTTTTTGAAATATTACATTTTATATGTATGTATTTTTGTTTAGTTTTATTTATTTATTATTAATTTATTTTTCTCTGTTTCTATACTTTTCTAAAGCTGCTTTGAGCCAAAAATACTGGAAAGCTGAAAACAGCAGCGAAAAGTGTAGCTCGAACTGTAAAGTGTAGCTTTATATATACTAATGCTTAATAAAGTGTTCATTAATAGGAACACTAGTAGGGTCAGCTGCTACAAATAAAAGGTGGGCTATCAGTGGTAGAAGCTAATATTGGCTGGGATGGGACGTTATGCAAATCTCTAACCACCTGGACTAGGACTGAAATAGCTGAGAGATGGGTCTGCTTTGGGGCACTTGTTAAGGACTGGGGTGGAGCAGTGCTCGTCGAGGAATTAAAACTGGAATTAGCTGCATCCTCTGATGTGCTAGCAACAGAAACACATGGAGCACTAGTTCTGCTTTATAGGCTTAAAAATTGTAATGATTGTCAAAATAAACATAATTAAATTTATTGTCAGTGAAATTATGACCATTTGTTAGATAAAAATCAGTATGGAGCTAGAGCACGTAAGTGTGTCGAACTGACAGTACCATGAGGTGAGTGGCAAAAAACTATTCTTTGCTGTTAGGGTGGGGATTTTTTTTGTCTGGGGCTGCTGTTCATTGTCCATTTGCTGTAGGCTGCCCACCTAATCAGAAGTTAGAAATCATGCTGGTATTTTCGGTGTAATTTTATCCCTTTGGCTAAAATAAAATAAAATCAAACTTTAATTGTGTGGGCAAGACCCAAATTTGGGTTGGCTGCACCCACACCTGTCCAAGTGCTGCCACCAGCCCAGACTACAATGCGACAAAACAACAATACCACTAACTGCAACTTTGTTTTTCTAATGTAAGACTCCCTGAAGAGTGCAAACTGCAACAAAACAATTTTGGTAACAGTTACTTTGATGCCAGTAAACCTTTTCATAAACCTTTATGACGGTGATTCTTATGGGAGCATTAAGGGGTGATAATAAACTGTATAAAATGCTTACAAAGCACTAAATCCTTAAGATTAACACCAAAGCATTTCTAAATACAGTGATAATGATTTATGGATGGATCGTGTTAGTGGAGTCTGCAATTTTAGTGAAACTGTGAGCAGGTGCTTTGGTTTCCTTTCAAATTCAGCAATGCAGACCCAAACTCCAGACATCCTGAGTGCCACAAAGCCTCTCAAATCCTCTGTCTCCGTGCAGCTGGAGCTGCAATGCATCATACTGATGGCTGGCACAGCCTTGGGATTTCATATTGACAAAACGAGGGCGGCCATGATAATATTCAGCTTTCCACAAATTAGGCCTGCTGGGACTTGCCCGGCCTCCTTCTGCCGTTCCAGCTAAGGAACACTGCATGTGCAGAGAAATAGCTGAACTACAATCGAGCCATCGCTCTACAATAAGTCTTATACTGTGGTGCACTGCAATGTTCTTCATTTTTGTTTTACTGTTAATTGAGATCGTCGTTTTGTTACGTTAACGTAATTCCTGTGTGATTTGGGAAAGTTGCAGCAGCCTCGCAATGTCTAGACAGCTGCTGACTTTTAGAGAAAGGTCAGAGGAGTCCCGCCAGCCTGAGAGGAGTTCCAAAAAAACAGACATGTCCATTATAATGAACGGTGTGACCTTAAACGGTGGAGACATATCAGTTGTTTTGGTGCGTGGGATTAAATATGTGTAGCTCAGTCTTGGGGTGTTAGTCAATAAAAGCAAAATACTTCCATTTTTTTGGGAAATTGGATCTATTCATTACAGATCATCCAAAAGTAAGGACATATTTTGCAACAATCCCAAGTCTATATAATTTGGTGCTTTATGGTGTTATGTTAAAAGTTTTCGACTGATTTGGAGTTTGAATTTAATGAGTTAGAAATAGAATCACTATAAAAACAATAGGAATAAAATAAATAAATATACAAATGACTGTAAATGGTTTTAAGTGCTGATTCTGAAGCCTCTTTAAAAAGTTACATGCTGATATATATATAAAAAAAACGTTTCACATTAATATAAACTTGTGATTTAGTGTAAAACCAGCACTGTTCTTAGAACTGCTAAATGTTACTGAAGATTAAGCAAAAATGTAAAAATAAATGAAGTAGATGTGCCCAACTGCTATTATTTAAACAACAACAACAACAACAACAATAACAATAATAATAATAATAATAATAATAATAATAATAATAATAATAATAATAATAATGGTTTTTGTCTGCTATTAATGTAAATAATTTACATCATGACCACATTAAATCTGATCAAAGGTTAAAAACGAACAAGGTTAGATTTGGGGTAAAGAGTAAAATTTGGGGTGATTAGCCTAGTTTCATTCAATTGAGATGAAAACAAACAATTATCAAGCAAACGAACAAATAAATATTAAACAAAAGGAATTAACATCTTGTAAGGAATTTTATGTCGGTTATCAAACAAGCCCAATAAAGCTCCGTTTTTTTTTAAACATTAAAATCTTTTCTCTTCATAAACGCTGCTTTGTAATGTTTTCAAGGAAATTATTCAATAATTAACATTAATGTGCCAAGCCATTAGAAACTGTTGGAGCTCTACTTGAGGGTTAGAAGATAAAATCTAACAGTCTTTTGTCTTTATGTCATTAGCTAAGAATCTAAGTCATGCGTTATGACCCTAATTAGTTCAATGTAATTAGCAAAACTCTTGCCTGAGGGAAAATAATGTCTGTGTTTATGCCATTGAGCTGTTAAAAATGAATGCTCTTAAATTTACATGAAGTGTCCAGAGTGTGCGAAAATATGTTTTTAAAACGTTTTAAGGATTTCAGACAATTCTTCGGAGGTCTGCACACATTCAGCACATCACTCTGTAAAGGCATTACAGTTTTAAAAATTTGATTGTTCCTAGCAAATGCAAATTATCAGGTAATTAATATTTGGATCTTCATTGAATATCGCACAAATAGAATAGAATATAGGCCTTTATTTTTTCATATTTACAAGTGAAATTATTTCTCCAAATGTACCAACTTTGGAGGTTGGGGTCAGCGCCCAGTGCTAGCCATGATACAGTACCACTAGAGCAGAGAGGGTTAAGGGCCTTGCTTATGGGCCCAACAGTGCTAAATTATTTATTAAATAAATTAAATCTTAATAGATACATATAAATATTTATAATTGTGCAGTTTTGAAATGTATTCTATTGGAACAACAGTCTCAAATAAGTGAAGCTCAGTTCTTTTTTACCTCAAAACTCACAGCACAAAACACGTTATACTAAAGTTTAACCTTATTATTTATTAACTTTTGGTAAAAATGTCTTCAAATTCTCTAAAACTTTTCAGGATCTTTTTATGATTTATTGGACCCTATTTTGGGAATACTGACTTTATAGAAATTCATAAAACCGACACAACTGGAATAAATATATAGCTTTCTCACTACATCTCTGCCTCACATCTACAGAATTAAAAAAGAAACAAAGATGGAGAGATATACCCAAGAGTGTAAAGCTTGTGGGAAATTTCAAGGCCGGTTTATTGAATTGTTTAAGCGTTTAAAACATTTATTGCCATTTATCTATTTTTAACACTAGTATATTGTGAGATGTTAAATATAATGTGGAAATCCTCAATAAAGCCAAATCCAAAAGTATGTAATAATGTATTGTAAAGTATTGTAATGTAAAAATGATTCAATCATTTATTTAATGTCTCAGATTGTATCCTATCCTATTATATCATTAGGTACTGTATTTTATTATTGTGTATCGTAACGTATTGTATCATATCCTGAATGTTTCGGTTTGTTTTTCCTTCATTTTGCTTACATTTACATTTAACAGACTATTTAGTCTCCTCTAAATATCTCTATAAATATGAACAAATGACTTTTGAAAACAACAACATACAGCATGCATGTTGTTTAAAAGCCATTTGTCATTTACTATAAAGATTGTCGATCTTGCTTACTCATGAAAAAATAGTTTCAGAAATCAAGCAAATTCTGAGATATTCAGAGAAGCTTGAAATTTCAAAAGATTACAGAAGCTTCCCTGGGCCAAGACGTGTTAGCCTAGTGGCGGTAGCAGAAGGTTGTGAGTTTGAATCCCTGGTCATCCAATGCTCTTAACCCTCAACTGCTCAGTTGTATAAGATGAGATAAAAATGGAAGTCACTATGGATAATGGAGTCTGTAAATGTAAATGTAAATGTAAGTCACATCGCTCATTTAGACAAAAGCCCTTTTCCGAACACAAGCATCAAACATGAGTACGGCTATCATTGAAATAATTACTATGTGTCTTTACTGGTAGGAGTTTTAAAGAAGAATATATATATATATATATATATATATATATATATATATATATATATATATATATATATATATATATATATATACATATTATTATTCAGAAGTACAGTATTCATACCCACTGAACTTTTCCACATTTTCCACATTTTATAATATCATAGATTATATTACATCCTGTTCAGCTTATATACATATAAATATATATATATATATATATATATATATATATATATATATATATATATATATATATATATATATATATATATGTGTGTGTGTGTGTGTGTGTGTGTGTGTATAAGCTGGATAGGATGTAATATAATCTTGAAGCTGTGAGTCAGAATGAGGTCCTTGAAGCAGCATATCATTTTAATGAGCATATGACTCTCCAGGAACAAATTAAATGATTAGTTTTTGGAGACCCAGCAGAGTCATGCTGCACAGTACACATGAAGATTCATAAATATATCAGAAATGGAATTTCGCTGAGACCTGGTAAAGCTACGTGGGTTTTATACTTATGCCTTTCAACTGGTGCATGAAAGTAAAAAACATGTGGTTATTTATTATTATTATTTTTCCCTGAACCTGGAGCTTCCCGGCTTCCCATATTAAAAATGAAAAAAGTTGACCTCTTATTGGTTTTTGTGTGTTAATATCTGTATAAGTATTCAATACAACATTAGACACATGATCTGAACCCAAAGCCTGTGTTTGTATTCAGGACAGAATTTTGATTGAAATATTTAAATGTGCTTCACTGGAAGTACAATTTCTGCTGTTCGATATTGAAGTTGTACTTTCCGGATCATTGTGCTGATTATGATACAGCTTCACATCAGTGGCACGTTGGTATTGCAGTCAGATTACAGAATTCTATTAAACGGAACAGTATTCTTTACCAAGATGCTGAAAGGCGGAACGTGGTTTGAGAAAGTCTTTATGATTTTCGTCTGTGGGGAAAGTCCTTCAGTGCTCAGGGTCACAATGACTATCAACAGCTGCAGCGAGCTTTAAGCGAGAGTTGGCTTATTTCATTCAATTTGTAACTTTGTTCAGGTGAAAAAGAAGCTTTTTTATGACATGAGACTTGAAGGTAAAAAATATTTGTGTTATTTTTATTCTGAGGATATCATTTTCAAAAGATTTTTTAATTAATGAATTAATGAAAAAAATATTATGAAAAAAAGATTCAACAAATTCATAATTTTATGAACAAAATTATTAATTCCTAATGACTCATATCCCTTATTTGCACTCACACCTTTTGATAAATATTGTCTAGAATCTTTATTTATAATAATAAAATTACTGAACATATACTACCTAAAAATAATGTTACAATTAAATAAAAATTCATGCAAATATGTATCTTCTGTATAGAAAAGTTATATAGATAAATGGCAGAAAATAAAAGCCATTTTAAACCTTCCTTTCATTTATTACACTAGATAACACATATATAACATAACACACACACACACAGACACACACTATGTAAACCACTCACACTGATTTTCATCCACGTTGCTGGCTTTCTCCCGTTGGGGTCGTCCAGAGGCAACCGCTGAAAGCCTTTCAAGTCGCATCGTTTCAGCCATGCCGGCTGCCTTGATATTTCACAGGTCAACGCATAGAACAGCACCAGGGCCTTTTAGAACAGGACTTACCTGATGTCTGTGACCTTTTCGAGGACTTAAAATTCACCTGCAAGCGAGTGTGAGGGAGAAAAAAAAAAGTGACACTAGATTTCCCCCGAGACGCTTTCATTTTTCGTTTGGAATATGACTTTCTTGTCATTTATTGGTGCTCAGCTTGCACTTTTACTATTTTACTACTTTTACTGTTACTATTATTATTTGCATTGCAGTGGTAATGTTTTGTTCAATCGTGTCAGAAATAACACACTGACTTTTATTAGATCATCAATGGCCAGTGCACTCTGACTGATTTTATGTCTGCTTTTTTCAGTGAAATGACAGTAAAATGCTGTAATCCAATGTGAATTTGCGGGTTAATAACTGCCATTTGTCACGTGAAGTGTAGTTCCAATGTGACAGGCAAGGCAAGGCAAGGACGTGTAATCACCAGGTTTAGTTGCGGATGTTGTGTGCGAATGGAAAGGAATGGCATTTTTTTTAATATAGGAAAAAAAACACACTACAAAAACACCACTATCACCATAAACAAAAACATATACAAAATTTATAACATTTTAAAAAGATTTATAAAAGACAGACCTTCATCATTCTCAATCCCTCCTGTAATCCCTTCAGACCACATTTTGCAATTCACCCATTTTGTTATTTAGTCACACTCCATTTAACACTTCTTAAATTGGTACCTTTTTAATTAAAGTTGTGTGCGGCTTCCCATTGTGTGATAGAGCCCTCTAATTTAGCTCCTGTCACAACATAAATGGCGAACTTCATCAGATGCTCTATGAGGAAGGAGGTATGGAAATTGCAAGACATTTTCAATCCAAAGGCTGTCAAGAGATACATGTTTTGTTTTACCTACATTCATGATCAAAAAAACTCATCAAACTACAGGACAGGGCAGTGAGGAAGGACAGGTTTTCGGTGGAGAAGAGCGTGTTTGCATTTTGGGTAATAATTCTATAGGGTGTGTGAGATGGACGTCATCACGATAATCATTTTAAAATTCTGTGTGTTTTATTTTTAAACATTTTGAACACATTATGAATTCTTCAAAACTTACAAACTTAAATATTTTACAAATGGAATGATTGTGAAATGATAGCAAATTTGTTTTCATTCTACTATATGGTTTATAGCTTAAACCTTTTAATTGAAAATTTGAATCATTAAATTTAAATTTGTATTATTTGATTGCTGCAAGTCTGATAAAAAAAAGTTTCACTATTGTTTTTTAGAATAAAATATCTGTACCTTTCTTAGTGTTAACCTTACACAGAATTTTAGTTGTTCAGCTTTACGCCATCACATTCTCATGGAAGCTTGTTTCTGCATCGTTTTAAAAAATAATAAAAGATTAGTGTGACTGTATTTCTCAGAATTGTGACTTTCAATTTCAGAATTGTGACTTTATATCTCATAATAGTGACTTTATATCTCATAATTGTGACTTTATATCTCAGAATTCTGACTTTATTTCTCAGAATTCTGACTTTATTTCTCAGAATTGTGACTTTAAATCTCAGAAGTGTTAATAATAATAATTAAGTGGGAGAAATTATGCAAGAATGATGAAATATATGGTGCATTTCTGAGGAAAAATACAAGAATTGCAAAGAAATAAGTCAGAATTCTGAGATTTAAAGTCGCAATTCTGATAAATAAAGTATTTTACTAGTTTTCAAAACAAGGTGGGAACAAGCTTCCATACATCCTGAATGTTTCTGAACAAGCACTTGGGGGAGAGCAGAAATGGGTTTGATATCACCATGTACTCTGAAGGTAGAAACATTAGTGTGGAAAAAAATAAAATCCATTTTTCTATGAATATATTGCTTCTTGTAGACTAGGTAGAAATAGAAATACTTACAGTATAACTGTCTACTTTCATATGAGCCATTACACACTACTGTGAGAAAAGAAATTCATTGTTGGAAATGGACACAAAAAAAAAAAAAAAACAGACGCAAATTCAGTGTTTTTGCCGTCTGGTAAAAACAGTAGCTTGTAAAATAGGACTTGATCCAGCATATTTTATATTTTGCAATTTATTTATTTTTGTATTTCTTTGTGTCATGACATAATTGCACATTTAATTTATTCCCTTTAAATGTATTAATGCATTTAACTGCATGTTACCACTTTTTATCCATCACACATAATCTGGTTAACACATTCATTCATTCATCCCGTACCTCGGGTCACGGGGAGCCTGTGCCTATCTCAGGTGGCATCGGGCATCAAGGCAGGATACACCCTGGACGGAGTGCCAACCCTTCGCAGGGCACACACACACACTCTCATTCACTTATGCAATCACACACTACGGACAATTTTCCAGAGATGCCAATCAACCTAGCATGCATGTCTTTGGACCAGGGGAGGAAACCAGAGTACCCGGAGGAAACCCCCGAGGCACGGGGAGAACATGCAAACTAGACACACACAAAGTGGAGGCGGGAATCAAACCGCCAACCCTGGAGGTGTGAGGCGAACGTGCTAACCACTAAGCCACCGTCCCCCCCCAGTTAACACAATGAAGTTTTAAGTTGTCTAACTAATGAATTTTTCACTTGTTCTTCCATGAAATATACAAAGGCTTCCAGCACTTCAGAGCTGCATTCTAGTTTCTACTTCACTAGGTGTGTTTCCCTGTTTTCTTCTTGCTTCAAATCTGTTTTTATAGTTCTCCAGTTTTGACTCTTGCCTGTCTCTGTGAATTGTGCTCATGTTTTTGCCCATATCGAGTCTGTCAGCTTGTGTTTTGACCACTGTTTTCATATTGACTATAAAGAACCAGTCTTGACTCTGTCTTAACTCAACTGCTTAGCTCGAGGCACGTCTTATTTTTCTCTGTAAATCGTAAGCAGTTTTAGATGATTGTGTCTAGATACCTCTTTACCAGCATACAGACTCGCCTCCTAGATCCCAGTAGCACTGCTTTAATTAATTGTATCTTTAGTATGCAAATAAATGTTAAATTTCACAGCTGAATTCGAAATGTCTTTTCAGCTTATAGATATCATATTTAGACTTTATTCATCTGGAAAAATAATATCAAGATTCTATCCTTTTACAGAATCTGCAGCTGGTCAGACAAATTAATATTTATCCCAGATCTGAAGATATCAATTCACGCAGAGCAGCTTAGAAGAAGAAGCCTTAGAAGAAGCCTATTACTATCAGGAAATAAGACACGGTGGATACTAATAAGTACTGAAAAGTCAAATTATAAAGAAAGTCACTTTCAAAAATGTTATTCCAAGATTAAAATTATTTATATATGTCATAGAAAATATGACAAAATGACAGGATAATGTACTTTAAGCAAATGATTTGAGTGAAATTAAATAGTAGCAGCAATTTGTTGCTAATGGAATCGTGGGTTGTCTGAGATGGGGTATGTAATTGGAATTGGTGTTCGATAGGGTGCCTACTTAGGGCACTTACAATTTCCGAATCGTTGTTGGTATGCCATTTCCTGTTAAGACCTTTGTGTTTCACTACCTGAAACCCTGATCACTTATTTGATTGCAGTATGCCTCTTGAGGAAAGAGTCTTTCTACATTTCAATGAAGAGATTATAAAAGTTTTTTTTTCTTTTTCTTTCACTCACTCACTCAAAAAAAAAAAAAAAAAAAAATGGACTGCCACAACAGAGAAAAGAAAACTTCTCAAATCCTTGTCAGAATTTTTCCTCATGAGTGCGGAAGCTATGCAAGTTAAAAGTTTAGTGAAATGGTTATGGCAGCCGACTGTTCAGGGAGAAAGCTTCAGATAACTGGAAGGGGAAAAGAAAGAGAAAAAAAAGATGGAAGTCAGGTTCTTTCAGGGAAATCTCGTTTGTCACTGCTCCACTGTCACCATGCGGAAGCCGAGCGGCAACAAAATGTTCAATTCGACTTAAAAGTTGGTGTCAATCATGATGTGAGGCTGGCTATTAAATTCATCCCTTTGGATGTGGAATCAAATTGAAAGCAAGACACTACAGGGGAACGTGGTCACTTTATCAGTTCTTGTTAGTTGATTGCTGATGTTCTTACAAGTACTTGTTTGTGCTGGATGATTTGCACAAATATACATATCTGTGGAAGCCTTAATTATCATCACATACATGTATACATTACAGCAGAATTCTTTTCTTCGCATAAGGGTCTTGCTCAAGGGCCCAACAGTGGCAGCTTGGCAGTGCTCTTGCTTGAACCCCGAGCCTCTGATCAACAACCCAGGGCCTTAACCACTTGAGCCACCACTGCCCCCAATAAAAAAGCAGTTTGATGGAATATCATTTCTTTCAAAGAAGAAATTACCATGTGCTGTTGCAAATCTTTGGGGTAATTTTTTTTTTTTAGTAAAAAATCACTATTAGCAATTTCTTCTTAAATAAGGACAGGAATGAAGGTATAAATGTCCTGGCACCAGTCTAGAAAATAAAAAGATTTTGATAAAAAAAGGGTTAAAAGCAAAATGACCACGTTTCCAGTCTAGAAAATCAACTTGTATATCTTAGTGACACTACTACTGCTTGTAGTTCTTTGCGTTTTGTGTGAAAAATGACTTGAATTGGTGAAATTGCAAGACCTATGCAACTCACCAATGCTGAAAAATTGAGTAAATTTGTGCAACCGCAAAATTGATAGATCCAGAAGAAACTGACCATGACATGATATAGTTGTGCCAAGTGGGTGGGGCTTCACAATTGCAAAGGGAAAAAAGGGAAATAAAATGAGTTAAAAAAGGGAAATAAAATGAGCATTTTATTACTGCAGTTTAATTTATCTTGCCAATAAGCCATATATTTAAGAACACTAACTATAGACTCATAACTGATTAATTGAATGGGAAATCCACTCAAATGTAAGTTTCCCACCAATTAATATTTATGGAAGAATCATTGTGAAAAACGGTTAGTTGGTTTAGCAGAGGGACCGGATGTGACGCCTAGCTTATATACTGTAAGTGGTCATTTTGTTTTCCTTTTTAGAACTGTTTAGATTGTGTCACTGCATCAAGGTGAGAAGTAGTCAAAACTTGTTTTCCACTGATAAGACACAGTGAGCCTTCTTCCCTTTGTTGGCCTAAAGACGATCAGCCAGAGAGAAACTGGGCAATGATGTAGCAGTGTGATGTATCAGGCGATGTACATTCAGTCTGGGAAAATTGCATCAGGAGCCATTTCTGTAGAATTGGCTGGATGGGAAAGATACAGTACCATACTGTCTTTTGTCTGTCAATCATGAGGTCATATATGTTGAAGAGGGCCAATAGCACTTGCCTCTGAGTGGGTTACACTGCCATGTGATGAAGCATAAGCAACAGTGCAGAGAAATAGTATATTAATCTATAATAATCTATATTAAGCTATAATAATCATTTAGCCATAATAGGTAATACAGATGTGATAGATATATAGATTAGATGCAAATATATACAGATAGTTGGAGAGAGGATTTGATTAAGCAGACAGGACAGGACATACTGTTCATCAATCAAGCAGATTTAGGACAAAAAATGAATCCTTCATCTTGTATATCACTCAGATGTCACCTTGTATCTCATGCTCCTCTCCTGAGGGAACAACTCCCGCACAGATGGCCCGGAAGTATGTCTGCAACATGCTGGGACAACTGTCCGTATCCTTCCTTGCTCCCTCCTTCCCTCTCCTCATCTATCTGCCGCTCTCCACATCCCAGAGCTTTCAATAATTCACACTCTACCATTCTGTCCGTTCTGTGAGCCTGCATTGGAGCAGAAGACACTTAACCCGAACCATAGGCAGCCCGAAAGGCGCCTAACCTGTCCCAAACCATGTAGTACTCCATCACGGTTGAGACGACAGCTCATCTTTCCATCCTTCCATCCCGTCATCAGCTGCATGAATTTGTCATGCTGCAAGAGACAGGAGAAGGTCCCGAGGTGAGCGCAGTGTGAGTCATGATTTCAGGCCACAGTCAACCATGGTCAGCTGGTTTGCTTGCTTGTGTTGCCATTGTCTGTCTAGAGACTGACCTAAAAAGCTCCCTGCGCTCATGCAAAAGTAATAGCGCCTTGAAGGGGCCTTAAAGTTTTATCCTTTTATTTTTGGTTAAGAATTCATTTCAGGGATAACTGATTTTCATAACCACCAAGAGCATGTGCAGGAATGCTAAAGAGGCTCGTCAATATATAATCTCTAAAGATGGACCATGTACTGTAGCTATTGTTAAATGGGATAATCCATTTAGACAAGCCGTTTTCTCTGTTTCTTTTTCCTTTTAAAGGATGTTTTTGCAAGTGAAAACTTCATTTGGAAATAAAAAGCCATCCTGAAGTACATAGCAATCTTATGGTGTATAGCAATAATATAAATACAACACGATCCAACAAATTAGGACCAAAATCATCGATCACATCATGAATATTTCATGTGTCACGGTGTAATTTAAGGTGTGGATTAGCTACTGTACTGGCTATGTAAGATTACAGTTAAAGTTACTGTTAGCATCATTTACATCACCTTGAACTTGAATTAAATTCTTAGGCAATGTTCTCGAAATTCAGATGTACGTGTAGCGTCAAGTAAGATTAGTTTGTGGGTTTGTGGGAAATATAGCCGCATTTAGCTTGGAGCTATGTTTGTCTGTCTGCCATGCTATCTTACTGCTACCATTACTTATTCACTATGCAATCTTGCTTTGCTAATTACTGCATTGAAAAGTAATGTTTAATTTTGAAATAGTTTTGTTTAATAGTCTTAGTTTGTAATATTTTTTACGAATGAATTCATTCTTAATTTTCACATGAGAAAGCTCGTTTTTTTTTTTTTTTCTTCTGAATAGACACCGTTTCCTGAACACATATTACTACACAAGTGGTACATATTGTACTTTCTCTTAATTTCCTTGCGTTGTCCTCCATCTTTCCTTTCTGTTGCTATTTCTATGTTCAGTGTTTGCAGTGCACTGAACTGGTCACTGCATTTGTCCTGAAAGTGCAGTCAGCCTGAACATCTCTCTACACTGACACATACTCTAGCTACTGCTCATGCTCCACAAAAAACCTGTTTCAGTTGTTTTCTCTTCAGAATGAGCATTTCATCTTTTCTCTCTCGGCACCCGTTTCTCATTTCATGCGGTCATCTCATGGGTGAGGGAAAACAGAAAGACGGCATATAGGGATCATTGTGTAAATGTGTGAGAATCAGTGTCTATCTGTGTTACTTTCACGCTCTCACATTGTCTCCTGCTCAAACACGATGGAGCCTTGCTTTCTTCTCCTCCCAACACCTGCACAATCCAACCTACTATCCTTTAATGTGTCAATTCTCCAAAGTCATTTTCAACTATGCTTCAATGAGTTCAGTTATTAGAAATGATACTGCTCATGAGTGTGTGTTGCCAGTTTTGTTGTGTGTGTGTGTGTGGGTGTGTGTGTGGGGGGTAATATGTGACATTGCTTTTCATATTTGCAAAAACATAAGTGATGTGACTGTATAGGAGTATGTTATACTGTACAGAATAAACAAATAGCTTGTTGTTTTTTACTTGTTCTCCGTAGTATAATTCTTTTTAGTATAATACTATAATCCTATACTAATTCTGAGCACAGCATACACATGCAAATCATCTGTATGGACTGCACAGACCTACACCAAACACACACACTGACACATCAAACTGTTTACATGCTGCTTACATCCATCAAACTGTTTACATGCTGTTTTGCACAATTTTTTGGTCTTTTGCACATACTGTACAATATCTCAGTCATTTTGCACATACTGTACAATATCTCAGTCATTTTGCACATACTGTACAATATTTCAGTCGTTTGCTGTTTTTGCACAATTCTATACATTAGCTCAAGGACCTGCTGCTAAGAAACTGTGTTCATTCTAATGTTACTGCACAAAATATTGTTTGAACATTCAGTATTCACATACAGTATTTACGCTGGTCGGTCGGCGCTGTTTCTGTTTACTGTTTATTGTCTTTTGTGTATTGTACTTTTTGTACTTTTTGTATTGTCTTGTAACTTTTTGTCTGCACTTGTCTTTTGTCTTGCACTGTCTTTTCTGTCTTGTCTGTCTTGTCCTGCACTGTTTGCACCAGGTTGCACAGTTGCACTTTATGTGGCTAAGACTACTTACAGTACAAGTCCTTAGCTCTGTCTTTGTTTTATGTAGCACCATGATCCTGGAGAAACATTGTCTCATTTCACTGTGTACTGCAACAGCTATATATGGTTGAAATGACAATAAAAGCTTCTTGACTTGACTTGACTATAGTAGTCTCTGTGATGATGTCATGATGGAGAACGTACCACTAACACTTGCAGACAGCTATACTACACATAGCTTCTTGTGTTTTGTATTTTCTTCACACTCTGCATTGTGTGTTTCATGTCCGAGCATGTGTATGCGATGTACATGTGTTTTTATCTTCAATTTTTATTTTTTTTCTTATTTTTTTTCAGTGTGTATGAGTGTGAAATTACTTCAGCACCTTACTGCATGCATAAGCTACACCAAAAGCGTTCGGTGTAGCTGCTGTAGCTGGAAACAGGAACGATAACAGCTGACAGTGTGTACAATGTTTCTGTCCTTGCTGAGATAAGCTATGCCAGAGGATAGTCATTAAAAGTTATAGTTGTCCGCCTTTACTTTACACATCATGGTCAGAGATGCATCTTTTCCCACTTCGTCTTTCACTATCTACACGTCTTATCTGTCTCACCTCTAGATGCTTTAGTGGCTTCATCACAGAATAGATTTGTATAGCCCTCATGAAACTTTCAGCCTCATGTCTGTTATCTAAGCGCAGACACTTTAAGACAGAAAGTTAATGGTTTTATGGGGGCTTTGGGAATATAAATGTGAATATATTAATATTTTATTTGGATATGAGAATGCTGTGTGTGTAATGTCTGCATACTAAGGAATAAAGCCTTTCTATTCTTGCTTAAGAGTCGGCAGAGTTGTTCTCTTCATCAAATGCTGCTCCATTATTTCTACAAAGATATCTGATTGCAGCTAAAGTGTACAGTTTTTACTTCATCAGTCTATAGCACTTCCATATGCCTCTGGCTGATCTCTGTTTGGCATAAATCTCATGTTCACACTTGTTATTAGGGTGCAGCTAATGATTCCTTCTGATGACTCTTCCATGTAGATTATGATTACAACAATGCTGCTGCATTGTTGTAATCTGACCCACTCCTAGGTCAGCTAAAACTCCATTCAGATCCTTAGAAGTATATGGGGTATGATTTGCATTTTTGCCCTTCAAACGAACAGTTATTTCTGGACATTTTCTTCGTCTTTCAGATCTTGGCTTGACTTCCACTCATTAGCTGCCAGTTCTTAATGACACTTCATCCCATGAAAACTGGAAGTGCTTTGATAGCTTTTCACAGCCTCCCTCTGCTTTTTAAAGCATTAATTAGGTTCATTTTCAGATTTTCAGTAAGCTTCTTAAAGAAGCCTGTGGTTGGTAAGAGTTAATACAAGGTTTGAAGTATTGTAATGACAATTCTTGACCTGCCTAAAATGTAGGAATGAGTCCATTTTGGCCTGACAACAACTTGGATGTCTAAACCTTTGTACAGTATGACACAACTAATATATTTTAATGTAGCTGCATATTAACATTTGCAGATTTTTAGCGGTTGTTAATAATTGCATGCAATTCCCAATGTGCAATTTATCTTTATATTTAATAAGCCTTTTGATTATTATTTTTTTTTACCTGTGTTATCTGCCTCCTGTGGTGGTTTAAACAAACAGAATCTTAACTATGACCTCTTTCTCTTGCTCATCTCCTATCATTACTTTTCTCTTCCTATATTTCTCACCCCACATTTCCTCTTTTACTCCCCAAACCCCAGACATTCATCCAGATGAGCATATAAGCATATGTTTGATTGGGTCAGCGCCAAGAGCTCAGCATCTGATTAACCGGCACTGCACCCTGCTGCTCTAATCAGTGAAATAGGCATCATATATTAGACTGGAAGTTCCACTGTTCTGCCCTAGTCGATCTTTTTGACCCTCATCACTGGGACAGTGTGTATGTGTAAGTAGATCACAGATTATGCACATATGCACATGATTGTCAGGAAACTTTTGTGCCCTGCATACTCATATTTTTAGGTTTTTGTGAATTCTGTTAGTTTAAATTGAAAAAAGAAAAAAGAGAAGAAAAATTGAGTTTTGTTTTTTTTTAAGACTCTTTAAAGAACTTCTTAAAATAATTTTCCCTATTTGATATTTGGATCTTTCTTTTACAAGGTGAGATAACAAAAAAAAAAGGGTTCCAAATGTGTGGGAGGTTGAAAGAGCTAGCTGAGTGTGTTCATGCATTGTGGCTCTCTATGATGTCCTTTCTGTAGAATCTGCCATCTGTTTTCTTCACAAAAAACTCGTAAAAATGTGATTGTGTGTACTTCTCTCCAACACCTCTTTCCATCAATATCTTTTTCCACCTCAATCTCTGTCCCTGCTGGTTCCACCCTGTGTTTCTCTAGTGCCAGTATCTATAGTTTGCTGGTTCTGACTCCTTAGTACATCGATATGTGAGTCTCCTGAAAAGTAAAAATATCCTTTTCTGTTTTTTTTGTTTTTGTTTTCCCTAGCTAAAGCAGCAGTCAGGAAAATCACAAATGAAAATCATTAAAAAGGAAAGGGCAGGAAAAATGCATTTGGCCATATTTTTTTCTCCTAGTTTTCCGACATCTCTGCAGTGGTGGGGTGGGCAGGGATAGAGTCAGCGTACAGGGGAATACTGGATAACTTTGTGGAATAAGGAATAAACTGGCCCTTATGTGATAAAGGAGATGGTGGTGGACTTTTTGTCCACCAAAAATCAAAAATTTGATTAAGCCCATAACCTCTACATCTCTATATGCTAAGATGGCGGTGCAGCAGTAGCAGGCAGCGGCCAATCCTTATACAATATGGAGCTGTTTACATTTTTTATTGCAAGTTCATGGACACCAGAGACAGCGGTGTTCATGTATACGGCTGCCAGAAATTAATACAATACAGAAATCGTGCAACAACTAACTTGCACGATGATGTGTTGGAAAGGCTTTGCGATCTCAGCTTGCTGCAGAGACCAGGCCTCCAGTCCTTGGTGTTGCCTGATACCGGGAACCAGGAGAGGGGATGCCGAAAGCGGTTCTTGAGGAAGCGGAAGCGCGGAGAGTGGGCGGGTGTCCGTGCTAGGCCGGTCGGCTCTCCTGTCCATTCTACTTTCGGATGTTTTCTCCCTGGACAATAAACTGGACTACATCCGACTCGAACGCACTACACTGCGAGAGTTTAGAAACTGCTGTGTCTTTATTTTGTTTTCAGGAAATAACAATAAAAGCTTCTTGACTTGACTTGACTAACCATCATGGGTGAGGAGGTTGGATGTGTTGACAACTACAAGTATTTGAGTGTACATTGGTCAGGAGGACTAACACTGACTGCGTACATTTTCTGAGGAAACCAAGATCTTTCAATGTTTGCAACAAGATGCTGGAGATGTTGTGGTCTGCTGGATGTGTGTTGTGTGTGTGTGTGTGTGTTTGTGTGCTTGTGTGTTTGTGTACAACAACAATGCCAGGGATGCCAGCAGGATTAACAAGCTAATCTATCCACTGGAGACTTTTGAGTCAGTGAGGAACAGGTGGTCACTGAACAAGCTACTCTTCATCATGGACAATCCATCTCATCCACCCTACAGCACACTACAGAGTCAGCTGAGCTCATTCTCTAAAAGATTCATTAAGATTTATTGTTACATTAAAATGTTACAGGAGTTCATTTTTACCACTGACAATAACATTGTGCAACAGCTCACCTGTGTGTGATGGGAGATAACACTTTCCCATTGCACTGCTCTAAACATTAACAGAATAAGATTCTAGATTCTCAAGATTCTTCATATTTATTATCCACTACCAGCTTGCACATGTTTACTAAAAATACTGATGTAATTATGGTTAAATCTAAGTAGTATTAGGATAGTTGGGATATAGTCTCTATAGTCTCTATAGCAGTATTAGGATAGTTGGGATATACACTCTTGTCTGTGGCTTGTCTACTGTTTATCTTCTGTTAGCATGGAGCTGTCTTGTTTTTCTCTCTCACTGTTTGGATTCTCTTGTTCACAATGTTGACACTTCTGTACACAGATTTCTGACAGAAAAAAGACAAGCTTTTGAACACTGCGAGAGTTATTTAAAAGAAAGTTCATGGCAGAGCATTTTGAAAAGATATTCCATTTTGAAAAGAGTATTTTTTAAGCAGCTAGTAGCAAATAATATATACATACATTATATATATATATATATATATATATATATATATATATATATATATATATATATATATATATATAATAAAAGTAGCTCTTTAACATATAGTGTAACCACACAGACACATTTGATTTGGAACTCTGATTTGGAGCTCTCTCTCTCTCTCTCTCTCTCTCTCTCTCTCTCTCTCTATATATATATATATATATATATATATATATATATATATATATATATATATATATATATATATATATATATATATATATATATATATAAAATTGACTAACCTTTCCCTTTATTTCAAGAAATAATAATGAATGCTTTTGATGTAATATATTTATAATGGAGTGTTTTTGGATATTGAGCTCATCAGTGAACGTGTCAGGATCCAGTCCAGACTTTGGCCATGTTTGTTTATGTTCTGTGTTCACGTGTCTGCCCCCCCTTGTCTCTTCCTTCCCTCCTCTGCACACCTGTTCCTTATGTCTAATTGTCACGTGTATTTAGCCGTGCCACGTTGCCTATGACGGCGCATAATCCTTGTCGTCTCGGGTCAAGTCTTTTGTCATGTCTGGTATCGTCTGCGTCCTTGTTTTGTGTTTTTAGTTAATAAATCCAGTTTATTTTAGCTATCCCGCATTTGGGTCTGTTTTTATAGCCCCACATCACTGACAGAACGTTAATAGACCAAAAGCCAATATAATAACACCTTGCTTTTGACTTTCCAATCTTAACATGATGAAGGTTATACAAAACACATGATACTACAGTTACGTCCCTATATTTATTTATGAGTTTAGAGCTGGTCAATATGGCCAAATATATATCACAATAATTTTCCCTAGGTTTCTAGGTTGTGGAACAATAAGGTACAACCTCATCCCTTAATTGTATCCTAATACATAGGATAGATATATTTATTTAGAGTTTTTAAACTGTAAATTGACCTATTTATAGGATCAGTAGGTATAGATGGTGTATATTAACAATATCTATTAACAATATATTTTCTACCAACATTATTCAGAAGCATGTAAGATCGTGGTCATGGAAACTTAATGTATGCATTATGTGTCATTTATTTAATCAAACATTTAGTTTTCATAAGCCTTGAAATAGTGCCATTGATTTTTAATGTATTTACAGTATTTTGTTTTCATTTAGTGCGCTCTTCTGTAAAGAAGACATGTCCTTGGCTGCTGACCTAGCACTTGTCTGCTATGTTTACAGCTCAAAGGGTTGTTTGTATATATTTTATTCATAATATATATAGTTGCACCTTGATACTGCGGAGGGCTGAACACAGACACGGAGACGTTAGTGGAGTGTTCAATGACGAACAAAGGAGCTTTATTCCAAAACAGAAAGATAAGCTTTCAGCAGTCAGGCAACAAAAAGGGGCTGTCAGCATGAATGAGCAAGCAAAATAAAACCAGAAGAAAACCAAGAATTAGAAAAGAGTTAACTTCTTGGGGCGATACGGGTGCCTGCATTCTCTCTCCTGTAGAGGAGTCACAATATATATATCTTGTATGTATTAGTATTTTATACACTAACAATTACACTTTTTTTTTTAACACAAAGAAATTTGACAGAATTACACACTCGATGCTTCTTTTAAGGCTAAGAATAAAAAAAACAGGCAGAAGAACATGAACACTGCATTAAATATTTGATATTTGTTGGATTTTTCAAATCTCTGAATAATAGTCATTTCCCCTTCCATTCATCTGTGTACCCCAAATACATTTCTCCCAATCTCATCAGAACACAGTAGCAGGTGTATAAACATGAAATTAGGACAATGGCATTCAGTTCCCTGTGGACCTTTCCAACCAGACTAGAACTGAATGGCTGGAGAAGCCTGAATGGCAAGAAGGACACATTGTAGGAGACTGATAAAGTGTAGCCTTGGCGGGGATGATGTAGGCAGGTTGGCATGTATTGGGCTTCCCATTGTCATTAGCCTCTTAGTCTGGCTCGAACATTGTCGGATTTTTCAGGTTTTACTTCTGGGTCAAAACCTGGCCCAGAGTGAGGTTCAGCTGAAGGACATGAAGGCACATGTTTAAACATGTTAAGTGGCATAAACAAATGTTTTAAATCTGTTTAAATCATATGAACATGTTTTGTTTTAGTTTCTCAGAACATGTAGGCTGCAACAGTTCCAGAAAATACTGTGAAAAAAAAAGAAAAAAAAAAGAAAGTGACGCACAAGAATATTAACAAGAACATAGAAAGCTAGAACATCACAGGTTTTTTTCTCCAAGCTGTCCTTGAGCTTGGAGAAAGAAAGAACAGCCCATATGCAGTATTTGTTCAATTCAGTGTCCAAAATCACGGTGGCTTAGTGGTTAGCACGTTCGCCTCACACCTCCAGTGTTGGGGGTTCGATTCCCACCTCCGCCTTGTGTGTGTGGAGTTTGCATTTTCTCCCCGTGCCTCGGGGGTTTCCTCCGGGTACTCCGGTTTCCTCCCCCGGTCCAAAGACATGCATGGTAGGTTGATTGGCATCTCTGGAAAATTGTCCGTAGTATGTGATTGCATGAGTGAATGAGAGTGTGTGTGTGCCCTGCGATGGGTTGGCACTCCGTCCAGGGTGTTTCCTGCCTTGATGCCCGATGACGCCTGAGAAAGGCACAGGCTCCCCGTGACCCGAGGTAGTTCGGATAAGGGGTAGAAAATGAGTGAGTGAGAGAATTTATGGTTATGTTAGAAGAGTGTGTTTTGGAACTGCGTACTGAAGATAACATCTGAAATGACTAAGTCCCTGCACTGCCACTTTGACAGACATGTAATTTGAGTTCGGCCTCTAAAAGGATATTGCGAAGATGTGATGTTCAAGCCGTCTAAACGAAACGCATTTCAGAGTATGAAAATGCAGTGGAAGACACAAACAAGCGTCTGCATCATAAAGATCATTTGCTTAAGGGAGATAAATAAAATCTTGTCTAATCCTTTCCCCAACATCTGGATGCCAAGTTAATGCTTCAGTGAGAAAAAGTTCTATAAGAAATGATGTCTCAGATAAGAAACTTATATGTATATCAAAATCAGTGTAGAAGAGACCATGAAGCATAGTGCAACACGAGCAAAAGAGTCTCATGGAACTTTTTTCCATCTGGGTAAAAAAAGCTTAATGAGATGCACAGATATTCTTGTCTGCAGATTTCAGAGACTCAGTTTCATCATTTTGACTAGTGATGAAGGAGATCTGGTCAATAACAAGGAAATATGCCCTGAATTTTATTCCTCATGCTCTGTCTCAGGGAAGACGATCGAATCTTTTCTTTATTATTACAACATACCCAATTAATACCAAATTTGATTTAGAAGTAAAATAGGAAGCTATTAAACTTTAATAGGAAGCTGTTTGCCCTTAGGAGAAAGCAAGGAAGATGCTCATAAAGTGTAGAACTTCACAGTCTTCACTGCGTCTGCTGAGCCTTACAATGGAGGTTATATACATTCTCTAGTTGTTCTTATGAAAAATGGTGTTTTTCAAGCGGTGAATCAATTGTTATTATAGTAAATTGCATTGAAATATTTTTTTTTTCCTTGATTTTATTCAGCTCCAGTAGCACTTTAATGACCATTATTTCACTCACACCCAGTTTACACTGATACCCTGTTAACAAATTCAGTCATTTGACGTACATCAGCCAATAAAATGAACTAACAAAAAGCTATGAAAATGGATAATAAAACAATGAACTTCTGAATCTTTGAGGCGACTGGCAGGGCATCAGAGTTCAGAGTATTAAGTGAAAAGTGCTAGTGAAATTCTGAGCATTATCACTAAGCTGTCAAGAGCCTATTTCTCAGACCAGACACGAAAGCAGATTTGATTCCATCCAAAGTGCATTTTGAATGCCTGTGAATCCTTACTGGATTGGATTAGACCCTCTTTCTTTGACGTTTTTTTTTTTTTCTGCTTTGCTCTAATATTCAGTGGAAGTAACTTTCCCTGCTTCTGATGGCTCGCTGTGATCAGTGCGGGTCATGGGGCTCTTGAGAATGAAAAGGATCATTTTGTTGGAATGCATGAAGGCTACGGTTCATGTGAAGGAAATAGCATAATAATAAAAAAGAAAGTGAAGATGTAATGTAAAAGGCCTTATTATTATTATTATTATTATTATTATTATTATTATGTTGGCTTTGTAGAAGCCAACATTCTGTTTTCCTATTTTTATTATTATTATTATTATTATTATTATTATTATTATTATTATTATTATTATTATTTCTTCTTCATACAATAGTACAGGAAATACAATACTTTAGGAAGTACAGCAGTTCAGGAAGTAAAGTAGTTCAGGATGCATGATAGCACTTAAATAACAATAGTTTTGGAAGTGCAATAGATCAGGAAGTACAGAAGTACAGAAAGTACAATAGTACAGGAACTACGGTACTCCAGGATGTATTATAGTAGAGAAAGTGCAATTGTTTCACAAATACAGTGGCTCAGGAAGTACAAGAGTGAACAGTGAATGAGCATGTAGATCTACAATATAGTTAAAAATTGCACAGATATCTATATTTCAGCTAATAAATGTTCAAGTTTGTATTTTGCAAATTTCCCTGTGAGTGGTGCAGCTGTTTAGAGTTCCGTTCTTGATGATTACAAGCTTGACTCCAGATGATTAGGAGTCCTACATAGGCTTTGCTCTCTAGATGGAAAAGGTGGCGTTTTTTCCCCTTCCCATCTGTTGATTAGTTATGCTAGTGAATCACAGAAGTTTGGCAAATTGGGTAGTTAAGGCTGTCCTTCAAGTACATTCACTTCATTCAACTTGTGATATTGCGAGTGCAGTGCGGCTTCAGAAGACTCGGAGAAAGTTATCTCCAAGGAAGGAATTGGCAGTGACTAACAAACAAGAGTTTATTTCTTTTCCGTTAATGAGAGACACTTTACAACTGTTATGGTTGAGCAAATCATTATATTATATCTTACTGATTTTAAAAAAACATGTGGTGAAAATATTATACACTAACACACATTGTAGTTTTGTCCTTTGATTGGACTATATATGCTTAGTCTTGCTACTCCAAACACACTCCAAACAAACTGCATTCCCCTCCAAACACATGCAAAAAAAAGTTGTTCGCATTCATTAAACCCCATGACTATACTTTGCATGCACAAAGCATCAATCATGTTGCTACAGATATGTCAGCATAGCAGGCTGAAAAACACTTGCTCTGTGTAACCACCTGGCATGACTGCCACTGATGAATCTACACTCTGGACTAGAAAGAAATCAGCCTCAGCCTTGCTTCTTCATACCATTCTGTTCATTTTTCTGTTGGTTCTTGTGTGTTTGCATCCACAACAGTGCCAAATAATACATAAATACCTTCGATTGTCAGGAATCCCCTAGTTTGTATATTTAAACTCTTGCGTGTTTTGTAATCTGCACAAAGTAACTGCACGTTGTATTCAAGTCCTGTCATTTTCTGTGGATTCTTTTTTTTTATTATTATTTACTCTTGCTTATTTTGTTCTTGACTGCTGTTTTCTTATTGCCTAACCCATGCCGGGATTTGAACTGTGAATGTGCCTACTACACCTAATAAATTGCTCATTGCAATTTTTACATATATGATATTATATACACCTACCTATTATTTCTGCTCACCTACCTAAACTTTGCAGTTATACACATATTATACAAGTTTAAACAGCTTAAATTGCCTGTGTGTGTGTGTGTGTGTGTGTGTGTGTGTGTGTGTGTGTGTGTGTGTGCGTGCGTGCTTTGATCGACTGATTGATATTGATTAGGATCTTCCCAAAGCAGCAATCTAGGCTCCAGATTCATATTGACCCATAATATAAGTCATTCCCGAAAATAAATGAGTGCTAATTGATTACTGTTAATAATATTGTAGATATAAATAATATTGTTGCATATTAAAAAGCATTATATATATTATTATATATATATATATATGAATGGCAGTATTTATATATATTGTATAGATGGATTAAGCAGATGAAATCAAGCAGATGAAATTCATCATAATAAATATGAATGCTCTACGAATGCTCTCTAAGCTCGTGAGAATAGTCTACGATGTTTAGACCCTCCTGTATCTGTTTCCGTAGCTGCCGCCATCCAAAGCATCTGATTTAATAGCAACTGACGGCTAAATATAAGTAAATTGTAGATTCCTGGTGGGATCGTGTTGTTTAATAGCTGCTTTCAACTCATACATTATTCAAGTTTCTGATCCCAGTCCTCTCCACATGTTTTTGTATTACCTAGTACCTTAGTTTTAACTCAGTCAAAGGGAAGGCATGAATTATTAATATATTGTAAGTGTGCAGATAAACTAGACTCATTCAGTTATGTGTGAGACCCACTGTATAAAATTTCATCTTTCTCACTTCAGAAGTCATAAACTTTAGAACATGGAGGCATTTTATACTCAATGTAGCAAAGGTTATTTTACCTGCTCAGTATTTAGATTTAAAGACAACACAAAGGAAATGTTTCGAGATGAAATAAAACGCACTGATGTGTTTTTGTTTTTGTTTTTTTTTGGTATGAAATCATCTAAAAAGTAATAAATCAGACCGTAATTTGGAAATTAATTTGGAATTATTAGTTTGATAACGATTGTGCATTTTCATAGACGTTTTGTTATTACATTATTCAGGTTTATTTGCTGTTACACAGTTGTTTTCCGCTCCGAAGACCGGCCCTCGGTGTAAATTGGGCATGAAAGAAAAGTCACACTCAATTTACACACAGTGTGCAGCTAATTTTAGTCATTTACTTGCACTCTGTGTGAATGTTTATGACTGCCAGAACTTAAAACAAGAGGGAAAAAAACGACTTCACCTTTGGATGCGTTTCACAAACACTGGCATTTACTAGGCTAAATGAGACATAATAGCTCCATACCAAAGCTCCAACCTGTATAAAGCTACAGTATGTTAATTTTGTTAATTTTAAAACAAAATTGACTTTACAAAATACACCTCAGTGTGTTTATTTAACCAAAAAAAAGCACCCAAATATTACATATAGCTACTTTAAGTTGGAAAAGTTTATTAGATTAATTATTACTGTGAAAATTCCAAGTTTTGACCGGAAATTAAGCCCAGATTTCAGAACAGGATGTCTGATTAGTTCTTAACCGCTTAAAGGAAACCGAATGGACGAAACTCAATCAAACATTGAGTTGATGCGGCACGCAAGCATATGTCCTGTTTCTAGCATGAAGGAAGGAACGGAGAAGAAAACAGAGATAATTATGAATAGTGATGAGATTAGCTGAGAAAAATACATTCACATAGGGTATAGAAATAGATTGGAGCTATTAATGCTTAAAGCAAGATATGAATAACTGAATTCTAAATACTAAACAAAAACAAACAAAATACTAAGATGATGTGTCTTAGTCAGGTGTCAAACATTAAGTCCAGAACAGCTTCAATCTTCCTTAGCATTGATTCTACAAATCTCTGGATCTGTATGAGAGACTCATTCTTTCACACAATATTCCTTTAATTAGTGTTTTGATGATGGTGCTGGAGAGAGCTGTCTAACACTTTGCTCTGACATCTGCCAGAGGTGTTCAATTTGGTTCTGGTGAATGCAAAGCTGACAGCATATAAATTAAATAATGCTTATTAAGTTATTCAATAAGAACTCGTTGCGGCCCTGCGGCTGGGTGTAGAGCGATCCAGGAAGAGACCTATGCATACTTACCCTAAGGTTGGAAATTAACAGTAGCTCTGGGCAAAAATGCCAGCAACAATCAGTAAAATATCCAGATATTGTACATGTAATTGCAGAAAACCCTCCATAGTTAACATTTGGTTTGCTATAAATATTAAATATCTAGGTTAATTAACGGCACTGATGTGAAATTTCTGCACATCAATCTACATTCTGTGAATCTCACAGTGAAGGGAGTGTTGTTATTGTGCAGTGCTCTTCCAATAAAAAGAATAATATTAGCCATCCAAACCCAGACATGCCATAAAAAATAAATAAAATAAAAATAAAAAATAAAATCAATTTTTTATAATTTTTTTTTTTTTGGAAAATGGACAGTGTTTTTTTTTATATGATACATAATACATAAAGATTATAAATGCATCTAAAAATAAACTCCAGGTGTCAAATTTTACCCATAAATCCAAAGACCCTGATGTATGGATGCATACTGTACTGGGACTTGATGACAAATGGAAAGACAAAATGGTATCTCTAGTCCAGTCGTCCACCAAACAGCTATGTTTCCACATTAATCATTAATAATAATTGTCCAGAAGATGATAACTGCTGCTTTTCTGTCTCTTAGATCAACAGACTATGGCACCACCTATGAGAGAATGAACGACAAAGTGGGAGTGAAGACAGTCCTGAGTTACCTGTACGTCTGCCCCACCAACCAGAGGAAGGTGAGAAGGTCTTGTGTGAGCTTTTCAAGTTTCTCAATACAGATTTGAAACCCTCCCCAAGATTTTTGATTCTCAAGCTCTAAAAAAAAGTATTGGCTTTGTTAGTTCTGTACTTGATTACATTAGACACTGAATGTGCAACTTTTCCTCTCATCAAATGAAAGGCCAGATTGCTTTGGAAGGTTAAAGGGTGGGCTAATCACCAGCAGCGGGTTTGACGGAGTGGCGACGCTCCCTTCGAATAACATTTAAACGTGCCTGCAAACCAGAACGAGCTCAAAGGTTAATGATTTGTTTCTCGAACAGAGATGGCTCATGCTGGCATGCTGCCCAGAGTGATAATGATACCTTGCAGTGACCATTCTGTTATCAGGCAACAAGACTGAAAAAAAAAATATATATATATATAAAATCTCAGATTGGTTCTGATATGCAAGGATTTATTGATAAAAAATGTAGAAACTTAAGAAATCTATTTATACACTGGCTACTTAATTAGGAAGCCTGTAAACCTGTTCATGCAGGTATTCAATCAACCAATCACATGCGAGCAGCACAAAGCATACAAAATCATGCAGACACAAATAAAAACAATTCAGTTAAAGTTCATATCAAGCATCAGAATGTGGGATTGATCTCACTGACTCTGACCATGGCAAGGTTATTGGTGCCAAATGGGCTGGTTTGAGTATTTCAGAAAATGAGATCTGGAATCTTGACACACAACTAGAGTTGGTGTAAAAATAATATGGGGAAAAAAAACAATATACTGTAGCATGCAGTAGTTCAGCAGGCAGTAACACGTTCTTATTGAGAAAGGTCAGAGTGAAAGGCCAAAATATTTGCCAGACTGGTAAAAGCAGACAGGTATTCAAAAAAAAAAAAAAACATTACGGTACACAGAAAATCCCCTATCTTCCACTTTATATTTATTTATTTATTTATTTATTTATTTGATAGATAGATTTTTTTCTACCAGAGACAGACACCCACAAGTTTTGATCTCAGTTTCATTTATACTTTTTCTCTCAAAAGATTGAATGAGTTTATGGGATGGTAGGATAAAGGGTCACTCCTGAGAATCTCACACTTTCATTTTTACATTATTATTTATGTTCTTTTTAAATGCTTGTTTTTAACACTGCTGTAATGTACAGTAGCAGTTTCCGTCAGGATCAATAATGTATCAGCACCAAACACTCACCCACGCAGACAAAGATTCACCATCCAACTACCCACCAAACAACTAGTTCAGAAAGTAGGGAAGAAATAGGATTACCCACAGGAAAGCCACACAAAGAAAGCAAGAACATGCAAAACTCTGCATAGATATATACCAATGCTCAGTATCAAACTCTGGACCCTGGGGTTATCTGCTGCACCACACTGCTGCCACTGCAATAAAGCAGCTTTCACATCATTTCTGGAGAATTCCCAGCTGAACCTTTATACACATTATAAACTTTTCATGAGCGTTATCTTGTCCAGAGTCAAGCCCAAAGCACAGAGGTCCATGTGCATATAAAACACTAATAATGAGGGGGAAAAAACATGCATAACACAAGCACACAGATTAAAATGCTAATTTGGAAAAGTGTATTTTGAGTCTTTATTAAAAAAAAAACACAACAGACAATTGTTAAAATGGATTTGGACCAATCAGGTATCCTATTGTTAAGTCCTGAATAAAATCTTCTTTGCAGAATTCTTTTTTGTTATTGAATTTATAGCCTGGAACTGGAGAATTCAAAGACTGAGTAATCTCCACTTTTCATCTCATTACTCAAGTCTAGTACACTTTACCGAAGCTTGGCCCTGGCCTCCAATTTCTTGCTCCGGTTTTCACTCTGTCTCTTTATTTTCATCACAGAGACAGCAGGAGATGTGTGACAAGAGGTCTGGCAGCCCAATAAGAGAATTAAGGCTTCAACGGGAACGTGTGTAGTGGCTAATAACATGGCCTCCTTCCCACAAGCCTGTAAGCTTCCCCCTGAGGGCTAAAGTAGACTCAGCTCTGTAAGACATCAATTAAATTAGAAAAGACTAACACGAGCTGTGAAAAGTATTTGGTTTACGGAGTATACTCTTGACTTAGAGGCCAGGTTGGGACAGAGGCATGGGAAGAAGTCACATTTTTAACATTCCTGTGCCTGTAAACAAAATGAGCATCGGCTCCATTGGCTCAGATTCTTTTCACTTTAGATGAACCTTCTAAAGTCACAGCATTCATGCAGACTTGATACCCAATAAACGGATCTTATTTGGTGTAAATATTGCTTTCCACACAATACATCAACCAAACTATAGATATAGAGAGGTCCTAACATCATTTTGAATGTACTTGAGAAGAAACTTAAGCTTTTCATTTCTGTTGTTCTGAGAATCCACGTTAAAAAAAAAGCACACATCAACAAAGCATTATTCTGCCTCCACTTGACTGTTCGTCTTTTCCCAAACAAAAGCAATTGATCATGTTTGACATGATTAATTCCACTCTGAGTTTTTCTTCCTGTTTTTTGTTTTTTTCTTTCCTCTTCAGGCAGGTAGAACTAGTGTTTACCATTCTGCACCTTGGATCTTTATTTAGAGGATATAGATTAAGCTGTTTCAGCTTACTGCTGAGAGCTTCTGCTAATAACATTCAGTGTTTATCCCTCACTCTTCATCGATCCTTTTGGTCCCACAAAGACACATTTGTTCATGACTGTCATGTGCAGGTAACTTAAATTAAAGAAAAAGAACGAAAAAGTCATCACCATATAGACCTTCTCTCTCTGTGATTTGTGGTCTGGTCTCCAGGTTTCCAGGCAACAGTCTCTGCCGTGGAAAAATCCAAAAGAAACATCAGTTTTGATGGTCAAAAGAGAATGGCTAGACTGTTTAGACTGGTTAGACTAACCACTCTTTACAACTGTGGTGAGCAGAAGAGTATCTCAAAATGCACAACATACTGAACCATGAGATTGATGGGTTACAACAGTAGAAGACGACATTGGCATCCAATCAGCCAAGAACAGGAACATCTGAGACTAAAGTGGGCACAGGCTTTATAGAAATGTTTGCAAGCATTTCAAAAGAAGTCCTTCTTAAGATCTTAACTAAATTTTCCTAGATATTATGAAACATGGAGGTGGATCATTGATTGTTTGGGGGCTTTTGTAGCATGTGGTTATGACTGATGTATTCATGAATTCTGCAAACTACAGTACCAGTATGCTAAAGCACTAAACCTGTTTGCCTCTGCCAAGAGGTTCAAACTTGGCCGTAAAGTTTTCGATAAGAGAAGAAGCCAAACATATTTTCTAATCAACATAGAAATGGAAATCCACATGTACAAACCCAAGACTATAAAGAATTTTAATATGTGGAACCAAAATCCCTATAATGGTACACCGCAGTACAGACTCAGTACTGTTGTTCTTGACGGAGCACAATTATTTGGAAAACAATGAAAAATACACTCACTCTCACTCACTCACTCACTCATCTTCTACCACTTATCCGAACTACCTCGGGTCACGGGGAGCCTGTGCCTATCTCAGGTGTCATCGGGTATCAAGGCAGGATACACCCTGGACGGAGTGCCAACCCATCGCAGGGCACACACACACACACATTCACTCACGCAATCACGCACTATAGACAATTTTCCAGAGATGCCAATCAACCTACCATGCATGTCTTTGGACCGGGGGAGGAAACCGGAGTACCCGGAGGAAACCCCCAAGGCACGGGGAGAACATGCAAACTCCACACACACAAGGCAGAGGCGGGAATCGAACCCACAACCCTGGAGGTGTGAGGCGAACGTGCTAACCACTAAGCCACGTGCCCCCCTATGAAAAATGCACTTTCAGTAATTCCATTAAGTTTTATGCTCTTTTTTACACACCTCCATACAGCTCTGGGTTAAGTACTGAGACCCCACTATGTATTACCAGGTGCAAAATTGTCTCCCGCTAGCAAGACAAACTTCCTTGAAGGACTCCTCCTCTGGCTCAATAAAACTCCAGTTGTATCCTCAAGAATCCAAGGTCAAAAGTAATTTCCCTTCTATAATAAATGCTTTTGCTTAAAATAATGTTATAGAAAATGATTAGCCCCTAAACTTGGCAAATTGCATCTGACAAGCTACGGAGATAGTGGAAACCAGGAGGGGGCCTGTGCCATCTCCTCGAGCCTGTAATGAATGGTAAAATTGGAAGAGCCTCAGCATGCTCAAATCCTGGCTGCAATTCGCCTGGCTGTTTATTGGCACTTAATGAAAAACAATTTATCTAAATCACCGCCTGGAGGGATTCGTAGTTAAAGCTTGGGGAAAGAGGGGTGGGATGTTTGTCAGTGACAAATGCACCCCCTTTTTTTCTCCAATTCAAGTCCATTTGAGTAGGAAAAACCCTGAATAGGCAATGAGAAATATAGCCTCACTGACAGTCTGGCTTCTATAATTTAATTATAATTAGGTATAGGTATCTACGTACTTTCACCCGTTACATTTTTTTTTTTTTTTTTGCTTGATTCTCATTAGCCTGAGATATGTTTATTATTTTGGCAAGAGCGGCACTAATGATAAATATATACTAAAGCATACCCAAGCAGCTCTATTGTCCAAGTAATGATCCTTACTAGAACTGTCGTTTTGATAAGAAGGAAGGAGAATTTTCCCCCCATCCATTTCTACCGTATATATGATTCTAAGATGATATTACCTGCTTGAGGAGATGTAAGTGGCATTCTCCGTTTGCCTTCATCGTGCCTGGTGTTTGCTTATCAATTTTGCACATCCATCCCAGACAGCACAATCCATTAAACCTTCATTCTCGCTGTTAGAATAAGCTGAGTGTGTCTGTCAGAGCTACGAGGTCGGTCATAATAGATCGAATCAATTCCATATGAAATGACCTTTCCTATAGGAAGCCATCACAGGGATTGCGGTCTTAAAGAGTATGCTTGCTTAACCTTTAAATACCAGGGACAACTAAGTTCAACTCATATTAACGCCAAAAACCAGCAATGGGTTCGAGGCAACCTGAACTGTCATTAGTTCACGAGAGAGCAATGTTTCCTTCTGATCTCCAGGACAAGTTGTTATAAGTTTGGAAACTGGACTGATCCCAAATCAGTGTCACTCAAACTCCACTGGGATCGCTTGATGTGACCTTATGAAAAGGATTAGACTCTGGGGACAAGAGGAGAAGCTGTGTAGGCCTTATAAAAGGAGTCCAGCTCATGAAGTCACAACCATGGAAATGAAACAAATCACACAATTATGTTTATTTAGAGAGAGCTAGCAGGCGGAAAACTCTAGTTCCTTAATATTCACAAATTAGCAGGTCACCAAAAGCCAAGCTTTCTTAATGTCTGTAAGTCGTTATCGCTAAAAAAAATTACCACACATTATTTTATCTTTAGCTGGTATTCCACCTTATTTTTCTCTGTATATTACCTGTCTATTTTTTGTCTGTGTATTACAGCATTACAACATTCTAACGAGTTGAAAAGCAAGGTTTTATTATGGAGTATCAAAGTTTTTGCATTCAAACTAGCAATTTACAGCCCAAGAAACTCTAGTTTAATAAGACTTAAATTTATAGTCTGAGATAATTAGAAAATAATAGTTTAACCAGGTCCAAACACATTATTATGCTGTAACCTCAACTACTATATATATATATTAGTTCTGTGTGAACTAATATATATATATATATATATATATTCTGTGTGAGTTCTTCTTATAAAGCAATCTCCTAATCTAATTAACTAAGAAATTGAAGAATCTCAGAAGGAAAAGTAATTAGTAACTAATAAACGGTATAATCCCAGCAGACAAAGCTATTTAAGCTTATCAGCACAACAAACGTCTATGTATGATCCTATATGCTTGTCAGTAAGAATGTTTTTTTAGTATGTTCTCTAAAATGCTTGTTTCCCAACAAGATATTTTCTTTAGCTATTATTTATTGATATAGTTTTAAACATGCATTTATATTTATTTTCATACATATGACGTTTCTGTACAGTCAGTAACACACACACACACACACACACACACACACACACACACACACACACACACGTCTTATAATCTGTCATTAATTCAGAGAAACTGAACTTCACTTTCAGTTAAACTAGATGATTCAATAAATGAAGTGCATTGTATGTAACAGGTAATATTTAAAGCTATATCCACACATTTTTTATTTGTTCAGGGTCACCACAGCGGTATGCATATTAGATTTGGCACAGAATTTGCACTGGATGACTTTCCTGACACAACCCTCCCATTTTTATCCAAGCTTAGGACCGGCACTGAGAGTTAACTCCTCAGAGGCTGGGTTAGCTGGGTTAGGAACTGAACCCAGGCCGTGGCAATGAGAGCGCAGGTTCCTACCGTTGGACCACAAAATATAGTAGAAGTCTTTGCCTGTGATGTGCAAGAATATATGCATACTGTAATATCAGCAAATACTAAAGCCCTCTTTATTCACACTTACATTGTAATAAATAAGTCTATTAAAATATCTACAGCTAAACATTTCTTTCTGCTTAGGCACACTGCCACTATACTGGTAGTGTGTTAAAAGGTACCTATATTTCATATGCATCCTGGATATTGATTGGATGGCAGATAGAATGGATATCCTGATTGGATATCCTGTTAAAACCAGGTTTGTTTGTGATTTTTGTTTTCTGTTTGTAATTTTTTTCCCCATGATCTGAACCACAATGTCATGAAAAACCCTTTAAATATCTAAAAAATATATTTCATTAAAATTATTTAAAAAAAAAACAAAAAAAAACAATTTCCCATCGTCTTTTTTATCTTTCATAGGTGATGGTGTTGACTGACCCAGAGTTCGAAAGCAGCATCCTTATAAGTTCTGACGAAGGAGCCAGCTACCAGAAATACCGTCTCAGTTTCTACGTCCTGAGTCTGCTTTTTCATCCTTCACAGGAGGACTGGGCTCTGGCCTATAGCCACGACCAGAAAGTGAGTTCTGTTTAATGATCTTTCTTTACTTAAAAAACAAAAACAAGAAGATGTATTTCTCCATAAACAAATGTGTGCATATATAACCATCTGTATAATATACATCTCAGATGCTGAGCTAACATTCTGTAGAAATGGACAGATTGCATGCACCATATGCTCATTTCATGCTTACATGTGCTAGAGGTCTTGTTTTAGCATTAAATAATCTCAATTTGCTCTTGGTGTGACTCAAAAGGTCTTTCTCTACATATGCTTAGCCAAGACTGAGCATATCCTTAGCAATGTCACAACATTCCTTATGCTACATATCTACATATTACTCGAGCCCTGACTGACCTTGCAGGACTGCCACTGTACGAGAGGCTTTTCTGTGTGTGTGTGGTGTGTGTGTGTGTGTGTGTGTGTGTGTGTGTGTGTGTGTGTGTGTGTGTGAAACCTAGAAATACAGCTTCTCTTTCAGAACATGTACATCTGAACTTCAGGTGCTGCCTGACCCTTCTATCACTCGTCATCTTCACCTGGATGCTGTAATTATCCAACTCCCCAGTGTTCGGATCGTTCTCTTTTAAGTCTGGTTCCTTCTCAAGATTTCTTCCTCGTGTCATCTCAGGGATATATTCCTCGGTACTGTCGCCTCTGGCGTGCTCATTAGGGATCTAATGCTAGATCCCAGATTTGAGGAAAGCTGCTTTGTGACAATGGTTATTGTTCAATTCTGTTGTACTCTAGGTTTCTAAGGCATTCCAGTGTATTTTCCTAGCTTTGGCATATTTCTACATGTACATATTTGTGTGTTTTATTAGCTAGGCTACTGAAGTCAATGCACGAAACTCCCTGCCCGGTCTATTGGTCTGCTTGCACAGAAAACTAATGAAAGTGACAAATAATATAATTAAACCCCAATGTACAGTACAACAAACAACTCTCCTTAGAAAACAAATTAGTACTGAAATTCCCATCAAACAATGACTAAAGTGCTGGGTTGTGCTTATTCACATTGCACAAAAAGATGTTTGAGTCTGGCTAGCATCTTTATTTTTCTTTGATATGTTATTAAAACTGTGAGCTGGCTGTATGATGCATTAGAAGTAGACTTACAGTATATAATCTTTGTGCAGCATATTGCTGCTTACTTTTGTAAGGGTGTCTGCCTTTCTGTGTGTTCCCGATTCTGAAAAGTTCATCTGACGTGTCATATGGGCAAATGCATTCTGTAGAATAACCTCAAGGAGCATCAATCCAGCAAGAAAAGTATGAACTTGACTAGAGTGTGTTTGTATAGAAACATTCAGAACAGTTCAACAGGAAGCACAGTTTCCTTTCTTTGCCCTCTGTAGACTTCTGTATCTATTTATCTTTTCAGCTGCTTTGAAAATAGAATAATGAAATGTTACACAGACATACAGTCTGTTTGTCTATATTGCCCAGGCATTTGATTTGTCCACCACAGAGACAAACATGTCAATGCTGGTTGCTACCTGTTATGCTAATAGGTGGAATGGCTTCCATAAATTGCCCCAGGTGTGAACAAGTGTGTTTATGGTTTTATGGTTATTTATAGATATGAATGTTAAATGGAATGAAGTTTAATGAATGTGAATTTGTTGTAAAGGGACCAAGTTCTAGATTGAATTATAACATACTTCTCTTTAATGTGTTATCACAAAAATGTATCAAATTAGTGGTGGATTATATATATATATATATATATATATATATATATATATATATATATATATATATATATATATATATATATAATCCACCACTGTATGAATTATATAAATTTTAGAATGGTTGAGTATTGTTTCAAATGTACCACTTATATTATTTTCCCTACATTTATATCATTTGGCAGACATCCATTTCTAGAGTGACTTACATTTATACAACTAAGCATTTGAGGATTAAGGACCTTGATCAAGAGCCCAACAGTGGCAACTTGGAAGGGCTGGGATTTAAAATCTCAAACTTTTGGTCAGTAGGCCACCGTCTTAAACCATTGAGCTACCACTTCCCAGTAGTATAATACATACTATATATGAATATAATACATACTATAGTGTATATATACACTAATTAGAAGTAAAAGCCATTTCCCAGTCCATAGCAAATGCTAAAGCTAGCAGAATACTTACAATTTTTTAAAATGTTGAAATATAAATCAGACAAGCTGGTTAATTTTTTAGATGTCTTGTCCACCAGTGTGTTGTCAGCCATCTTGAAATTTTTCAAGGTGTCTGGTAGCCCCACCTTTCTTTTGCTAATGTAAAGCGGTGACTGCTGAATGGAACATCCAATCATTCCACACTATTTATTTATTTTTTTCAGCTGAATAAGCACATCATCTTAATGTGCAAAGTTCTTGTGAGAATTTTCAGTATGAACACGATACTTACACTGTTTATAACACATTATAGAATTGTGTATAGGAAGAGAATTTGGAGTTTTAACATGTAACCTTAGCGTTAACATGTAATGAACTTGAAGTTCACTAGGTTGATCAGCAGTCCATTAACTGGTGAAAAAAATCTGGCCAGAAAAATTCACCTAAACCTTCAGCCCTCTGAATATGGTCGCAGATCAGCAGAAAAAGGTCAACATGAGTTCAGCATATTATTTGTTTTGTTTCTATTTTTTCTTTTGTGTATTGGCCTGCCCATATAAATGAAGGGTCATTTGGCAGAGGAATGTGGTAATGGCTATGGCAGCTCAACTGAGTCACTGGTGGATAATGGTGAAAAATAATAAAATAGATAAACCCCACCTCAAGTACTTTTGGCTCTCAGCGTTTTTCCCCAGCCTTCTAATCACCTGAGCTAAACAAGAGTCCTGGACAAAAGCTCAGCAGCATTAGAGCCTTGTTATGTGAAAGGCCATCTCAGTTATTCACAAACAAACAAACGTCTAAGACAGGTCTCTTGTGCTTTGTCAACGGGTGCAGAATAATAGGAGTAAATACATGAAATATAAGAGAAACAACAGGAAAACTTCAGTTAAATGTCTCTTGAGTTGCATTCGAATATATTTCACTGAACCTCCTCCACAAAGACGGTGGAAGGGGGGGCTTGACCTTCATACTGACTTCCAGAACGGATGTGTTAGTTTACTGTTTTATTCACATCAAGGTCTTCTTATTATGCAATCTCTAGTGAGGAGGCACAGGAGGCAAGATTTGCATATGCACTTTTGCTTCAGGGTTTGGTTTAGGTGCTCTTCGGATTTTCTAGAAAAATCTTGCACTTTAGTTTGATAAGAGTGTGTGAGAAGGAAAAGTGGAACCATCTCAGCAATAAAAGAAAGTATTTTACATGTAATAGGTGGAACCTACAGATATTGTGTTATCTCTATAAAATGATCATGATAGTAATAAATAAAGAATTATGATTGTAGCTTTTTAGGTTTAGTCTTTTTCTATCAAGATTAACCCTTGTATGTTGTTCGGGTCTGTGGGACCCATATTCATAAACATCAATAGTTTTGAAAAACTTTGCTTCCTTGTAAATTTGTTTTTTTCTTCACTGATAACTTGAATAAATTTGATTTTCTTTTTTATTACATTTTATTAAAAAACAACAAAAAACGAGTAGCACTTTAATTAAAAAATGTGATGTAATAAAGGTAAAGGGCAAATATTCACCATATATGCTGTTTATATTGCTTGTAATTGGGATGAAGTAAACATCTGTAAAGTATTTAGACATAACATTTTTGATTGTGTTGTACACCCAAAAATGCAGCGGTTCCACCAGACCCACCAACACTGGCTGAGTAACAAAAATACGAACAACATACTGTACAAGGGTTAAGATTTTGATTAATTTCTTATGACAGGAAACAAATTTGAGATTCATCAAGGGTTGCAGAATTAAGAATTGACTGAAAAAACAGGACACTAAGGTCCAGATTATAGTCAGAGAGACAAAGACAAAGACCGCCTGGACACGCTAAACATATGTTGGACTATTATACTATGTGTGTGCAAGGGACACACTTGAGACAATATGGGTAATCCCCAATGATGAGTTAAGAAATAAAAGCATAAAAAACAAGAGCAAGGGCAAAGCATTGTGACCCAGTAAAACAGGTACATGTACATCCTGGGATTGTGAATGCCTTAAACTCCTCAGAGCCTTTAGCAGCTCTGAAGGTGGATTCTTTGACCAGTGGGCTGAGAGGAACTGGAGTATGGTTTGCATAAACTAGAGCTGATGTTGAGAGAGAAAGAATATTCGCAAGAGACACAAAGGTTTAATCTGTTTCCCAACATAGAATCTAGGCAGCACTAGTCATGACCTTGGTTTAAGATAAAATGGATATAAAAAGAGTCTAAAAAAATTGTGACCCAGAAAACTAGATGTGTGTACATACTGCATGAATTTACAACTTATCATCAATAAGAAAAAAAGAAATTACAGTAAATTGGTCTAAAAGTGTAGTCCAGGTGTCTAGTATCTGATCAAGTTCTTCTGACATGCTACAGTGTGCATTAATAGTAATTAATAATTGTGTCAATCTAGCAAATCCATGACAGCAATTTGTCAGTGTTTAACATTTACACTCCTCAGCACTATTGAAGTCCCCTCCATGAGTGATGTCTTCGCCAATCAATGAAAGGTTTCATGATTAAGTACCATGTTAGCTTGTTAGCGGTGTTAATGGCCATGTTAATGGTGTTTTTATTAGAAAGTACATGATCCTAGCAATGTGAAAGGGTGATTAGCTGGAAGTAATTCTCAATAAATGCTCGCTGTTACAGGAAGTTTACTAGGAAGAAGTGACACTACATGTTTGTGAAAGAGACTACAGGAAATCCAATAAGCACCTTGGACTAAAAAAATTTAAAACAGTCTCAAAGACCATGTAAAGTTTCCTTCATCAAAATCAGAGAAAAGGGTTTAATAAATTAGCTGAAGTAACCAGAGATCATTTCTAATGGTTTTCTTAAGTGCCTGTGGAGGAGACAAATAAAAAAGCACTTAAAAGGAAGAAGGCAAACCAAAAAGCTTTACTGGTCTGCAGGAGGCTTCTAAAATGTGAAATTCCACTTCTGATCAAAGTAAAACTACTTATTTCATGATTCACATGAAATGCCTTGAGTTATTTTTTAGAAGATTTTCCCCCCTATATTTTATTTTTGAAAACAGATGGACAGTCTCTTGCTTTAGAAGCTCATGCTCTGCATCCATATTCATATTGTGAAGTTTAACAGATGGTGCATGGTGGGTAAGAAGGGTAAAAATGAGAGACTTTAAAACAAACTTAAAAAAAAAATAATAATAAAATATAGGCTCTGTTATATTTAGATTCTCTCAGTATCACTCAGTATTAAATTCATCTTTAGTTCACAGCCCTGTTCAGTTAAAGAACTGGACTATGACTAGTGCAATACTGTATTCTGTTAATGCATCTTATATTTCTTCTCTCTTCTATTTATTTATTTATTTATTTATTTATTTATTTATTTATTTATTTATTTATTTATTTATTTATATTTATTTATATTTCATTTAAGTGCATACTCAGGATTTAGTAGTGTGATATACTTAAAAAAAAAACCCATCACAGGGCACACACACACACTCATTCACTCACGCAATTACACACTACAGACAATTTTCCAGAGATGCCAATGCATGTCTTTGGACTGAGGGGGGAAACCGGAGTACCCGGAGGAAACCCCCGAGGCACGGGGAGAACATGCAAACTCCACACACACAAGGCGGAGGCGGGAATCGAACCCCCAACCCTGGAGGTGTGAGGCAAACGTGCTAACCACTAAGCCACCGTGCCACCGTACTTTATCTAGTGCCATGCTATTGGCCCATAATCTCTTTTTTCTCTTCTCTATTAGTGTTACACTGAAGTTATGATGTTATAAATGAACTTATTTTTTGAACTGATGAATTAAGTGCAGGTTGGAAATATCCTCTGAGACATTCCTGGGTGTATTTCTGAATTTAGAATTCAGACATTTCATCTCAGGAGATGGTTATTTCATCTTAGGAGATGTCAACAGGGCAAAAACAGTCAGCAATGTGTGTATTTGTGTAGAGAAAAATGTGTAGAGAGATACTGTACAGATGCAGAGAGGACAAAGCAGAGATTGACAAGCAGATTAAAATTTGCTTTTAAGATGGTTTTCAGCTCTAATACATGGCAACATCTGGTGCTCAGAAATAGGGAGATAGTCCAAACCCAAATCAGTTTTTTTTTTTATTGATATTTTTACTGCCTTTTTTGTGTGACAATTATCAAACGCAGTAGCAAAATGGATTTCCACACATTCACACTTGTTAATAAAATAGCATGAATGTGTAACCAAATGATTGATTGTACAGTCAAGAGTCAATGATGAATGAAACAGGTCACATCTCAACAGTAAAAAATTGGAAAAGAAAGAATCTAGTACAGTATTGTTGCCATTTAAGAGGGCAAGTTGATGACTAGATGAATGCAGGAGGAAAAATCTGGGTAGGCATCTGGTTAGCCGCTTAGCACAATGAACAATAGAAAAATGCTTCATGCAATGGAAGAGTACCTGAAAGTCTTTCTCAGACTAATCATTTCTGGGAATGGAAAAAATGAACCTTCCTGTCTGACTATTCTTCTGTGTAACTGTAAAAGAGTGGAAATGAAGGTGTTCATGGAGCTAAAAATATAATCTTAAAAATAAAAAGTGCTTGTTGTTTTCACTCTCGGGAATTAGGCATTAAACTGTATTTTCCTTGTTGTAGATGACGAACTCTCCTTTGTATATTTAGTGTGTTTCTTTAAGGCACATTTTATTTGCTGTTAATCAGCTTTTGAGAGAAAGTTTTAACAGTAAATTGGAGGTCTTAATGCTTCAGTTCAGTTAATTTAATTATTTAATTATTTATTTTTTTCATTTTATGAAAAATACATAATAAAGATATTTAAAATGGGATTTAACTCCTTTAGTTACAAAAGGATAATTACAGAAAGGACTTTGTGGACTAGGTGCTGAACATGGAAAGAATCAGTGTTAGTAGAGAAAAGGTACAAAGGTCTTAGGATGTATCCAGGGGTTTTATATTTGGTGTCCATGGTGGTCAGGATGCATCAAATTTACCAACATGAGATTTGTATTTAGACTTGGTGACTTGCTGGAAAATCAAAAATAGCATAAACTTTTAGGTTGGGAAGTTTGGACATATTATGGGATGTATGAAACATCAAAGTTTCTCAGGATTTTATTTTAATACAGATTTCCTCTTTTCCTCAGTTCATATCTCCATTCCTATTCTATCTCTTTTTCTATATTCTCTCTCCAGAATGTGAACTGGAGCCATTGACAACTCTGACATTTACTCACATAATCAGGTACTGCACTGTGTTACTGTTCAATGCCAACAGAATTCTTAAACTATAAAAGAGACCCTGTTTGGTTTTATATAAATGGATTGCCTATGGAAAAAGCTGTGTTTGTTCAACAGGTAAATAATATGTGATAAAACATGAAATTCACGCTTGTGGTGATTTCAATTGAGGAATTTTTTTAGTATCATTTTTTTTTTTTTTTTTTTTTTTTTTGCTAAAATTCCATACATTTTTAAAATTCCTGAATTTTTAACATGGAAAACCACAAATGGACCAGAAATAGTCTAACATGTCTTACCTCACCCTCAAGTTATACTTATCTGATATATTCTAGGTTTTGACTATAGCCAGTTTTTCATTTACATTAATCTGTCTGAGGAAAGATTACAGTATAATGTGGATTCTTTGCCTAAGGAAAATGTCAGTGAGGTTTCCAGGAAAAAACTGCACCAAGCCTGATGTGATTTTTACCTCGCAATCTCAGCCATGTTAAACATAATCACTCAAATATTGGAAATGATACCAATAAATCTACGTACACTGTACTGAATGTCTATCAAAAATACTGAAGAGAATATTATGAATTTAGTTCAGTTTGTATATCACAAACAGGTCTTGCACTGCTAATTGTTGAAGATGTAGCATATGTAGTTAAGTGCACTCGGGCATTTGGAGTACAGACACAGCATAAAAATGCAAGGATTAAATTATGCTAAAGGCTCTTGAAAGTTCTACTGTGACTTTGTGACACTTTGCTGCAGCACGAGTCAGTGGCCCTTATATATGCACATTATATATCAAAAGTGTCTGCTGTTTATCCAGTAAGGCAAATACTTGACAGAATATAATACAAGATGTAGAAAAACTTTCTGTCCATGTCCTTTAATTAGCTAGCTCCTAACAAGCATTTTTACATACGTCCTTTCTTGAAGCACCATTAGTATATATTATCCTGGCAACCAGTGAGCTGCTGATGAGCCTTATGTACATAATTGCATGTAATTTGATCATCAGTATGAAGTAAAAACACACAGCTATGCGAACTGAAAGCCTGTTTTTAGAAATGCGGAGGTTAGAGAGTCGCTCCGTGAGATGATTTTATAACACTTCAAAAGATAGTTATTGACTCAGCCTGTTTTAATATAGAAATAAAAAAGCTGAATAAAAATATGTGGTGAATTATTCACATTTACAGAGATTTGCCAAACAAAATATGATTTTCACCTAGAGCTGAACTGCTTGAGAATGTCAAGAGGATACATTAGCTGCTAGAGATTTGCTGGTATTGCACTTTTCAGGGATAGAACTTTAGCTCCAATGTCCCCAAACAGCATTTGGGCTTTTAGTGGAGGGTAAAACTGATGATAGGTTTGCCTCAGTCCCTTAGATACAGTATCTCTTAGATATTCTCATATGCTACAAACAAACTTAACAAGTCTTTCCTCAGTTAGAACTTAATTTGTTTGTAAACCGGGAAAATAGTTATAGATGAAGTGTAAGCAGTTAGCTCACTAGCTGACCTGAAAAGGTTATTTTCATTGTTTTATGTTAACCAAGTTCATTGAATGAAAGGAAACATTTATCTTGCATTCACTCATTAAAAGACAATAAATCTAGCTAACTATTATGTTGGAAAATGTCTAGCCATTAGTATTGTGGCTATGGACCTACTTTTGAGCTCATTAGCTATATTGCATAGCTAGCTAATTAGCTAGCTGTATACTGACTCCTACAGGCTCATGCTTCATTGTTATAATAAGATTAAACTTTAGCTATCATTTCTGTCTCTCTTAAACCTTAAGTAAATAATTTTTGTAATTTAGAACTGGATACCCATTCGTCGTTAAGCATTTTTCTAGGCTATCTGGGTATAGATAGCTAACTCAGAAGTCATTTTTGTGAGCAATTATGAAAGAAGTACATGGGGATATGTGTTGTAATTTGCTTATATGTTTAGGTTGTTCCATTGCTTTGCATTGCTTCCATTCAATTCATGTGCAATGTTAACAATAAACTGTTTATGTATATTGTATAGTTTCTAGTGCTTTATTAGAGCATCAAAATCGATTTCTTTTTTCTTTTTTTTTCTTCTTTTTTTAAGCATGACGTTTATTTGCTCAGAATAACCTTTTCATGCGCCACTACTAATTTCCAAGACATGGCTTGCACCAAACAGATACTAGTACATCTGGATAAGCCCAGAAACCTAGAGGATTATATGTATTATAGATCTGTGAAAGCAGGTTCAGAAATGAAATGTTGTGCTATGGGAAAAAGGATTTTAAGAAAGATAGATGATGAAAATTGTAACTGCAAGTTTATTGCAAGTGGCATGCAGTGCTTTGTCAGAAAGACGCTTCAGGGTCAAGTATATATCTCCTAAATGGACATTCCTATTTTTCAGATCTAGCGACAGGTAAAGCAAAGGAAAAAAAAACTGTTTACTTTTATCCAAATACTAAGAACAACCATTGGCTGTTTTTCTATATAACGCTTCCTGACAGTTTTTTTTCAGTCAGTCCCCAGGAAACACACAGCGAAGCAATGCAGCCATGTCACCGCAACACTCTCTTTCTTCTTCTAAACATCTAAACAATGTAGCAGTTAATCTCTGCTAATGATACAAATACATGCTGCTAATTATTTCTCACACTATCTTTGCATAGCAAATATTCCACCCGCAAAAGCTGTAGGGACGTTCTTTGCAACAAAAGAATGTGGGAAGAGGGAAAAAAAAGTTATCCGTTACGCACCAGTTTTAGCTGCAGCCTTTGCATAAGTGTGGATGAGTCTTCCACGCTGGAGAGGTTCGGGGAGATTAACGGGGTGTTATATGCTCCATGTCTAATAGGAGCCAGTGGATTTGTGCACGTTAAAGCTGAGCATAAAGGATCATCTGTTTAATCCTGAAATAACACCTTTTTATACACAGCCACACTGGCTGAGTCATATTGAGAGGCCATATGTGTGGAATGTCTGCTATCCAGTGATAGGTGAATTCTCATAAAGGGCAGCCTTGTGAGATGAAATAGGGATGTTCAACTTCAGTGTCTCTTTGTATGTCTTTGTACAGTATGTATAAGGATTTCTGATCCTGTATGTAAAGCTTTATCTTACATATTTTTTTTTAAATTCTTCTAAAACTCTTGTACTGTATGTGAGTATAGACTTGGACAAAGGCCCAGTCAGATTTCTTGAAACGAGACATACCCGAGACTCAAAAGAAACATTTTATTGACTTTCAGTATTAAACATCAACCTACCACAGCCACTAGTGTTGTTCTACTTTAGAGCCATTAGGGACTTGTATCCTCATGAGTTGTTTATTTTGACTCAGCCCAAATGAAAGGGAAGTTAAAAACAGCTATGAATCACAGAGTTAGTGGAGAAGGTCAATTTATAACCCTTTAGCCCAAACGAACATGAGCTCCATTTAAACTGCAATTCCAAGCAACAGATGCTGTCTCTGAGCTGTAACCCTGATCAGTGAAGGACTGCATTAGATGCATGTATCTACAAAATGGAAGCTTGCTTAAGTGCTAAATCATGTGCAATGTCACGTTCATTCGTTCATCTTGGGTAAGTGCTTTATCCTGGTCAGGGTCAGTGTGCTTGATGTGTATGATGTGTACTGTATGTATTACAGCTTATGGGAGTACCACACAATACAAAAAATTAGTCTACTAGTTGTTGTTTCGATTGAAAAACAAGTTACATATTAGCTTTAATTCTTTCTTAAGTAATCTAGGGATGTTGTAGCCAAATATTTAAGGTGTTGGACTACTAATTGGAAGGTTGTGAGTTCAAATACCATGTCTACCAGGCTGCCAGTGCTGGGCCCTTGAGCAACTCTCAATTGCTAATTTGTATAAAAAAATGAGATAAAAATGTAAGTCGATCTGGATAAGGTTGTCTGCCAAATGCTGGAAATGTCAATAATCTTTGGAATAAATGAATAAATACATTTTTAAAATGATACTATTTAAGAATGTTTATATTCCAAATCCTTACTCCAATGGACGACTTGATAGCTGAAATTGTTTAATCTAAAAAATGTGCAGGATGATGCAGGTACTCCTTATGACTTAACGATGGGTAAAGGATGTGATGTCTACAACAGTGTCTGGGAGGTTTTTCAGCGATGCTGCATCAGTCTGGCTCGGTTTCTTTGAGATTGCATAATCACAGACTTTAATCAAGCCAAATAGAATTGGAAAACGATGTGCAACATGCAGCTATGAAAGCACTCAGCACTGGTCACGAAAGAATTCACTTGATCACAGGGCACAGATTTTATTTCAGTTTTATTAAGCTGTTAAAGACAACACAACACTGTGGGGCCTCTGGGTAACTTAATTGCCTTGAGAGACTGCTTCAAGCAAAATGATTTCAAAGGGTTAATGGTCAATTAAAGCAAGACTTTTCCCAGTGTAGTTGTGTGTAGTTTACTGTAGAATTGCCCTCATTCTATCTGAAATATAGAATCTTACTGTTTTTTCCCCATACCTTGACTATTCCACATTCTAACTAGTAAAACATTTGTGATAAAAGATTCAATATGTCCATTTGAAATAATCAGGGGTGGGTAAACACCCGTCTATCCATCAACACCTATCCATTTTCATATACTACTTATCCTACCCAAGGCTACAGGATACTGGGAGGGGACTCAGGATGACAAGCTGTGGCACAATCTGGATGGGATAAAAACCCACTGGAGTGCACAATCACACACACATACTCATACCCAGGCAATTTTGAGATGCCAATCAGCCTACAAAACATGACTTTCGACTAGGGGAGGAAACTGGGATACCCAGAGGAAACGTACGAAGCACGAAAAGAACATGCAAACTCACTGTATACAAGGAGGAGGCGGGGTTAAAACCCTGGCATTCACTAAATTCCAGGGGTTTTGTTACCACGACGTAAAGTGGGCATGTTTCTGGAAGTCTTGAAAAACTCCCTCTTTCAAAAAAAAAGACCATACCTACGATGGATAATGAAGGACAAAACAGTCATACAGATAGATTTTATATTTTATATCTATTATGCTTTATTATCTTACAGTTAAGCTATTTTCGAAAACAAATAAACAACCAAAAACTACGGTTAGGGTTAGGGTTAGATTATGAAATAGGCCACGCCTGCTCAATGACGCAATATCTGTTACGCTGTTCTGAAATCCCTGGAAATAAGTGCATCCATCAGCCCCTTAAAAAATCAAACCTTCAGCAGGAATCAAATTCTCAACCCTTCAAGAAACAAACCCATATCAGGGATAAAGTATATCTTAGCTTATCTTACAGTATCTTATCTTATCTTATCTTATCTTATCTTATCTTATCTTATCCTATCTTATCTTATCAATCAATCACTCAGAGGTAAATGTGTCACATTACAAATAATTGCAATTGCACCGACTGTGAAGTCTGTACATATAACGTGAACAATAAGCAATATATTAAATATAATACCTAAGCCATACATAAGGTTTGTTCATGAGTCAATGCACAGGATTAGTCTGTGATGGCGCAGTGTGTCAGCGTATTTCATGGTGGAAATGGTCAATCATGTTAATTGGCATGTAATGTGTTAAATAGAGGACATTTTCAGCAGTAATCTGTTAAATAGAGGAAATACAGTAATCAGTGAAGTTCATATTAGGCATAAATAAAGTAATAGAATACATAATGTGAAGGGAATTAATACATCAATGGTTAACATGTTGCTCTTAATGAACAAGCAGCTATGTGAACTGAATGAGGTCGTTTTTATAAACGTGTGCAGTGAAACATTTTACTTGTGCCGCATCCCTAACAATTGGAAAACTGATAATGCCCCAAACATCCTTTTTTAATGTGATGAATTTCTTGATATGATATGCAGCATGTATTTGCTATGCTAAGTGTATTCAAAGCTCTAAAAACAAACAAAAAAATGAATAATTATTATCATTTTTAACTATTATAGTTATTAATTAATTAATTAATTATTAAGTCATTATTTAAATGACAGACTTTCATTTACACTGGGCATTGGAAGACAGGTAAAATTATGCGCAAAGAAAGAATACTGAGTTTAGCACATTGAACACAGAATGTTGGCAAGAGTTTGAAAGCTGTCTTTTCTGGAAATTATAAAAAAAAATTTAGTTTTTTTTAAATAAAAGGTCATGTTTTCTGGGTTGAAATATATCCTGTTATATTTACACATACACTATATAGTATATTGAAGAAAATATTTTCATTGTAAAGATAAGATTCCTTTATAAAAATGAAGTTCTTTCCTTTTCGCAAACTTTCTCACCTCACGTCTGCAGGGTTAATTCTGAGGAAACTCAACTGGCGATGGTTGAACATTTTGAATTTGTAACTCTCTTCTTTCTAGAGTGTTTTGTGATTTTTCTCTCATCTCGCCTCACTAAGCACATCCTATATTCAGCTGGTCCCAGCCTGGAGGTTTTGAAACATGTTGGCCTGGAGTTTACCTTTACTGTTAAGTCCAGACTCTGGTCCAGTTCTTTTATCAATGAATTTTTCACTCCAATGCTTTTACAGATGGTTTCTATCTGGAGCCATGCTTCAGTTATGTCTCTCTCTCTTTCTTTCTCTCTACAAAATTCTAATGAGCTTCATTGGCATGACTGTGTTGTAGGAAAGCTTTGCCAAAGCATCGGCAAATACACAATCTGTATATTTTAAAACATTAAAAAAACAGTGGATCACATGCCCTGCATATTAGATTTACACTGGATGCTCTTCCTCCCATTTTTATGGTCCGGGCTCAGGACCAGCACTGAGATTTAACTCTTCCGTGACTGGGTTAGCAAGGTAAATAATGAAAGTAGCAGTTTCAATAGAATTTGACTGACAGAGAGTCTGTCTATCTCTTTCTCTCTAGGTATTTTCTAAAAAGCTTAACACTTCAACAAAAACTTATTTCCACATAAATCTCTCAAATAAATCACTAATTTCTAGCTAAAAAAATTTTATTACACAGAAAAAACTAATATGACTGAATTAATACTTTATTTATTTATTTATTTATTTATTTATTTATTTATTTATTTATTTGTTTGTTTATTTAAGTTTGTTTTTATAATTATATTTCAAGGAACATTCTAAATAATACTGTGAAAAAAATAGCATTTAATTAATGTTTTAAATTGTTTATCTGAAACATGTACATATATGTATTCATATATATTCATAGAATATTAACAATATATAAACGGCATTCAACTGATCAGTTTAAAGTATTTTTATGGCTTTTCGTTTCAGACTAGGCATCAACAGGGGGCATTGATCTTACTAGCCAAAACGTAGCTAAAAAGGAAACCCTCTTTTGCTACAGCTCTCATGTGGCTGCGTACAAGTCAAAATGATTTACAACGCTGTCCATAAACGCATCAGGAATTTATGGCTAACTTAATTAGATGGCATAAAACTGAGTTATGGTAATGGCCTGGGACAGTGGAACAATAGTGCTTGGTTACTCATTTCCATAATTCTATTTCTCTCTTTCTCTCTCGTATTAAGCACACCAGCACCGATAAGTACAGCACAATTTTTATATATAAATATAAATATAAAACGCATGCTCTTTCCAATTATTGTTTTAAAAAGTGGAAAAAAAATCTATTTGGACGACATTAATATCTCTTTTCATTTCGTTTCTAACTAAGCATTAATCCGTCACCTGAATCTAATCACTCAGTGGCTCATTTACAGAATTTAGCATAAACTATAATGCAGTTTAATTAATCTAATAAAGCCTAGTAGCCATTATAGTACATTATCGTAACTGATGCCTTTCCATTATCTGTTTAAACCAAATATGTTCTGCTGCATCAACAGCATTAACCGTGGCCGTCTCCCAGATTAAGTGTCCACGTCTTTTAGTACACGTCAGTGTCGTGATGGTAATTGAATGCTAATGAATGGTTTAGAGCAAACAACAGGCTGTAATCACTTCACCATGTTTCGCCATTCGTCTGGCTGTTTGTGAACAAAATAAATAAATAAAATAATCTCCATAGAGCAGGCTGTGAATGCTGAAATATTTTGGAGTCAAAAGTCTAGACTCTGTCAACTAAATGTAAACATTAGGGTTCGCTAAATCACTCAAAGCTATGTAGAGTTCAAAATGGAGGTCAGCTTTTTGATAATAATTAAACCTGTTGCTAAAAGACCAGAAATGATAGTTTAGTAAACAGAGATATGAGATGACCTTGTAACATTTTAGCATGTGAAATAAAAATTAGTAGTTAAAACAACATGGACCAACATAGGCATCTTTTGTGTCCAGGAGGTGGCAAAGTACAAGCTTGGACTTTTAGTTGGGGCAATAAATAAATCTATAAAGTCTTTCATGCAGAAATATTAAAAACATACAGTATATCTACAACATATAGTTTGTGTGTGTGTGTGTGTGTGTCTTTTTCTATTTTACTATTTTGAAATATTAAAGAAAGCATGGATCATCATATAGAAATAAAAATAAAAAAGATCTAAGGCCTCTATTGACATTTGACACAAACTTTTTTTATTACAAAAACTGTTTCCTTAATTTGGGATTTTTTTATAGAAAGTTTATATAAAAGATACAACAGAGACATGCTGCTTAAAGAACGGACAATCACCTACAGAGTGATAATAATAAATGTTTAAGTGTATTTAATGAATTGACATGATTTACACCAAACATTTACTTAAAACCAGCCATAAAATGACCTTCCATATTCATAAAAAGTCATTTTCACACTTGTGTTTTCTTTTTCTGGACAAATTCCAGTTGCATGTTGAAGTGTGATGGCAGTTGTTGAGCTATGGAACATTCCGGAGTATACCTAGGGGCTCATATCATCATAACCAAGGTGTGACCCACATCAGTAGTGAAAACTATGATGCGTTTGGTTTAGCTTTCCTTATTACTTCCTGCTTCAAGTTTCAAATTCATTGGCAGCATGGAAGATGGAAAGCTTTATTGATAGACGTATATTTATATAACTGCAGCAGTGTACTTACACACATGGACAAAATTGTTGGTACCCTTCGGTCAATGAAAGAAAAACTCACAATGGTCACAGAAAAAACTTTAATCTGACAAAAGTAATAATAAAGAAAAATTCTATGAATCTTAACCAATGAAAGTCAGACATTGCTTTTCAACCATGCTTCAACAGAATTATTTAAAAAAATAAACTCATGGAACAGGCCTGGACAAAAATGATGGTACCCCTAGAAAAGACTGAAAATAATCTGACCAAAGGGACATGTTCATTCAAGGTGTGTCCGCTAATTAGCATCACAGGTATCTACAATCTTGTAATCAGTCAGTGGGCCTATATACTGTATAGGGCTCCAGGTAGTCACTGCATTGTCTGGTGACATGGTGTGTACCACACTCAAGATGGACCAGAGGAAGCGAAGGAAAGAGTTGTCTCAGGAGATTAGAAAGAAAATTATAGACAAGCATGATAAAGGTAAAGGCTATAAGACCATCTCCAAGCAGCTAGATATTCCTGAGACTACAGTTGCACATATTATTCAGAAATTTAAGATCCATGGGACTGTAGCCAACCTCCCTGGACGTGGCCGCAGGAGGAAAATTGATGACAAATCAAAGAGACGGATAATCCGAATGGTAACAAAAGAGCCGAGAACGACTTCTAAAGAGATCCAAGGTGAACTTCATGCTCAAGGAACATCAGTGTCAGATCGCACCATCCGTCGTTGTTTGAGCCAAAGTGGACTACATGGGAGACGACCAAGGAGGAAACAAATCATAAAAAAGCTAGACTGGAATATGCCAAACTACATGCTGACAAGCCACAAAGCTTCTGGGAGAATGTCCTATGGACAGATGAGACAAAAATGGAACTTTTTGCCAAGGCACATCATCTCTATGTTCACAGATGGAAAAATGAAGCATATCAAGAAAAGAACACTGTCCCTACTGTGAAACATGGAGGAGGCTCTGTTATGTTCTGGGGCTGCTTTGCTGCATCTGGCACAGGGTGTCTTGAATCTGTGCAGAGTACAATGAAATCTGAAGACTATCAAGGGATTCTAGAGAGAAATGTGCTGGCCAGTGTCAGAAAGCTTGGTCTCAGTCGCAGGTCATGGGTCTTGCAACAGGACAATGACCAGAAGCAAAGCTAAAAACACCCAAGAATGGCTAAGAGGGAAACATTGGACTATTCTAAAGTGGCCTTCTATGAGCCCTGACCTCAATCCTATTACACAATCCTAGCACACAACTGGAGCAGTTTGATCATGAGGAGTGGGCCAAAATACCTGCTGAGAGGTGCAGAAGTCTCACTGACAGTTACAGGAATCGTCTGATTGCAGTGATTGCCTCAAAAGGTTGTGCAACAAAATTTTAAGTTAGGGGTACCATCATTTTTGTCCAGGCCTGTTCCATGAGTTTATTTATTTTTTTAAATAATTCTGTTGAAGCATGGTTGAAAAGCAATGTCTGACTTTCATTGGTTAAAATTCATAGAATTTTTATTTATTATTACTTTTGTCAGATTAAAGTTTTTTCTGTGACCATTGTGAGTTTTTCTTTCATTGACCGAAGGGTACCAACAATTTTGTCCACGTGTGTATGTGACCATCCATTTAAGTGGTCCAAAGGAAAATTATATTAAAATGAAATGGCAAAAAAAGATGTGTAGGGAATTATATTAACAATCCACTTTTCAGGGAGAATACATAGAATAGTCTAGAATTGGTCCTGGGTGAAAACTTGAGAGTTCATTCTGAGTGAGGAAATGGTCTTTACCTTATCAGTTTTAGGAAATTTGTCCAGCCATTCATTTATTCATTTTCTTTACCTAAACAGGATCACAGGGAACCTTGAGCCTAATACAGGGGCCAAGGTCATACATGGTACAGGTGCACTCTGAGTAGGTTTACAACCAATCACAGTGCACAATCACACACTCATTCATACACTATGGATGGTTTAGATACTCCAGTCAGCCTACAATGCGTGTATTTGGAAGAAACCAGGGTACTCTGAGATTTAAGGCAAATGTGCTAACGAGATGTTTATTCATATTCTGAATTTACAAATATTTCCATAAATTTGTGTTTAGTTTGAAGATTTGATATATATACTTTTGGGATATGCTCTTTCTTCACATATCCCAACTTAGGTGGTTGGGATCCGAGCCATGATACAGCACCCCTGGAGTAGGGTTAAGGTTCAAGGGCCCAACAGTGGCAGCTTGGTAGTGCTGGGGCTTGGACCCCAATCTTCCGATCAACAACTCAGAACCTTAACAGCTTGGGCCACCACTGCCCCAAAGTTTAGTTAATGAATAAAAAAGGTCATTTTCCAAATAAACAGTGGCTTGAAGGTGCTAGATTTTATGCGAATCCAGACATCACCCCAACAACAGAAACTGAGATCTTGATTTTGCGTAATATTATAACCCAAGGATATTTTGAATATAATGAAAAGGATCAGGCCAAGAAACTGGTCCCTGTGGAACACCGGCAGCTACCGGAGCAGCAGCAGTCTTGTGTTTGCCGACGGCAAGAAAATGATGTTTGTTAGTGAAATCAGACCTGATTAGCATGAACCATGCTAAAAGAACCATTAATCCATGTATTTGGCATTGACAAAAAGACTTCAACTATGTATCTTTTTTTTTTTTTTTTAATATTGGTGGATGTGGATAGGCAGCTTGACGCAGTGATAAGCACATGATTGATGTGTTCTGCAAAAAGGCATGAAGGTTTAGCTCGGTGCATTCCACAATCTCGCATCACTCTGTCACTTCTGTCTTGAAAGCTCGATCATTTCCTAAGGATGGAAGTGAGTCTGAAGGTTTAAGCACGCCATATTTGATTTCTTAATCTTGACCATAGGATGTTGGAGTGATCTCCCAAACAGGTTTTTTGCACTTCTTCACAATTTTTCCTCATAATAAACCATGCATCCTTGCCTCATTTGTGAATTCCACATTAAAAATAGTACATTAAGGGCCTGTACAGAAGGTTATGCCGATCACTTTGCTATGCAGCTAAGCATTATTTTTCTCCTTGAAAAAAAAATCATCTGATAAGTAAACAACTAAATTACTTAATTATCAAGCCCTTAATAGGCCACAAAAAAGCACGTCACTGTAAGTCTGTGACCTCTCGGCACACGATCGGTCAATTCTTATCCTACTAATTCACGCTGAAGGACTTCTAAATCCTTTTTTTCTTTCAAAGCGTACAGCTATGCAAACGTGCACTGTATACTATACATTTTCCATTATAAATCCATTACTAAAATCCGTCTTTGTCCCACAGCAGCCATTAGCAGGCCTTCCTTTCCCTCTCTGTTGGTACTTGCCTAATGCTGGCAGTGGGTCCTTGCCTCCGACTGGTGATTTATTGATGTAAGTGGGGAAGCTATGAAGCTCACTTTGTGACAGCCCTAAAGCTTTTAAAATTGAGCACGTCATTGGGCTGATGAATTGCCTGCAGGTTGAGCTCGCCCAGTGCTCTGATACATCAACATAGTGCTTATAAGCGCCCCTGCGGTCCAAGAGCATCAACTGTGACAGAGGATAGATGAGCTCTGGACTTTCAGTCAGCTTGCTTCAAATCTGGATGGATTGCATTAAACATGAGAGCCAAAACAATTGATTAAGCAAAAGACGTGATAGTAATGGGACCCATCATCTGATCTTGCTCGATATTTTCCCGGGGAGGAAAGGGGTTAGAAAAAAGTCCTTTCCTAAGCAAACATGCTGATATATTTGTCCAAGTTGTCACTTTTGGTAACAATCATACTTTATATGCATTATATAATCCCTGTGTTTTATCTATTCTACCTCATTTCCCGTTGGCAAGAAGAAACCTGGTGCCTTTTATTGCTTTAGAGCTTCAGTACTTTCAAATAGTAACTGGAACGATGTTAGCTGCTAATCGCTCCTGAAGTTTCACCCAACACCTGTTTGCTAGCCTGAGGGTGATGGATATACCTCCAGTGGAACCCGCTATAATCGGAGAAGCCATTTATAATAATCTGTATCCAGTGATTAAATAGGCCAAAGCTGAGCTCAGTCTGTGCCTCCTCACTGCGTGACTAAAATTACAGCACACACATAGCGTACCGAAGGGAGACAGAGTAACATCAATCAGCGTAATAGGAAAAGAAACAGGCCTCCGTCATTAATTGTGCCTGGGCATGCGGAAAGCCAATTAGAGCGCTAGAAATTAGGTTGGGTGTAACGCAACATGGATGGGTCACGTTAGCTTTCATGCTAATTTGTGTACTTTAACGTCACATAACATATCTCAATATCTTATTAGGAAAAGACACAGCTACTTTACTTAATAGTTAATATAGACTCATTTGTATGTAGATTACATTCTTTTAACTTAAATCACACGGTGGAATGAGTGTTTGGGATGCAGCCTGATGGGAACCGGATAATATTCCAGCACATCATGAAGTTTTTTATTCCTTATATAATGCTGAAATTCCAATTATTAATTAATTTATTAATTAAAATACAAAAACAAACAAACATCTGTGAACCAAGCTGTTTTATCGGTCCCATGCTAGGCTCACTCTTATTTCTAAGGAACATATCTTCTTTTCTTTTTTGTGAGGTTGGTAGTGGAAAACATGTTACTATAGAATTGTAAAAAAAAAAAAATAATAATAATAATAATAATAATAAAAAACAAGCACATTAAGGGTGTTATACAACTGCAATATACGCTTCTGTGTTTCTCCTTATGTTCATAACTGACCTGTTACGAAGTAGGTGTGGATGAAATTACAAATTATTTCACAGTATAATAATAATAATAATAATAATAATAATAATAATAATAATAATAATAATAATAATAATAGCATAACATAATATTATTATTATTATTATTATTATTATTATTATTATTATTATTATTATTATTATTATTATTATACCGTAAAATAATAATCCTAATTTACAAAATCAAATTTATTTAATCAATTTATTTCATTTTTCCTCTTATTTTAGCAAACTCTACCAATAAACTGGAGGTACATTTACATTTACAGCATTTGGCAGACGCACTTATCCAGAGCGACGTACATAAGTGCTTAAAATTCTAACATTGAATACATTAATGCTGGCTCACTAAGTTAAATACTTAAGATGCCATGAGTTTAAAACATTTGTTCAAAGTTACAATGAAAAAGTGTCAAAGGTTGTGTTTTTTTTTTTTTAATGCAAAAGATAAGAAAAGAAGTGCTAGTTGAAGTGTTTCCTGAATAAGTAGGTCTTCAACCGCCGCTTAAAAATAGCCAGTGACTCAGCTGTCCGGACCTCTAGGGGAAGTTTATTCCACCACCTTGGTGCCAGAACAGAGAAGAGTCTTGTAGTATACTTGCCTCTTACTCTGAGAGATGGTGGAACCAGTCGAGCAGTGCTGGTAGATCGGAGGGTGCTGGGTGCAGTGCGAGGAGTGATGAGGGCTTTGGTCCATTTTTGGCTTTGTAGGCCAGCATCAGTGTTTTGAATCTGATGCGTGCAGCTACTGGAAGCCAGTGGAGGGATCGCAGCAGCAGGGTGGTATGCAAGAACTTTGGCAGGTTGAAAACAAGCCGTGCAGCTGCATTTTGGATCATTTGCAGAGGACAGATTGCATTCATAGGTAGACCTGCCAGCAGTGTGTTGCAGTAATCCAGTCTAGAAATGACAAGAGACTGAACAAGTACCAGAGCAGCCTGTGTGGACAAAAATGGCCGAATCCTTCTAATGTTGTAGAGAAGAAACCGACATGAGCGAGTCACATTAGCAACATGAGAGGAAAGGGACAGTTTATTGTCCATGGTTACCCCAAGGTTGCGAGCTGTGGCTGAAGGGGAGATCAGATCGTTGTGCAAAGATACAGCAAGATCATGACCTGGGGAGGAATCACCTGGAATGAACAGCAGTTCAGTTTTGCTAGGATTGAGCTTTAACTGATGAGCAGTCATCCATGGTGAAATTTCATCCATGCTGACATCTGATCAGAAGCTGTTGCATCTGAGGGTGGGAAAGAGAAGACAAGTTGTGTATCATCAGCATAGCAGTGGTAAGAGAACCCATTTGAGGAAATAACTTCACCAAGAGAGTGAATGTACAGGAGAAAAGAAGAGGACCAAGTACTGAGGTACTGTACAAATGCATTGTTAGCATGGTGTGTGAATTCTGACAGTTCCTTCACCTCAGCTTCATCACTTGAGTTCATAATTAGTCACAATGCAAATCACAAGACTAGAATCATGACAAAAAAGTACACAGAAACCAAAATACTACAAATCAAGGAGAAACAGGAGTGAGTGGTGAGACATGTGACAGGGAAACATGCAGGGGCTGATGGGTAATGTAGTCTGAACACTGATTTTGCAAACCACAACACCTTCTCATAGAGGTATTTTGTTGCTGTTGCTTGTTGTTGCTGCCTGCAATATATTCTAACAAACTGTGTTGGTTCTGGTTTGCAAAAATCTAAAAAATAGAGCACATAATTTATTTACTCTTAATTATGAACATATACTTTTCACTTGTTAATACATTTCTTGTAAATAAAAGTAATATAAAAAATAGTATAAAAATAAATCTTTATTTAAATGTGAGTTGTGTTGTTAGACAAGATGAAATAACTATTTCCAACAAGTCATATTCCATCGCTGAAAACACTGTGGTATATTATCTGTCACCCAACGAATGACCAAAGTTCAAACTCTACACATCCTCACTAATTTTATTTCCCGGGTGCTTGTACATGAAGACCCGGACTTCAGAAGTGTGGTTTGTTAAGTGCTGCTTCGTTGTTCTCGGTTTAATAGTTTGCTTTGCAATTATTCCATGGCTGCATGTTGTTAAAGCCTTAGATTAAGCCTCTTTGTTTCTATATTTACATAAAGACATTACAACATGTTGCATCGGTGTCAGCTAGCTAGGACAAATCATTCCTTTATCTAATTAGAGATTGTGTAGAAAGAGAGCTGGTGTCCTGATTTAACTCTTTGGAAAAGGGGTACTGTAGAAGTACTGTAGTCAAGCAGCCTTCATAGAGGATGGAGTGAGGCAGAAATCTTGGCTGTAAATCATGTTTGACCTGGACAGAATCTGGAATGGAGGCTCGTCTCATCCATTAAGAATCCTTCAGAGTGCATCTCGCTGGAGACTCGTCCATTTCAGTGTGTACTTGTAGCTTAGCATGTCCACTTTACAACCATTCAGAAATGAGAAACGATGTCTCCATATACAGGCACTGGGGTCTTGAGTTACAGATACAAGCAAGAAGGACTCATTTCTAACTGTGGATTTATGGGTAGAGCTTAATATATTTACATTTATAGCATTTGGCAGATGCCCTTATCCAGCGATGTACAAAAGTGCTTTTAAGTCTCTATCATTGAATACATTAACTCTGATTCACTAGATTACAAACTTAAGATACCATGAGCCTAAATTATTGTTCAATGTTTTTTTTATTATTTGGATTTTTTTAAAATACACACATACAACAAATATGGAAGAAAGTTCTAGTTGAAGTGATTCATGAATAAGTAGGTCTACAACCGTCCTTTGAAAATAGCCAGTGACTCAGCTGTCCGGACTCCTAGGGGAAGTTCATTCCACCACCTTGGTGCCAGAACAGAAAAGAGTCTTGTAGTAAACTTTCCTCTTACCCGGAGAGATGGTGGGACCAGTCGAGCAGTGCTGGTAGTTCAGAGGGTGCAAGGTGCAGTGTGAGGAGTGATGAGGGCTTTGAGGTAAGAGGGAGCTGGTCCATTTTTGGTTTTGTAGGCAAGCACAAGTGTTTTGAATCTGATGCCTGCAGCTACCGGAAGCCAGTGGAGGGATCGCAGCAGTGGGGTGGTATGCGAGACCTTAGGCAGGTTGAAAACAAGTCATGCAGCTGCATTTTGGATCATTTGCAGAGGACGAATTGCGTTCATAGGTAGACCTGCCAGCAGTGAGCTTCAGTAGTCCAAACTTGCCAGACGTTTCACATTAGCAACATGCGAGGAAAAGTACAGACGAGTGTTCATGGTTAGCCCAAGGTTGCGAGCTGTGACTGAAGAGGAGATCACATCGTTATGCAGGGACATTGCAAGATCATGACCTGGGGTTGAATCACCTGGGATGATCATCAGTTTAGTTTTGCTAAGATTGAGCATCAACTGATGAGCCATCATCCACGATGATATGTCTGCCAGACATGCTGAAATCTGAACAGAAACTGTAATCTGAGGGTGGGAAAGAGAAGATGTGTATCATCAGCATAGCAGTGGTAAGAGAACCCTTGTTAGGGAATAACCCTGGCTCTCTTGAAGGTATTTGGTACATGACCAGATGTTATGGATCCATTGATGATAGTGGTAATGAAAGGACGAAGGTCTTGTGACATGGTCTGGAGCATAGTGGAAGGGAGTGGATCCAATCGGCAAGTGGTAGGATCGCAAGACCGGAAGAGTAAAATCTCATCTGCTGCTACAGTTACGAAATGCGACAATGAGGGAGTAGAGGAATCCTGACTGTGAGATGTAGGTGCAGAAGTGAAGGTCCTGCATATTTTCTCCATCTTCTCATGGTAAAAAGTAACAAAGCCTTCTCCAGTCAGGGAGGATGAAGCACGTGGAGCCGGGGGGTTGAGTAAAGAAAAGATGACGTTGTTTTTTCTTGTAGAAGGAAGTCTTGGCAGAAGTCTCATCTGAGGAGAACTTTGCCAGGAGTGTATGGTAAGAGTCAAGATCTGCATCAAGTTGTGATTTCTTCCACTGTCTCTCAGATAATGTTAGCTCTTTTTGATTGTTGTGCAACACATCTGAAAACCAAGAAGCAGAACAAGAAGTTTTCTTGGGTTTAGTGGACAGAGTGCAGAGAAAGTCCATGGTTGAGGAAAGAGAGGAGATTAAAGTGTCTGTGGCAGAGTCCAAGATTAGTGAGGAAAATGACTCAGAGATGAAAGAATGACAGAAGCTACAGAAGAAGAGGACTACAGTGACCACAGTGGACCTGTACCTCCACCCCTGCCTGTTTCTCATGGTGAGTGAGAGAAAGAATAGGCAGAGGATAGAGCAGCTGGTGTAGCAGTCTTCTGTGGGGATATCCAGGTCTCAGTTAGCGCAAGAGAATCAAAGGAATAGTGGAAAGCTGAAGCTGAAATAAAATCAGCTTTCCTTACAGCAGACTGGCAATTCCAGAACCCACCTACCATCACTGTTTGAGACTCACACACCAGAGGATGGTCGATGAGGTTACTGGAAATCAGACTTCTGCTCTGTAGACGAGAGCACCTAGGATGGTTAGAGGTGACTACAGAGATGGGTTTGAGGCACATATCTGCAGTCAACCAAGAGTGAGATTAAAGTATGGTGTGGTAGAATATATCAAAGCAGTACTAGACACTTATTTACAATGGGTTAAAGGGATACTTACAAACTGCTACAGAACCTTTAATTTAAATGAGTAAGACCTGCCCATAATTCAAACCTTAACGGAGACTGAAACTACTCGTGAATAATCAAACTGATGCCCCTTTTCCACCAAAAAGAACCAGGTCCTGGTACAGAGCTAGTGCTGGTGCTGGTTCAAAGATGGTTCCACTGGCGAGCCTTCTAAGAACCGGTTTGCCTTTCCATGGGCTAGAGAGCCACCACAGAGCCAAGTGTTATGTCACTGTATAGGTGTCATCTTTCCCAGCAACGTTAGCGCAGCAGCAGCAGACACAAACACAACATCAACAATGGCAGATGTTGCTTTACTGTTAATGCTCATGGCTTTGTGAACCTACATCGGCATCCAAACGCAGCGAATCCACGTGTACATGCAGCTCCATGTAATTTGTATATATGGAGGTTGCAATCGAGAAAGTACAACGTTATTTTATCATTAACCCAAAAAAAGTTAGCCTTAGCATGTAGCTACAGGTACTTATTGTGCTGAGTGCTGATAATTGATCATATTGCGGTAAAGTAAAAGTGTATTAAACATTATTATACTTAAGGTACATTAAAGGTGCTAACAGTAACCAAGTGGTTCTTAAGTCTAGACCAGCAACTTTTTGGTGCTACTTTGAACCACTTTTCCTGGTTCAGAGCCGGTGCTTTGGGTGTCTCTGGCTCCGAACAGCACTCAAACTGCCTTGGTGGAAAAGGGGCATGAGAGAAGCAAAGACCGACTCTATAAGACCAACAATGCTATAGAATATAACAAAATCACAATACTCTAGAGCAAAGTGAGTTAAGCAGATAACCAAGTGAGCTAAGCAGTTATCCTCAGCTTATAACATGATAATAGCAGAATACTGTTCATTCATCACAGGGAGTAATCATCATATACTGTATTAATGTGCTTATTTCTATAGGATCTGCTTACACAGGGACTTGTACCAACTATATATATTTAACAAAACTGGGTTGCTGTAAGGAGACATTGATTTAGCATTTTTGGAAGGAGTGTCCAGTGTCAGTGCCTTGTATTGGTATTTTTTATTTTTAATATGTCAAGAAATGCAATTTCTTTAAACTCTAAATGTAACAAGGGGTAGGGGGGCTCAAGTGGAGTGCTGCATCATGGCTGGCCCTGTGCCCTGACACCAACCTCCAACATTAGGATATGTAAAGAAAACATTTCACTGTGCTGTAATATATATGTGACAAAATAAAGGCTTATTCTATTCTAACAAGTTGCATTTTTTGCCTTTAACTTCAATAGGCTAGTGATGGATGTTCCACGATGTTACTCACGTTATCACAGGAAAAAAATATTTTTTTTTAATAAATAAGTAATTGTTAGTGTTGTCAAACTGCAGTGCATACAGCCTGGTGTGTATGAGTAAAGAGGAAGCCATTGGACTCAGGTCAAAGGTCAAAATTCAGCAGAGCTCCAGGCTAGCTGTTTTTTTAGCGGCTTCTTGTAGTGCACTTTCAAGAACAAAAAAAAACAAAAACAAAAAAAATGTGTTCTTTACTAGTTTGCAGTTCTTGGCTCATTCAAGGACAAGATCATGCTCCGTGTGTGTGTGTCAGTTCCTAGCAAGCTTTGTCAGCTAGGCCTTACTCTCTTCCTCTCTCTCTGGCTCACGGCAGCCAGCCGAGCTCAACAAGTGACATGAAATCAACATGGCAGCTCACAGTTTCAGCAGTAAACCCAGTCACACCTCTTACCTGTAAATGCTATGCTGTTTTCTTCAGATCAGAATATATACAGACATGTTAGCTTGTCCTATAATATAGAACACTGACTAGCCAGTTCACTGATTTTGAGAATATAAATAAAATAATAAAATTCCTTATGTCAGCTTGCTAGCTTGTTGCATCCATGTCCTTTCCTCTGCTTTGTAGCTGAAATGCTCAGAGGTTAAAAATCTCCAAACGGCATACCCGAGCTTAGAACGCGGTGTCATTTTGACATGCCATGAAGATGCATTATTAAAGGAAACTGCCTTTAATTATAATCCAAACAGCAAAGCACTTATTTTACTGCACATCACCTTTATTTCTTTTATAGGCATTTTTTGAAATGTCAGCTGTCCCATCTGGCTAAAGTATATATCTGTCTATTAATTAGAACAGCCTGGCTTTAATGATGTCCCCACAACTAACTGCAAGGTTTGTGCTTTATGGCCCAATTCCTGAGTTTCATATACCATCTCACTCCATTGGTTCAAGCTTTCTGTTGCTATAATAAAATCTAAATCACACCGGCTAATTGGATTTAATCAGAGGATGTGCAGTGAACTGGAGAAGAATCTAGCATCCTGTCGCTCTTGGTGAACAGAGCATGCAGACTTTAGTGATAGGATTTTAATGATCACTGCTTTCTCCTTTCTCTCTCCTTCCCTCACTCTCCCTCTTTCTTTCATTCTCTCAGCTGTACAGCTCGTTTGACTTTGGACGGAAGTGGCATCTCGTTCACGAGCGAGTGACCCCCAACCGCTTCTATTGGTAGGTTACACACCTCATGGCACATTTCAGAATGCAATATCATGCTCAGGTTATTGCGAACACTATCTCAGCAGAGCAATTCTCACGCAGCGTAAACACAAATTATAGGATGTGTCGCAAACTGTCGGATTGGTTGCAGCGTTGTTTGAGGTTTTGCATGTAGGTTTTGCAAATAGCTTGTTTTGGGGGGGGTTGGTGTCAAAAGCATGACTTTGCGATACTTGTTTATTTATTTTTTTCTTTCACTGAATCCGGCCTAAATTTGCATCCCATGTAGACTGACTCTCCTGACACCAAGAGTCTGTTGGAGAGAAGAAATAAAAGAAAAATTTTCAAGTACTTCACACTAAAAGTGTGAGTAATAAGGCGAGGCTATGAAGTTTATCCTCCACTCATTCTCGTTCTCTCTCGGCTCTTTTCCTCTGAAGTCTGCCATCTTCACAAATGGATGATGGGGACATTAAACGTCTACATTATGAGGTGACTCATGCCTCTGCGTGTATATAAAGACTAGTTTCATTACATTGCTGAAGCCCAAATGTGTTCATCATTTTTGATTTTTTTTTTTCATATGACTGAACGCAGCAGAAAAGCATTTACACATTTAATGACTGCTGATAAATATATATGATTCATTGGAAAAGATTATACTCAAGGAAGACCTGACCTTTTATACAAACGACTTAATGTGTAGAAGCCTACTGGGGCAGTTGTTCAATCAGCTAATTTTAGGGTAGAACTTAAGAACTGGGGCATTGTTATAATCCTGTGATTTTCATATACAACATACACTACAGAATGGTGTAAAACTCAACAGGAAAAATACAGTGATCTTTGGAAACACATTTTGTGATCATATCTGAGTTGAGTTTTGGTTTGAATTAACTGCAATGATGCAATTAGCCCATGTTTACAAATGCTGAGCAATAAGGCTTCCTGTGAGGAGAAAATCCGATATGCTTACTGTATATGCGCTTATACTCATATGTACTCACACCACAACCACTTTTTATTGTTTTCCTAGAACAGCAAACCACATTGAATTTTATTCTGTACTTTACTCCATGTAGAAATTTGTTTTCTTGTAAAATTTAAAGAGTTAAAGATAAAATAACAGGAGCGTGAATTGAGGTACAGATGATTAAAACCTCAGGGTTTTTTAACACAGGGTTAAAACCAGGGCACATCTAGCATATTGGAAGCTCGCTCTCCCTCTCTCTCTCTCTCTCTCTCTCTCTCTCTCTCTCTCTCTCTCTCTCTCTCTCTCTCTCTCACACACACACACATACACACACACACACACACACACCATTTTGTCCATTTGGCACAGTAAATTCCACCATCTCTAGACCAACAATGAAAAATTGGGCCACCAACATCGGACCAGTTTTGGAATTGTTTCAACAACCACACACACACACACACACACACACACACACACACACACACACACACAAAGCAGGTATTATTTTCATTTACACACTCACGAGACACAGGCACCATCATTCACATTTCCAATCCTACTCTTTCACCTGTTATATATACTGTACACACACAGACATACCCACATACAACCACACACACACACACATACTCAGAAATTAAAGCCCCTCTTGCTGTAGTGATAAACAACAGTGCAATTCCATTTTCTCGTCATGAGACATTTGGGGGAAATGGCAGTGCATAACGGGGAGCAGTCGGCTTTTATTGCCACTGCAGAAATAGAGCTAAAATAAGATGTCTATTACCGATAGTGTGTTTCTGACCCCTCTACGGTAACTCCTCTTCTTATGTGTGGTTTATGAATGGTGTTGTCTGCTGCAGGTCTGTAAGTGGTCTGGATAAGGAAGCCGATCTGGTGCACATGGAGGCGTACACTTCTGATGGACGTAAGACATTTGCTTTTTTTTTTGTTTGGGTGTCAGTCATTACTATATTTTTTCAGGACTCCTGCTGACTTTCTCTCTATTTTTTGTTATATTTTTCACTTTGTCTTTATTTTCCTGTCTTCTTCAACCCTTGCTCTTTCTTCTCATGCAAAATTCATGAATAAGAATAAGGAAAAAAGACAATTTTGTTGCATTTCAATACACATACACACATTTTTGACTTTTCCCAATTTCACACCTTATAAAAACTATATTATTTATTATTTTATATTATATTAACCTTAGATGGGACACTAGTCCATACACCACACATACACATACCCACTCCCACACACACAAATACCTACTCTCTCTCACACACACACCCATACCCACTCCCACACACACATACACATACCCACTCCCACACACACAAATACCTACTCTCTCTCACACACACACCCATACCCACTCCCACACACACATACACATACCCACTCCCACACACACAAATACCTACTCTCTCTCACACACACACCCATACCCACTCCCACACACACATACACATACCAACTCCCACACACACAAATAACTACTCTCTTACACACATACCCATACCCACTCTCACACAGACACACACACACACAACATACACACATACCTACTCCCACATACACACACACCCACTCCCACACACAGACACACACACATACCTACTCCCACATACACACACACCCACTCCCACACACAACACAGGCACATACACACAAACACACACACACATACCTACTCTCACATACACACATACCCACTCCCACACACATACAGACATCCACACACACACCCATACCCACTCCTACACACACACACACAGCACACGCACACACACACATACCTACTCCCAGACACACACACAACACACACACAACACACGCACACATACCTACTCCCACATACACACACACCCACTCCCACACACATACAGACAACCACACAGACACCATACCCACTCCCACACGCATACCTACTCCCATACTCACCCATACATATACCCACTACTACACAACTATACCCACTACTACATACACACCCACATACCCACTTCCACACAAACAACTATACCCACTCCCAAACACACACCAATACCCACTCCCACACATACACCCATACCAACTCCCAAACATACACACCCATACACCACCACCACCCCACACACCCATACACCCAATCACACATGCACACACAAACACAGACAAATGTCATCTTAGCATGTGAAAATATCTTGAATACAGTCAAAATGTATTCTTATAAGACTACAATTGTAATTGTATGTATTTTTTATTATAATACAATTGACCAAATCTAAAATTATTAAGCCTGGGTATGTTTTACTAACAGCTTTCTTCCACAAATCAAACACACGTTTCTGGTGATAACCATAGTGATGAAGATGCTCTTTAAAAAAATGTCGGCTATAAATCAACCCTGACTATGAATAAATAAAATCCATGAGCTTTTGACCATCTCATTCATCTTCTTCATCTTAGTCACCTTTTTCTCATGAAAAAAAATCAAAGAACTTCCTACTGAACATTGAGTAGTAAATTTCACAAAAAAAAAAAAAACTTCTTTTCAGTTTAATTCCATTGTTATTTGTATAGAGCTTTAAATAATGGACATTGTCACAAAGCAGCTTTTGTAGGAATATCAAAATTCAGATGTGAAAAAATGATGCAAGCAAGAGGTAACAGTGGCAAGGAAAAACTCCCTGAAACAATATGAAGAAATCTTGAGAGGAACCAGACAGTTATCTGTCACTCAAAGCTATTTACTCCAGCAGACTTTTTTACATTTTTGCAAAGTTAAAGCTGCAGAATTAGGTTGAAACCTGACTCGTGCACGAGCACAAAGCGTCTCCATGTTAATGTAAACTCCTACCTGTCAATCGTCACCTGGACAAATTGCATTAACCTTCTAATCTCACAAGATGCACTTACTATAACGAAAAAACTAGTATTTAGCCAGTTAATATTTAAATTTAAGACTACATTTATATAATAAAGTGAAGGAAGCTCATTTCAGGTGCTGAATATTAACTGCTCTTTCCCATCCTCTCTGTGCTTCCCAGCTTTCTATATCTCTCTCTATACTTTTCTTTACTGAATGTCTACTAATGTCTAGAATCACGCCGTCTCCCTTCATTCTCCATTTTCTGCTTGATTCTGTTCTTTTCGTGCCATTTTCTTTATCTTTAGTCAACTATCGCTCACCTGACATTTTCTTCGTCTCTGACTAGCAGAATTTTACTTTAACCATCTAAAATCTTTCACACACCCCTACCCCCCCACCCCAAACCTCTCTCTCACACACACGTCTCACACCCTTCCCACAATCCCTCGCTTACTGTGTGAAGAAAAGCAGAAGCCAATCCCCTTTTCCAATTACTGAAAGAAATATGACTCTCACCCTGACAATCAGTAAGCCGACGGATATATTTCGAGACTGGGGGGAAAAGAGGTAAATCCGAAGCCTCTAAACACAGAGGCTGCTGGACTGGATTATCTTGGATATAAACACAGCTCATGATAACTGATTAATACCAACATCAGTCTGTTTTATGTCAACCTTATAGCTCTTCATAACTCAGTCAGTTAGTCAAAGCTCTCTGTATCTTAGGCTGCCTGTAGAGATGTAGAATAAGCAAAGGGAAAAGAGAAAGCGAAAAGAAAGAAGTTCTTGAAAGAAGTGTTTTTAAACTTACTGTGATGATGCGGATTTAGTGGAGGAGGAAGATCAGAGGTCAAAGTGATGCATTAGTGACCAGAAAGTTCAAATGCAAGACATTGCTGTTGTGCTCAGAGTCTCAGCTTGAATTGTAAGTAAGTTCTGAGGAATAAAATAAATAAATAAATAAGGAAAACTTAAATTCACTTGTTTTACCAATGCTTCCAATACGGATGTACTGTAAATACGATTTCTTCCTTCCAGTTTATAGTGTATACTCAGACTGACACAGAATGGACTTGATATGAACCTGTGCACACACCACAGTTGGAGCGCTGGTTTGGTGCTGGCAGAGCAGAAAGCACAAAATTGCCAAAAAAAAGAATTTATTTGAAAGGAAATTTATATTTCCAGAAGAATCCCAGCACCAGCAGTAAAATCAGTGGCATCCACCCAGTGCAATATAAGTGAGGTCAAAACAAATTGGTTTGACACTAGAATAGAATTGAAAATACAGTAATAATAAACAAGAAAGGTCAAAAGCAGGCAGAGCGATCAGTAAACAGGATATCACTGCAAACATTAGAATACATGGACGGAGTCAAAAAAAAAAACAAAAAAAAAAACACAGGATATAGAGGTCAAAAGGCTTGTTAAAGTAAGAATAGGCACTGCTGAGCATTTAGTTCCATGTGAGTCCATGTGAGTGAATGTCTCTTTAAGCTGTGTGTGTGTGTGTGTGTGTGTGAGAGAGAGAGAGAGAGAGAGAGAAAGAGAGAGAGAGAGAGCGTGTGATTGATTAAAACTCTGGCAGCCGTGAATATGCCGGTGGTGTAGTTCATGATGGCCGTGTTTGCAGACTGTACTCTGTTCTGGGAAATGGAGTTCAAAGTCAGTTGAAATGCCACCAGATTTAATCCTCTGAAGCTTTCTACAGCAGATGCAGGGTTAAAGCTCTAGGTTGTTGATCAGAAGGACAGGTGTTCAAGCTTCAGTAGTGCCAAGCTGCCACTGTTGGGCCCTTAAGCAAGGCCCTTAGCCCTCTCTGCTCCAAGGGGTACTATATCATGGCTGACTCTGTGATCTGACCCCAACCTCCTAACAAGATTTGAAGGAAAGCATTTCACTGCTCTTATGTATACGACAAAGACTAAATATCCTAAATATTTAACCTAAATATCCATAACCTTTTAGGGGAATCATGTGCTAAGTCTTCTAGTGATATCGATCAGATCTCTTCGGTTTGTGGCTACCATCTCGCTGTCTGTCTGTCTGTCTGTCTGTCTGTCTGTCTGTCTGTCTATATAGATTTGGGTTGACTTGTATTTTTTTATATACTGTTTGTATATATTTAGGCCTGTATGGAATGTAAGTTCTAAAATGTAATGAATCTATGTGTTTAAAATACTCACTCACTCTCTCACTCATTTTCTACCGCTTATCCGAACTACCTCGGGTCACGGGAAGCCTGTGCCGATCCCAGGCGTCATCGGGCATCAAGGCAGGATACACCCTGGACGGAGTGCCAACCCATCACAGGGCACAGTGTTTAAAATAAACAAGTGTTTTTTTTTTTTACTTCACTACATACTCTGTATATATAAATATGCAGCAAAAAAAATATTTATGGTTTATCAATTAATATTTCCATGAGTCATCTTATGAGTAAGTTCACAGACGCTCAGGAGAAGGATTTAGGAAATGAAAGATTTCATATGTAATTTACGCCAAAATGCTCATACAAGCGATTTAAACATAAATTTGTTCTTATCCAGCTTGATTAGTGAGGCTCAGTGTCTTTTGACTTTGTTGGAAATTACAGCTTCAGGGTGTCTACTGTAAGCAGTAATTAGCTTTTCTCCAACGTTGTTGTTCAATTCTGGATCATTTCTCTTAGCAAATCATCCTCAGTCCCTCAAATTTACAAGGATATCCTCTAGAAACTAAATATAGACAGAGATTAGCTAAGCCATGCAAGAGTATTTATTTAGTTGTTTTTTTAAGTAAACTATCCATAAGCTATTTAAGTTTGTTATTTCCAGTGAATGGAAATTGTAATATTACATCATACAAAGACATTTTACACAATTTTGTGCTTCCAGCTTTACCTCAACAGTTTGACACATTTGTGCCTATTCAATGAACGTTCACATAAAAAAGCTAAAGTGTTGGAATGCTTCTTTTCCCGCTCAATGTGTGCCCATATATACTGTAAGCATATTTAACAACAGCCAAGGAAGTAGATAGACCATGGGTTTCAGGCTTATGTTACATTTTAGTGACGTGCAACATTCCCAGAACAAGTTAGTTCCTGTTATCACTTTAGTTCTAGCAGTTACAAACAGTTCTTCCCTCGCAAAACATCTCATAGAAAAATTTGCCATATGAGATGTTATGATTTAGTTTAAGAACAACAGGCTATTTATCCATAGATTATGTACATCACCTTATATACAAGTCCATGTAAATGAGTGGTTACTATAGAAACAAATGCATATAAGGACAAGCACATTAACCTGTAATTTGATCTATCTATCTATCTATCTATCTATCTATCTATCTATCTATCTATCTATCTATCTATCTATCTATCTATCTATCTATCTACAGGGAAGAAAACACCTTCAATACTACTTCCTATATATTACTTCTATATTATGACTATCAGTGTTCTGTTTGCAAGCACGTACTGCACAGCCAACACACAAAGTCTCAGTAGCATAAAAAGTTTACAGCCTATAAACTGTCCACATTTTTTCATGGGATTTCCAGTCAATGAACATGTACGTCAGAAAGTTGATATTCAACCAAATGCTGAAATAAGTTGCCTGCAAGTGTTTTTTTGACTGTCGGACTAATTGTGTATAACAATATATTTATTACATTGCAGTACAGTACAGTGCAAAAGTTTTAAGCAGGTGTGAAATTTCTTTTTAAATTAGAATGCTCTTAACACTAGAAGTGTTAGTAGATGGATAGTAAATTAACAGAGGAGAAAGTCTCTACACAGCTGTTTCTGTTTCACTTAATAACTGTGTTTCAACCTACATATCGTCGCTGTCGGGCGGAAACCTCGTATGTCCAAATTTGGTCAATTTCATATTTTTTCACATATCGATGCTATTGGTCAGTCCCCACATGGGTCTGTTATTTTTACAAGTTATTAACCAATCTAAAGTCTTGAAAATAGCTTGAGCGCAAATCTCTTAACTCCATTGGACACTTCAACTATCCACCTCCTCCTCACTCCACGGGAGAGCTTCGCGGCATATTTCTCCTCAAGAAGAGTCGCAAAGAATCAACACGTCTTCTGAGGTAAATGTCTTCAAAGCACTGGGCTCAAAGAAAAAAAAATCTTGACCCCCGCTAGTTCTGGTGCTCGTCTGAGGACAGGAATTTAGCGCAAGACAATCCACTGCAACGCGGACTAAACCCTGTGCATTGCAGATAAGGTACGACGTTTTTTTTTATTTCCTGAAAAATAACGGTTTTGGAGATACGAGGATTCCGCCTGACAGCGACGATATGAAATTGATGATCAGTTACACCTGCTTGGTATAATTGGTTAATCATACACCTGATTCTGATCCTACAAAATCCCTGACTTTGTGCAAGTTTACAAAGTGTGCAAAATGCTAGTTTGAAGAACCAAATAGTGGGTCACACCAAATATTGATCTGATTTGGATTTTTTTTTTCGGTCATTTTGCATTTTGTAAATTGATAAAAATAAGCAAGAACAAAAGCATTCTTACTTTACAGCATTTCTTCACAATTGCATAAAACTTCTTCACAGTATACTGTATTTCTAATAAATTTTTGAATATAGCACTCATAAAAATTTTTTGTGCAAAATCCCTTGATCCACATTCTAACCTGTTTTCTCCATGCATATGTTCTTTTCCCACAGAGTGTCAGTATATGGCATGCCGGGCCCAGGCTTGTTATGAATCGAGTAGGACGTTCCCCTTCCCCGGCTACATCGAGCCGAACTCGCTGGTGGTTCAGGATGAATACATCGTCATTCAGGTGTGAATTCAGGAGTGCACGGTGCCATATTGCACTTGTAAGCATGACACATAGCTGTGAATGCATATCCATTTATTCTCCTTTAGAATCAGCCATATGGCCTGCAATATATCTAATCCAAATCTAGTATATATACGGTTTGAACACTTTAGTGCACAGTCGACAGTGCAGTTCATTATTGCTAAAAAGGATGTGCATAAGTATCGTCCCTATGGTAATGAGGATGTCCTTGAGATATAAAGTAAACTGATTAGCTCTTAAAAAACTCTTACTGTTTATCATTTTGTTGTCACTATGCTCAGAGCATTTAACTCTTTTTACCAGAAGCCAAAAAAAGAAATCTGCACATATTTTGTTTTGTCAACGTTTATTGAATTTCTTTGTCATGACTCACTAGTGGAACACCAGTGTACTGGAACACCAAACTACTTTAAAAAGCAAACTTGTGTTTGTTCATGCAATTATTGCTTCTTGTTGAAAAACAGCATTACAGGCAGAGCACACAGTGTAACTTGATTACTTTATTATTAATAATTAATATGTGATTCAGGGGGGCACGGTGGCTTAGTGGTTAGCACGTTCGCCTCACACCTCCAGGGTTGGGGGTTCGAGTCCTGCTTCCACCTTGTGTGTGTGGAGTTTGCATGTTCTCCCCGTGCCTGCGGGGGTTTCCTCCGGGTACTCCGGTTTCCTCCCCGGTCCAAAGACATGCATGGTAGGTTGATTGCCATCTCTGGAAAATTGTCTGTAGTGTGTGATTGCATGAGTGAATGAGAGTGTGTGTGTGCCCTGCGATGGGTTGGCACTCCGTCCAGGGTGTATCCTGCCTTGATGCCCGATGACGCCTGAGATAGGAACAGGCTCCCCGTGACCCGAGGTAGTTCAGATAAGCGGTAGAAGATGAATGAATGAATGAATATGTGATTCATTTTATTCATATAATAAAAAAATTCCCATTGAAGTACATGATACTTTGACTTTTACAGAAAATATGCTAATAATTCTGGGTATGTTTCAGGACTAAACTGACCTGTGCACCAAAATAATCATTATGTTGTGCCAGAATGGATCTGAGAGTAATGAGTAACAAAATATAACAAATTTGACATTGTGGCAAAGGAGTGTGTGTGTTGTTTAAATCCACATTATGTTGGCAAAATTGTTACCCCATGTTCTCTCTGAAGACTCCTTCGCAAGTCAATCCTTAAACCTCTGTTTATGAAGTATTCCTTGGCAGGGATGTGCATAGTGTGCAAAGTTTTAGCTAATCCCCAGGAGGTGTTGCTGTTCTAAGCTAAAGGCATGACTTTGGAGTCTGAGATTGCAGCACAAGATGCTTGATGCTTAAGATACTGTACTGTTGGTCAGAAGGTAATAAGAATAAATCACAGGGCTACCAAATAGCCAAAATTTTTATTTTTTTTTTGTTTTTTGGAGTAGTGCTGTTAATCCTCAGCAGCACAGCTAGATGCTTTTTCCTAGACAGTAGCACATGAAATACATATTTACTTCATTTGACCTGTAAAAAGTCATGTTGGAGCTATTAGTGTAACACTGTACTCTATTTTTGTTCTTTGTCTTTGCCAGGGTGGAGTTTAGCAAAAGCAGAAGAGAATACAAGAGATATGTCTCTCTTACGCATGATTCAGATTCCTGATGATTCAGAGCTTAGACAGTTTTTGTTGTATTGCGTGATATTGGTTCAAGTGAGAAGTCATATTGTGTCCAGCGGTACTGTGTCAGTTTGATGTAACAGCAATATATCACGCTGACATGTATGATTTGGGCTGTAAACACACAGAAAAAAAAAACTCTATTCAAGGCCAATATTAAATGCATCAATATCCATCCGTTTCATGGGGCGCTCATCCTACACAAGTTCAGTTCTCTCACTGATTTACACGTCTTACAGTGCTTTTGCTTGGAAAATGCAGACTTTTATTGTGCATTGTGAAAAAAGAGCAAAGCTATGAAGGCAACAACCAAATGCATCAACAGAAGCATGACCAGAAGACGCTGAAACACAAGAACTTATAAAGGGGTCTCATCAGGGTGAAACGGGACACAGCTGTGGATGATTGGGACACAAGGAAACATGCAGGGGCTGATGGGTAGTGTAGTTCAAGCATTGATTTGTCATAACCAAGCCAGTCCAGAGCACATTTGTATAGCTAGTCTCTGAATTTGATAAACGTATAAAGAAGATGTACACAAATTATTTCCATATGATTAGCGAAGTTGGAAAAATTGGGTTGAAATCAACAGAATCCAAATGCTTTTAATGACATCAAAAGTAGCATATGACATCAAATCACGATAACACAGCACGAAATAACACAAAGGGATATTTGTTTATTGTTTATTGTATATGTGATCATATTGTTGTGACATCAAGTGTGTGTACAGTATGGCAAAGCACCTGGACAAGGTAACAGTCCTGAGTTGAGTGAATCTTTTACAGGCAAAAAAAAAAACTCTTAATATGATCCTTACTAAGTACATCTACTGTAAGTATGGTGAACTAACAGTAACATTCAAATTATCAGAAATATTAACCTTGAATTAAAACCAGTACCTCTCTGGCTAAAAATATGCCTTTAATTAAAATTAATGAGAGTCAGTCAAAGCTGGAAAAGATTTCAATGTTGACACAATGCTGAACTACCTATTGTTCAAATCATTATTTAACATCCCTTTAGCGGTGTCACAGAGACAAGATGTGACGGTCTTCTCTCTCTGATAGCAGTAAAGTGGACTAACAAGCAGCATGTGCCTGCATTTGGGTACGATTTTGCATTGCTCAGTCCAGCTAAAGATTTCTCTTGACAACGAATAATGAGACTATTGATTGTTCTATACAATATTTACCATGAACTTTGGTAGGTCCAAAGCTCCTCTATATAGATGGTTCTGGAGCAGAAGATGTTTGAAGGTGTTTGAAGATGGACCCGAGATGCATTCATTCTTTGTATCGCATGCTGCACTTAAATACATCACTGTACAGGTTTATTTAAAAGCCAACATGTTTACTAGTAAATATAATGGATTGTACAGTACAGTATATGTTCAAGTAACAACCACAAAACACACAGGCAAATTAAAAAAAAAGGCAAAGGCTTAGTCAGTTTATAAAGGGTTACAAGGACTAGGGTAAGACAAGTTCAGAAAACTAGCCAAATGGGTCAGAACTAAGACATAAACACAGGCTTGAGTACACAGGAACAAAATGTTGTGGACTAACAAACACTAGTACAACGTAGAACAAAACCAGAGAAGAAGAGGAAGTGAAATGAAATGCTGTAGCACTATTAGCTTCTATGTGTTGGGCTTAAAGCATGAGCGTGAGATTTGTAACATGTAAGCTTATACCTTGTTTAAACTTAATGTATGTATTTATGAAACTTGTAGCATTGATCATACATGAACAGTCATACTGAGTAACCATTACAAAAAGTACACATTATTTATGTGTTAGGGATGTGATACTGTAGCCTTCTGGTTAAGGTGTTGGACTACTGACCAGACGGTCACAAGTTTGAATCCCAAATTCACCAAGCTGCCACTGCTGGGCCTCTGAGCAAGGCCCTTAACCCTCAATTGCTCAGTTGTATAAATTTAAATAAAATTGTAAGTCATTCTGGATAAGTGTGTCTGCGAAATGTAAATGTATTTACAGACTGATAGAGATGTATGGATGTGATGTACTTTATGAATCCCGGATGTACTTTATGAATCCCAAAGGGAGAATTTACAACCTTAAGGTTATACAGCGGTAAATCATCCACTGTAGCAGATTTCTGTAGCTGCTTAACCTTCTGTTAAAGTGTTCCCCATGTATAGCAAGTGTTATATATAGTCTTATAACATATGAGAAAAAAATTGTGATCTTAAAATAAATCAACTTTTGTTATCTTGAGAAAACAACTTTTTTATATTGAGACCACAAAAGAAATAATAAAAGAAAATACATGGCCTTTCTGGACTTCTGTAAGTGTTGATCACAGATGGACCTTTGTGCAAATTAATAACTCCAAACTTATACATAAATAAACAGTCTGTCAGTATTTTGCATCAGCGTTTTGAACCAAAACTGAAAATTCCCTGTATATACAAATCCTCTCCAAGTGTGTTTTATACAGGGTTTTATGCTTTACAAGATAAGGCTCCCTGCTGTTTTTTTCTCTCCAGGGAGCTATCATTAAATGTTAACTGTAAACATGCTTATAATTTGAAGCCATTTCTTAAAGGAAAAAATGTTTGAAAGCAGTGTTTAGTAGAAAATAAAACTGCATAATAAAAAGCAAAAAAAGGTCACTTATTGCAGATTATTACTTTTCCTAAAGGCTGCCATCAATTCTACAGTTAATTGGTTTAATGTTTATGAATAAAGTACATTGCGTTGCTGGCAGTAATGAAAAAAATAAATAAATAAAAAGGAAACAGTTGAATTTGTTATACGGATATAACCTGTTCCTCATACAATGTAGCTTCAAATAATGATATGTATGTATATTTTAAAAGTTTATTATTATTATTATTATTATTATTATTATTATTATTATTATTATTATTATTATTATTAACAACAGCAAGAAGAAAAACAATAATAATAACCTTTTATTATTATAATTAGTTAATTATTGAAATAAAAGTCAATTGTAATATAATTAGACCTGTAATTGAGACATAACAGCATATTAAAACACCGTATGTTAAAAGCTTATTATTCTACGTACATGCTAAATTATCGTTCATGATGATGTAGTTTGAACTTCCTTTATATTTGCTGAATATGAAGCCTCTGTTACTTTAATGTTTAACTAACTGGTTAATGTCTGCTGTTACTTCATTAATTCCTTTATTTATTCATTTAATCCTTAAATACTGCCTTACGTCCTTCATAACCATTTTAGCATTTTTTTTCTATCTGTGTGTCCATACAGTATAAACACAGATACTGATCTGTAGTGTGTTTATTAGTAAGCCTGTAATACACAATGTACAATAATTTGTTTGTCTCATTCTGTCTGTATTCATTATTAACCTTTTGTGCAATGTCATTTTAACATCTTTCAGTCTCTTAATTAACATGATATCTGTCTATTTATCCACTTGCACGATTGTGGCTTTCATAACAGAAACACGTTTCGAGAGATGATATAAATCTGGTGTACATTCTGTCGGTCAGCTAGTGAAATCTCTTCGTATGTCATAACAAAAATGTCATTGTTACACCGTGAACACTTGAGAACACATTTCCTAGTGTCACAAAGACACCAAAAATATATATCGTACCAGGGTTAGGCATTATTTTATGCTTCATTTTTTTTGTTTTCTGCACAGGTGACTATGTCTGGGAGAGCTGCTTATTATGTGTCTTACCAAAGAGGACCTTTTTTGCGTATCAAAATACCTAAATACTCCCTTCCAAAGGTAAGAATGTAAGAAATACATTTGTGATATGAATCTGAATGAAATACTGAATTAATTATTGTTTTATAGTGTGAAGGAAAACAGTGTGAAGGAAAACAGTGTGTGTGTGTGTGTGTGTGTGTGTGTGTGTGTGTGTGTGTGTGTGTGTGTGTGTGTGTGTGTGTGTGTGTGCGCGTATTAAAGTTGTTTCATCTGACTGCCGAAAAACATTCTTCCTAATGCTTTCATGATCAGGCAGAACATTGTCTTCACTTTGTTGTTGTGAGTCTCTGAGTTTCTGCCGGTCAGTTGGATGTCCATTAAAACATAGGTTAGACAACGCTTTTGTATTAATTAACTGGAATCCTATAGGGATTACCTGCAGAGCCCTAGCAGGATTCCTGGCTAATGATCAGTCTTTTTGTTTAACTCCTACTGTCCTACTCACTCTCTTGATGCAGGACATGCACATCCTAAGTACAGATCAAGGTCAGGTTTTTGCTGCTGTGCAAGAATGGAACCAGAACGACACGTACAACCTGTACATCTCAGATCCGCATGGTGTTTACTTCACTCTGGCTTTGGAAAATGTCAAGACCACACGAGGTCTTGGGGGCAACAGTATGATAGACCTGTATGAGGTAGGTGCTCCTCATTAAGTTGCTGGTGCACTGAATTGTATGGCTTGGATTTGTATGTTTGGGGCTTTCCATACATTTTTGTAGTTATGTTCGTTTCTAACCGAGTCTAAATCCCTGCTGCTGGGCCTTGGGTAAGATCCCTAACTGTTTATTGGGCACTACATGGTTGCCAACCCTGTGTGGTGGATACAGCCCAGTTTCTTTTATGTTAGTATATTTGAAAATAAAAAACAACAACAATAAAAAAAAAACAATTGTAGACCACAATAACTCTCAATGACTTCATGGTTGTTAAAGCCTTTAGTGGAATATTTCAGAAACTTTTGATCTCCTTGGATTTTCAGACAGAACAGTCTGTAGAGGTTATAGAGAATGGTGCGTAACATCCCGTCAGAGGCAGTTCTGTGGACGGAAACATCTTTCTGATGACTGAGGTCAGAGAAGTAAAGGCCAAACTGGTTTATCTAAAATATCCTATTTTTACAACCATGGTGAGCTGAAAAGCATCTCAAAACACAAACTGACAAAAAAAAAACAAAAAAAACAAGGTGAGGTTTTTCCAGTTTGGGTTAACCTGTGCTTCATTTTATTGAACTGTAGCCTCATAATCTTGTTCTCTGCTGATGGGTGGAACGTGATCTTCCTCAAAGTCCAGTGTCAATTCTTTGATGCTTTTCCATCATCTATGGTCGTAAAGAATTGTTCTGTCAATTCAGCCCAGTCTGGCTATTCTCCTCTGACCTCTGTTATAAACAAAACGATTTGAATTGCAGACTGGAAAATGGATTATACAGTAGTAAAGTTCATGCTGGAATGCAGATGCAGATCATCTGGTAGCATGAGGACAATATCATGTATAAACTCACACACGTATAGTGCTCCTCTATGTTGGCTGGTCACGTTACAAACGCTGCTGTAGCCTTTATTGAATTCGTGATCCTTTTATGAAAATCAGACATTTTTTATTTTTTATGCCTGCTAGAATATGTGACGCACGCTGACAGGCCATAGTAGAGCTTGGCACCTTGATATTCATTGCTGTCAGTATCAAATTGCATCACCTTAATTGCTTATGTCAACCCTAATTTTAAACTAGCTTTCATGTATAGATTTACAAGATGTATGTCCACATTCATCAGCTGTGTTAATGGAGTAGTTTTACTTCAGAAAGCACTAATAGCTATAAAGCCACAAGAGGCTTTTAATTCTTACTTCCGACAAAGAACGTTCAGTACAATATCTAAAGAAATGTCCAATTTCTTTTTTCTATTTTTTTTTAAACTACAGTTTTTTTTTAACTCTTTATTGGAAAGACACTTGTACAATCATTTCATGTCATAATGTGTATACTTACTGTACGTATGTGACAAAATTTGAATTTGATTGTAGAGAATTAATATTCAGATTTAAAGCTTCTAGCTTTATTCCAGTTCTTTTAACATTCCCTAAGAGTTGAAGCACTGGCGTTCATATATGATTGAGCGGCATATACCGAAATTAGAGGTGTGCTCCAAGGTCTGATGGATTTTCAGTGCCTCATGCCACGGCTTAATATAGCAATCAATTAGCGAGTGGCAGCCAGGATGATTTCATTAAAGGAGCGATCGTGATCGTGAGGTGCAGCGACTAGGCTTTGCCAAAGTTGGCTTGACTAAGGCTTGCCAATCGTGAATCATGGGGAGTTCCATACCTATAATAAGCTGTAGCATATTTCATTAGAGCTTATTGGCAACTTTTCCTCTGGGATCTCAGACACAAAGCTGGAGAACTGATATATTTTATATCTATCTCGATATATAAAAGTGAATAATTGAGTTTTTTGTGTGGGGTGTACAGTAGAATAGGTTCTAGTCTGTCTCATAGGTTGTATTTGTTTTTTGTTTTTTTTTTTGGAAGTGTTTTTTTTTGGGCAGTCCCTAAAAGGAAATTTCTGAGATAATAATTAACTGAGATTAAATAATTATCATTCCTCTTTGTATACACGGGAACTAAACTGCTCAATGGGTTTTCTGTGATGGTTAATAAACATAAGATTTCTTACAAGTTGTTCTAGATATATGCGTGTGAGATGCTGATGTGTCAATACTTTTCCTCAACCTCGATCAGAAGGTTACAAGATGATGCAATAATGGATTGTCCACGACATATATAGTTCAAATTCTCCGATTTATTCTAGCAAATCCACTTGAATCATGTTCAGTTTCCATTTGGGTTGGTGTATGGGCATATGTATGTTTGTATGTGGTTTCTGAAATAAAACAAATAATAAATACACTTAACAGGAGTTTACAAGTGGTATAATAAAGTATACATTTAGACTAAGGCAACAAAAGTGAAATAAAACCTATGCAGTAAAGGGCAAATTATTCACCATTAGCCACTATATGGCGCTATTACCCCGGCAATAATTTAACATCCAACACAGGTAATCGCGATAAATCCGATTAAACTTTATAGACAACGTATGTGTGTCTAGATTCTAATATCTTAGCTTAACAACAAACATAAACAAAGAATTAAATATGTTGCTAATAGTATGGCTATTGCAGCAACAAGCTAACCTTTAAACATGCTCATGCTATCATGACACGTGACCAAAATTATTACACACATAAACGTGATGCTCACAATTATCAGTGCACATAAGCAGTGGCATAACATATCTTGACCATTAATAAATGTCACTTACAGTCTCAAGGACGCACATATCAGAACAAACAATAATCTGCCTCATCCGTAGCGACTGAACTAATTAAAAACTATCCGAACTTGTCTGTGCAGGTCTATAACTCCGCCCACATAGTACGTCATCATCGAAACAGCAGGGTATTTTCTACAGCCAGCCCCTAATTTGTACAACAAATTAGAAATAAATAAAATTACACCTGCGACTAAAGGTTATATACCACTAATCGTTTGATATCTCTGGGAGGACAATAAGTTTGGAAACAGGGCGCCTGTAGATGCTGTCCCCAATAGTTACTTCGGCCACTCTAACTGTTCCATCACTGCTAGGGAAAACTTGAGTTATCTTACCCACAGGCCAGTGGGATCGTGGCAACTGAGTGTCCATAACCATGACTACTTCTCCCACTGATAGGTTGGGTGTAGACTGTCTCCATTTGGGACGATGTTGTAGAGTTGGTAAGTAGTTCTGAATGAACTGTTTCCAGAACTGGTCAGAAATTACTTGGCTATGTCGCCATTGTCTCTTGCTCAGTAAATCTCTTGGGCCATAAACCACTTGAGGCAGAGATGCATCTCGCCGCCCCATGAGCAACAGATTTGGAGTGACTGGGTCAGTGTCGGATATCTCTGATGATACGTAACCAAGTGGTTTAGAATTTAGCATCCCCTCTACTTCTATTAGAACAGTGGAAAGGACTTCCTCTGATACAACCTGATCCTTAAGTATCACTCGGAGACAGAACTTAATAGAGCGTATTTCCCGTTCCCAGACCCCTCCGAAGTGAGGTGCATGTGGAGGGTTAAACTGAAAAGAGATTCTCTGTTCAATTAATTAAGTTCTCGGTTGCCACCTCTGAAATTTGTGCCCTGATCGGATATTAATTCGAAGGGCTTACCACGTCGGGAAATGAAGTGACGTAAAGCCATGAGAAAGGAGTCGGTATCCATACTATGTAGCAGGTCTATGTGGACACATCGTGTGGTGAGACACTTGAAAATAATACCCCAGCGCTTTTCATGTCTTCTGCCTATTTTTACCGTAAATGGTCCAAAACAATCAACTCCTGTCGACCAAAAGGGTGGCTGATAAATGCGGAGACGAGCTACAGGGAGATCGGCCATTTTGGGGTTGACTGGATTACTACGCCATTTCTTACATTCTCTGCACTGTCGTTGATACTTTCTTATGGCCTGTCTGCCTCTAAATATCCAATAAGTTCTTCGCAATTCAGCAAAGACACGTTCAGGTCCAGGATGAAAGAACCGATTATCATAATCCTGTATTATGAGTTTAGTGATAGGGTGTTCTGGTGCGAGTACAATGGGGTGCAAAGCATCAATCTCTAGTTTCTCTGCTTTACGTAGACGACCACCTACTCGTATTAATCCTATTGTTTGGTCATATTCAGGTGACAAAGAGTTTAATCTGCTGTTGGAGCTTATTACCTTCCCATTTTGTAGTGCATGGATTTCATCGGGAAAACAGTCCTGCTGGGCCTGTTTTAGGAGGAGAATTTCAGTGTCGATACGTTGTGTGGCGGACATCGAGGGCGTGGCCGCCCCATGCACAGACTGATAAGCAGATTGTACTGTCTGCCCATGTTTTGAACTGGTCTGGAGCTGGTAGAGAAGATGACGTGACAGCGACATGCGCACAGAAATATGATTTTCTTAACTCCTCATCTGTTGAGAATAAGTTGGGTTTTATTGGCCAGTTTTCTCGTGGTTGCTGTAGAAAGTGAGGGCCCTGATTCCATTGGCATACTTAAGAGAGCTCATAGAGAGATTTACCTCTTGCAATGTCATCTGCAGGGTTTAGTTTTGAGTCTACATATTTCCAACTATCTGAACTTGTCAATTCCTGTATCTCGGCAATCCGTGTGCCAACAAACACTTTGTAATGACAGGATTCCGATTTGATCCAAGTAAGGACTGTTGTAGAGTCTGTCCATAGAACAGGGATTTGTATGGGTATGGAAAGTTCAGTTAGGAGGAGTTTAGCTAGCTGGGCACCAGTTAGAGCAGCGCACAGTTCTAATCGTGGTATTGATAACTGTCTCTTAGGGGCCACACGGGACCTAGCCATTACAAAGGAGACTTGAACTTCTTCCTCAAGTTGCAGACGCAGGTACGCAACCGAACCATAAGCGCACTCGGATGCGTCACAAAACACATGCAACTCGACTGGGCCACGATCTGTATTTGGGCAGAGAGGGAAGTAGCACCTTGGCATACTTATTTTGGGCAGAAACTGGAGCTCACTTGTCCAATCTTGCCATTTTTTAAGCATTTCGTCTTCAATGATATCATCCCAGCCTCTTTTCTTGTTCCACAGAGCTTGTACTAAGATTTTAGCCCGGGTGGTATAAGGCAAAGTATAACCAAGAGGGTCATATTGGGAGGCTAGTACTCTGTATATATTGCGCATGGTAGGCTCCTCGGGTGATAATTCTTTACTTTTGTAACTCAGACTGTCAGATATGCAATGCCAAGAGAGCCCAAGGGTAGACTCTTGATGGTCGGTTTTGTGTTCAGTCAGTTCGCAGTTTTCGGACCGTGCCTCAGTCGGTAGGTGTTCAATTACTTCTGGGTAATTACTGGCCCACTGCCTGATTTCAAATCCGCCGTTTGATAGTAACTGTCTCATTTTGTCGACGAGTCGCTTGGCTTGGTCTGTTGTGGGAAGAGACTGCAAGCAGTTATCTACATAAAAGGAGTGTAATACTGAGTCCACTACCTCTTCGTTGGTTTCGTGATGATCTATGACATGACGCTGGAGGGCGTATATGGCACAACATGGGCTACATGTAGTTCCAAACGGTAGGACGCGCCACTCATAAATGTCAGGACTCCTCTCTCTTTCCAGATTTCTCCACAAGAACCGAAGCAACGGATGATCTTCTGGTAGGTGGCGAACCTGGTGGAACATTGCTCGAATGTCACCACTGATGGCTACCGGGTACTGCCTGAATCTGAGAAGAACGGCCAGCAAAGATGGACCTAATGTAGGTCCTGGAAGTAGCTGATCATTCAGTGAAACTTGCTGATACTGATAAGAGCAGTTGAACACAACTCTGGATTTCCCATTGTGATGTACAAGATGATGTGGAATGAACCATGACTCATTTGTAGCTTTAGCCTCTTCAGGAGTGAGCTTCACTGCATATCCTGCATTCTCCAGTTTTTGGATTTCATTATTATAAACCTCGACCAATTCTTTATTTTGCTGCATTCGGCGTTCGGTAGCTCGTAAGAGGGCCATAACTGATTCCGGGCCAGTATTTAAGACCTTTGCATCCTTCAGGCGGAGAAGAGGTGTTGCATAACGGCATACCCCATCTACCTCCACTCTTTTGGTCTTTGTTTCCAGCACTTTAAGAGCGTCCTTATCCTGCTTGGAACGTGTACAGTCCTTCACCGTTTGGAAGGGAAGTACATCTACCTGCCATAACTTTTCCACATGTTGGTATAGATCTTGTGTGGGAGAACAGGACAGGGAGGTGTTCAAGCAGGCGACTTCAGATGGCTGATCCAGAAAGGTAGCTGGTCCTTGCATAGCCCAACCTAAATTTGTGTTAACAGCTACAGGACTGCCTAATGAGCCCATACAGACTGGGGCTATTGGTCTGATCAGTTCGGGGTAATCAGAACCAATCAACAGCAGTGGCTGGACATTCTTGTAAGCAGTAAGGGGAATATCCTTGAGATGTTTAAATTTTGCTTTCAACCTATCCACGGGGCAAGATTGTTTGGCTAAGTTCAGCTCCAGAGCAGTAAATGCTGTGTGTATCTTATGCCGAATGCTAGGATTGACAGGTGTAGACAGTTCAAATGAAACTGATGCACCTTGAATCTCGACTACTTCCTGTCTAACGGTCCTAAGAGCTAATGATTCGACCACGGTTTCCAGCTCAAGATAATTTACTGCTGTGGGGAGAATTATAGTCCTCTCAGACCCATCGTCAAGGATCGCATATGTATCCAGTGTTCTTCCGTTATTATGGAGTCTGACGGGAACCACTTTCAACATAACTCTGCCAGAGTGAGTCACATGATCAAGGTAAACTGTTCTGGGTACCGTATTCATGGTAAGAATGCTCTTGTTGATAGTGACTGCTGTTTCGTGGAGGACTGTTAAATGCTGTTCACTACAGAGGGTACAGGGCCTTTTCAGGGTACAGTTAGCAGGCTCATGTCCTCTGCCACACTTCCAACATCTGTTGTTATCCTTTATCCAAGTAGTTATTTGTGTCGTGGTCAGTTTACCAAATTCAGCACAGGAGTTAAGATAATGCATTTGGCATTTACAGAAGGGACAGTATGGTTTAAAGCTTTCCCGTTTCTTAGCCTTTGTCAGATCCTTCTTTGGTTGGGTACATACATTAGCCGAAGCTGAGGTTTCAGCTGTCTGATTCATGCCATAGTAAATTGTAGACTGTACCTTTGGTGGTTTTGGGGTTCTTTGTTCTCTATTCTCATAGCGAGTTCTTTCGGAGCTGTAAAGTTCAACTGCTTTCCTGGATATCTGCAGCGCTTGTGATTTCCTCTCAAGTAACTCTGCAAATTCAAGGAGGGTATAAGTTTTATCAGCACCATTCTGGAGGATGCCCTTTGACAGACAATGTTCAATGAAACTATCTCTGTACGATGATGGGAGCTTGGTGAGTAATCTATCAACATGAGATCCACACATAAGCTCAGTCTGGGAAGGCCCTTCTAATGTACTAAGAAGGCCAACCAGAGTACTCACTGATAAAGCGAAGTCTTCAAAGGCTTGGGAATCCCCTGGTCTTATTGTAGGAGTGCGCAGAATACTGCCAATTTCTCCTTGAACTAGTTGCCGAGGCTGCCCGTATCTCTGTTGCAATGCTTGCATGGCTCGTGTATATGGCATGAGATCATACATGTACCTCTTTGCTATTTGGAAGGCAGCTGGCAGTTTCAGATGATCAAGTAACACCTGGTATTTGTAGTCTTCTGTCAGATGCATATGAGGACCCAATACGCTATCAAGTCCCTTTTTCAGCAAAGCAAATTCACTCTCTCTTCCAGACGTGAAGTTGATTAGCTTAGGTTTAGGTATTCCGTATGAGGAAGCAATAGCCATCTCCACCATGTTAGGAACTTGAGCTACTGGCAGTGCAGTATATGAGTATGGTGCAGAATACATCTGGGGCTGAGATACTGCACCTGGTGGTCTGATAGGTTGATAACCCATTAAATATGTGTCTGAGAACCTTACAGACTGTCGGGGGGGAGGATCTGAGAACCGAGGTACTTGAGGTTGTGCATATGCTGGCAATGAATGAGTTAACTCAGCTTCTGAGTAATTAGGATGTGCAGTATGATACTGCACAGGGGTTACAGTGGATGCATAAACTGGTTGTTGACCAACTACAGGTTGATACCTGTGGAGGTAGACGATAAAATTGGTGATGCACATTGTTGTCTAGCAGACGGCATTTGTGGCTGATATGATGTCTGCTGACTACCAGTAGGCTGTAGCGGAATATATTGCGGATTCAGAAGATATGCTGGTGCAGACTCTGGTCGTGGCTCATATTCCACTACAGGATGCCTATGGACTGGGACAGATGCTGGACGAGACATTGACTGTTGAACCTGAGGTATTAGCTTTGATAACTGACCTGAACGATGACTAGGTAGCTGCGAGTAGGTGACAGGGCTTGATGAGTGTGTAGGAATTAATGGTGTGGAGTACCTTGTTATTTCAACATTGTCAGGGGTTGTTGAACTAGGTTCAATGTCTGCACGAATAAGCGGTAAGCTGGCACTACGTTGCAGGATGGGCTGTTTCTGGATGCCTGAGTGAGGAACTGATTGTTGATGTCCGACACCTGTGGCACGGGGATGAAATAAACCCTGATGCATGCGTGGTGAACCATTACGCTGTGCAATAGACATTTCCAATGTGCTTTGCAATTCCCTATTTTGCCCTTGTACATTCCATACTCCTTCCTCCACTCTACGAAGCCTCTCCATTTCAGTTAAATGCTCAGTTTGAAGCCTCTCAGGTGTTGCCAAGTGATATTCCACATTTACATTGTCCTGAAACTTTACATCATCATGAAAGGGGTTTGAAACTGTATGCCGTGACTGGGAAGTAAGTAGAAAGTCCTCCAGATGTCTAGGAAACCGTCGGATCCTGCTAGGACGGTGACTCTGCTCTTCCCCGTAATCCTGTGATGTTGCCATGAGGACAAGATATCAACATCCGGCTCGAAGGACCACTTTGTTCTAGATATATGCGTGTGAGATGCTGATGTGTCAATACTTTTCCTCAACCTCGATCAGAAGGTTACAAGATGATGCAATAATGGATTGTCCACGACATATATAGTTCAAATTCTCCGATTTATTCTAGCAAATCCACTTGAATCATGTTCAGTTTCCATTTGGGTTGGTGTATGGGCATATGTATGTTTGTATGTGGTTTCTGAAATAAAACAAATAATAAATACACTTAACAGGAGTTTACAAGTGGTATAATAAAGTATACATTTAGACTAAGGCAACAAAAGTGAAATAAAACCTATGCAGTAAAGGGCAAATTATTCACCATTAGCCACTATATGGCGCTATTACCCCGGCAATAATTTAACATCCAACACAGGTAATCGCGATAAATCCGATTAAACTTTATAGACAACGTATGTGTGTCTAGATTCTAATATCTTAGCTTAACAACAAACATAAACAAAGAATTAAATATGTTGCTAATAGTATGGCTATTGCAGCAACAAGCTAACCTTTAAACATGCTCATGCTATCATGACACGTGACCAAAATTATTACACACATAAACGTGATGCTCACAATTATCAGTGCACATAAGCAGTGGCATAACATATCTTGACCATTAATAAATGTCACTTACAGTCTCAAGGACGCACATATCAGAACAAACAATAATCTGCCTCATCCGTAGCGACTGAACTAATTAAAACCTGTCCGAACTTGTCTGTGCAGGTCTATAACTCCGCCCACATAGTATGTCACCATCAAAACAGCAGGGTATTTTCTACACAAGTAGATAAATAAATACACTCACTGATCATGAAAATTCAGTGTTTTCTGTGAATTTGTCTAAGGCATGGTTGATGGAACCAGATGGGCTGATATGAATATTTTAAAAACTGTTGATCTTGAATTTTCACACCCAAGTCTCAAGAAGTTGCCCAGAATGTTACAAAAAACATCCTGTAACTAAGAAAACATGCCCTGATAAAGATAAAAAGAGAGTGAAAAGAGTGGTTTGATTTTACTGGAAGCCTGGAACAGAAAGGTATCTTCAATGCAAAATTTTGGGTAAAATTCCATCTTGTTTCAATTTGCTTGTTAAACGAAAGTTATTTTTTCATAATGTGACATGATATAGCTACATGGATATCGCTGCATGGTGTAACTACTGGGAAAAGAGTACTTAGACTTATTTATTTCTGCTTTCTACTGTAGTTTCACTTCCCAAACACATTTTGGCATTTCACACTTGAAAGCCTCAGCATCACTTTGAGACTATTCTGCATATTCTTTCTCCAGAACAGTTTACACCTAATTGTAGAGGGAAAATACTCTGTGGGTGCCAAACTTAAATCTTAATTTGGTGTATTTCTATATATTTACCTGCTAGCCCTCTTTATACAAGCTACCTCTGCTCTGAGTACATAATAGACTCTAAGAAATAAGGTTGTTTGGTTGAACCAGGGAGGGTGATGAGCTAGGGAGGGTCTTGATGGATGTTGGGAGGGCAGCAGTGTGTTGAGCAATCTGGCTGCCTCAAAGAACAAGCAGTTGCACAAACAGTTGATTGTGATACTTTGCCAGGAGGCTAGAACAGAGCTTGGAGAGATCCTGCTGAATATTATCTCAAATTTGAAGTTTCCCCTGTTTGTCCAAATAGGCTTTCATCTGAAATATGGTTTAACTCCTTTTATCTATTCTTGCTGCAACAACTTAAGGTCTACATGTAAACCAAATCAGCCATGCTAAAAAACAGCAGAAGGCCCAAACACATTGCTGTATATTTTAATAGAAGCACAGGTTTTTGATTCCAGCTACATTCTGATGCTTCACTCCAATGCTATCCATTCCTAGTACCTTGTAAAGGAAGGATGGAGGCAAAGAAAGATAATAAATAATCAGCATGATCTGTGATTGACGTGGCTTCCCAGCAGAGAAGGAGGCCCCCTCATTAGCTGTGTCTGTCCAGTGCCACACTGTCAGACACGTTGGCCATTAGTGCCACTTACCCGTCTCCTGCTTTGCCGAGGAGACATTTCAAAACAGCGCGGCCTGCATTGGCCTGTCACGACTCAATACTGCTAAGTTTGGATTCGTTTCAAAAGGTCCAAGCGATGAGGCGGATGCTGTCAAAACAAATGGTGTTGAGTTAGTCAGCCGAGTAAATGGGAGGACATTGAAAAAGGTGTACTGTAATTAGGAAAGTAATTAGAGGAGGAGCTAAGAGGTGATTGTGATGAAGATTATTAGATCCTTATGTGCCTGTGTACAGTAGATCTTTCTAGTTTGGATATTTCATATGATCCTTTTTTTTTCTTATATCCATTATTAAAAAAATGATGTAAAATGGATACAAAGACCCATCATTTTTACAAACGCAAACGGCACTTATCACTCTCCAGTTATCATTACCATTAACATTATTTGTAAATTTAAGCAGATTTTAACAAGTCATAGCTCTATTTAATCGTTTTTAATTTTTTTCCCCCTTGAAAAAAAAAATGACAGATTTTATTACACATTAATAACCTTGTAACAAAGCAAGAATGCAATCAAATTCCAATCAGTAGCCAGGAGAACCAGCCAAAAGATTACTTAGAGATAGCTTTATTAGATAGATAAAAGGGAGAATGGCTTCTTTTAATCTCTATTAATAATTACATTTTTAATGATGGACTAACATGGAGTATGGGGGAAGTGGTAGCCTAGTGGTTGAGGTGTTAGCTCACCTATTGGAAGGTTGTGAACTTGAATCCCATGTCCACCCTCAATAGCTCAAAGTCTGGATAAGGGTGTCTGCTAAATGCTGGAAATGTAATTGTAAACATATTTTTAAATGATGATACAGTGTATTATGATGTGGATATTCAATTCTGTGCAAAATGGTTGAAAGTATTTTTTTTTAATCACTTGCTTTCTATAGGTTTCAGGAATCAAAGGGATGCTGATTGCTAATAGAAAAGTGGAGAACCAGGTAAAGACGTACATCACTTACAACAAGGGTCGAGAATGGAGGCTGCTGCAGGCGCCCACTACAGACCTGGATGGGAACGAGATTTACTGTGTGCAGGTGAGAAGGAATTGTAGGTAAAATAAATTCCAGGCATAGGTGTGTGTGTGTGTGTGTGTGTGTGTGTGTGTGTGTGTGTGTGCGTGCGGAGGTGTGTGCGTGATGGAATTAGCAAAAATAACTATAAAAATCTGCAAATACTGTATATAAATGTTGTCAGTTGTGCTTCACGACTGCTGTAACCTCTTTTTATGCAAATTGCCTTTAAAAAACAAAAATCTGCAATCAGCTGTGGCCCTCCTCTGTCCTAACTAAAGGTGGGTGTAGATTCTCTTGCTCACTGACAGCATATTTTTCAAAAGTTTTATTCCTCATTAAATTCTCATTAAGCTGCGAGTGTACTTTATTAAGACAAAAGACAGCTTTGCACATAATTAACTCTGAGATTCATGCAAAGTAATGCTCCTTCTCCCAAGATAAAAGGCAACATGTTTTGTGTGTGTGTATAATCAAAGAGAATATTACACACTTTAAGAAAAAAAAAAAAAAATGTAAGTCGGGAAACTTGCATAAACTTGCTGTTAAAATGAAATAAAGGTCTTTCTAGATACAAGAAACAGATGGCAGTTAGATCTTGATTAGTTGACTGTTCACCCAAGAATGTTCGCAAAGCTATATATAACTGAAGCTTAATGGTAAGTAATGCTCGTTAGTGGACATGGGCAGTGTTAGAGCATGGTGTTGTAGACACAAGGCATTTTCCAAATAAAAAAAATGAGCCTTTTATTCAGCACTTCACTTAGTGCGTTGTTTATGGTTGGTGACTGGAGTCTGAACGTTATGTCAAATGTCAAAAAGTATTTTTACCCAGACAAATTTGTGCATATTCAGATGACAAAGCTGAGTCTATTTTTTCACTCCCTGTTCAGATCATCCTAATTATCTGCTCATAGTTCACACCTCAGATGCTGCCAGATTTTAGTGTGATGGGGTTGTACACTAATTACTTTAAAAATACATTTAAGAAAAAAAAACATACAAACAAAAGATTTGGGGATAGAAAATGCGGACTAAAGACAGAAATGATTTTTTTTTCCCATTTGCTGTCATGTATTTATATATTTTTCATTGTATTTATTTACTTTTTATTGTGTGCTGACAAAACCACAAGACACTTAAACAAGGTCATAAAATTACGTGTGCAAGTGATATAATTTGCTCAGACTTTTGCTATTTTGAGTTGTCAAAATACTGAAACGATGATAAATGTCAATGTAACGTGTTTACAGTTTGAATAATTAACTGAAAGATTCTACACTATATTGGCAAAAGTTAAATAACTGAATTCAGGTGTACCAATCACTTCTGTGGCCACAGGTGTATAAAAATCAAGCACCTAGGATTGCAGACTGCTTCTACAATCATTTATGAAAGAATGGGTCGCTCTCAGAAGCTGAGTGAATTCAAGCGTCCATTCAATTCAAGCATCCAATTCAAGTCCATTCGTGAAATTTTCTCACTACTAAATATTCCACTGTCAATTGTTAGTGGTATTATAAAAAGCAGAGGCAACTGGGAACAACAGCAACTCAGCCACGAAGTGGTAGGCCAAGTAAAATTACAGGATGGGGTCAGCGCATGCTGAGGTGCACAGTGAGCAGAAGTTGCCAACTTTCTACAGAGTCAAAAACTACAGACCTCCAAACTTCATGTGGCCTTCAGATTAGCTCAAGAACAGTGCATAGATAGCTTCATGAAATGGGTTTCCATGGCCGAGCAGCTGCACCCATGCCTTCCATCATCAAGGGCAACGCTTTGCACTGTGATGGATCTGGGTTGAGTCTGGGTTGGAGTTTTCCAGGAGAACGGTACTTGCCTGCCTGCATTGTGCCAAGTGTAAAGTTTGATGGAGGGGAGATTATGGTGTGGTTTTGTTTTTCAAGGTTGTTTTTTAGATTTTTTTTTTTTTTTTTTGCAATTTCATGCTCCCAACTTTGTGGGAACAGTTTTGGGATAGCCCCTTCCTGTTCCAACATGACTACCCACCAGTGCACGGCGCACGATCCTGACCTCAACCCGATAGAAAACCATGGAGATGAATGAGAGTGGAGACTAAGAGCCAGGCCTTCTTGTCCAACATCAGTGCCTGACCTCACAAATGTGCTTCTAGGGAAACGGTCAAAAATTCCCATAAACACACTTCTTAACCTTGTGGAAATCCTTCTCAGAAGAGTTGAAGCTGTTATAGTTGCAAAAGCTGGGCCAACTCCATATTAAACCCTACGGATCATGGATGCAATGTCATTAAAATTCATCTGCATGTAAAGGCAGACGTCCCAAAACTTTTGGCAATATAGTGTATATGCACATATTAGAAAAAATATAAAAACATCTAATAAATAACATTTCATCTCTGAATATTAGCCAGATTTGGAATGAGGCAACAACACCAGATAGCTAGCACGAATTAAAGAGCAGGATCTTTAACTAACCCTAGCAAACTGACTCCTAATTTATTTAATGTGACCAGTAGAACATGGTGGGCATTGTGTTCCTGTTAGCTAAAAGGTAAAGATTAGAGCACAAAACAAACACAGAGAATGTGATTACAGTTGTCACTATAGCAGAGGTTAACTTTTCAAAGGTTCATCTGACACCCTAATTAGCACTTTATAACCCTTTTGATTAGCGCCACTAAACCCTGTCATCTTTGCTGTCCTTACAACAATGTCATGCTAGTCACACTGAAAAAGATGAAAGGTGACACTTAGTTGCACAGAGCAAACAGATATAATTGTCTTTTGTTGTGGCAGAGAGCCCTGGAGAGTGGGCTTTTCAGCTTTAATGCCAAATCCTCCCGCTGTCATTGTTGCTAATGAGTGTAAAAGGCAATTAGCATTCACAATAAGAGTGTGAGTCTTTGCAAAGGGCACTTTAAGCTGGATTAATTTGTATTAATAGCCACACACTGCCACAATTGTTTGCCCTAGGAGATGGCAGAATGCATTTTGTGAGCATCCTAATGACGTGTCAGTATTTATAAGAACGCCTGCTCACTTTGTGATCGATTGTTATAAAAGACAGTAACAACAATAGCTGGGTTCAGTGTTTGGTTTGGAATAATATTACCCAAATAAAATCAATGATATACATAAAAATATAGCCAGAAGCAGTGATCTGCGGGGTCCAAGCACCCATTGTAAAAAGCTTCCTAAGACTTGAGCTGTGTCTCAAATAACGTAGTAGACACTATGCACTTTACACTATGATGATCTACTCTGTCATCTGAATTTAAGAAGGGTAGTATTGTTTCAAATTGAATTTTTTAAACTAATCAGAAGTTTAAGTCCTTTCCTAGTCGATTGCAAATGATGTTCAACACTCATAATGCGGAGTTGCTAGTTTATGCAGAATATGCTAACTCATTTAAAAGCCTTTTTTAACATGTCTTTTTCACCAGTGCTGTCGGCCATCTTGAAACAACACCTGGTAGCCGTGTAGGCAAAGCTGTGACAATTGAGTGTATAAAGTACCTAACGTTCCAAAGGTTGTTGTTTTTTTTCAGTTGAATAAGTGCACTATAACTTACAAGGAGTGAATTTCTGCTTGTTGGAAATTTTAGTGTTAACACTCTACTCACACTATGTATTCTACACAATGGCGTAGAATAGTCCATATGTACTGTATGCTATTTGGAATGCACCTATTTGGGAGAAACAGTTATTTGAACATTCACTAAAAATCTTGAAATTGTAATCAGAAGCTTTACTTTCAAGCTACATAAAATCAGTCGCTAATTTGCATAAATTTAATATGTAACATGCCATGTGTGCATCTCAGATAACTGACAGCTGAGCTACAAAGTCAATCTATTAGGCTTCTGTCCGTTTCACTATGGCACATTAGCAGGATCACATCAGGCAGACTATAGACTGTATTTGTTCAAGTGTTTGCTAATTCCAACAACATGTTGGGTAAATATATTAGCTTTTTTGCTAGAATTTAGACATAGCAACATCTGACTGGTTTTCACGACCCGCTACACAGTTATGGACATGTCTAATGATATGCTAACTAAAATAGCAGTACTTTACCCTAAAAATTAAAATAATTCCTAATGGTGAGTTAATTCATTGAGCGGCTCATTTTCTGTACACTATGAACAGAATAGCGCTTTGAGTAATAGGGTCATTTCTATAACATTCATATTAAGTCAAAGTTGTGGAAGTGAAAAATATGTTGCCGTATCAAATGCAATGATTCTTACAAGGTGACTCAAGTGCGTTTTTCACCCCATCAGCTCTCATCCGTTTAATGCCTGCAGTGTCACATCGGTGCAGTCTGATAGACAGCTACCTAATAACTTGGTTATGTGTCTTTTCTCTCTGTTCTAGCCATTTTGTTCGCTACACCTACAGCTGCAGATGTCAGAAAACCCTTATGTCTCTGGAAGTATTACCACCAAGAACTCTGTGCCAGGAGTTATCATTGCTATAGGTAACAAAAAAAAAGAAATAAATAAACCCCTGAATGCTAAAGAGTTAAAGAGTTTAAGTTCATGTGTGATAGCTAGATTAAAAAAAATCCATCTTATAGGAAGCTGGCCCATGAATTATTTTATACATAATTAATAATATAAATCTAACTGCATTATTTCTAGCTAAAGTGTCATGTGTGTTCTTCCTCAGCCTTAGCAATGAGTATGCGCTTCAATATGTATGGGCTTGAGTGCAATCAATTACTTAAGTAAATCTCATTAAGCTGTTTGCAAACATGTCTGAGTGGCAGAACGAGTCAATGCGCTTGTCCTTCTTTCTAATGTTTGCTTGTGTAAACATCAGTCATGCCACTAGGACGCGGCTGATCTGCAAATCCTTCAGAGCCACTTTGAGCTTTTACAGTAACTGTGTGTGTGTGTGTGTGTGTGTGTGTGTATGTGTGTATAAATCTCATCATGACAGCATGTGAACAAGGCCACAGGATATCTGACACACACACACACTCACACACACACACACACACACACACACACACACACACACTCACTGTCAAGCCTTCTACTGCCTATGAACATGACAAAGCTAACAAACATCAGCTCTGAGTGTTTGTTTGTCTATAAGAAAGTACAAGTCTGCTTGTGAACCCACTGTTATTATCTTTATTGTTTCAAGAATGGTTCCCTAAAATAGGTCTTTAATTCACATCTTACCCTCTGTCATATCTTAATAATAAGGACATGGAACACAGGATGTGTGTGTGTGTGTGTGTTGTGTTCTCTTATGGAGTTGCTTTGGATGCTGCAGAATAGGAATTAATATTAATATAATATTAAGAAGTAAAATTGTAATCACATACTCAAGCAGTGGAAAAATTGAGAAAGTAACAGATCCTAGTTTAAATGTATGTGTAAGTGAGTATGTAATATTAATATTTACTTAAAAAAAAAGTCTTATTGGAGTTAGTGGCACGTGTTAGAACTGGATGATATGATCATTTACTATTAACACAACCCGCTGTTCTCATATATCACGGGTATCAGATCATCTGAATTAGTAGTGGACACAGCTTAGTGGCTTGGCACGTTTGCCTCACATCTCCAGGGAACAGGATTTGATTAGTGTCTCCGCACTTTGTACACTCAGTTGTATGCTGTATGCTGATTGGCATCTCTAAATTGTCTGTTACAGTATATGTGTTGTATCTGTGTAAAGAAGTTGCACCCTGCCCATAGTGTGTCCCCTGTCTTGTGTCCTAAGTCCCTTAGGATAGTCTCCATACTCCTCCTGTGTACAGAAAACAAATGATTGATGGACTTAGAGATGGAGATCGGATTATATCTCACAAAGAATTATACCGACTGGTCCTGAATCTCGTTCCTTCTGGTCTTGATTTATGGTTATAATTGCAGTATATTTTATACAGAGCATTTGATCAATTGGAAATAACTTTGTAACCCTGTGCTCACAGCAGCACCATTTTTTTTTTCACCTCAATTCACTCAGGCCAGTTTGTAGCTGGTGGGCTTGCCATCTTGTCACTGTAAATCGGCATGTATCATTGAGAACAAAATGACTTCCGACTGCTGTGTTGGGTCATGGCCACCTTGAATGCAGGGTCATTGTAAATGGTCACATTGCTTCAAACAACAAGGAAATATCCTCTGATCTAATCTAATTTTTTCATTGTTAGAGTTCTCCTTCATATCATTGAACATTGATTTTTCTCCTCAGGAAATATGGGCTCTGAGCTTTCCTACAATAATGTAGGAATGTTCATATCATCAGATGCTGGCAATACCTGGAGACAGGTATGTTATTTTATAATGTTGATGCATTGCTCCTTGAAAGTAGCTGAGAATTAGCATAAAAACTCATGCTAATAATAAGTTCTCAAGATATGTCTTTATGCCACTAGAGTCATTTATATAGAGTCATCTTACGTAGTTGTTTTTTCCTGAAATGGCAAGTATCCAAATAAGCATTTAATATAATCTAGTATACTATAAATATATTAAGTTTGCAGACAAATAGTCATGATTATTACATTAATATCAATTACTGCAATCAACTACTGCAAGTGCTTCTTAAATGAACAGCATGGCTCATGGCCCATCAACATTATTTTGCCACCAATAAAACAGCTAATTTATTTTGAGCCTGCCATTTGGTACTGACAGCAGCACAAAGTGTAAAGCTTATGCAAGGATAGAAATAAAAAGCTGTAAGATATTAACATCTCACTAAACATGTTTAACTCAGCTCCCAAAGTTTGTAGGCTTTATACATTACATAGTAAACTTTTAATAAATATTGTATTTAACTACAAACAAGTTTGTATCAGATGACAATGCATTTATAATGCATTATAGATATTAATATACAGTGCGCTTTATAGTTATTGTTATTATGCCTTAGAAATTGCATCATACACCAATAAGCCAAAACATTAAAACCACGGACGAATGGCATTGTATATCTCAGTACAAGGGCACCTGTCAAGGTGTGGGCAACAAATGACGGACTCAAGGCTTCCCAACAGAAAATGTGGATTCTACTTTGGCACGTAACACCTACCTAAATATTGTTGTAAACCAAGAAAATCCCTTCATTGCAACAGTATTCCCTAATGACAGTGGCCTATTTCAGCAGGATAATGCTCGCTGCCACACTGCAAAAATTGCTCAGGAATGGTTTGAAGGACATGACAAAGGGTTCAAGGTGCTGACTTGGCCTTTAGATTCCTGTCTGATATCTAATCAAGCATCTGTGGGATGTGCTGAACAAATAAGTCGAATCCATAGAGGTCTCACCTCAAAACTTACAGGACTTAAAGGATCGTCACGAATGTCTTGATGCCAGATACCACAGCATACCTTCAAAGGTCTTGTGTAGTCCAAGCCTCAGAGCTGGTTTGGTGGCACAAGAGGGATGTACACATCATTAGGCAGGTGGTAGTAGGCTTGCAAACCGAATGAGAATAAAAATATTTAAGGTTTTAAAAGTACTAGAAAGGCTCAGAAAAACTGCTTATACAACATGTTATTTAAAATATAATAGCACATGTCCTGTAAGAGAAAAATCAAATTAAGCACACTAGGGATGACGTTCTAATAATAAACAATTAATTATGAGTGCATTCTTATAAAAATGTATAAAGGTTAATGCATACTAACTTTACGAATTTATTCAAAATTCATCTTAGCTATGGCCTTTGTAGCAAATGTTTATCAATATATGCTATAGTATAACTTTATTATAGTATTATAAGTATGCATTTTACAAAAATAAAAAAAAAGAAAGTCAATATTTGTATTAACACTTATTTTCTATTCTATCATCTCCACAGAGTTTCTATATGGACACTCAGTGTTATAAGAAATATGTTTATTAATAGCCATTGTTCTCTTTGCTATAACGTGTTGACAGTAGAGTTGTTGTCGTACAGTATGTTTATGCCGAAATGTTTGTTGAATTGAATGGAATGGAATTGAATTATAACAAACTATTTTAGGCTTTAAATTTTTATGTACATAATATTCATGATCACCACTGATAGGAATTTCTAATTGCTGTAACAAATACAAATTTGCTTGATTGTCCTCATTTTGCGATGTCCCGCAGATATTTGATGAGGAGCACAACGTTTGGTTTCTGGATAAAGCTGGAGCTCTAGTTGCAGTGAAACAGCCTACCGTTCCCACAAGGCATTTCTGGTATGTGATAAAGTGCAAATCTTCAAAAGGAACAGTGTGCCAACTGTACTTCTGATTCAAGCCAATGCTTAAGGGATCATTATCAATTTCCCAGCCAGGGCTCATTTTTTGCTTTTAGTAAATTTTATGTTAAAGACTCGATGCTCTTTATGTCTAAATATCAACAATTCAAGTGAAATTTCCTAACAATGATATTGAAATGTCTTTCCAAAAAAAACCAAACAAATCCAAATCTATCCACTGTATAGTCTCTATGGAATATCCTGCTTATCCCATGGAATTACCACACGCTTCACATCAGAGATCTCAAGCTCTGGTTTTGTGCTTGGTGCCCTTTAATCCTCTGATTTTTTTTATCCTCACCCCATAGTGCCCAGAGCATTAGAATTGTTGGAGTGTGCTATCTTCAATTCTGTTTCTCTTAAGCAAGCCAAGCGAGCTAGTCATCTCTGGCCAAATGTGTTGAAAGCGATTGTTTCTTTGCTGCTACTATGATTTTTGAGTCACGTCCCAGCCAGTAAGGGATGCATGTCAACCCGTTGTCTCCTGCAGAAGCTTTGCTAGTTTTGAAGTAGCAAAAGAACTTTAGTGTCATTCTTCAGTGAGGTTGTTAAACCTTGTCACACATGCGCTACTCCACCGTTAGCACCTCTGAGGTGGAACTAAAAAGCTGTCAGAGTCAAAGTTTTCAGTGTTATTTTTTCCCCCCCATCAACTCTCGCTCTTTTTTCTTTGTCTCTTGCTGTTGCTGAAAGGTACTCTGTTGTTTTGATTCATCTTCATCATCGTGTCGGATTACCTAGACCTTACTTTTTTTAACCCCCTTTTTCTTTCACTCTTGAAAAGAAATTTGTTTACCAGCTTCATGCATTTTTAGAAATAGGTTTTATGAGTGACAGTATATGCTGTTTGTTTGTTCAGCCTCAATTCTGCTCAATATATGGTAAGTGAGCTAATGATTTATCTCAGCGATTAGCAATTGAAACTATATTTACAGAAAACCAAACACAAAAACCCTGCTTTGCGGAACTCCTGGTGGTAGATGCGTGCAGAGTTTAAAGCAAACTATGTCAAAATGTATTGTAAACTTTTATACTTTATATATATTTATTTCAAAATTTAAATACCAATGAAGTAATTATTAAAAAGTGTTATTTAAAAAAAAAAAAAATACATTTGTTTATGGAAGGAATCTTCAGTGTTAAACAGTACATTTCCCACCAAGGTAGAGTCTTCAGAGAAGAGGACTCTTACTGTCCTGTTTCTTAAAAGGTTTTACTGTACCTTCAAGACAGGATGAAAAAGAGACCGGTGCAAGAGGAATAAAACTACATTGGACATTCTGTTTTTTGGAAACTAATCACTCTCTCACTCACTCATTTTCTACCGCTTATCCGAACTACCTCGGGTCACGGGGCGCCTGTGCCTATCTCAGGCGTCATTGGGCATCAAGGCAGGATACACCCTGGACGGAGTGCCAACCCATCGCAGGGCACACACACACACTCATTCACTCACGCAATCACACACTACGGACAATTTTCCAGAGATGCCAATCAACCTACCATGCATGTCTTTGGACCGGGGGAGGAAACCGGAGTACCCGGAGGAAACTCCCGAGGCACGGGGAGAACATGCAAACTCCACACACACAAGGTGAAGGTGGGAATCGAACCCCCAACCCTGGAGGTGTGAGGCGAACGTGCTAACCACTAAGCCACCGTGCCCCCCTGGAAACTAATCAATAATAAATCATTTTACATACTCAAATATTTATTATTTATTTTTGAATAATAAAAAGGTAAAACACTCATCATCACTTCATTCATGTTTTATATATTACGCATTAGAAATGTGTAAAAGAAAATGCTTGATCTGATTAGAACTTAATTACATTTTGACCTCCTATTCTAGGATCAGCTTTGATGAAGGGAGACAGTGGACACATCATATTTTCTCAGCCTTGCCTCTGTTTGTGGATGGAGTTCTGGTCGAGCCAGGCATGGAGAATCAGATCCTGACGTAGGTTTTAAAAAAAAATCTAACTCTATACACGGAATTTTTTTTAATAAGAATAAAGACAGATGTTTCCTAATATCCCATGAACAGTAATTGGTTTATTTATCTTGGGTTGATCCTTTTCATACATTTTACCAGCATTTGTAATAGAACAGGTTGGTCACATAGAAGAGCTAAACATTTCAAAGCTATCTTGATTCCCTATTAGATATGATTTATGCTACAGGGACCTTGTGCATCACTGTTTCTTTGATTATAATCTTCAGTATTTGTGCGCTGATAGGTTTTTTGGACACTTCAGCGATCGCTCTGAGTGGCAGCTGATCAAAATCGACTACAAGTCCCTGTTTACCAAACGCTGCTCCGAAGGAGACTACCAAACGTGGCACTTGCACAATCAGGTCAGAAACAGCATGATTATACAAAATCAAGCTACTACACTAGATTTCAGAAGCTCTCAATCAGAATCAATATTATTACCATGACAGTAGTGTTTTTGTGCAGTTCTGGAAAGCCTGGAAAAATGTTATATATAGACTTTCAGTTCTAGACCTGGATGTATCAGTTTGTATCCCCACTTTAAGGCTCACAACCCCGATCCATTCATGCAACACAGGACCTAGCAGACAAAGGTTATCTCCAGATGACTGAGACAGACATAAGTGAAACCTTTAGAAATGTTTATGCTAGCAAAGCTGCTGACCAGATAGCATCTCCTTATTTACCATTTAGCCATGTCATCCCCAACTATAATGTTTTTTTATTGGTCCATTAAACATTGACAGTTTTACTCTGTCCTTCTGGATCAGAATTGTAGTGTCAGTCACTCATGAAAATAAGCATAAATGAACATCCAGTAGAACTATCCATCTGTGATGTCTTGTTTTTTAGGGTGAGCCATGCGTAATGGGCCAAAAGCAGATCTTCATCAAGCGCCGCCCAGGCAACTACTGCATGATGGGAAAGGACACCAGGATCCTATCAGCTGAGCCTTGTATCTGTCGAGCACATGATTTTGAGTGGTGAGTGAAAACTGAATTCGGGTTACATTCCGTAAAAAGCTAATCCATGTCATCTGCATTGCTGTTAAGCCGTAGGATATCAGTACTAATGCTTTACTTAGAAAATTACAAAAATTAAAATCTTCTGGAAGTGCTATATTGCATCTGCGATAATTCTGTGCAGAAGCCTGTGTTCTAGATTAAGGGTACTCTTAATGTCAGGGTTATTCCCAAATGCCCCGCCGAACTAGTCACAGAACACCCACGGCCTACAAACATGGCCACACAAAAGTACACTCCCCAAAAATGGCCTCTAAGCACCACAGCTTTGATTTAATTTGATTAATAAAGTTGTATCACAGTCAGGTTTGATTAGAATTAAAGTTTAAATGATTCATTTCATTACTGAATTCCATTACTAGTCATACATCTATGATAACTAATTAATAACCTTGATAGTACTGTAGTTGATCGAGTTATCGCCCAACAGCAGTATTGATGATTACCAGCATGGGTCTAAGATTGGGTGCTTTGATTTGATTCTGCAATTACATTAAAAAATAACCTTATAATTAATTTCAAAACAATACACTTTTCTGGGAACAAATACAAATGAAGCCAATAAAGAAGTATATATGACATTGTTATTATAATGTAATTAATGTCTATTACATCATAGAATTTTTTGTAGGACATAAAAAGCTCTGAAATAAAGTAAAATCAAAAAAGTCAGCACAGGAAATGAGGAATGTGGGGAAAAAAAAGTGTAACAGACTTTGATTTACATACAGCGTCACTGTCTATTCTGGACAGGAAAGAACATTTCAGTGCACTGTGCATTCGTGTGATATGAGCTGGCAACATCTGTGACAACGTGTGAAGACGAGCCACCGAACAGATTTAATTTCTATGCAAATTCCATGCTGTGTTGTTGTTTTTTTTATCTTGAAAAGGCAGACATTTTTAATGTTAATTCCATCTGTACAAGGTCAAACAGCAGAGTTTTAATGTAGATCCATTAATTTCTTACAAAGTACATTTGGCTAGATTGAGAGGACTCATCAATACATGCCTGCTGTTATGATTTAAATGTACTGGGAGGAAGTAAACCAAAGTTGTGGGCATTTCCAATTATAACAGAGCAAACTTTTAATTAACTTTCAAGTAGATAAAAGACAATCAGTGAAACATTAAGGGCCGTAATTATTGCTACCGGATACAACGCAATTGGGACTTCCTGTCTAACAGAAAAGATATAATGAGCCTATGGCTGATATTCTAAAAGTCTAATAAATAATGCATTTTGCTCAGATTTGTTGGAATGCGAATTACTGCTGTGAATTGCAAGAGTTTTATTTTCACTTCATTATCAGCTGAATGTTAATTGTAAAATTGTTTTGTTAGTACAGATATTGTTATTGTGTCAAAAAAAAAAAAAAAAAAAAAAAAAAATGAACACCTGGCGTCTGTACAGATCGGATGTGTGTCACAACACACAGTCTTTTGCTATTTGTATTTTGCTATTATTTGGTTGTGTGTTGCCAGGTTATCTCCATGCCGTAGTTAAAGTATTGAATTATCTCTGAGTGGTGTGTTGCATGTTACAATGTCTAATTCTTTCAAGGTTGTGTGTGTGTGTTGTTGAGTTTTCTCTAAGTTAGTTTGTTAGTTAGCTAGTTATCCTTCGCTTTGTTTTTAATTTCACAGATAATTCAGCATCATGGGTACCACGATGAACATTGTTTCGGTATTGATACTGACTGTTCTAAGCGGTACACAGCTAGCTACGTTATTTACAGTTGAATATCAAGTTTAACTATGAAATACTATGAAATATAAGCTCATTTATATTTAGTTTTGAAAATTACTACATGCATGTACACCAAAGCTCCTCCACTGGAGTTGGTGGATAACTCCATAATTGTGGGCAGAGGGATTTTCTGCTAGCACTGTGCTGCTACATCAGATGTAGTATATCTATAAGGGAAAACAAATAAATACACATGTAGGTGGAATCAAAATGATGTAAAAGAATTTTCCATCCATGATTTTTGGTAAATAACACAAAAGTCTTAGTTAACATCACCTGGTTGTGGATCATTTTTTTCATTGGTTGTGTGTTGCAATGTGTATTTTTATGAGTGTTTAGATATTTCTGTGTTTTGATTTGCGGTATATATATTACCTGGTTGTGTGTTCTGTTTAAATAATTCTGGTTTGTATGTTGCAGTGTTTCATCATTTCTTTGTGTGCATGCTGTGTTTGTATATTGTGGTGTTTGTTTATTCCTGCAATGAGTCTCTGCTACTTATTATTTTTATTTTTTTTGGCTTGTGTGTTCCAGCATTCAGTTCCCGTTAGTGTGTGTGTTGTGGCCTATATTTATTTGCCTGCATTGTGTTTCAGGTGTTTATGTAATTCTGTTCATTTGTTATTAGGTTGTGTATTGGGGAATTATAGCAATATTTTTCTTGTTGTTGTGCTGGAGAGTGTAGAGTTAGGGGATGTTTTGCAGTGTTAAGTTATAATGGGAGTGCTGTTACTGTGTTGTGTGTTGCTGTGTTCAGTTATTTATGGCTTGTGGGCATTTTAGCGTTGTAATGTTGAGTTATCGCTGGGTCAGTAGTTTAGCATCTCTTATTGCATATTACATTACTGTCCTGTCCATCTGGGTTGGTGATGTTGATTCTATCTGACTCTCTCTCTCTGTGTGTGTGTGTGTGTGTGTGTGTGTGTGTGTGTGTGTGTGTGTGTGTGTGTGTGTGTGTGTGTGTGTGTGTGTGTGTGTGTGTGTGTGTGTGTGTGTGTGTTGCAGCGACTATGGCTATGAGCGTAGAGGTGATGGTAACTGCCTCCCTGCATTCTGGTTCAATCCTGCCACTGTATCACGGAGCTGCAGTCAAGGCCAGAACTACTTCAACAGCACAGGGTGAGTCTTTCTTTCTTTCTTTCTTTCTCTCTTTCTCTCTCTCTCCCTACACACAGAAATAATAGCTTGCCATCCTCTAACAGTATACGAGCAGAACCCTATTGCCATTACACACAGATGTCCTCATTATTACTCTACCATCATTTCAGCACACAACTAATGGAGACATGAACATCATAATGCTGATATAGTCATTATATCCCTGTCAGTTATCGCAAAGTAGCAGCGAACAACTGCACCAAAGGGGTGAAAGAGATGTACACAGCCAGGAAACAGCAGTGTCCCAATCGCCCCCCTCGAGGACTGCACCTGACAACCCGTGACAGCACCCTCAAAGCAAATATGGGCTCCAACGTCACCTTCATAGTCCAACTGGAAGAGGTATGTTGAGGAAAATAGACCAGTGGAACTTCATTTCACTACCAAGTGTGAAGGAGAGTAGAGTTAACAATTGTTGAGGCTAGTTCCTACATAACTGTATTGTACACTTTAAAAGAGGTTTTATATAGAACCTCTGGGCAGGTGTTCTTTTTAATAAACTTTCAAAAACGGTTTTATTTCTAATCTTTTTGGTTCTTTATGTGTGGTTTTCATTATTACATTTTCATTTGAATTTCACTGATGAATTCTCAGGGGACACGGTGGCTTAGTGGTTAGCACGTTTGCCTCACACCTCCAGGGTTGGGGGTTCGATTCCCGCCTCTGCCTTGTGTGTGTGGAGTTTGCATGTTCTCCCCGTGCCTCGGGGGTTTCCTCCGGGTACTCCGGTTTCCTCCCCCGGTCCAAAGACATGCATGGTAGGTTGATTGGCATCTCTGGAAAATTGTCTGTAGTGTGTGATTGCGTGAGTGAATGAGAATGTGTGTGCCCTGCGATGGGTTGGCACTCCGTCCAGGGTGTATCCTGCCTTGATGCCCGATGACGCCTGAGATCCCCGTGACCCGAGGTAGTTCGGATAAGCGGTAGAAAATAAGTGAATGAATGATGAATTCTCACTTAACGCTTTTTATCAGTATACTAGCAATGACTTATGGGACATTTTTAATCAGTATAAACAAACAAATTACTTTATTGTTACAAGTATATAGAATTAGTCAGGAACTGCTGGCTTTCAGTGTGAAATGTCTGTATTTCTGTTTGGATAAACTTACACAGAATTTAATTTTAGTGGTTTAGTTTAGTAGAAGATACTGTACATCTGAAAGACACATACATCTTTTAAAAGCTTATACACAAACATTTGGGCATCTCATAAAGCAGAAATAGGTTTAATATCACCATTTATATAAGGATAAGGAAAACAGAAATGCTTTTGAAAAACTACAAATTCTTAAAGCCTTGAGCATCTACTTTCATATGAGCCATTAATCAAGATTGTGTAGTGTGACATGACAAAGAAATTCAATGCTGAACATAGACACAACAGAAAAGGTGGAAATTGCATTTTTTTGGCCTCTGGTAAAAAAGCAAAGTTAACTGAATCAATAAGGTGACGATGGTGACAGAAACTGACAGAAAATGTAGAGTGGGATTGTACATTGATGTCAGTATCCTGTCAGGATTGAAACATGTCAGCGACGGGTAAATGTGACTAGACTTACAGTAAAAGAACGTCAAGCGGACCAAAACCAAGGCAGCAAGATATATAACCGTGGTGCTTGGAACCCACAGAGCAAGAACATCCAGTATTTTTACGTATACAATTATTTGAAATGTTAAGGTAAATAAAGTATGTAATATTGTATTTCAACCGTGATTGCTTTCATTAGAGCACTGATTAAGGATTAAGGTTTTACTATTTATTAAAAACAAAAAACAAAAAACATAATTCTTAATAGATATTAAAGGTAATGAACAATCATATATAGCATTGAGTTATGTGTTGCATCTTTAAGTTGTAAGTTAAATGAAATCAATTTAAGTCAATTTATGTTTTAAGTCAATTACAGTTTGTTAGTTTAGCTTAAAAAGGCATTAAAGTTGACAAGATGCTTACATTTACATATAATTAAGAGGCCACATAGAAAGCTTTTGGAATTTATTAACTGGTTTGTTTTCTTATGCTTCCCCTTGTGGCAAAGCAACATTAAAATGCATATCATAAGTATAACTCATCTTGATGTCACTTTACAAACAACATTACAGTTCAAATCAGGTTGAGGATTTTTTTTTTCTAATTTTCATCAGGAAGCAGTAAGCACAAAGAAGAAATCTTTAGTAAAATATCTTTACACACACACACACACACACACATATATATATATATATATATATATATATATATATATATATATATATATATGTAAGGAGGCGGTGGATGAGCATCAGAGAGGAAACTCTAGGAATCATCATTGTCAACGCACAGCCTCTCAAAATCCTCCCTACGAATCCGACTTTAATTTATATTCATGAAGCACAGAAGCAGGAGTTCTCAAGACATGGAACGCCCCTAAATATTTAATGTTCGCTAGGTGCAACACATGGCAGATGAAAGCCCGGGAACAATTTTAACCAAAGCAGGAGATCCATATTTAGAGAATTTCTTTCCCAGAGAGAAACTTCCACAACACTGGCACTCTGCCAAAAATATTTATCTAGCTAATTGTAAAGCTTTGAAAAGTTCACTTAGCAAAGTCAGTTGGTGTGGCAGAGCGACATTTAATAGCAGGTCATAAAGTTCAGAATAAGTTGAACTTCTAGCCAAGCCAGAACATGGGTAGTGAACTATAATGTAGTCCAAATGCCAAATGCCAAGCTACAGTATCTTCCTGTATCTCATGAACACACACACAAACCCATACACACAACAATGCTGTGACATTTATTTTTAGGTTTTGGTTGTGGCGTGGACAAACATGTCTAGAAACACATCCCAAAATTATACAGTAACATTTTCACTGACCTTTGAGAGAATTAAAATATTAGGAGTGCAAAAATCTGAACCCCCTGTTTTTTTTTTTCTTTTGTTTGTTTTTTTTTTTGGTAAAGGAAATAGGAAACATTCATATTAATGTTTTAAAAAATACAAATTTGAACAAATTTACAAAATGAAATTTCCAACCAAAGTGAAGTATTACCAATAAAACAATAAAGATTTTAAAATAAGAGTCATACACACCAGCTGTTCCTAGATAAGCTCTAGATCCAGGACAAAGCACTTACCTGAACATAAGTAAAAGAATAAATAGCACTTGATAATGATAATTAAGGAACATCTGTGAGACCTAACACACTAAGACTTTAATTTACCTCAATTCCAAATAAAGAGCACTAATTAATAGGCACTGTAGGGAAATAAACCTTTAACTGAGTCTTCTGAATGTGCTTTAGGTGGATTTGGATTACACAGAACTCTGAAACTTGTTTAATTATGTGTAATTAGAACTCAGATTAAGGACCTGTTTTAGATGCTATTGCCTGTGAAGACTCAAACGAATGGCAAATTCTGTATTTTAATATGAAATCAGCTTTAAATTTTGAAAGTTTCCTTTAAAATTAGACTAAAATACTGCAGCACACACACAAAGAAACTGAAGGTTTCCAAACTTTCATGCAGCTTGATCACTCTCAGTGTTTTTACACGTGAAGTACTGTCTTTTTTCACACTGCTCATATTTCCCTGGGGTTAACAATTAAACCTTTTTATTTATAAACTGAAGTCTCACACTGTACTTTCTAAACCCTGGATTAATGATTTTATTTGTATATTTGCGCTGCCAGCAACCATGACTGGATAAATACAGTGCTCAAGAGCTTAAAATTAATGCTTACACTTTCAAGTCAGTGAGAAAAAAAAAATTGGCATATAAATCCTTGGCGGTTTAAAGTTTTTTTTAGTTGACCAGATGTTTGTTGATATCCAGCTTCCACTAATTAATTAATACTGTACATAGACAGACAGACAGACAGACAGACAGACAGACAGACAGATAGATAGATAGATAGATAGATAGATAGATAGATAGATAGATAGATAGATAGATAGATAGATAGATATTTTTCCTTCAAATGCTGCAATTACTATTTACACAACATGCAGGGTTTCTGTGACTATACAGAAAATGTGACATGAGGCTGAAATCTGGTAAATCTGCTCAGGATCTTTTGGTAAACATCTAGCTCTTACATTTTAACACCACACTGTTTCTCACTGTACAAATTTGCTGCTAATCCTGCTTCAGAGCACAGTTTCATAACCCTGGGTGCTAACCCAGCATCTAAATTACAAGTGTGAAACATTCCTCTACCCGAGGTTAAAAGCGTGGCTTAGAATGACGATAACCCAGGGTTAAACGCAGTGCAAAAAGCACTTGGGAGTGGTAAATGAACATTTTTGCAGACATCACCCTGTATTAAATGCCCCAACCATTTGAAGACAAGATGACATGATCTTTTTGCTACTATGAATGACGAGATGTTTCTGTAACCTCTGAAAGGGCTATGCGCTATACACTACTGCTCTCTAAGAAATGAATATCCTAACAGGAGAGATATAAGAAAAGGATAAGCACAGCTTTTTTGTGTCTTTTTCATACACACACTTGGAAGAGGTGGCAGCTGCAATCTGTAACACCTCCTCGTGCGTGGCATGATACACACGCAGGGTGCCAGATGTAACACCCAAAAGAAGTGTGAGTAAAATAGGCACGGGCTTGCAGAGATAGTAGCAGGCAACAATTCTTCTCAGGCACGTTTCTGCACAGAGACACATGCTGTTCTGACAGACTGGCAGAACGTCACCATGTGTTTGATTCGTTGGTATACGTGCACGCTCAGTTCGGTCGGCAAGTGTGTATTGTTTGTTATTGTTATTTCACCTTGAATGTGTGAGTACAATTTGTTAGAGTATGCCAAAGATTCACACCTGCAGACACTCAACAATGTGTTGAATCTCATCTGTGGTAATTCTGCCACACAGGTTCTTTGTGTCATATCATACCAAGGACAGAACCAGGTGTAGCTAACAACAAATTAAGCTTATTGCTAGCAGTGTGCACTTAACACTATTCTCTGCGGCCAAATTTCATTGTCAAGTGTCGTCGTTCAGTTGATTCCCATGTCTAGTATTATTATATTGATAAACAACAATTTCAAAATTCAAACAAAACCTCCTGTTATTGGGCCTGCTTGTATAAGTACTGTAGGTGTAAATTACACTGAATGTGATTTGTCGGACTACTGAGGTTGGCCATTGTCCACTTGGTGTTGTCCTTAAATGTTCAAAATCTATTATGAATCAGTGGCTAATGAAGAGATTTTGGTTTAGGATGACATTAAAAAATAACAAGGAAGCCCAAGTTAAATATTACAACTGTAACTGTAAAATCGTTGCTTATTGTCTAGTCCAATTTTATTCATAAAGGGCCGGTGAAGGTTTTCATTCCAACCAAGCAGACGCCACACCTGACTATATTGAAAGCCAAGATCAACTACTGTAATTAAACAGGTTGAATCAGGTGTGGATCCTGTTTGTTTGGAATAAAATCTTGCACTCACACCCGCTCTTTGTGGATAAGATTAGAAAACCTTGGACTAGCATTAAGTGTACATTCATGAAGACCGTTATTAGGAAGTATTTATTGGTTATCTTGCCTTTTTTAGAAGTGTATTTGTCTTCATTCCTGTAGGTGCCTGTAATTGAACATTCCTCAGCTGAAGTGCTGGTGATACATTGGGGGAAGTCGTGGCCTAATGGTTAGAGAGTTTGACTCCTAACCCTAAGGTTGTGGGTTCGAGTCACAGGCCGGCCACGACTGAGGTGCCTTTGAGTAAGGCACCAAACCCCCCAACTGCTCCCCGGGCACCGCAGCATAAATGGCTGCCCACTTGTGTGGTGCTCCGGGTGTGTGTTCACAGTGTGTGTGTGTGTGTTCACTGCTGTGTGTGTGCACTTTGGATGGGTTAAATGCAGAGAACGAATTCTGAGTATGGGTCACCGTATTTCACGTCACTTTCACTTAAAATCATTTATTAATGTCATATCCAGTTGTAGAAGTACAATATAAGCTGAATGAATGGTTGTAATGTCTTCATCATTAAGTCTTTCTAAGACCTGACAAAACTCAGCATTCCAGTTCATCACAATGGTGTTCAGTGGGGTTGAGGTCAGGTTTCCGGAGTTCTTCTACTCCAGCCTTGGCAAACCATGACATCATGGATCTCACTTTGTGCACAGGGGCACTGCCATGCTGGAACATTAGGTCAGACCTTTTACAGTAGCTCCAATTGCTCTGTAGTACATTTGCGTGCTTCCAATTTTGTTGGAAATTTGAGGAGAGCACACATATTGGTGTGATGGTCAGGTGTCCACATACTTTTGTTCATATAGTGCATGTGAAAAAACTGGGGATATGTAAGAAACTGTATGTCAAAATACCAAAGCAGCTCAATTTTAAATGATTTCAATAAGTCTCAACACTGACTGCGTATATGGTGAATCCTTGATTCAAAGATTTGTTTCAAATAAATAAGCATTCTCTTTCATTTTAATGGCCACACATGACAGGCCAAGCTCTGTTATAGCATATGGCTGCAAGTGGAAATCGTACAGGTCTCCCAACCATGATATACGTGGTGAGATTTTAAATACGAGTTTGTTGTTGTAAAGAATCATAGTAATTACAACTGCTACTAGGAACAAAACTGCAAAAGTATCAGTAATTTTTTAGATCAATGTTTTCAGCTCCTGGTAAACAGGCAAGCAAGCTGTGCAGCTCCTGACTAATTGCTTGAGCGTGGCTTGGTTCTAAACAGTCTGAGGCGGTTGAACGAGCGTTCAGCATGCCACCCCAGATCATTGACAACATGAATTATCAATTTGAATTACCTTCATCTATCTGTCTCATTCTGCTACTTGGATTTGCTTGGTGTGGCTACATTAAGACAGTTTAAGCCATTGAACTGGGTAATGGAGGAGCTGTAGTCCTACTGCAGCAGTATTCACTCTGGCTGTGATCAAAATCTAAACCTTATGTAAGATCTAATTGCCAGTTAGAGTAGGAGTGAAAAGCTTATTGAATTAACTGACTTTTTTGTGATCCTATACAGTGTTAATGAATGTTTATGACTACCGGATGGCCAATAGAGCTGTTTGTATGGAAAACAATTTTCCGCCCCGCTTCAGGTGCTCGTGAGCTCAAACTTTATTTAAGTCATTAACATTGTGGAAAAAAAGGTGAATTGCAAGCTGTTTACAAGGTGAATTGAAAATATATAATTTTTGTGTTATGACAAAAAAAAAAACATTTTGGAATTAGTCCAGTTATGTTGGTGGAGTGTACGGAAAACAATCACACGTACCTATTAGAATAAATCTGGGTTTGCTAAATGATCATGTGATTTTAAGGCATTAAATATAGCTAGGTGGCGCTCTGAAAACATATGTGATTTACTATATAGTGTCAACTACGTTATACAATTTTAGCCTGGAAATGTTTTGTAACAGTCTAAATTAAGTGCCAAATAGTCGCCTCAGTCACCTTAGACTTGCTCATTGGGGATAAATACAATCACATTTAAATATAAGCCTAATATCAATCTTTTAAACTATTATAGTAATCTTTGTATAATTAACTTTGTATTATGTTTCTTATGTTCTGTAAATGTCCATTGTTAAAAGCGCTATACAAATAAATTTGAATTGACTTAAAGGGAATTACAGTAAATAGACCATGGAGGATTTGTATTCTGGAAAAATCACATCTCTAATCTCCATACATTTAAAAATTCTTTTACTTATTTCTGCACAGATGAGTGCCAAATGAGCCGGATAAGGGCAAATGTATGCACAGGGATTGGGAATTGAAGATAAGCTTTGCAAAATGCTTAACCTTTGATGCAGTGGTAGATTAAATATCCTCTGCTTGGTCCACAGGGAGACTCGATGAGGACTAATATCCAATTGGACTTCGGGGATGGGACGGCAGTGTCCTACTCTAACCTTAGCTGGACAGAGGAGGGGATCAGACATGTTTACCGCAACACAGGAATCTACCGGGTCACTGCCATTGCCGAGAACAGCTTGGGTTCTGATTCCAGCTCCCTGTACCTGCATGTGGTGTGTAAGTGTTATACACATGACAGCACACACCAATACACATTACACAACGAGTGTGTAATATAGTAATAAACATTTAGTGGTTTGGTGTATGTATGTATGTGTATGTACAGTATATATATCTGGTTAAAATGTTATTGGTTTATCAGATTTAATATATCTGCATATATCTCCAGCTCTGTTGAATTCTCCATTCTGATGGGTCAGAAGGTGTTGATGAATTTACAGTAAAACAATAACCAAACAATCATTCTAACTGCATGGTTTAAATCGATGCACTCAGTTTCCAGAGTCAATTGACATTTACGTTGTTCTATTTTATTTAAACTAATGACACCAGACCTAACTAAAGTGTTACCACATTTACCTTTAAATAAATATCCCATATTTCAACAGGTAACATGTCATTATCACATTCATGTTCTTTACTGTTCACTTTTAGAAGCCTCTGCTGTATTGGGCTCTTGTTTTCTTTATTTCCCCAGTCTAAGCAAATCTAAATAGAAGTGTTTGGGTCAATTCAACTCCGCAGTTGTTATGCACACTCCATCACAGCACTCCATTATTGATTGGAAGGAAGGAATGATTGATATTTTTAATTTCACCAATGTGAACTTTTTAGTTATTTGTGAGTGGAGGCAGATGGTGGAGACAAAGTGCCAAGCTGTGTTTACTCAAAATATCTGAAAAGTGCTGGAAAATGTTCCAACAAATGAGTCAGACAAACAAAGACACAGCAATGTATGTCTAGCATAATAGGATGTTTACTGTAGTTAAGTATGTTATGCTCAAACTTTAACTTCATACTCCTAATTTTAACGGTGGTTATTTTTTGACCATTTTTTTGCTTTATAAAAACATTTTTGGTCATGAGATCCAACAGAAGGTCTGCACAGTGTAGTGTCTAATGGGATAAACTAGCCCAAAGGTTATGGTCGGTCTCAGCTAGCTCCCTAGCTGGTGAATCAGTATTTTGTGTACATGAGTTCGGACACTGGTAAGGACTCTGGTTCATTACACATTGGAACACTGGTGACTAGATTTTGGGGGACATAAATATGTAAAACATCAACAATTGCATTCATCGACAAAAGACAGGGCCGATATCCGTCTTGTTGATATTTTTTAATATTAGCATTTATTACAAAAAATTTATTTTAAAACTTTTCTAATTAGTGGATTTAAATAAAGTTAAAAATTAAAAAATAATCATTTGAGAGCTACAACAGTGATAACAAGCTACTTACATTGTCAATGAAGTCGGCCTAGAGTTCATTTACTTTAATATTTTCGGATCCTAGAGGCTTCAGAAACATAACTTCCAGTAAGACTACTGGCAGCGTGTTGTGGGACATTTTGTTTGTGGATGTTGTGACAGGTTGTAAATGTTCCAGTGAAAGGAAGGATTTTGAAACCTAGACAGCTCTTAAAATGGCTGAATCTCTGGTCAATGCCCCGACTACTGAACTAGGGAGCTGATTAAGACACACCTTTATTTATAATTAGAACTTGAACGACTGTTTCTGAAATAATTAAGCACAAGTCATTGTATATTGGGTTCACACATATTTGCCTATATGTATAAGATTATACAAACTTCTCGTATCTCTAGGCGACTAAACTTGTTTACTGAAATGAGAACCATCATGAGAGGCATCATCAGTGCTACTGATTAGATCTAAGTAAAACTGATTAATCCTTGCAGATTAAGACACATTAAGAAGCATTTAAATTGAGCTCAAGTCTTAATAATTTACTCCTTCTCGACAGTGCATTCAGAGAGTCTAAACCCCTAAAGTTATCTCTATAGTTCAGGTTCTATAGCAGAAACTTGACGAACATTTTTTTTTTAAGTCAATTCAATTCAGTTTTATTAGCTAGGCACATTTAACAGAGATTTACAATTTGTAACAGAGATTTACAATTTAAAATCCAGATTTAGTTTTAGAAATCCTAATGAGCTAATATATGATTGATTCTCGAGAACTGCACCTTTATCTAATAGAATAGCTCTTTAACACACAAACAAATCCTGGCTAAACAAATAGGTTTTTTAAACTGAGACATAGGATTTAGGCTGTTTCTGTGTCCTAAAAAATAATTAAATGAATGTTGCACAGCTGCGTCCGACTTTATAAGAAAAAGCTATGCCCTGCACTGCAGTCTTCATTATTCTATGTACTAATAAAGAGCCTGCAATATATATTAAAGTGTATTATGTTGGATAATAATAGACTAAAAAATCACAGTGAGTTGAGGCATTCAGTGCCGTATAAGTAATAAGCAGTATTTTATAATTAAAGCAAAAGGTTACTGATAGTTTTACTTATATACTGTATACACAGTTACTGGAATATCCAGACATCAAGGCATTACAACAATATAACTGAAAAGTGATCCACAACATAACCAGAAATCTTTCTTTTTATGAGCAACATAGAATTATTTAAACAGTGTCTTTAACCAATCTTTTAAACTGTGTTGCTAGTTGGTGAAGGCAGAAATTAAGACACTACACTACACTACACTACATTACATAGCATTAATTACTTTTTTGGCCTGGGGTTTGAGCACTAAGCACCTATATATTCCTTTACACAGTACATGAGTGGACCAATAATGTCCTGTAGGTGATCAAACAGTAAATGTCCAATATTCTGCTCAAAAAGTGGTCATTTTGACCAGTACATATGACAACCAGTTGGACTGTAGCATTTAAAATGTTAAACAAAACAAAACCAAATAAATATATAAATAAATGTAAAAAATATATACGTTTATCCATCTTCTTCCACTTTATAGCCAATTAAGTCTATATTTCTCATCATTCTACTATTTGACCAATTGTGACAAAAACAATGAATACTTACAGTATGACATACTGATAACCAAGTCATATCCTTACTTTCTGCAATTAAATGTTTCAGAAAGTCAAGGAAGAGTATAATTTTAGTTGGTTACCATTTATTTTGTTATGTGGATAATTAGATTACTAAATAAAGCAGAATGAACAATGTATTTTATTATTTATATTTAGCCTGACTTTTTGACTGAGGAAGTGGGAGGTTTTCATGTATTTTCATGCAGGAGAGTGATATGAAGCTTTTGAGTTAAAAAGACCACACTCATTAGCAAATAATTTACATCTGGTGAATTTACAGGGTTTGTTTAATTCATTCATTCATTCATTCATTCATTCATGATAGCCCAGTCATATAATGTGTTGTATTTATTTTACAGCAATATCACATGATATTAAAGTTGCTTTGCATTGTCATACATTTACCATACACAATCTTCTGGATTATCTGTGGGACATTAAGTAATCCAGATGAATAACTCCAGTATGAGTATGGGTAGAAGAGCAAAGAACTAAAATACAAAAACCCAAATTGCTGTTAAGCGGAAGTGAAATGAGCAGCCTTGCCAACCGATGAGCTTGAATTCACTGTCTTAAATATGTCCATGTTTGTGTTTCAGCTCCTGTTGAACATATCCAGTTGCTAGCTCCATTTGTAGTTATTAAGAACAAGGAAGTGAATTTGACTGCAGTGGTCTGGCCCTCTTACTCTCGAACCCTCACCTACTTCTGGTGGCTGGGGAACAACACAGAGGTACAATCAGCTCCCTCCTAATTTCATGTTAGAGCATTAGGAAAATTATATATAATTGAATAAAAATACTGTGTACTGCAAAATACTAGCTTGTAATACTAACTACAAAAATACTGCAATCATACTAGCTTGCTAGATGCGAGAGTTAGTAATTACTAAGTAATAGTACAAACATCATTTTACATATTCCTATTTAGGAGAGTTCTAAACCTAAGCATAATGTAAATATAATTATTTTGTATATATATTTTGTATATATACTGTAATATGTAGATTTTTTTTTACTCCTGCTAAATAGTGTGCTAATTACCCATACATTGCAAATAACGTTCCAAAGAAGCACTATTGGTTGTTTTTCTAAACTATTGAGTAGTACAGTACATCACATTATTAAGTATTGTGGTTTACTAACCTGAATCAGATCACAATGCTGTCTGATTGACCGACATGGTCTCAATACTGTACATGCAAGTTTATATACAATTCACATATTTAAGCTGCATAGCAAAATTAGAATTAATGCACTAATGGGTGATATGAATTCCAAGATACCCAGTCAAAGAATTTGACCTCTTTTTTGATTAATTAGCATGTTTTGTCTTACAAAGGCTTTTTTTTTTTTCAGTGACATTTTTAAAGTTAAAAAAAGTGACTATTTTGTCCAAGTTTTCTAGCAAATACCCTCTGATGACAATTTTTATAGAATCTGTAATATAAATTCTCGGGTGGTCATAATAATAAAGAAGCGATTCTATTAAAATATTCTTTACTTACTAAGAATGATTGTTTTTCTTGCTAGCCTATCATCACTCTAGAGGGCAGCATATCCTATTTGTTTCCACTGGAGGGGACGTACACGGTAACGGTGCAAGTTTCATCATCCAACACCATTCTTCAAGACACCAAACAAATCGTTGTTCAAGGTGACAACCTTTTTTTCTGGTCAATAACTGAATTAAAAGGTTAAAGAAGGTTTTACAAATTTTTATATTATACAAATTTGAGATTTTAATGACTCTAGTTTGTTTTACTGGGATGATATTGAAATGTTTTCAGTTGACTCTGTGTGGACTTCAGGGTTGTATAGAACATATTTTTGAGCTGGATGGATGGATGGACAGGTGGATGGATGGATGGATGGACAGGTGGATGGATGGATGGAAAGATAGATGGATGGATGGATGGAAAGATGGATGGATGGATGGATGGATAGATGGATGGATGGAAGGATTTATGGTTCATTTAATAATCAATGATTATTGCTTAGCTTACATAACAAGTGTTGTACTTTGCACTGTTCCTCCTATACACACTATACACATGGGTTCCTCTAAAACAACATCAAAAGAACCCTTTAAGTTTTTTTTTCTTTCACTGAGCAATAAAGCTTTTTAATTAGCAGAGTAATTCAGCTATAAAAAAACTGACAGGATATGGTAGTTCAAACTTAATCTCTTTTCTGTCTCGCATGTGCTTCTCTCCATGGCAGAATTCTTTAAATCGCTGCTTCTATCTTTTTCTCCGAATCTGGACGAGGCCAATCCGGACATCCCGGAGTGGAGGCATGACGTAGGCAGGATAATTAAAAAGGCTGTGCTTCAAGTGAGTGTGAATCTGTTACCCTCTGCTCACTTGTTTACTTAGTCATTCTTGTACTTTTATTGCTGCTTCTCCAGAATTCAGTGTTTGGAAATTCCTCAAAAAAGCTGAAACAGCTTCTCTCTTCTTCTTCTCCTTCTTCTCTCTCTCTCTCTCTCTCTCTCTCTCTCTCTCTCTCTCTCTCTCTCTCTCTCTCTCTCTCTCTCTCTTTCTTTCTTTCTATTGGGCATGCCCTAGTTTATCACCACAGGTAGGCAGATGAGTACCTCACTCCAGAGACAGGCAGATGATTACAAATGCGTCTTTTCCTGAGGATGAAAAGAGCTCTCACACGGAGTAAATCATGAGCAGCATCCGTAGTTAATGCAAATGTCAGTTGCCGCACTCCGATCGTGCTTGAGCTCGATTTCCTCTGCCGTATGAAGAGCTGAATTCCTTGCACATAAAGATAATGAGCTGAACAGAAAGCAGGAGTGGAAGAAGAGCTGGACGAGTGATGCTAATGGAATTATCTGCAATCAACCGAGTATTGAACACACTAGTGCTCACGGTTTCTCTATTCTCTACTTCTGTGTCTCAAGCTGTGCAAACATGCAGAGACACAGAGCAAAATCTTAAAAACGTGGACTCTGAATTGCAGGAACTGGGTAAATTAGAGCGAAGAGTGTGAGATTAAGTCAGGGTACGAGTCAGGAGTGTTAACCGTATTCACTGGGTTTGCATTTATAATGACTACAAACTCAGTCTTATTATAATAAACCACAATGCTTTTAAATTCTTAAATCTAAAAAATATTTACACGCTTGTTCTTCTATGTTTCTATAGCAACATATCCCCACATAATCTAAGCTAATAATAAACCATTTAAACAACAGTTATAGAAGAAAAAAGTATTTGATATGGTGCATTTTCTGTAAGGAGCCCTTTCATTTTAAGCTTTGTGAAAAACAATTTATGTGGAAAATGCAGAAGAAACTTGAGCGGAATTTTTCACATACCTAGCAATCATATGTGCATCTGTTGGATTAAAAGCGACATCCACTAGAAGGAACAGTAGAGTCAAAACATTTTTTCGTTTTGACTCTAAAGTGTTTTGTTTGTCTTCATGTGTCTTTGTTTGTCTTCATAAGATGTGTAGCAAATCAAACCAATAAACAAAACAGACTCTTTCGGTAGATTTGGATGCTTCATAACAGGATTTTAAAATTTGAACACTGACCATAACGAGTACACAGTACGCAATAATGGTCTAGTATCAAAATGCTAGGTTGCTTTAGTCACTTATAGACAGGGTCACATTTTGCTATACTGCCCCCAATATCTTTCTTGGTATTGCACCAAATGATTGCAGAATTTGTGCAGCAGCCGTTTGTCTGTATTCACAATTCTAAGTGAGAAATCAAAGTTGCTAAGCAGGCAATGGCCAGAAACAGTTGGTAATATAACAATGCACAAAGAATGATCTTAGGCATGGCAAGAATTTGCTATGGGAACTGGCAGGTCATGAAATGTCCTGAATTTGGGCTACAATCTTATAACAGTCTCTAAGGCTCTGAGTCTGCTTCAAGGGTCAAAATTTATTTTTTATTATTTTATTATTATTACAATGTTCCTTGAAACATCTCAGGATATCAACAAGGGAACCCATAATCCACCTCATTGAGCTGTGGCTCAGAAGGAGAATTTGTGGCCTGGTGCCTGAGGACTGAATTTCTGAACTTAGCTCAATGCTCAGATCAACTTTTAGAAGGATTTGATAAATCAAGAACTGAATGTAGAGCAGCCTCTGCTTTGAGAGAGAGAGAGAGAGAGAGAGAGAGAGAGAGAGAGAGAGAGAGAGAGAGAGAGAGAGAGAGAGAGAGAGAGTGAGAGAGATCAGCCAGCACCCAGACTGATGGTCCTTACCAGCAGGCTAAATTCAGATCATTTGCAGCATTGGCTTTCATTTTCTTTCCTTGCTAATGTGAGAACTCTGTGTGTTACAGAGGTGATTATGTCCTTCCAAGGCCTCAGGGACTTCACTTGCCACCACAAGTTAAATAATTACCTTGTGCAAAAGTAGCATATTCCACCACATGTGGAGTGTGGAAATACTCATAGAATTCACTGTGAAATGATGAGGAAAATATGCCCAATACATACAAATACAACCTTTATAACACTGGGCAAAATGTATTTTACAATATCTATAGAACACACTAAAATAAAATTAGTGATAAGCTTCTTTAGATTAGAGGATGGCATTTTCATTTGATTCCACTAGAACAATCTACTTATGTAAGACATTTGAAAGCAGATCAATTCTATAAGGTCTACGCACTTAACCAAACCTATCATTGTCCTATTATATTACAAATGAGTGCTGAAATTCCTTTGAGTTTCTTTTGAGTTAGCTACGTTCAATATTATTTATTATTAAGCAAACCTGTCGGCAACAAATGTGCAGTTCTTAGCTATATCTAATATTGATCTTATTGGTTCTCTTTTGTTTTCCTTGTAGTATGTGTGCTACATTGAAAAGCTCAAATATAATTATAAAAAAAAAAAATCCCTGGAAAATTATTGACATTTATTATATTTAACTTTATATTATTATTATTATTATTATTATTATTATTATTATTATGATTATGATTATGATTATGATTATTATTATTATTATTATTATTATTATTATTACTGTTATTATTATTATTATTATTATTATTATTATTTTTTTTATTATCATTGGTAATTAAATACTATTAGTGATTGTTATTATATTGTATCGTATAATTTAGTATATTATAGAATTATTGAATATTATAATTATAATTCTTGTAAATGTTTCAATCATTATCAATAAATTACAAGAGCCCCAGTAACTTCAACCATGTTTTGTTTCCCTGACATATAAAGATGAGGTTGCGCACATGTAAAATCCTTTTGAGGTGAATTGCCTCTGGAAAAACCAACCTTTTGAAGATTCATCTGGAGACAGATGTTTTACCTTCAGATCCTCTTTTTTCTTCTTATAGATAGCTGATATTCCTGCTGAGCAGCTGCTGGTGGCTGTTTTCCCTGGACTCCCGACAGCTGCGGAGCTCTTCCTGCTTCCCAGCAAGAACCAGTCTGACAGCAGGAAAGGGAGTGAGGAGGATCTGGAGAAGGTGAAATACATGTTTATACTCCAGCACCTGGAGAGTACATGTTGTAAAACTGTCCGACATTAGTGATCCACTCCTCAATATGATCTAACTTTTTTTTTTAAACATTTTTATGTTTATTTTATGAGAAATATTATTAAAAGCATTATGGTAAAATAACATTGTAATAATATTTTATCTTTGCAAAAATATATCACCTTATCGCAAATGAAATGAGTTGCATACATACAATTTTTAAACAACAAAATATAAAGTATTTTTATTTGCAAAAACAACAATTGATAAATGTCAAAGTTCTTTCAACCTCAGTATTTTTGTGTGTCAGAGAAATTATTATTATTATTAATTATTATTATTATTATTCAAGGCTGGCTCCAGATAAGATCCAGTATAAAAAAAAGAAAGAAAATAAAACTGTCACGTCTTGCCCAAAAAAAAAAGCCCAATTCACAAGTCACTAGTTTTCAACTTTAAATGCTTAGATAAATAATGGTATATATATATATATATATATATATATATATATATATATATATATATATATATATATATATATACATGGTTCTATGAAAAAAGTGTGATGTTGATATTAATTGCTGAAATCCCAGCTAAATAAACAGCTTCTACCGCATCACTTTAACCCGAATGAACACCGACTGCAACCCAAATGGGTGTGATTAATCAGGTGTCAGGGTACAGTGTGCCAATATATATTTTTTTAAATTCATGTCATTTCTGTTACACAGATTTCAGAAATCCTTGCCAATGCATTAAACCAGAACCTGGTAGAATTTGAAATGAAACCAGGATCCAGAGTTATCGTCTATATCACACAGCTAACATTAGGTAAGTCTGATTTCTATTAGTCTCTAATGTATTATAAATCCAAACTAGCTTGTATTGTGTTACAAAATGGACACATCTCCTGGTCACCATCTGTCAGATATCTTTTATTTGTTCTGAATGCAGTTTCAGTTGGGGTAAACATGTTGATTATTTGGTCCTTGAAACCAAAAATGTTCTGAAAAACACTACCATTGATTTCAGACGCAATTTTATAACAATTATATAATTACCCATCAGCAATTTGACTCAACAGGCTTTCAGTTTTCCTCCAAAAGGAAAAAGGTGCTTAAATGGGAGTCGGTTGGAGTTAAAATGGTATTTAACATGTCAATGGAGTACACAGATTGAATGAGTGGTGCTTGCTGCACATTTGGTGGTGCCTAAAAAAATGGCCTATGGTTAAAATGCACAGTGCCTTGCAGTGACAACAGGATCAGTAGTAACTACCTGACCTTAGCACTGTAGGACATATGGCTTTGTGCATTTACCGTGACACACTGCCTGTTTGAGTGGCCAGAACCACTGGATTTCCCCTTAATTTCTCAGCCTTGAAAGGTCTAAAAAGCCTTCAAGCTGCTCAGGAAAAGGTCAATGTCATCGCTGGGCTGTCTGTCAAAAATCCAGCTGGCTGAAGAAAATATAGCAAAGTCTTAATGGCAGAGATTCATGGAGTGTCTCGACTCAAACATTTCCGCTGGGATTTTGTGAAGTGGAGACGAGCGAGATACATCTATTTTCAATAGCAGCTCTTGCGTCTCAGGGGGTTGAATTGGTTTTATGGTTATTTCGCATAATAGTGATGTCGTGTTGTTCTAACTTTTAGAGACAGGGTTCAGCAACTTAGTAATGATTTGTGTCGCATTACTGTTGGAGAGCTATTATGTGGAGGTTGGAAAACATGAATAGCTGAGCAGACGTTTCATCATAACTAATATATTCTTTGGTCGCTTTTTTCTTTCTCTCAGCTCCGCTGGTGGACTCAATCCCTAGACACAGCAGTTCTGCCATGCTGATGCTCCTCTCTGTGGTGTTCTTGGGTTTAGCCGTCTTCCTCATTTATAAATTCAAGAGGTATGGCAACAAGCATGTAATAAACGCATCTAAATGCGGCTTTTATTATTCAAAAAGCTTTTGAATTAGTTAAATTAATTTCTGTCATTTAGATTCGAGTGCCTTTTTTTGCAGATTTTGCGATATCTATAAAGATTTGCATCAGTTCAGTTCTTCAGCATAATTTACAGTGTACAGTAATATTCTAAATATGTTTACAGCAGCAGAGAAAACATACTGTACAATAAATCCATCAAGTGTTCTAAGGACTTTAAAAGTTTATGATTTTTTGATGTAATAAATTACCGATTGGACAAAACATTACATGTGAAAACATTCAGAGACGAGACGATTCTTCTTTCTTCTTATTAATAATTGTTTAAAAGATGAATTCTAAAAGGAGAATCAAAGTAATTCATCAGGATAATAGTGGTCTCAGAGGTCTCAGTGTTCATGAATTAAACCCAAAGTAATGTAAGAGAAATGATCATTGCATGTTGAAGCTGATTAATATGCACATATCAAAAGCAACTAATCAAATTCGTTGCTACTTTTATTGAATATCGCATTACGACTAAAATACTGTATTACTGAATAAAATACGACTGCTGCAATCATATTTTCAAAGTAGCATTTTAATTATTTACTTCAAAGTAATTCACAATTAGTTTTTGCATCGATTGTATTTATTGAAAGCTTTTCAAGTGGAAAATTGCCAAAGCATCAAAGCTTTAATTGCCAAAGCATTAAAGCTTTGGCAAATGTGAAAGTGGATTTGGTGTTACGGTATGATTCAGTAATTATAACTTAGGCCAGGTTGGTCATGTGATTAGTTTTCACTTAAAATTAGAATATCATCTGTTAAAGTTTGCATTCATTTTATTTTTGTATTGACATTCAATGGACAATTTTTGTCAATGTGCTCATTGTGCTATAGAAAACATCCTCTGAATTGAAAACAAAAATATGCTACCTAACAAGCTATGATATATTAACCCTTTTTTACCAGTATACCGGGGTTTCTTTCCATTAGCATGAAAATCGACTTATCTGACTTTTTCAATCAATGTTAACAAATTCATTATTTTATGGCCCCAAGTCAGATATAACATTAGTCAGGATACTGTTGGCTTTTAGTGAGAGATGTTTTTACCTCTGTTTAATGCCATCATAATTAAATGATTTGGAACAAGCATATTGGGGCATCTCAGAGAGCAGAAATGGCTTTTATACACACACACACACACACACACACACTAGTACTGTTTGTTGTTGTGTGTTTGGGATTGTATGGATTCTGCTGGCTGTGAAACAAATTGCCCCTCGAGGATAATAAAGTTGACCTAACCTAATCTAACACTCACACACACTATATATATATATATATATATATATATATATATATATATATATATATATATATATATATATATATATATATATATATATACACACATACCTTTCAAGGCCATGGAGAACCACTGTGTAACATGACAAGAAAATCCAATGTTAAACATAGACACCCCAAAACTCTTTATAATACAGATTTTCTTTTTTTTTTTACCAAGTTGCAACATGGTCTGAACGGCGGTGGGAATGAAACATGTATAATTTTTTTAACACTCATTCTGAATTTTTTAGAAAAATTCCCTGGATTAATATATACGCTGAGGTGAACCAAGAGAAAGAGCAGGAGATGATCGGCACAGTGGGTCAGAACGACACAACCCCCAAAATTAAGCTCAGTGAGTTCTCCAGCCCTAAAGAGCTTATGGAGAAGGATTTGGAAGTCCGTGTTAAACGTGAGTGCAACATATTTATGACCTGAATCAATTCTTTACTATTAACAAGCCTTAAAACCTGTGTTTTACGTTTTTAACGGGATCGACAATGTAAATATCTCAGCTGGCAATTTTAAACCGGGAAAATGCTTCAATATTAAAAGATCATGGATTATAAGTAATTAAGAGGAACATCTGAAGCTTTAGATGATGATTAGGGTGAACTCAGTAGGCCCTGGTGGACTAATTTCCAATGTAGCTTAATTTCTGTTATCATGTAATTGTTTAATGACTGCAAATGTGAATTTAATTACCTCTAATGAGCAATAAGTACAGGGGAATAGAGATGGTGCAATTGAACGGAAAGAAGATTAAAATACAAATTGCAATCTCACCTAAATGTGAAGATCTGATCGATAACGCAGCGAGTTCATATAGAAGGCTATACAAATCATAAGCATATGCAGTCATTCACTCTTATGGGAAAAAACCTTTAATGTGTTCCCCCTTGTTGCAGGATTTTATTCGATAAAATGTCCTAGATTAACAATTGAGATGACACCAACTACCATTGTACATCGTGAGAGAGATGTGTTTGTTGTCATTTATCTAATGGCTTGTAAATTGGAAGAAAAATGGGTAACCTCCAAAGCCAGTCACCATCTAAATGCAGTGCGTTACATAAGTATTCACCCGTTGAACTTTTTTGTATTTTGTAGTGTTACAACCTGGAGTTCTTTGATAAATGTTCACAATTTCGGATATTTGTACAAGCAAACCTTAAATGATACTTTTCACAAACTTTGTCCCAGACTTTTTTTAATGGCTCCTTGGTCTTTATGATGATGCCGATTTTATAGGCATATTTAATAAACTTAAATGTAAAACACTTAACATAATGTGTCCTTTCTATAATAGTTAAAATTTTACACAGTGTAGTTAAGACTCCACTCAAAAGCCATTTCAGGGTTTCGCACCAATAGAAGATAAATACTCCTGCAATCCCAAATGTTCTGCTATTTATGTGTAAAGATTTTGCAAAGCAAATTTATTTCTGTCCGTAACATCAATACTATGACTTATATTGCGTAGATTTGTGATATATATTTTCCCAGAAAACTGCATTTCCAAACTAGAAAAATGTTCAAGAGGGTGAATATTTATGCAAGGCACAAAAGCCACACAATTTTTATTTTTATTTTTTATAAATGCCTAAACCCAAAGGAAGCATTATGAATTAGATGTGGGCTAATACTAATTGCAGTTTCTCCACAGTACTAAGTATGTAAAATCATAGGTAGCCCTTAGATACTTGGCTAAGAGTCTAGAGTTTGTCTTTGAGTGTGTGTTTAACTTTAAACTTTCTTCTCGTCTAACATAATTTGTCTTTTCATTTTTTTCCCCTTTAACCAGGTGGAATGATCAACGTCTGTGAAAGCACAAGAGAGATTCCCAACTGTACAAGTGTCTAAATGACCCAAGACATGTTGGCAGTGCAGTGTAATCAAGTGTACAGAAGTGTTGCCATTTTGAAAGTTCTGTATGTTCTCCTTCATTTTGTAATTTCAGAAACAGTCATTGTTAATAGTTTTCTAAGGACCTCGTTTCTACAGATTTGCATGGACGTCTTGTTTGATAAGATCTATGAGGAAAACTTAAATGCATAATGAGACCTTTTTAATGACATTGCTTGTTTGAGAGAAAATAATGAGGCACAGTGGTAAGTTGAGAGCAAACTAGTCTTTTGTCCTTCTCGACGATAAGAATAAAATAAAAAAATAAAAAAACAAAAAAAAAGTACCTTTGCAATGTATTGATGGCAAAATACACATTTCATAGGAGTTTCATTGCGTCAGTGACATCTGTTGCAGAATCAGAATGTATGAATTATAGCTGTAACAATCTTTTTTTTTTTCTTTATTTTTGTTACAGAATTTACTGTACATTCTTTTGAATGCTGGTCATTTTATAGGAGGCAAATCCAGTTAAAAAAACAATTAGTCGGCAGGGAAAAGAACCTTTGATGCTTGTAGCTAGTCATTAAAAGAAAACAGAAGCAGTGTAGTACTTACTACTTAAACAAAAAGGTTGTGGTGATGTGATTATTTCTTATAATATGAAAATATTATCAACTTTCAACCCAGAAATTTTATCTATTCTATTTATTCTACCATATTACATCTCACCGACTGATAGTGATTATAATTCATCCTTATAATTAGGTTTTTGGCATAGTTGAAGGCTGAATCAACAGTAAAACGCACATTGACAAATTTCATGATTCATAGTTGGGTCAAGCACAGTCAGAGCAAAACAAATTTATACAAGCTAGAATGCAAAGACACAAACAAAACACTCGATTATGTCACTAGAATCATAACGGTTAGGACTTCTGAAAGACAGGTTATTTAAAGGGAGAACGCTAGGTGACAATAGGTGTTATTAGTAGTCTTGGGAGAACTAGAACGAGGTAGCTGCTCATGTGACGGGTCATTTGGCTGAGTTTATATGAGGATTCTGCGAAAAGACCTTATTTAATTGCAGCCTTAATCATTTTCATGCATTTGTATTGCAAGATACTGCTGTAAATGTTATATAATCGTTAAACCTTTGATTTATTACCGAGTGATTCCAAAAGAATGAAACCAATGCTGTAAAATCTAACATGTTTTAGATTCTTTATTAAGCAAAACAAAACAAAAAACAGCGAACGAATGGAAAGAATCATGCAAACAGCAGCAGTAATAGAGGTGTATTTGGGTTAAGTATCCAAGTTTATCGCAGCATCTGTGTTTAAAATGACTAATAGTTCATTTTAATTTTTTCATATTGTCAGGATTTTTTTTTTTGGCCTCCGAACGCCTTACAAAAACAATGCCTTATTGACATATTAGGTGTTTTGCCATCAAAACATGTACAGTACACTTCAAAACTTCATTCCTACACATACAAGCAAAGGATATTGTATAAAGACGTACGATAAAGTATTTCTATCAAAGATTATGAGTTTATTGTTCGTTTGTTTTATATCAGATATTGTGTCATGTCTCCCAGGGAACAGCTTTCAACTGTATCATAGTCTCGATAGAGCTCCACATTTTCATTTCTCTGTATATACAGCGCATACGCTGTCACTTTCACATGCTTCTAGTGTAAATATAGTGGCAAAGACAAAACAGTGAACCAGATCACAGTAACAAAAATGTGTTGAGTTTACTTTTTATGGAATCGTTGATCATTTTGCCAATGTCCTTGACATGTGCATGTTATTTACAAGGACATGATCTACAGTATGTGTTGTAGATAGTAAGCAAGCACTGTAAATAGTTCTTTTTTTAGTCATCAGTGTTGGGATTCAGTTTTGTTTTGGTATTTTTCTTATTTTTTTTTTTTTTTACATAATACATATTTGATCTTATGTATCCTGATATTGCCCTGTTGTTTACCTCTTTCACATAGAAATACATTCTGTTTAGCAGAAATTATTTGGGAACATTTGGGGATATTTTAAAATGTAAGAGGAATATTACAATTATTACTTCTGCTACTGTCACCGTTCTTGTTCACGCGGCTTATTGCGCCGTATCCAATTTTCTATGAGAAAGAGGTCATGTTTAAGTATCATTTACAGATGTATTTACACTAATATAAAATTTTACGAAGTTCTAAAAAAGAATCAAATGCTCCAATACTTCTTTAAGTAGCCATCATGTAATAGGTCAGTTGTTTGCCCTTTGAATCTAGCACTCACATTCATCATTTACACCAGTCAGTCATAACATTGTATGGTGAAGTGAAAAACATTGATTATATTATTACAATGGTAATCCAGGGGTGGGATCTATGAGGCAAAATGTGAACAGACAGTTCTTGAATAGGGAAAAATGGGCAGGTGTGAGGACCTGAGTGACTTTGACACGGACAAGATTGGGATGGCTAGATGTCTGGGTCAGAGCTTCTCCAAAGCAGAAGTTCTTGTGTGGCGTTCCTAGTATGCAGTGATTAGTACCAAAAAAAAGTGGTCCAAGGAAGAACAACTGGTAAACCGGTGACTGTGTCATAGATGCCCAAGGTATACTGATGTGCAGAGCAAAGGCTAGCCCTGGTTTGATCCCACAGATGAGCTTGCATGAGAGTGCATCATAGCATGCTTGAGTACATGAGGCATCATGATGCACAAAGGGAAAAAGACAAGCTGGTAGAAGCAGTGTGATTCTCTCAGCAATGTTCTGCTGGGAACCCTTAGCTCCTACTAGTCATGTGAATGTAATTTTGACATGAATAACCTACATAAACATTGGTTCAGACCAAGTAAACTCCTTCATGGAAGTGGCATTCCCTAATGGCAGAGGATTTATTCATTCGGCAGGATAATGCTCACTTCCACAGTACTAGAGAATGCTTTGAAGCATGGCAGCAAAGAGCCCTCAGTCTGATTGAATACATCTGTTAGATGTTCTGGACAAATAAATACAATCCATGGAAGCCCCACCTCGCAACTTATAGTACTTAAAGGATCTGCTGCTAACATCCTGGTGCCAGCTACTGTACCACAGCACACCTTCAAAGGTCTTGCGGAGTCAGAGCTGATTTGGTGTCCACAAAATTAGGCAGATGGTAGTAGTGTTATGGCTGATCAGTGTATATATCTTTTTAGTTTCTATACCACTTTATGAAAAGATCAAGGCAGAAGTTGCCCATCCCTACAAATGTGTAAAACCGGGTTAATTCCAGTTAATCACAAGCAGTCATTCCATTATCCTTCTAAAATTACTAACCTTGTCATATTACAGAGAAACCAGAAACTACAAATCCCTCTGTCCTGAAGACTTTTATATGTTGGAAAACTAGCTCTACTTTTACCTAAATGTCACATAGTGCTACAGTAACACCAGAGACTCCTTCCAAAGATGCTAAATAATTGTAAATAAATAATTGCAGGAACAAATGCGTTCAGGTAAACCTCTGTTTTGCCTTGCAGCATGAGAGCATCTCCACTCTCTAACCGATTAGAACCGATGACTTCAGCAGCATTGTACTATAATGTTAATGCTAAGACATTAAAAAAAAAAGATTACTTTAACCTGAATTACACAACATGTTTGGTATCTGTCCAATCAAGGTTGAGTCATCCTCATTGATTATTTTTACTCGACTGTCACTTACTCAAACAGACTCCTTATACAGTATAGACTCCATGCAAACTTTAAAACAAACATCTGCTCATTGATGTATTTTCTTGTGCTTTTTTTATTCCAGTTTGACATTTTGTGTGTTCCATCGTACTTTTCTGCCGGCACGGTTGTAAGGAATCGTTACCATAGTTACCAATTACCAAGTTACCATAGTTTTCCTGTCACTTGCTACCATTCTTCTTTAACCTCTCACTAAGACATTTCCACCCACAGAACTGCTGTTCACTCACTTCAGAAGATCAGGAGTTTTTATTTATTTATTTATTTATTTGTTTGTTTGTTTGTTTATTTATTTATTTATTTCTTCCCCAAATTCTCATGATTTTGAACAATAACTGAAGATGTTAACCTGTACCTTCATCTGCTATATGCTGCACTGCTGTCTGGATAATTGCATGAATAAGCAGTTGTGCAGGTGTTGTTGATGGTCAATGATGTGAAAACCTAAAAATAATGTAATGACAAATCAAACAAACACAACAACTCATTTTATCCCTGAAACCATTTTCCTCCTCTGAGGATATATTTTGTGAGATGTCACCTGAAAGCCCAGGAGACATTACTTATTGATAAACCTTTATAAACCAACATTAAACAAAATGTGAGAAGTGTTGATTCAGCGTGGCTGATGTTACTTACTAAGTAAGGCTCATTTACAGTATCCTCTTTTCTACTCTTTTTCTACACTGCACTTTATTTTTAACAGCGCAAGCATCATGTAAGCCTAACGAGATGGCCTAGGTTTTATTTAATTATCTCAAACTCTCCTACTGTAGCAAGCTATTTCTTGCCCCCAAAAAAACCAAAACCCTCGTTTCCTACATGGAAGTGCAGCGATCCATGCATGCTGAAGTCAGCATGTAATTAACGTTTAGCAGACAGGAGAGCAGGTCTGACACTCATAACTCAATACACCTTTGCTTGTTAATGCTTGCCACTTTTCCCTTGGCGTTCTCGTCCATCACAATTCTAAGCCTTCGTTATTCAATACGTGTTGCACATTCATGTGTTTCCTTTGTACTCCATTTCATGCTTACCTATTTATATATATATATACATATAAATATACATTGTATGGAAAAAGGTTAAGGCTAGGTTTAGGGGTGGGGTTTGCACAAATTTGAATGTATACATTATTGTTGCTTGTGGAAATTTTTACAGATCACACATTCATTATCTGTTTGGACATAAGTAGGATCTCATAATTGCAGATTGAACAGAATTGGTCTATTATGGAAATATCTTCGGTTCAAACTCGTGAGCGACAAGTTGCTCAGGTCACTTTTCTAATAGTCTCTACTGTTGTTGCTTGTGGCTAAGAAATAAAGCCTAAACTGTAGGTAAGGCTATAGCTAACCAGTTAAATACAAATTAAATAGTGTGTTAGTTGTTTTATGCTAGGCTTAGTTGTAACAAAGGTACAGTAGCATAGTAGCAAAGCAAGTTAAATAGACTAGCTCATCAGTACAGTAGCTCATCAGAAGCACCAGTGATCTCTGTTACTTCCCTGCAAGCCTTGACATGAACAACCTACTTCATATTTTACTTCATAACTCACAGATGCACATTCAATAAGATAATAATTTAACAGAACTAAAGTTATGAGTAGAAATGAAGAAATGTTCACACACAGTGTTGGTTTGGTCTGAGGAATCATTCAAGAAATTTTTACAGATTTTAATAGCCTAGAATTGAGAAAATGTGTCTCCATGTTGTGGAAATATTAATACATTGAGACTGAATAAGTGAATGATTGTCACTTCGTCGCTCGCTACGCTGAACCGAATTTTCCCTGCAAATTAAAGAACGTCCTGAGTTTTGCTACTTTTTCCTTATCCTTCATGACACTAAGGCTATAAATATGGACATGCAATGGGATTTAAGGTGCAAGGAATATCTCAAAAGTAAAATAGTTAAAAACCAGGTTTAGAGCTAAAAAAGAAAAGACCTTGAAGAGTTCAAGTATGCCAGTAATGCTATTTTATTTTCAGGAGTCTGCTTCAGCTTTGGATAAGCTGATACAATATGAACGATGGTCTGGAAAGCCTGTTAGCATCTGTTCCAGGATTTTACTTAAGACTGTGCAGTGTGTACAGCCCAAATCAGTCATTCTTTTTGTTTGTTTTCTCAACATGTTCTTTTTTTTGTTGTTATCTGATATCTGATGTAATTGGTTTCACTTCATTGGGGATCATTTCATGGTCCCGAGCAACATTCAGCAAATAATTAAAAAGAAAAAAAATGACTGGAACTATAAGAAAGCAGATGAGCTAATGAGCTCCTGGTCCTTGTTGTTTATTGTACAATCGTTTCAATGGGCAACTGCATGGCTCATGATGATCATCTTTAGTTCAGCATTTCTATAAGAAATAACTGTCATTTTGAAATTGTTTCAAATAAATGTATTTTTGTACATCAGCTAATGAGATTGTGAGTGCATATTGTGAATTTTGTGTGCATCACAAACAAGTGTAGTCACATTGAAAGCTCATTTTGATTGATGAGGATCATTTTCATACAACACAACAGTGTGGCTTGCAATTAGTTCGGGTTAGAACTTGCTGTCTCAGTTTAGATTTTCACTGCAGGAAATATTATTTAGAACAACACTTATATGCTGATATAATCACTGAAATGTATTAAATAAAATCACTGTAGGAATGATAATAAATTGGCAAAAAATAAAGAAAAGAATAAATAAGCAAACTAACCAAACAGATTCTATATAAAATACATTAAATGCCTTTTTCGGCTTTACAGAATGCTGTGTTGGTGAAAAATTTTATTTCTTTCAAGGCACAGCAATTTGTCAATTACTATGTTTTAAAATGTAGTAATAAAATATTTTTTTTTATCGATTGAAAGTTTCATTTTAATGTTGTACACTAATACCATATTTTTTTTTTTTAAATAATAAAATAAAACACGCAAAGAAATAAAAAGTGTTCAGTGAAATGAAAGTTTACTGTATAATGAGTTAAATATATATTAATAGAATGTATATATGAATAATTATATTAATAAAATAACCAATAATAGGGTATTTTTATAGGGTTTATTTATTTATTTGTTTGTTGTTTGTGTTTGTTTAGTCTACAGAAAATTAGAGATCCCATGTTCTAGGCCCCTCCCAAATCTACAAAAACATTCAACCTACAACAAAAAGGTCAATGAATAAACAAACAAAAGTAAATGAACAAATAGCTACTGAATGTTTCCCCCTTCAAAACAATGTGCTTATTATGTTTCTTATTTAATAAATAAAATATTTTAATTACATTTACAAAAATAATTGTATAGAATTATAAAAATCTATAAAATATGTACTGTATCGAAATCATACCTTTTTTTTTCCACTATGCAATGAGCTCCAATGGTTTCTTTGATTCTGGATGCTGGGGTTTTTAGAGGGATGCTGGGTGCTCAGGGATCATGGGGTTTTTAGACGTGTTTAAGGGTTAACTCTGTGCTGAAACATAATGATCGCAGACGTAACATGAGACATTCTAACTGGTGATTACACGTCTCACGGGTTTGCTGTTAGGGTCAAACCACTCTGAGACATCAGGTTTGACTTTTTGTTCAAATCATCTAAGCTGTGCCACTTTGCCTCCAGGCAGCTCTTCTCTGGGTGATGCGAATCACTTAGATTTGACACCTTAGAATTGTGTTCACTCAAATTCAACTTTGACCCAGTTTACACTGATTTATTTAAAGCTCAGAAAGTAATAATGAATCCTCATATGTAATATAACATCTTCTCAATAATCTTCAACCTTGAACTAAAATCACTTTGCATTATATCCTTCGGTTATCTTAATGATGAACAAATAGAAAATCTCTGATCAGCTTTCTATCATACACAGATAAGATCAATCAATGATAGGAATCAGTCAAGGCAAATAAACTCATCAACTCATCACTACAGGCAAATAAACTGAAGTAGTAGTAGTAGCCTTTATTTATTTAAGTGATAATCAAGCAAAGAATTTACATTTAATTTATCATCTTAAGCTTATCGCTGAATAAGGCGTGATATCCAAAAATACATACAATCAATTATATTCTACGATATAATTTGTTATATACATTAATAGAATAAAAGCTTTATTTTGTCACATATACATTACAGGACAGTGAAATTATTTCATTACATAGCCCAATTTTGGTGATCAGAGCACAGTCAGATATGAGCATCTCTGGAGCAGAGAGGTTAAGGGCCTTGCTCAAGGGCCCAACAGTGGCAGCTTGGCAGTGCTGGGGCTTGAACCCTGATTCTCCAAACAACAACCCAGAGCCTACTAGTAGAGAACTACTTGAGCAACCACTACACTGGCATTAAATTCTTGATGGAGCTTTTTTCATTGCTAATGTACAAATATGTGACATCAGGATTTGAAATCAGGAAGGATTTTAAGTCACTTGGGGTTCGTTGTAACACCGTCAGAATCTCAGGAGGAAACTTCAATGAAATAATTCACTCGGAACAAGCTTAAAGTAGCATTAAAGTCAGAAGTGAAAACCAACTATCTAGAACAAAAATAAAAATAAAAGTCTATTTCAAATAGTTAGTGTTGTACTTATATCATTTATGAGATTCTGGGAAAACCATGTAAAAAAATTAGTACATTAAATTAAAAAAATTGAGATAAAGGAAGCTCGTGTGTGTGTGCAAAGTTTGTTCATTGTGATTCTAATTCATAAACAAACCAACATCACACACATCACAAAAAAACAAGCAATTGGCTTATGAACACTAACACCATCTTTGTGTAAGTGAAAAATAACGTCAGGAATGGGTACCTCCATGAATACAAAATCCAGACCCTATGCAGGGAAAAGATGAAAAGGGATTTATTTCCATTTACCAGATGCCCTTACCCAGAGAGACTTTCATTTTTATACAACTGAGGGTTAAGGGCCTTGCTCAGGGGCCCAACAGTGTCAGCTTTGGTAGACCTGGGATCAAACTCATAACCTTCCGAGTGGTAGCCCAACACCTTAACCACTAGGCTACCACATGCCCATTCATTATAAAAATGAACAAACCTACCATCACATAGAAAACACTAGGGCAGACTAGGCAACTAAAGCACAAAATAATCAGAAACTAGAAAACAAGAGACACAAGACAAGAACTCAGCAAACAGCAAGCACGAGACAGCAAGTATTATATATAGGGAGGGTAATTAGCGAGACATAAGGAAAAGGATTGGGCGGGGCAACACACGTCTAGACAAAACGTAAACAGAAGCACTTGGGAACATAGACAGTCCATGATGAATAATGATTGTGTGTTACAGCACACTTTTAAAATGTTAAAGTATACAGCAACTCAGCTGTGTACATAATGAGCCTGATTTTTTTCCCACTTTATTTTGATATATTTTACAGCAGATTGTTTCATGTTGCACCATTTTAAATGGCACCACTTCTGTCATTGTGTTGATATTAATTTCTATTCAGTTGACGTGGTGGTATTAATTGTTTAATTAAAAAAGTTTATTTGTTTGTTTCTTTTTTTGGTTAAAAGTTCAAATCTGCCTCATAATGATGTGAGAATGTAGTTTGAGGATGTCCTTAACATAATTGGTTTTCAACAAGAACTACAAAAGCCCACACAACATCAATACATTTTATCGAATCTAAGTGTACTTGTTACCTAGGAAGGCACAGCAAGACACTTTTTTTTGACAGGCGTAAAATAAATCGCTCTTATCCGTCTAATCAAAAGGTAATTGGATTTATTCTTTGAGGAAATCCTGACTCGGTAGTCAAAAGCTGGTAAGTAAAACTCCTTCAAGCATGGTCTTAATTATCACAGTGGGACTGGTATGGCACAGAGGTGTACAAACACACACACACACACACACACACACAGTTTTCTTATCCCTCCTTGCTGTCCTGTCCTTGCACATCTGACGACAGGTAGATTTACTTTAATTTGACATTTTGCGCTCATGAAATCAGCAGAAGTTGCTACATCAACAACTGTTGCAATGTAAAAGGCGAAAGCAAGCTTGTCTCTCCATCTCTCTCTTATTGGGACCAGAAATCTGCTGCAGCCTTTGATAAAAGACTCTTGTCAGAAAAGATGGCAGGACTGTCATTTCAGAGCTCTGCCCATGGGATTGCTTTCACCCTCCTTCCAGTCCACTTTATTTCACTTCTCTTCTACTTCTATTGTTGTCCTTATAATGCTGCAGCTTCGACAGACTAGACTTGGGCACATGCTAGATATACCGAATTTCAAACGAGGTTCATTTGTCTCCATTTGTTGTGGAAGCAGATGAGAAACTTCATTACAGCACAGGCAAATGCATCAAGAGGTTCAACCCAGAGACATCAGAATGAAATGTTTTTGTTAAAGAAGTCTTTGCAAGCTTTTTGCGTTCATTGTTAATTAATAAGAAATTTAAATTTGGAGATAAATGAGAAATTGTAGGGTTAAGCATTAAACAAACGTTTATCATTTACAGTATTTATGAAATATAAAGATGTACTGGAATTAAAAAAGGCTAATTATGTGGCAGTGGCCATGTATTTCAATATCTTCAAGTTCAAGATTTTTGATGATCGGTTTATCTTAATAAATCCATTCTTATTAAAGATGAACTGTAATATGTACTGTATCCTGTAGTCTGACTGCGATTTGTATTTATTATATTCTCATGTTAATTCAGTCAAGAGCAAGGAGCAGGATTTAGTGTTACCATAACAACCAGGAGCTTGAGACTCCTGTCACAATATTCTGCTTTTAAGTGAGAAAGAAAATGCGATCTCAGTGACACTGGTTGTGTTGTGGTCGTAGCTGTTGAAGCGTTTTATTCCAAGTTTCAGAAACTGCAGATCTGCGATTTTCACACACAACAGTCTCTGAGTTCTGCAAATAGCCAAAATAAAATAAAATAAAAAATTCACCAAATATCAGATCTGTGAGTGGAAATTCACTTTGGATGAAATCTCACACTATATGAAGAAGGTGGTTATAACATGTACATCATTTGGCAGACCCTTATCCAGAGCAACTTACATTATTTCATTTTTATACAGCTGAGCAATTGAGGGTTAAGGGCCTTGCTCAGGGAACCAGGAGTGGCAGCTTAGTGGACCTGGGGTTCGAACTCACAACCTCCCGATTGGTAGCCCAACACCTTAACTACATAAAGATATTTTCAATCATTAGGCACAAATGAATTATCATTTGATTTCCAATGTAGCAGTTGAATGACACACCAGTTTACTGCAAGAAAGGGTTAAAGTGAAGTTTTTTCTTGTGATATGGCACCAGAGGTTTTGTTCATGTCCTGATGTCTTTCTGGAGAGACCCACTTTTAATGTGACTGTCTCCTCCAGAGGAGAACTACTTGGAGTCCTTTTTTTTAAGGCCTCCCTAATCCTTGGTCTCAAGCAAGCTTCAAAGGGTATTTATGACCATCTCAGGCAAGCAGAAAGTAGAGTTCATGAAAACAAAGTAGTGTCTGTCCTAACTATAGTTTATGGCTTGGATAGGGAAAGTCATAATTTAGAAGTTATATTAGTGATATAAAAAATGACAGGACTCTGCCTTTTGTTCATGTGGCCCATTCATCCCAACCCAAGCATAGCAATCCTCCAAGTGATTTAATTATTATAGTAAAATACAGCTGTTTTATAGCAACCTTAACAACTGTTCCCAGGTCATACCTTCACCCTTAATGGTTTATCACCTAGGAGTGACACAGATCGATTATGCTACATGAACGGCAGTGTATCATCAGAACCACCATAGACAAAAGAAGTTTCAGATGCTCATCAACCTAGAGAGCGTAACCTCTGACAAGAAAAGCTTGAAGTCATGATTCAAACAATGTTCAAGGTTTGGGTTTGATTGTTTGTGGCTTAGATAGATAGATAGATACAACTTTATTGTCATTGCATTGTACAGGTACACAGCAACGAAATGCAGTTTGGCATCTACCAGAAGTGTAAAGAGTATCAGCCGTGCAAAAGTGCAGATAAATATCTAGCATATTTACAGCAAGTGGTATAGATGAAAGCGTATACAGTGAATAAATATAAAGGCTATAACAGTGCAGAGGTGTGTGGACATCATTAAGAATTACAGAATTACAGAAATGATTACAAGATTACAAGATTACGGCATTTAAGGAGTTAGCAAGCTGAATAAACAGTCTACTAATATATATACTCTATATACAGTATACACACACACGTTATATACACATAGATGAATGTGAAATGTTGACCAACTCCACTGAACCTAAGGTACCTCTACATGCTTTAGATTGTTGTAGGTTTAAATAAATATATTAATGCTTTTGAACCTTGTAGCAGATGGACCTGATAAATATGCATCAGACAGGTTTACATAGAAATAAAGCTCTCAGATAAGCTTTTTAAAGCTCTCAGGTATGCACTTTTTGATTAGTTAGCACAACCAGCCTCAGGCTATACGTCAAGCTGCATATTTATCACTATTTATCATTTGGCTAGACCAAAGGATGACTAGGAATAACTAAAAAAATGTATAATTGCAATATCAGCGCTTACTTGCGCAGTAATGAAGCCGCAAGGCTAACACTCTCAAGGTATCATTTAGTACTGACAGTTTTTGTGTTTGTACTTAAAAGTTTTAATCATTTAATTTCCCTTATTAGATTATGGGATGTCAGGTCATCCAAAATGCCTGGCCTTTAGTAGAATCAAGAAGAATTAGAGGTGATGGTTGATCTAACACTAAAGATCCACTTGACAAAGAAGATATCTCATGGGCAAGCTCTTATGCAGTAACGTTCTCCAAAAATCGGTCAAACAGAATTGCAAAGATGCTGGTTTAGATAAAAGACTGAGCTCAGATACTGAGAATCATTTAAAGAGATTGAAATCACATTTAATATATATTAAATAATTATAGTGAATACCATTAGGATAATCTGTTTACTTATTTTCATGAGATTGTATCTTGTCTGACAAGCAAAAGTCTTAAAAAGTGTTTGATTAACATTAATAGCAGGTTGGTGTGAAGGATTGTATTAATACGATGTCAGTTTGGGGGAAATCTGGTATCGTACCACAGTACTTTGATATTCATCATCGGGAAATTTCACCGTAGTGCACTAATGAGATTAAAGTTGGATTTGAGCGACCAAATCTAGACTGATCTTCCGTTATGCAATCTTAAAACGCATCTTTTTCCCCTTATCCTATTTCCCCATCCCGATCTAATGTCATGTCACTGTGGAATGGGAAGCTTACTAGGCCATGCATACTGATCTGCAGCTGTTTGCTGCCACACATCGCACTGCTATTTCCCACGTGATGCGTTTCACAAGTGACCCAGAAATGTCAAAGATGTGCATCATTATAATCATATTCTCAACCTTTTCACTCTCAAGGGTCACCTGCTGAGGGAGATAAAATTAAAGAGTGATGAGTAAAGCGTCTAAATTAAAGCGTAAACATACTTTAGTGCCATTGAAATGAGCTTGCCTTACCCAAGGCTATGCTAAGCACCATCATTTCATTGAGTGTTCATGACAGCGTTTTCATGACAGCTCTTGAACTCTTTTGATAGATACCCAAATGATTCCAGCCAACATCTGTCCTTTCTCTTTCAATTCTGGCCTTTGCCGCAAGCATATGGAGCCTGTCGAAAGCTATTGTCCTCCTCCGTGCTCAGACCTCCTATCATCCGCCGTTTTTCGATAGCTTTGCTTTTAATTTAATTGGCTTTGTAATCATTCAGCTTCATGACTCATGTTAATTGGAAACATAATAGCTAAATGGCCACAAGCAGTCACCCAACATGTAAACAGATATAGATTGGTAATAATAATAATATTATTTAATAAAATTCCTGATTTGAGCTTTGAAAGTAGCAAAGATGATGTTGGAATTGAGGTATTGAGGTCTGAGCAACAAGCCAGAATGATATACCTCCTATAGAGAATAGTTGTAGGATTACTGATGGGCATAGACAAGATCATAATCAGACTTTTTCAATGATTTGTTTAGATTAGATTTAATTACTATAGTGGTGTTGCAACCTACAGTCGGGCAAATTGCATTTACAGGAAATAAAGTACCTACCCGTGTCTGCGTCTGGCCTGATCCCTACTAGATATAAAAGTGCCACAGCTATACGACATTAATTTGTTGTCAAGCAAGCTACAGAAATGTCACAGCTAGCATAGCTATGGGTTACATCAAGAATTCTAGGTAATAATGAAAAAAAATCCAGTGTACAGCCTGAAGTATAGTGCACCCTCAAGCTACACTCTTGAGTATAGAAAAACATGACTATGTTGTGCTTTGTGTAGGATAAATAATACATTAAATTGTATGTCAGTTGACATGGTTTCACTGGTGGAAGATTGGGACAGTACAGTTTGCTATTTTTTCCCTCTCTCTTGGCCCATTCAGATTTAGCATTTGATATATTTATTTATTTATCTTTGTTTAAATGACACTATGACAGTGTGTAGAAAGTCTCAGGCTTGTTCAGATCGAATGGGGAGTGTCACTGTACAGCTATTTCCAAGTCTCTCCAGAGATGTTCATATGCAGGCTGGCTGGGCCAACCATAGACATTCACAGACTTGTACTGACACCAGTCCAGACTTGCCTAAGTTCCTGATCAGTTGAGAAACTTTGCATCCCCTGTTTTTTTAAAAAAAAACCTTCCCCACAACATAAGGCCAACTTCAGCACTGGGTTTTAACTTTGAGGTGAAACTGGTTCTTAAATGTTGTTTGGGAAACTACAAGCTGTTATGCGCCCTGTTACTCTGCAGTGGGTTCCATCTGGCTTCTATAACATAAAAGCCTGACTGTTTGAAAGTTGCAGAGATGGTTGTCCCTCTGGCAGGGTCTCCAATTCCTACATCCTAGTGTTTTGTTCTATCGTATTTTCCGGACTATAAACTGCAACGTTTTTCCCACGCTTTGAACCTTGCGGCTTAAACAATGCAGCTAATATATGGATTTTTCAAATTCTTTAAAAAAAAAAAAAAAAACACATTCTGTGACGTGCTCAGTTTTTTGGCGGCATGAAGCTTTCATTAGACCAATGAAATTGCCGAACGGGTTAACTCCGACACCGAAGGAGATGACTTCAGTGGTTTCAGTGCACAGGAGGAGGACGATAGTGACCGATGACTTTCTTGGTAGGCTACTGTTTACTGCTCATTTTTTATTTTTGTTACAAGCCATGTTTCGTTAAAGCCTATTTATTTTTGTTACAAGCCGTGTTTCGTTAAAGCCTATTTATTTTTGTTACAAGCCGTGTTTCATTAAAGCCTGTTTATTTTTGTTACAAGCCGTGTTTCGTTAAAGCCTGTTTATTTTTGTTACAAGCCGTGTTTCATTAAAGCCTGTTTATTTTTGTTACAAGCCGTGTTTCGTTAAAGCCTGTGTAAAGTTCATTTGTTTCAATGTACCTGTAGCCACCTGCGGCTATATAGACATGTGCGGCTTATTTATGTTCAAAATAATAATTTTTTAAAAATTCAGTGGGTGAGGCTTATATTCAGGTGCGCTCAAGTCCGGAAATTACGGTAAGTTACCTCCTTACAAACTAAATTCTTCCTCATCTGTTTATCTAGTATGGCTGGGTGACTCTTGGTGGTTCCAGAATTATTTAAAAGTAATGAAAACCAATATGTTTTGTTTTAGGATCTTCCTCTTATCTGTTGCCCTTCTATGGACCTCTGGAGCTCTAACCTTGGTCATCTACCTGACTAAAGCACTAAGGTGGCATGGTGGTAACTAATAAATGTCGCTATTATGAGGATCACAAACTAAGGATCTCATGGTGACAAATTATTATGATACAGTACCAAAGCTGTGGCCATGAATTGTGCTCAATATGCTGAAGGAAGATCATATGGCCTGAAGGTAAAGATTTGGTGGGAACAAGCAATAAAAAAGTTTGTTCTCTATGAGAATCCTGCTAATTGGGATGCGAGCTGATGGTATCCATGTTGTAATATCAGCGAATCAAGTATGTCTTTATGCATTTTACCAAAATTGAAATAAAGCGTAATATTATTCCATCAACTCCAGTGGTCACAGTGGTCTAATTCAATTGATTTCTCGGTCTTACTTATTTTAAATATGTTGCCATTTTATTGATTCCTAGAAACTTAATTTGTGGGCTTAATACATGAAATAATGACCACATTGTAATTTTAATACTAAAACAACAACAAAAACAAAAAAACACGTCAGCTCACACTCTTACACGGTCAGCTGTAGGGTTTTATATAAACTAATGTTATAATGATATCTTTCTAAAACATGTCCAATGTACTGGATTAACTATATGCAAACTTTAATGGAGGCCTTCATTCAAGCACAAGCATGGAAACAACCATCGATCCATTTAGAATAATGATGTAAAACAACAAAACGATTAAACATAAGGTTCATTAAATACATAAACAAATGAATGTCAGATTTGTGGAAGTTCTCTCTCTGTATGCATCGTCAGAGTATTTACTGCTCTGTAATCTAATCTGAGTCACATACATTTAACATGTGATCATGGGACTATGTATAAAGATTGTGGGGGAATAAATCATGTGGAGGAAAGTGGATCTATTTATAAATAAATAAATGAATGAATAAATAAATAAATAAATAAATAAAAAAAAGGGGGCTCAGTGGTTAGCACATTCGCCTCACACCTCCAGGGTCGGGGTTCGATTCCCGCCTACACCATGTGTGTGTGGAGTTTGCATGTTCTCCCCGTGCCTCGGGGGTTTCCTCCGGGTACTCCGGTTTCCTCCCCCGGTCCAAAGACATGCATGGTAGGTTGATTGGCATCTCTGGAAAATTGTCCGTAGTGTGTGATTGCGTGAGTGAATGAAAGTGTGTGTGTGCCCTGCGATGGGTTGGCACTCCGTCCAGGGTGTATCCTGCCTCGATGCCCGATGACGCCTGAGATAGGCACAGGCTCCCCGTGACCCGAGGTAGTTTGGATAAGCGGTAGAGAATGAATGAATAAATAAATAAATAAATAAATAAAATCAGTTTTATTTAAAAAATAAATAAATCGCATTCCAAGTAAGAAAAATCACTTGCTCTACATGTGCCCTAAAAGTCTTTAAAAATGAATATAAAAATATTGAAAGCATAATTTAATTTTTTTTTTAAATGATTACACATACAGTATGCAAGTTTTGTAGGACTTTTTTTTTTTTTTTTTTTACAGATGCATACAGAATGAGAAAAGTTTGTGTATGTGTTTGGTAATCTTCTTTCTGTAAATAGGGAGAAAATATGCTGCATACATACTGTAAGTTTTTAAAAAAAAGTATAAGAAAGTCTCAGTGATAACACACACTATATATCTAGCACATAGGAATTGCAGTAGTCCTTTGAAAGTCCAAGTTCTTTCAAGTCAAACGCATGAAATTCAGAGTGTTTGTCTTTTGTCTTCTTCAATCGTGTGTCTGCGCTCAGTGCATCTTTGAATGTGTACTGTACTGAAGCAGAATGGACCCTAATCCCTTCCACCTGCATTAGTGAGATAAATGTAAGAAATCCAAACCTTTCACAAGCAAAACTGTTTGTACAAAACCTTTAAGGTTCAGTCTGAGATTTATCTCCTGCAAAGGTAGAAACTCAGAAAGGCACCTTGAAGCCTTCGGCAGATGGTTCTGTTAAAGAGGCTTGATATCCACCCACACCTTTATGAGCTTCTGTCAAGCTGAAGTGCTTAAACCGCTGCTTGTGAAATAGAGCGAGACCCTGAGTTGCCTGCTGACTTCCAATTCATGCGTTGGTGCGTGAGGTTGTCCTTAAAATGTCCTACATCACATCTCAACCAATGTTCCCAATGAATGTGTGTGTGTGTGGAAGTTCTCAAAAAAAAAAAAAAAAATCCTGACTTTGTATAACACAACCTAGTAGTCATGATTCTTACTTGTTACTAAACCACTCAATATTACACTCAATACTGTTAATGAGAACTATTTAATTTCATTTCATTGATGAAATTGATGTGCCACTATTTAAAAAGGACACAGTGAATATCTCACCTTAAATGAAATAACCAGCCTAAAGATGCCACCTTAATGAAACATTAATGCTTTAATTTATTGTACTGTAATGGAATATTTTTGCCAATGGCTACTGCCTACAAGATCATGAATATCTTCCGCTATCCAAAATGTGCTCAGCTGCTAGAGAGTGTGCCATGTGCTCATTTTTTAATATCATTACATTTTGCATATATATTAGCATCTCCACACATTCATGGTCCTTTTTTTTTTATCTGAACTTGAGTAATCTAGATAATTTGTTACTATTCTGTTAGCAAAGTCTGTGCTCAGTTATGTATCTGTATGTGCATATGAGGTGAAATGTCATCCTGAATTAGTTTCAGGTCTCAGTTGGCGGTGACAGAATGGTTAGGATTCGCTGTAGAACAAATTGAAATGTTGTAAAAGAAAGATGGACCTCAGGTTACTGGTGGGTGGATATGGAATCATTGCATAGCTACAACACTAACTAGCTCATTAGGAAAAGGGAAGATGTCAAAATGTGAAACACACCCAAAAGATTTATTTATTTTTTTTTTTTCCCGTGCCATTTCCTGTGAAATGAGAAATTTTTCATGAGAAAAAGTCTCAGTTTGAACCACAGATTGAGTGCATTCATTCAAACACGGGATTTGTCTTATAGACAAAATCTTTCTGTTATAGAAATACCAGCTTGGTACTAGACTACAGACAATTGTTTTGTGACTACAGAGGACTCTCTATAAGATAGATAACCCTCTAACAGACACCCAAATCATAAACTTGTTCAAGAAAATCATTTTTGTTCATTAATATTAATTGGTTCAGATTCAAAAGAGCGTGTTTTTGTTTTTTTTTTGTTTTTTATTCCCACTTTATATCAGGAGAATACCAGCAGAATTAAGGTATCAGTAGAAGCAGTAATTACCTTTATAGCTACACATGAACTGAATTTATTTTGAAAGTAAACTTGGTGCATAGATATAAAATTACAAATCAAATCTATTTAGGTGTTTAGTCTCCCACATACAAAACACAGGAAATGATCAGGACTATAACCTTCTAAAAGATGAAAAAAAAAAAACAGATATAACACAGTATTACTCATCCCACACACACACACACACACACACACACACACACACACACACACACACACACACACACACACACACTCAGATGTTTAGAAAAAAATTTTGAGCTAAGTTTAACCTAAAGCATTTCAGTTTGTGAGCTTACCTAGTTGTTCACTTATTGTTTTATTTTTTTATTTTTTTTATTTGAACCTAGCGGACTGAGAGTTTGGTTTCTTAACTGATTGGTATTTTCCATGCGCAGACATTTTGATAGCTGTTGCAAGACTGATAGGTTATCTTGCTTAAATGTTATGCTCATGAATCTGCTCAGAGATTTCACTCACAGCTGACGGACAGCAGGAAGTAATCTCCCGCTCCACACTAGAGTTTTAAAGACTCAGTAACCTTGAGCTAACATACAACATTTTTACAACTAGTACATAAATACAGTGACAGGACTGTAATATTATACCTACAAATTACTGTGTAGACTCAGAATTGAGTAATTGCTAATCATTTGCTTTAGACAGTCCCAGAATTGTTCGGATGAGACATGTTCGGATGTTCAGTCATATCTTTATCTGAAATACAGTGATTTTTTTTTTTTTTGCTGGAAAATTACACTAAACAACTAGAAATGTCCTTTATAATAATACTCATAACGAAGAAATATAAACACACTACACTGCGATGTTTTTTTTCCCCCTAGTCTGTAACGAATCATTCTTTGCAAGACTTAAGTATTAACTAGATTTGTAAAGTTCGTCGCGACAAACTTTGATGTTGGCTTTGACGAGGCAAGTATTCGCAAAGGCCGGTGCTTTTTGGAGGCGAGTGGACATAAGGGTCAGTGTTACTTTTGGAGGCAAGTGGACAGAAAGATAGGGTGCCAAAACATTTGGAGGCAAGTGGAGACGAGCATGTGACGTCATCCGAATTCTCCTGAGGAAGTTCCCCTCATTGGGCTGAGTGTTTTGATACTGTATGTCACATGCCCATGTTGTGCAAAATTTTTTATTTTCACGTGACGTCATGTGACGTCATAAAAATACACGTGAGGAAGTTCCCCTCATTGTTCTGAGTGTTTTGATATGTCTCATGTCCATGTTGTAAAAAAGTTTTTTGATTTTGCATATTTTGGGGGCGGGGCTGTGGGACAACCGGAAGGCCAGTCAGTACACCAATTTAAAAGTTTGTTCAGAGTATCACCCTAAAGGAGCTGGGTGAGTTTGGTGTAGATAGTTCGAAAGCTTGCCGAGTTATAAACCTCCAAAGTTTATAATGGGAGTCTATGGGAAAAAAGGCCACTTTGAGACCCGGTACCGGAAGTACCGGTACTCGGATCGCTTAGAAAAGCAACAAACTTCAGACCAGGGTCTACAACATATCCGAATTTTGTGCATGTGGCTCGAAAGCCCTAGGCCGCATTAAATTTTATATATTTTTGTCTAAGCTTAAATAGGAAAACAGAATGTTGGCTTCTACAAAGCTACATAATTAAGGAAAAGTCAAGCAGGAGAGTAATATTTTACCTTCATAACGTCCAGTTTTGACCATTGATTTGTAGCTCAGTAAATTTGAGTACCATTGATGATATTTACAGTTCTTCTAGTTGTCACAATTTCAAACTATATGGCAAAAGCATCCTCTTTTAAACATATTGTGTAAAATACATTACTTGCTCTCCCTTAACATAAAAGGAAAAGCTAGAAATTAGTGAACACTGTGTATTGGACTTACATTGATAAATTTGTGTAAGTGTGTGCTTGAGGCTCCTGCTGAAGAGTTCCCTATTTTAGTGAATCAGAATAATAAATCTCACTGCAAGATTCTAAAATTGTTTGAGCAAGACTTCATAGAGTCTGGGAGACTTTCTGGTATATGGAGATTATGTTTGCTTCCTGTCTTTTATGAAGCATGCTAAGAATTCTGGGCGTTGTAAATGGGACAGCACTTGCCAAAGTGTGTGTGTGTTTGTGTGTGTGTGTATGTGAGTTATTGTGTTTCACCACTGAATACATTATGTTATATTACTCTGTATATGCTGCTTAGTTCTTCTCCAAGCTCATCAGAACTGAGGCAAAATCATATTTACATAAATAGCAAAGACTCGCTGTACCGCATTCGCTCAGATTATTGGGATATCTGCGAATACATATGAAATATACAGCACCATGATTAATTATAAGCAAACTTTTTTTTATTGCAGTAGTTAAGCCCACCTTGTAAACAGATGCCTTCTCGTGCTGCTTTGATTGCTATAGGAGATGTCAAGCTGAAGCGTAAATTATCTGTGCTGTAGGAGTAACAAAATCTAGTCTGCTGAAGAACATAATGAACTACATAACAGACTACACTAACAGTCTATATAGCAGTATGTGATCGGCAACCAAAGTTTTTTTTTTTTATAGCTGTAATTCAGCGGTGTCCAGTCTTATCCACAGAGGGACAGTGCAGGTTTTCATTCCAACCAAGCAGAAGCCACGCCAGATTCCACCTGTTGAATCAGTTGTTCTTGGCTTTTAGTAAAGACTCTGGTGTGGCTTCTGCTTGGTTGGAATGAAAACCCGCACCCACACCGGCCCTTTCCGGAAAAGATTGGACACCGCTGCAGTAATTAATAGACAAACTGGTTAATAGACAAACTGTTTATTCTTAGCTGTGAAACCTTCATTGTAGATCATTTTGGTTATATGGAGTTAAAATAGACATATTTTTATTTGATGAACAAATTATGGATCATCTGGTCAACATATTGTTTTGGCACAGGTTTTATACAGGATGCCCTTTCTGAAAAAACTCTCCCATTTTATAAAGGCATGGGACCAGCACTGAGAGTTAACCCTTCAGAGACTGGATTAGTTCCCTACCTGGGAGTCGAACCCACGGCAATGAGATTGCGGTAAATGTATAGGATCGTATACTGTACAGAAGCCCTGTATAAATAGTGTACTGTATCATAAATGAATTTGCTAATCATTTGCTTTGAAAGTCCCAGAATCACAAAGTGAAGATTGGTAACTGGGTGTTTAGTCATAGCCTAAGCGGAAATACAGGGAAAGTTTTCTTGTTTAGAAAACAACAGAAAATGACATTTAAAAGGACAAGATTACAAATTTCTTTCCTATTCCAGTCTGTTACAAATCAATTATTAAGGATGATTAATTAATGAGAAGTCATGCTGATGGGGACATGTGGGAGATTTATCGGGTGTAAAAAGTCAGTTGCGGATGCCACAGGAAAACTGCCGTATTCTTCATCTCTTTTTTCACTGAGGTTTAATTGTAATCTACGATGATTCAGCACATTTATAATAGACTGTTGAAACCGGAAGTTAGATTAGAGTAAGATTTCTTTTATGCTACATACAAAGCTAAATGGAGAATACGTCACAGAAGGGCAGAACATTTTAACATTGATATACTGTAGTAGTTCAGGAACATGTGTATTTATACTCTAGTCAAAATTTAAGTGTGTATCAAACCTGAGTTTCAAACCTCTAACCATAATCATTCTATGGTAAATACAGCTCACTGTTTTGAGAAAATACATCACAAGCTTTGTTGCTTACAGTACACAAGATTTTCAGCCACCATGGTCAACAAATACGTCATTCCAAGACGTTCAACAGTTCTTAGAACATCTATGTCAGTTAAATCAAATGCTGCATTATACTGAGATCACATGACACTGTCATAGAACTCCTGGTGATTGTTATGGCACATGCTTGTACAGAACACCTGCTTATGCAATTATAACTATTATTTTCGTAATTCTACATAAATTTTATACAGCATTTCAAATGATGTAGGTTACCTTGGGTACATTCGTGGCTTTTAATCCTAAGTCTAGTTTAGAGCCACGTTTCATAATACAAAATATGGAAAAGCTCACCAGAGGCGAATTCTTATGCAAGGCACCTTATTATGTTAATTCGTGCAATTTATTGCGCTACGGTCAGGTGTGTTCCATCGTGAGGTATAAATGCGCATCACTTCCTTCTGAGTTCATTAAGCTGTAATATATACCTTCAGTGACCTTTACAATCCTGACTGCTCTGTTATTCAGTCCTGTGGTTAATTAATTAGCCTTTGCCAGCCTGTGGCGTGTTAGCATGGCCCGGCATATTTCTTCAAACGGATCACAGGGGCTAACTGTCAGGGCTCATGCCTCATTTACTGAGGTTAGGTAAATCTCGACAGGGATGCCTTCTAGTACAAGCCAAGTTTTATCTGGTTGGTTTAACCAAAATGTGCATAACGGCTGCTTAGATAATATTTCTTTCCTTACAGTTGTTTTGCTTTCTCTCATGAGTAGTGTAAAAAGTTATTAATGCTAGAATCTTGCATCTAGATTATTTTGTGTGTGAAAGATTTATTTTTGTTGAATACTTATATTCAAAACACAGACACACCCACACACAAACACTCAACTGCACCAAACTGTACAAAATCAAATCACTCACTCAACTGCTGTCACCACATTCCAATACCTCATCAAACTGCTGCTATTACATAAGTGTATATATGTTTGCTTGAACCCTCTTTGTTAAAATCATTTTTTGCACAATGTACTGTATAATATAGATGCTATTTTGTGTATTTTTCTTTCTGTGTTGCTTTATGTACATTAGCACCATGATCCTGGAGACATGCTGTTTCATTTCACTATGTACTGTGTCAGCTATATATATTTAAAATGTCAAATAAAAGCTTCTTGACTTGACTTGATTAACAATTTCTCACTCCATCAAGACGTAACCAGTTATTTAATACTCTACAGTATGTGGCAGGTTTTATTTTCTTTAATTAGCAAAGCCAGGTATCTTTTGCCATGTGATCTTTTGCATCAATACATTTGTCAGATTGTATATTTATAATCACACCCTCCAGTGTCAAACATATGAGGATGAGGTTCCACTTTGAGTCTGGTTCCTCTCAAGGTTTCTTCCTTTATCATCTAAGGGAGTTTTTCCTTGCCACTGCTGCCTGAGTCACCTCAGACTTGCTCATTGGGGATAAATACATACATTTAAATATACATAATATTAATCTTGAATTTTGTATTCTATTAATCTTCATATTATTCTTTATATTAACCTTTTGTTCTATGTTTGTTCTGTAAAGCTGCTTTGAGACAATGTCAGTTGTAAAAAGCGCTATACAAATAAACTTGAATTGAATTGAATGTATCATGTTTATTAGCCCAATTATTTGGCATTTGATAAAGTTTTTATTGAGTGAGAAGTAGTTGATTTGATTTTAAGAAGTGATCCAGCATTAGATTTGTTTATTCTCAAGTTTCTGCATAAAAGTCAAGTCAACTATATAATGCAAGTGTACAAGTACATAACATTTCAGTATGTAATTATATCCACATTAGGCTGTAGAATCAAAAAAAGTGCTGCAAATGAAAATTAATTAGTCTTTTATTGTGCTTTTCTGTATGGATGCGGTAATAAGAAGCGACTCAGAAGGCAATTTCAGTCATTAATCTTCTGATTCGGAGCGATGCTGCTGTGTCAGCGTTCACATTTCCAACTCATCAATAGAACGGCTCACATATTTCACCCAGCGTTTTGCTGATTAATGCTGCTATAGGCAAAAGTTCTGAATTAGAGGTTCGCAATGAGTTTTTAAATGCTGTGTCTCTTTTACTGCTGGAAGGAAAACGTTGGGGAAAAATAGTGTAAGTAATGAAACTAGTCTGTATTCTAAGAGTTGTAATGTTCAAGCATTTTCCGTGTACATTAATGCTTTTTATCAGCAAGCTGGTGTTCCAGGCTTATCAGAAAACCATTCCCGAACTCGCCTTGTTGGGCATTTTATCAGACATCAGTGTAAACAAATGAATTATTTTACTGTAGCAAGTCTGCTATAAAATTAATCAGGACACTGTTGGCTTTCAGCATGAGATGTTTTTACCTCTGTTGAGATAACATTACAGAAAAGATAATGCTTTCCAATTATATAACTGTTTATTACCAAGCACTTGGGGTATGAAAGCAGAAATGGGATTGATATCAACTTTTACATTGAAACATTTGTGTGGAGAAAAAAAAAAAATGTTAAGAATATAGGTTTACACTCTACCTATGTTCAGAATATAGGTTTTCTGTAGTAACAACTTTGATGGCAGATCTTGACATAATCCAAGGCTTAAAATGAAAAATTAAATGAGTCATTACGTAAACAAAGAAAAATCTCATTGTTGATGAAGCCAGGATTTTTGTGCTTTCCACTTTCCCAAGAACAAATATATATGTATATATATATATACGTATATATATATATATATATATATATATATATATATATATATATATATATATATATATATACACATATATACGTATATACATACATATACATATATATATATATATATAGGCACAAAATCACAACAGTGACATAGAAAATGCCCTGACAGTTCGCCCTCTGGTGGTCTGTCAGAAAACTTTTCAAGCAATCCATGACAGGATTTGATAACAGCAACTCATTTTTACAAACATTGCATGTGAATATAAGCAGATTTAAAGTGAGATCAATCTGGTATTAATACATTAAATGTTGTAATTGTTAGCAAATTGCTGTGGTATCAGAGAAATAAAATATTCCAGAATTTGCTGTTGAAGAAAAATGAATAGTCGTTGATTATTGACCTGCCCTGTGGTGATTTATTCCTCTCTTGTATTCTTGTTACTACCGATTGTAAAGGAATTTGCTATTCACAGCTTATCACCAAATTCCCATCAGTCAAGATGTCAGTTTCTGTGCTTCTGACTGAATTCTGATAACTGAGCCACAACAAAGTGAAACAAACCGTTCTCTTCTCTGAGCAGTTTCACAAAATGACACTGCATCCAGCTGCTTGTTTTGTTTGTTTTTTGTTTTCTTTTTTTGGCTGTTGGTTTTTTTTAGTGTTGGACAATTAAATATTCAACACCGTCTCTTCTCCCCCGACGCTAATTCGTCCCTCGGTGGTTGATCATTGCAGATTGGGCTCTTAAAAGGGGTAAACAGAAGTAATTGTCTATCAGCAACGAGTGCTTTCCCCTGCTGCCTCCCCCTATATTCATGTCCACAACACTGCACTAATGGAGGAAAAGCAAGCTTCATTTCTTTACTAATGCATTTGGTGGGTGTGGAGCTCACTAGCTAGAGAGAGAGAGAGAGAGAGAGAGAGTTCAGGCCAGAGCGAATACATGCAGCTATCTGCAGGGTGCATACTATTCCAACCTTCATGGCTTGAATCAGGTAGATCCAGAAATAAAAGGGAACATTTAACTTTTAATGAAGTGAGCCGATGCAATCACTTGGAAAAAGTAGAGGTGTTAGGCAGCCAAAAGAAGGTAGGTCTAATTTAAAATTCCCTTATTTAGAACATGGGAAAAACAATTTATTGAAATTAACAGGGATTGTAATTCAATAAGGCAAATAACAACAATAATTTAAATAAATAAATAAATAAATAAATAAATAAATAAATAAATAATAATAATAATAATAAAGTATTATTGTTGTTGTTAAATATTAATTATTTAACTAACTTTTCTTATAGGTCTTACTGTACATTTTATTTACTTTAATTGCATTCATTTATACTTTATGATTAATTTTTAATTGTATGCTTGCACATTATTTTATTGTACACATTTTTACATATTTTAATTTTCACAGTTTACCACAGTGTTTATATAAAATACTATGCCACATTCGAAAACCAAATGGATAACAAAAAGGTTCTTTATTTTACATATATATATATATATATATATATATATATATATATATATATATATATATATATATATATATATATTTAGAGGATCCTGGAACACACTGGATGGGATGTCAGTCTATCACATCACCATGCACACAGACACACAAACAAACGCATAATTAGGCACAATTATGTAGCCACTGCATCGACCTGCAGACTTTTGGAAGAAAACCTAGAAGAAACTTGTGGACATGCACAACATGCAAAGTCAACCCAGACACTAACCACATCTCAGGATCAAATCTGTCCCCAAGAGCTGTGAGGCAGCAACACTACCCACTGCACCCTTTTGCCACCCCTGAATAATACACTTGAAGATAAATAATTGAATAAGAAGCTAAGACTGTTTAAATAATGCAAAAAAATGTGACAGTTGGAACTAAAACTCTTCATCACACAAACCAACCCCGCAGCCAATAACGACCCCCACACACCCTTTACTGTATCTGCTACAGTATGTCATGCAATACAGCAGTCAATTCTGAATATGCATATACTCACTTTTTATGCACACTTACATTTAACAAAGTGTTACTACAGTACATGTCACAGGTGCCTGACAGTTGTGTGGTGCTAAAACTCAAAAACTTTAAAAATCCACTTCTAAAGGTGATGGAGTGCATCCATTCTACTAAGAAATCAATACAGGGACGTGGCTTCAGTTGCAGCACTGTTTTATTTGGCCATGACAAAGTTAAAAGCAATGTTTTGGTCTTGTTGGCCTTGAACGGGGCAGAAAAGTAAGTAAGTAAGTAAGTACGTAAATAAATAAAGTAACCTTTTGTTACTTTAAACTTTAAAGTTTCCAGTTGCTATGTTCAACATCTAAATGAGGAATTAATGTGATCTCAGTGACTTGGAATATGACCATGGCTTGGTTGTTGGTGATAACCAGGCTGGTGTGAGTATTACACAAAAAACGGCTGTCCTTCTGTGATTTTAACCTACACTGGGCAAAAAAAAAACATTCACTGAGTGGCAGTTTTGTGAGAAGAAACGTCTCAAAAATTAGAGTAGTCAGAAAAGAATAGCTAGCCAACAAGCCTACATGAAAGCCATGTCAGCTGAAATAGCCACTCTTTACAACCATGGTTGTAAGAAAAGCCACACCACTGCTGAATCTCCCCTAGATGGTCAAACAGCAGAGTCACTGTGAAGACCTAACCTTTTCCTGAAACACTTAAACTAGCACTTATTTCCCCTGTTTGTTTTTTGTGTTGTGCAAAGCAACAAAAAACTCTTTGCCCCTCAAGAAACACAGCACGGAAGAAGCAGCGGTGGTTCAGCACCATGGTCAGTGATGCTGTCAAAAATCATGCTAAAAGCTCGCTAAAATTCAGGGGGCCAATTAGAAGCACCACTGAGCTCCTCACCATCCAACAGAAGAAGAAAACAGAGTTAGGACCCGCAGACAGGAAGTGGTGAGCTCTCTGGTGGATGGAACTAATCTGCTTCCATACAGACTCTATGGGATTATGGACCGAATCTCTGCCTCCCAAGCTCCTACCACGCTCCTGGGACCAAGGCGCCTCCTAACACCTAGCGACCTGCCCTCTCCAACTCAAGCTAATGAAAGTCTAAGTCAGTACAATTTAAGTCTTCTGCTTCTTGCTGAATAATAAACTTTCTGTTCCATTTATCCCCCCCCCCTCCTCCCCCCCGTCTCTGTGCTGTTTCTGTGCCCTACATTGTATATTAAAAAAAAACAGCGTACAAAAAACCCTCAACAGCATTTTAAGGTGATGCTATCCTAAGTCTGTAACCTAGTGAACCAGTGTTAATGTATTCATTGATGGAGTCTTTAAAGCACTTTTGTACATCACTCTGGATAAGGGCATCCACCAAATGCTGTAAATGTAAATGCATAAGACACACAGTTTTAAAAGGAGTTCTACACAACCAAAGGGACAACTAGAGAACCCTTAATGGTTTTACAGTAAATCTTTCATGTGAGCATGAATGATAAACGTCAGAAGTCCAAACAACCTGGAGGAATCCTAAAAAGTCACACAGAGAACATGCAACATTTTACACAAAGAATTATCAGAGTTCATGTACAAACCACTGGAGGCGGCAGTGCTACCTTCTGCAACACTGTGCCACTCTTTCAGCATTCCTTAACACCATAATTACGGTTTACTCACACATCGCGTCAGTGTCATGATTTCACCGATTTATTTTTATTAGGTAAAAAGAAAAGATAATTAGCTACAATAGGGAAAATCTATAGAGAATACATTGTTTGTTTTGTTGTGCAGTACATGGAAGGTACACTATTTTTTGGAAAGGTCAAGCATCCCATCTGTTTGTGCAGTATTCTGGGAGTTTGTGGCAGATGGTATGAATTAATGATGGCACATATAGTAATCACACAAATGTTATACCTTTATTAAAGGTGCATTTATGGCTCAGAGGTTAGGGATCTTGGAACTATCTATCAAACGATTGTGAGGTTAAATCCCAAGACTGCCAAGCTGTTACAGTTGGGTAAAGAGCAAGAGCACACCTCCCAACCCTCATCTAATCAGTTGTATCCATGCTCATACTGTATGTACTGTAAGTCTCTTTGAATAAAAAGTTTTTCTAAAAAGATTAAATGATTAAATAAAAAGCTCAAGATTATTTTTAACATATTTCTAATTGTTTCTTGTTGTCCTATTTTTTAACTAATTGTAATTTTTTATTAATTTTAACATTTTATAAAAATGTTTTTATCTGTTTTTCTATTGCACTGACACCCAGATATGACAGAAGAATGAGAAATAAAATATTTATATAACCTATTTTTTTCAACATCTCGTACATTAACGACATTTAGTAGACACCATAATCCAGAGCGACTTACATTTTTATCTCATTTTATACAACTGATGTAATTGTGGGTTAAGAGGAACCTGGAGTCTATCTCATGCCCACTCACATGCTTTAAAGAAGGCACTCAACTACAACTCATGTCTTTGAACAGGTAAATATTAGCTTGGAGCAGAATATTAACTTTGTTTCTTGAATCTGATTGGCTAGTGTTAGGAAAATGGTGTCTTCACATGGTGAAATCCAGACACAAATTCATGGATAACATAAAAAGGGGATTTATTAAGAGAAACAACAAACCCATGGAAAACGTTTGGGAAGACAAAGCAACAGAGATAACAAAACAGAAACAAGGAGTCAGAACAACACACAAAAACAAAGACTCAGCAAACAATACACATGTAACTATAAGCAGATAAAAATTATTCTCAAATTATTAAAGACATCCTGGCAAATCAAACAAATCAAACAAATCAGAGGTTTCAGAACAACTGCCTCACACCAAGCTGTCTTTGCAAACTTCCTTTGTGTTGTACATCTTATGGAGATATTAGAGCAAAATGCAGCTCTTTATTCTGCCACCATGTAAAGTGCATCTTAGGAGGCTGCTAAGGCAAAATGAGTCACTGTGGTAGAAAGATCCCAGTTCAACTGTTGCTTAGAACTCTGGGAAAAAGAATAAAAAAACCCTGCCTAAATATATTAAAGATGCATGGTAGTGAATATCTGACAGCTCACAGACTGGGGTCGTCAGCAGTTTCCTAGACAGATGCTCTCTTTCTCTCTATTTGCACGACTGAATCTCTACAGAAACTTGCAGTGTAGCAAACGGTGCTTTCATGCGTGGGTGACTTCAGCAATTCATCCAGATCAAATCATTCATTCACTTCTTTTTTCCTGTCTTTTTTTTTTTTTTTTTTATAATTTTTACTTCTAGTTCATATACCTATGGTTGATATCAGCAGACTCAAGCTGCTCAGCAATTAATGAGGTTCTGGGATTATTGGGACGTGCTGGAGAGCACTGCTTTGATTGTGAGGTGTTGAGCAGCAGGAGAATAGTAATATCCTAAAGGCAAATGAAAGCACAATCATGGACACCCACTGAGTCGACTGTCAATGATCTACTCAAATGTACCACAGCTGGATGTTTTGTCACCAACTATTGTGAACTGAAATTTATTTGGAAATATTCATATTAATGCCTGTGTGCCAACACTTCTCTCAGGGCATGGTCTAGTCTAATCTAGTCAGAAGAATCTAGTCACTAATCTGATCTAATCATAAGAATATAGTCAATACTCTACAGTAGATTCAATTAGAATAGACTAGTGACTAGATTAGCCTCAAAAATCTAGTCACTAGTCTGATCTAATTTAATCTATTCAGTAGAATCTAGTCACTAGTCTAATCTGGTCACAAAAATTTAGTCACAAGAATCTAGTCATTAGTCTAATCCAGTCACTGGTCTAATCTAGTCAGAATAATCTAGTCAGTAGTCTAATCTGGTCACAAGAATTTAGCCACTACTCACTCACTCATTCACTTATTATCTACCTCTTATCCGAACTACCTCGGGTCACGGGGAGCCTGTGCCTATCTCAGGTGTTATTGGGCATCAAGGCAGGATACACCCTGGATGGAGTGCCAACCCATCGCAGGGCACACACACACACACACACACACACACTACGGACAATTTTCCAGAGATGCCAATCAACCTACCATGCATGTCTTTGGACCGGGGGAGGAAACCAGAGTGCCCAGAGGAAACCCCTGAGACACAGGGAGAACATGCAAACTCCACACACACAAGGCGGAGACGGGAATCGAACACACAACCCTGGAGGTGTGAGGTGAACGTGCTAACCACTAAGCCTCCGTGCCCCAATTTAGCCACTAGTCTAATCTAATTTAATCTAGTCACAAAAATCTAGGTTCTAGTCAGTAGTCTATTCTAATTTAATCTAGAAAAAGAATCTAGTCGCTAGTCTATTCTAATCTAGCTGCAAGAATCTATTTGCTAGTCTAATCTACTTTAGTCTAATCTAGTCACAATATAATATTTTATATCAATTTTCTGAAAAAAAAAACTACTTTATGCTGATATAATGCACAAAACTTAATGCACAAATATTTTATTAAATATTGTCGATGGTAAATAAAATGAATGGTCCACATAAACAAAACAAGAATGTAAATGATTTCTTCAAATCATTTCTCAAAGCAAAAAGATAAAGGAATCAAATCCTTAAAAGAAAGTTATCCTGTTTTCAACACAGCTTCTACAAGCAGCGAAGGAGAATGAAGTTAGCGTGTGTATGTTTATCACCAGAAAGTAAATTACGTCTTGAAGTTACATTAGGTGAACGAGCCTGTCAGACAAATGAACGGTATGACATACATCTCAGGAGTAAAGCAAAAGTTTTGCCAGTTTATGCAACCAATCAAGATGTGGTGCATGCAAATTTATTATCACAGCTATGAAATTACAGGCTCGAAATTATCAATCAGTCATCACTCCTCATGAATCACCACAGGAGTTGTTTATTGCATCTTTTGCAATCAACTCTACATTTACAAAAAAAAAAAAAAAAAAAACATCAAAAGATTATCTGTTCACTTCTTTTTTCCCCGCAACGCTTTATGTTGTCAGAAGTAAGGAAATGAACTCGGATGTTGTGAGATTGTTATATTATATCCATTGCTTTTAAGACAAAATATAACTGATATTCATGGGGTTGTAGTAAAAGCTGGGGGAAAACTTAACTCTCAGTGTTTGAAGTCGTCTTCATTTGTCACATTTACATTACAGCACAGTGAAATATTTCACAGTGAATATCCAAGCTTAGGAAGTTGGGGTCAGGGCACAGGGTCAGCCAAGATGCTAAGCCACTGGAGCACAGAGGGTTAAAAGCTGAGTTTGAGGACCCAACAACGGCAGCTTAGAGGTACCAGCTCTTGACCTCCATCAACAACCTCGAGCCTTAGCGTAAGATTCCACCAGCTAAACTATGGACATGAAATATAATGAAATTGAGACATATAATTGCCTGTTACTTTTTATCTTTAAAACATGACTAGACTTTTCATTGCTTTCAAGGCTCTCTGACCACAAGTTCCATCATATCAGACGTTCAAGCTGAAAACTCAAATTTCAAGCTACGTTATACCTTATCAAGCATGTCCCACCATAGCTCTTATTATTATGTGCTGTTTTGTCTACTTTATTCCTGTGACCTTATCAGAAAACCCCTCTGGACAGCAGTAAAGATTAGGTAGCATATTTTGGTAGAGGAAACTGTGTTTATGTCTTGCAGCATAAAATGAGAGGTAGTCAAGACACAACAAAAACTGTTCAACAAAAGCAAACAAATCATCTGATTTAAACCACACCCACTTTGGGTTTTAATCCATATAAGGATACAGAGAAGAATATGTGACACTAAACAGATACAAATAGTGGTATTGTGTTAGAGACCTTATATTTTGATAGGTGTGATAGACTCAGATGCATCCGGTATTCATTTTTACATATTTCAAATGTGCATGTACAGAAACCACTGGTAGGATGCAAGTAGGGCAATTTGTTAAAAAAAAAAAAACAAAAAACAAAGATGTTTTTATCAGAGACTACAATTATAGAATTTGCACCATTATTGGGGTTTCCATGACCATTCCATGACCATCATTTCACACCCCACAGTGGCACTTAATAATAGGTCATATGAAAGGAGACACTCCATGCTTTAAGAATTAAAAATAATACATTTAATAATGCATGTAGCATAGATTTTTTTGGAAGCTTATGAAATGAATGTTTCATGGTTTCACCTCCTACACGTTACACACAGACTTTATGAAGGACACTGAGATACTGTATACATGTATACAGCACCGTCTCTCTTCCTCTGTCTCCCTCCATCTCTTCCCAGTTTTCTCTCGTGCAGAAAGGCCACATTATCAAAGGTCAGTAGCGCGAGTACATGTAGTCAGCTCAGTAAGCAACTCTCTTTCCCTGGTCACAGTTAAGATCCAAGGTGAGAAGAAGTGCTTGACAGAGTCTATAGATCGTAATCTGTTGTATATACATTTCGCTCGGCTTTTTGCTTTGACTTTGCACTGCCTGTAAAGTCAAGAAGTCAAGCACAGAGATTGCAGATGTCGCTTGAGATACTGGAAAGAAGAGATTAAAAAAAAAAAAGAAAAAATAATCCCTTATATCACCATTGCCATGTTGAGCAACAGCACTAGATGCCGTGCGTTACACACAAATCTTGTTATATATTAAAGTAAGATTATTTCTTTTAAACATGTTGTTGCCATATGTAATTACATAATAATGAAAACAACATAGTTGTTTTACTCTTTGAATTTTGCATTTAGATCTTTAGTGTTTGAGGTGTAAACCTGCCAGTTGAATGTATCAAATAGACTATCAACAATAGAAGCAATTCATGATTATTTTCATGCTACAAAATGTTGTTGATGCTATCCGTGTGTGTCTGAAGCCGGATAAGCCACCATCCTGCAGTTCTGACCTTTTGTTGCTGCAAACAAAAGACTCATTAAATAAAATGCCTCCGTTCCTTTCTGTTAGCATAAGCATTAGTCACCTAATGCTAAATCAACTAACTTGCTATATTGAACTCTTTTAAGCCTGTTTTTTTTTTATAATGACAGGTTAGACTAGCATAATCTAGCTCCTTGTGAATTTCTACCGTAACACCATAGAGAGCATAGTCACATATGGTATCACAATGTGGTATGCTAGCTGCACTAAAGAAAACTGCAAAGACTTTTGTTGGGTAGTTAAAACAGCACAACGTATCTTCTAGAGCTCCTGAACCTGGAAACTGTGTATGCTGGGCGACTACAAACAAAAACCAGGGCAGCATCACTAAAGACTCGATATGACATAGTGTCAGGACTCAGCCTGGACTTTGGCCATGTGCTTTTGTTGATGTTCTGTGTTCATCCTGTTTATTTTACGCTATCCTGCATTTGGGTCTGTTTTATCCCCGCATGCCTGACATATAGGATACAGAATGTTTATCCCCTTACTGTCTGGAAAGAGGTACGGGGCCAACAAGTCCCACACAAAGAGACAGAAGTGCAGTTTCTTCCTTCTTATATACATAATCTTCCTTATACAAGCTTCATTTAAATTCCTTTCATAAGCCTTTTAATGTTTAAAAGATTTAGTGTAAGGTTTAATGTTGTCATACTGTATACAATGACAACGTTTCTTTCCTTAATTGGCAAGCACTAATGGTAAATAAGTTATTTACAAGATTTTATTTATTTATTTTTTGTATTAGAAGAATTGAAAGGAAGGAAGGAAGGAAGGAAGGAAGGAAGGAAGGAAGGACGGAAGGAAGGAAGGAAGGATTACTCCAATCATTTTCAGTTTTTCATTTGTCCTCTTTTAGCCATTGTTGATGTTCCCATTTTTGACCACTAGTTGTAATAACAAACCTGTGGAGTTAAAAGTTGCCGTCAACATGCTGTCATACGATTCAGCAACATCTGAAAAGGTGATGCAAATCGATGGAACGTCCGCATACACTCCCAAAACAAGCACTCAAAGAGCCATTAGTATTTCAGCAGAATTGAAAAATATGTCAAGAAAGCATGAACGAGGATGAAGCATGAACTTTTGTTGACAATTCTGGATGTTCCCTTCCTCTTCCTCTTTTAAACTCAACGGTCTATACATTTTTCTTAGGTATAATTCCTCAATACTTTCCACCCCCTGTTCACCAGATATCAGCTGTTTTTTCTGCAAGTCGTCCATTGTTGACAATAAAACTTGTGTCTGCCGCTTTGTCGATCCGTTAAGAAAGACAAGTTCATTAATATCCACCATTTTGGATGGCAGGAGGTGTTGTGCCTGAGAGACTCTGGATGGCTGTAACATTCTTTCCCATCTAAATCCTGTATGCTCTGTAAACAGCAAGCTAGTGATGCATGGCCTGGGCTTTAGGATGGATGAGTCCCTGTGGGCATTTGTTCAAAGATAATATATGAGCTCAGTGCCATCACAAGGACAGCAGGATTATTAGTGGACCTTTGGCACAAGTACTCCTGATAAATGCGTGTACCTGACGGATTGTCCATGTTGCAAGAGTAGCATGATGATGATCATGATGGTGGTAGTAGTGATGGAGATTACGATAGCAGTGATACTGTTAGTAATGATGATAGCTGGTGATAGATGGAGGCAAGGAGCATCATCGCAGGTATGATGATCATCAAAACAGCAAGGTCACGATGATACTAGGTCCTGAAACACCAACAGGCATGAAGATGATGCATAATAAATAGGATACATAATAAATCTATTGTAAACTTTTGTGAATAATGTACCACGTACATCGTTTAGAACGTTAATGTAATAATAATGTCTTATTAATTACTGTTAATTCAAGACCCTCATCTAATTAACAGCTTTCAAATATACCAAGTATCTATAAATATCATACATCATGTTGGTGGATGAATTTCATTTACTTCCACAGTTAATTAGGTTGTTAATATTAATATAGTTTAATTTAAATGCATAAACAGTGAATTAAACTTCAAGTAGTTGGTCAGCGATTTGAAAAATTTGCTGATTTAAAAGTTAAAATAAAGTGAAGTGAAAAGTTTGCTTAATTGTTGATGCATAATGAACCACTGACTCCTATTAAGAGAAAAGGTTAATTTAAACTTATATTTAATTGTCTATTGTTATTAGAGAAAATTTTTCAATGATATGCTCTAAACATATTAAACTCAATGAACAAGAGCTTTGGGAAGTTATTTAAGATAAGATACAGGGGAAAAAAAGTTTACCAGATTCAAGGAGACTTTTTTAGCTATTTTAGAAAAAAAATCCTAATAGAATCCTAATTGAAATTTTCATATAATTTCATATTTTCTATTGAGAATGTTTACTTTCTTTCGATGTAAAAGTAACAAAAAAAAATTGAGGCAAACGATGTTCAAATGCAAGATCAACTTGAACCCATGAACTACTCACTAAATCGAAGCTTTTAAAATATAAAAAAATAAATAGCACACCACCAAGTGCCATCAGTTTCATGGTCCTAACTCAATCCCATGTGGCTTTTCCTTCTTCCTCATTCTTCCTGTATTTGCTCTGTCTCCCTCACTTCCTGTGTGTGTGTGTGTGTGTGTGTGTGTGTGTGTGTGTGGGCGTTGTGTTCCACTTCATGCCTCTTTCTGATTGTCATCTTATACACACCTGCTCCTCATCAGACCACAGCGCATAAAAACCCCATATCTCCAGACACTCATTGCCAGATCGCTCTCTTTGTACCTTTTTGTTCTCTCGTGTCTTGTCCTCAGTGTAACCCTCCTGTGCCCAAGGATCATATCTCACCCCATCTGACTGCCTGCCTGCCTGCCTAGCCGAGCACCCGACTTTCACTCTGCTGACCCGAGTCTGAATCCTGGCCTCGACAGCTGCTCCTAGTCATGCTTATTCCTCACATTTACTTCTCCTTCAAATAAACCTCCCAGAGTCCATGCATTTCTATTCTGTGCAAACCCTCATTGGTTACAACAATCTATTCAGCTGATCATATTCACAATGTACTCATACGGAACATGAGAAAACAATACGGTTTAAAGGGAAGTAAAATTACTGTTATGCAAGAAAATGTCTTTGTTTTTCTCTTTTTATTTCTTCAGTTTTTTTTCTTATTCAAGTAATGAGCCATGTAATTTCACACAGATCAAAGGCTGCGTGTTCCAGAAAGAAACGTGATTGCTTTTAATTTTGCTTTAGTCATTTCAAATGGTTGTTGTGTTCTCTTTTTTTCTTCTTAGTTCATAGCAAAATGTTCTATGTCTTTGTGGTTTTATTGCAAGCTCTCAATAGCATTTTTGACCAATTTTATATTCATTTATTATGAATTCATTTTAAATCATTTTCTATCATTTTAAAATGAATTAAAATAAGAATCTTGTTATTGAATGAATTTTATATTAATTTAATAACAAAATAATTATGGTGTAATATTGAAATTTTTTGGATCAAAACCTGTCTAGAGCGGTTTCAGAAAATTACAGTCTTCTTTCTTTTGCCCAGTTCCTGTCTTTGATAAATGAGTCTAGTAGTTCATTACTAATTGACTCTATAGCTAATATATCTTATTCTTAGCATGTGACCTTTTGCTAATATGCACTGTATGAAACTGACATTTCAAAACATTTGAAGCAGAATGTAATAGTTCTGATGGTGGGAAAGCATTTCGATACCATGGACTCATAGCAAACATTCCACATAATATCACAGTGTCACTGCTTTTTGTGACAGTTTGTGACGGAATGAGAAATGTCTTCAGGGGTCAGGGTCTTCGGATAGCACTTTGAGTTCTTGTTTTCACAACGTTTTATAGCTGCTTTAACAAGTGATAACAAAAAAAAAAAAAACACCGTGTTTATGGATGCTCTACACATTAAATGTAACCATACAAGAGGAACAAAAAGGACAGGACATGCTGCTATAATATAATGTGAACCAAACTGGATGTTGCAGGACAAATAAATGTAACTATAAATGGTTAAAAGCATAATTTGTTGAGCATAAACACATTAAAAGCTGAGGATTGCAATGCAGGTGCTTTTATTAAAGGAAACAAACAAACAAAAAAATCAAAGATGGTAAGAATAAAAAACAGAAATATGATCTAGGATCACAAGGCAGGAACCAAATGCAGACAAAAGCCTGGGGGAACAACCCACACAAAGCTTAACATTCAGAATAGCCATGCTATTTGCTGCACCAGCAAACATGCGTAAGTAATCATTAAGTCATGTGACTTGGTCATGTGATGTGCTAAGGCTGATGAGCGGTGTGGATCCACACGGTTACCGACACCTAGATGCTAGACTTGCACCACATTTGCATGGCAGTGTTTGTCTGTGAGCATAGAAGCAGACGTAGGACAAATCACTGAGCTTTAATTAAAAGGGGAAAAGGAAGGAGGTGTCCACGATGACTGAATCAAGAACGAGTAGTTTGCATTCAAATCCAGATGCATTAGGAGAAAGCTTTTATGACTACGCCAAAAAATGATTTCCCCTGGGTTAAGGTCAATAAGTGGAACGAGATAAAGCACTCAAGGTGAAAACAACAATAAATGTACTCTCAAAAAAAAAAAATTCCATCTGGGATTATTTGGTTTCTCATAGTTGAGGACTAAAACAAATGAAGAGCTGTGATTGGGATTTCTAATGTAATTTAATGTTGATTGTGTGCAAACACACACACACACACACACACACACACATACCCTTTATCTCTAGGATCTGTCAACCCATCACACAGTAATCTATTTACATACACACACTATTTACATACTTTGGACAATTATTTGAACATTTTGACCTCAAAGTTCATGTGTTAGAAGCATGAAAAATGGGCAAGCGTTTGACAAGGGCCAGTTTAACAAGGGCCAAATTGTGATAACTAGACAACTGGGTTAGAGGATCTCCAAAACCGCAGCTCTTCTGTGGTGTTCTTGGTATGCAGTGGTCAGTATCTATCAAAAGTGGTCCAAGGAAGGAACAGTGGTGAACTGACAACAGGGTTATAGGTGGCCAGGGCACAATGATGCATGTGGGACACGAAGGCTGGCCCGTGTGGTAGCTCAAATTGCTGAAAAAGTTAATGCTGGTTCTGATGATTCTCAGTTTGTTGCGTATGGGTCTGCATAGCTAAAGACCAGTCAGGGTGCCCATGCTGACCTCTGTCCACTGTTGAAAGCACCAACAATGGGCACATGAGCATCAGAACTGCACCACGTATCAACGGAAGAAGGCGGCCTGGTCAGATGAGAGAAACACGTTGTCTTTCAACCAATTTAGATCTTTTTTTTCTAGTTTCTGATGTTTGATGTCAACATTAACTAAAGCTACATGATTTAATGCGTTGGGCTGCTGAAATATTATTCGTTCATTGTTTGTATTAAAGTAGCAGGTCAGCGTACGGTATACAGTATATACAGAAATAAGTTGTCCTTTATCTAGCTTGTTTCCCCTCAGTTATTCAATTTCTTTTCTCTTCTAAGCATTGATCAGAGAGACAGCAGGTGGTGGTGAAAGAAATGCTTTTTTAAGACTTGAGAGAGAATAAAAGATAAATTACAGTATGTTAAATTACAATGCATTACAAATGATCCTTGGAACCCCGTTATGGCCACTCCATCTATTTGCACACTGTCGGTTAGAAAATATAAAACTGAGCCTATACATCCTTGACTTGTCACGTTCGCCAGGGATTCAGATGTGTCTTGAGAAGAAGTGCTATTTTTAGTAAAAAATTAAAGATTGTAGTAGTTAAGTTTCAAAAGACCTTAAAAAAAGTCCTTTTTTGTACATGTAGAGATTTATTATTTCATCATTTGTGATTTTTAACCAAAATGAAGATCCTTGTCAGATTTACCAAGAAATGGAGAACAACTGTAAAGTACTCAGTCTTGAAATCATACCTGTTCCAAAACACTGATGCTGGAGTCTTCATTAATAAATATTAAATAAATATCTCCTTACAGCAATTATGTTGTTCTTTGATATATAACACGACAGCCATGGAGCATGTGCCATGTGTTCTAGAAAATAAATCAACACAATTCTGACCAGATTTGAGAACTTTCTAGCACTGTGATACAGGCTATTTTTTTTAATCTTGTCCATACCAGCTTCTAATAAATTCCTATTTTTTATTCTTGACTATTAAAAAAAAAAAGTAGTGTGTGAGAGAGATAGAGGTACATGGCAGGATAAATTTTAGCCAGGGATTAACGCCTTTCTTTTTTCCCTCAGTTTTTTTTTGGTACTCCATCTTCTCTTTGAGACCTTGTATCTGTATGATGGCTCGCTTTGGTGATATGTAGTTCCCCACATCTGCAGGTATGGCACTTGAAGCAAAGCTAATGGGACTGGCAGTGACTCCGCTAGCTCCTTCTGCACAGTCGGAAATCAATAGCGCTTTTATGGCCTAACATAAATTGTACCACATGCAGTCTTAGCTGCTAAGAAGATACACGAGTGATCCAGGGCATATTTCAGAGTATCTCCAGGATGACCAGTATGTCATCTGAATTTCAAAACAAGGTATAAAGTAGTGGGTCCAAAGGCAGAAGCTACAACAAAATCATGGAATCTGAAGGGTTGAAAAAATGTTTCAACCGAGTCACGTTTTGGGCTTTCAACTGAGAGGTTACATATAATTATTTAACATTCTGAAGCATTACAAACTGGAAGTGAAATGGATTTAATTAAAATTATATCTTATGAAATTTGGTTTGTTGTATCGATATAATATCTCAATATATCCTGGAAGACCATGAAAATATTCTAGGAAACAGTCAGGGTTTGGTTGATTTAAAAACTTTTAATGAATCAATCCTATCCATTATTAAAAAAAAATGATAATATAGCACAAATACCAAGGCTTCCTTGAAAGCTCACTTATACCCCTTTTCAACCAAAAAGAACCGGGTGCTAGTTCAGAGCTAGCACTGGTGCTGGTTCAAAGTTGGTTCCACTGCTGAACCTTCTAAGAACCGGTTTGCCTTTCCACCGGCTAGAGAGCCGTCACAGAGCCGAGTCTGACGTCACTGTATACGCGTCACGTTTCCCAGCAACGTTAGCGCAGCAGCGGCAAACACAAACACAACATCAACCATGGCGGATGTTGCTTTACTGTTAATGCTCATGGCTTTGTGAACCTACGTTATCATCCAAACGCGGCGAATCCAACATGTGTGTGCAGCTCCGTGTAATCTGTATAAATGGAGGTTGTAATCGAGAAAGTACATAACGTAATTTTATCATTAACACAGAAAAAAGTTAGCCTTAGCATGTAGCTACCTACTGTCATGTGTGCTGATAATTGATCATATTGCGCTAAAGTAAAAGTGTATTAAACATTGGTATACTTAAGGTACATTATCTAATACGCAAACAGTAGCTCCGCCCACAGCCTCTGACACAAGCGGTTCTTAAGTCTAGACCAGCAACATTTTGGTGCTACTTAAGAACCACTTTTCCTGGTTCAGAGCCGGTGCTTTGTCTGTCGAAAAAGAAAGAACTGGTTCTAAATTAGGCTCCGAACCAGCATGCAAACTGCCTCGGTGGAAAAGGGGAATTAGTGACAAGGACTAAAGGGCATTAGTCAGGAACCAATAGACCAAGGGTTACTCTCAACATGATGCTACCACCACCATGCTTCACTGTTAGGATAGCATCCTTACTGTAGTGTGCAGAGTATTGTTAGGTTTCTCCCAAATATAGCACATTGTTTCAAGGCCAAAATGACCAAAGGCCTTTTTATCACATGTATGCAGTCTCCAACATCAAAATCCAATCAGGTCTTCATGTGGCTTGCTGTTTTATTGTTTTTTTTTTTGATAAAGCCCAGGCTTTTGGAGTGTCTGGGCTTTTTGCACTGATCTCTCCAGGTCCTTCTTGTTTTTAGTCTTGGCCTCTTGGTAGTGTCCTTGACTAATGCCCTTCTTACCCAGTCAATGACTTGACTATACTTATAATCATGTGCCATAAATATTCCCTCCCAAACTGTAGAATGAGATATACTTTAACAGCAAGTCAGAAACGAGGCTTTATGATAAATGTCATCTTTAAAATGCGCCACGAGCAATGATAGCTACTAGTAATTTGCTTCTATGATATTTGATCCACTGTGGTCTTGCTGGGGCAGAATGACTGATGCTTTACAAATCCATCATGCAGGATATAGCCAATCGTAATGAGGAACGTGTGAAATACTACAGAGACATCAGGATTTACGAGCCTGGGCTGCACTCCTGAGTAAACAAAAATCTTGCAGTGACTTTACAAAAGTCTGAAGGCACAGGCCAACAAAATGCTTAGTCATATACAGTACAGTACATCTCCTGCAGTGATGCACCAAATGGCATTTAAAGCAGACGACAAGGTTTTGATAAGCAGTTAATGGGGCTTTGTTCCTGACTGCTTAATTTTGCAGCTAATTACATAGTTAACAAATGAAGGGTTTTTTTATTCATAGCCTGGGAAAATGGCAAGGAATAAAAAATGGTCTTGTCTAAGAGAAGAAACAAAAGCAAGTCAAAGATGCTGAATATATTTGCCATACGTCTGTGAAATAAGTATTACAGTTGAAATGTTAATGCTAAATAGTACATTTGTTATTATTCAATTTAGCAATCAAGTTGGGTTGCTTCTCTTTTTCTTCTTTTCCTCGTTTTGCTTTTTTGTGAAATTCATATATTTTTAAAATTCATATATTTCATCCTATCTTGGGTTTTGTTGCCATGAAGGAGTGCACTTGGTCTGCCACAGTGTTTAGGTAGGTGTCGAAGTAACACGCTCATGAAACAGAACCACATGAAGGTTAACCATCAGAAACCGCTGGCTTGCCTTCTGACATATTTTACCCTGGTCCCATCTCTTCCCCAGGTAAGCAATAAACATACACCTGGCTATACATTTTGTAAAAGATAACGTGATTCATCAGGCCAGGCCACTTCCTTCCATTGTTCCATGGTCCACTTGTGATGCTTGTGTACCCATTAACAACACATTTCTCCATGTCTTGTGTGAAAATTGACTTAATCTCTTGACCATCAAATAAATCGATTCATTGCTTACTTGAATTCAATCTGCTGAAATTCGATCACACAATCCTTTTTTTCTCCCTCTTTTGCCATCAACTGCCTGCTTGACTAGCTCCAGTCATGGCTGAAAAGGTAAATTTGTGACACTATTGGAAAAACTCAGAAGTCTCTTTTCTGCTGATGTGGAACAAGCCTTGCTGGCACCCTTCCTACAACATTAATTAATACTCCTCCTCATGATGGATCGTCCCTGCTTTACCTCATTCATCACTTCCTGGACGAGACTGGAACTGAAAAGCAGCTCTGGCTAGCTCTCTCACCCCGGCTGACAAACACTGCACCCCCCCCAAAAAGATTTTTTTTTCTTTTCTGATCATAGCTTTGCTGTAAACATCACAGGGCTGATCTTAAATTCCCCCAAGTCAAACATGCTCATTATCCTAATACAGATTAATCTTGAACAATAGAGAGCATTTATCATAGCCTGTCAAAACATAGTGCTCCTTTGAGGCACTATATATCAGAGTTAGGGGGTTTCTGTTTGCTGAGTGTCAGATTCTCACGAATAACGGTAACATGCTTGCGAAAGGAGATTTTGGTGCCTTGCCACTGCAATTTTTATTTTTTTTATAATAGATAGAAATTGGATAGAAATTCAGGCTGCAAAAGAAAAAATAAATGTTATTGTTGCAATCTAGAGCTGCTTAGGACAGCTAATGCTAATCTAATCTCACACAATACACAGTTATGACTAGATCAAAGTTCGTGTGAATTAAGATGAGGAGAGAGAGAGCGAGAGAGAAAGAGAGAGCGAGAGAGAGAGAGAGAGAGAGAGAGAGAGAGATGAACACTGACCTAACCTTTGCACTACTTCTCTGCACATATCTTTGAAGTGCATTATACGTGGTTCTTACTTTCAAAGGTTTTTTGTATCACCTATTGTGCATCATAGCTATGATCATTTCAGAACAGACTTTTCATCCTGGATAACTATTTCATTTACTACGATTTAACGTTTCCACCCTCAGTCCATAATTTTTATTTTTTTTAATTAATAATAGATCTGTCCATGAACATAATATATACCTGTACTGAGTCACCCAACCTTCACAACATTCACACCTATAAAAGTTCAACAGGAGGTTGCATCACCCAAATATCCTGAAAATGATGAAAAAGAAAAAAAAGTTCTCTCAAGATGGTTTTCAGTGATAATGTGATGCTGACTGACAAGGTCACTATCTGAAAGTACATGGAAAAAATATATTTAAAAATGGTCTTTTGTTGAGAGTACGAATCTTTGAAGGGTTAAAATGTATGTTTCTCATTCATTGTAGAAAAACATTTTTAAAAGTGAAATTAAAGGGCTAAATGACATTAGAAGTATTGAGGTTTACTGTTTAGGTTCCGGGGTAGCACATTTGCCTCACACCTCCAGGGTTGGGGGTTCGATTCCCACCTCCGCCTAGTGTGTGTGGAGTTTGCATGTTCTCCCCGTGCCTCGGGGGGTTTCCTCCGGGTACTCCGGTTTCCTCCCCCGGTCCAAAGACATGCATGGTAGGTTGATTGGCATCTCTGGAAAAATTGTCCGTAGTATGCGAGTGCGTGAGTGAATGAGAGTGTGTGTGTGTGCTGCGATGGGTTGGCACTCCGTCCAGGGTGTATCCTGCCTTGATGCCCAATGACGCCTGAGATAGGCACAGGCTCCCCGTGACCCGAGGTAGTTCGGATAAGTGGTAGAAAATGAGTTAGGGTTCTGCTCATAGCATATCGGTAATCCATCAAGATGGATAATCAGCAGCTGTTGCTGTTTTCTTTTTAGTTGTATTGGATATAATTGATCAGTAAAAATGGGAATCAAGGTTTTATCCTGACAGCATTGTTTAATAATTCACCTGTTTCACAGAAGAGTATGTAGATAAAAGAAGGGGCACGTTTTGTTTTTGAATTGCAATGACATGCGCACCTACAGAATTCTTCATCACCATAGATCTATCATGTTTGCGAGTCATGTTGCACGGCATTAAATAACCATACACACTATGTAAAATGCTACGTACTGCAGTCTCCATCATGTACTGTTATACAGGTTGGATTGGATTGCTTTCTCACCATAAATGAACTGTTCCATTGTTCATTTGCAGTGAACAAGGTGGTCTAGGTCTGATTGTGTTAGGGCAAAACCAAGCGTTATATAAAAAGTAAATTAAACCACAGGAGAAAACACACCATGTTCCAAAATAAACTCTTCAAACAAGCCAGGTGTGAAAACATTCATAAGCAACATCAGACGTCTCTCACGCTCGAGCTCTTCCTTCCCCTTCCTACATTTACGGCATTTGGCAGACAAACTCATCCAGAGAAATGTACAAAAGTGCTTTTAAGTCTCTATCAATACTTGTTTGCTAGGTCACATTCTGAGTCTTAAACACTGTTGGAAGAAAAAAAAAAAACACTTTTGGGCTAGTTTAATATTTTGTTAAGAGGTAGGTCTTCACCCGTCATTTGCAGACACTCAGTGACTCAGCTGTTCGGACATCTAGAGGAAGTTCATTCCACCACCTCGTGCCAGAACAGAAAAGAGTCTTGCTGTACTGTATGCCTACCTGTTACCCTGAGAGATGGTAGGAGCAGTCGAGCAGTGCTGGTAGACCTGAGGGAGTGTGGTGCAGTGTGAGGAGCGATAAGAGCTTTGAGGTAAGAGGATGTTGGTCCATGTTTAGCTTTGTAAGCAAGCATCAGTGCAATGGATCTGATGCGTGCAGCTATTGGAAGCCAGTTGAGGGAGCACAGCAGTATGGTGGTGTGGAAGAAAAGACAAAAGACTGAACAAGAACTTCAGCAGCCTGTGAGGATAAAAATGACCAAATCCTTCTGAAGTTGCAAAACGAAATCAACATGAGCGGGGCAAATTTGCAACGTTTGAGCCAAATAACGGTTGATTACCCATGGTTACCCCAAGGTGGAGAGAAGTGGCCAAAGGGGAGATCAGCGAGTTGTCTCTTCCTCTCTAACACCTACTGTACAATCAATCAATCAAACTTTGAGTACTTGAATCTATCAGACTATATATATATCAGTCTTCTCTTGTTTGAATGATTTATCAGTCCATATGGTCTATGACATCACCTATGACCTTGGAAGAAAATGAAGTTGGACTGTTTTAATTAAAAGCTGAAGACAAGTCTGCCAATGATGAGCGGTTAGCAATGGCATCCCTGTATAGATCCATCTCGCCTCAGGGACTGGAGAAGTAATGCATCACCCTGATGTTTGCAAAGCCCTTCTTCTGCCAACCTAAAGGAGTCCTAAGTGAAATTAATATGCAGAGATGGCAGTCTCTGCAGGCTGTCTTGTCTGGAAAACACAGGGGTGTTGGGGTTTGGCTGTGACATGATGGAACGCTTTTGTATAATTTTTTTTTCCTGTTTGTTTTTTTCAATTGCAAAGTAAGATATGATTTAGGGGTGGCAGCTATGGGTAGAGTTTAGCAGAGAACACGAGCCTCAGGGGGCTGAGTAAGTCATAAAAGAAATAGCATGTGTAGTTAAAGCGCTCAGTTTGCTAAATATTCTCTCAGTTACTAAATTCTTAGCCTGAAGAATATACTTAAAACACAACTACAGATTAGTAAGAGCAATATTATTTAACGATCCCTGACTTTTATACCATTATATTACATATTTCACTTAAAGACAGACATTTTAAATAATTCATCACAGTTTTTAAAACAATTACTCTATAAATCTTCAGAATGACATTAAAGTCATTATTATGGCGGTTTTGTTAGTGACAGAGTTATTATACATGAGCAAAGTGTTTTGTTATCTTACTCAAACACACAAGAGAAACTATTACACCGAATACCAGACATTTTGGCTGATAGTACTGTACATGTTTAAAAAAGATACTAAAATATGCACATAATGAACATTTAGTGCACTAATTTGCACAGTTTTTAAATACCTAGAAATACAAGACGTGAATATTACAGAGCTGGAATCTGAAATAAAAAAATATTTAGATCAATAACTATATGTTTAGAAAACTCCCATCATGCACCGCAGCCTACCAACGCACTTCCTCGTTCACAGACACCAGACTTCAGACAAACCTGTGTTTAATTACATACACAGACAACAGGATTTGTTGAAATACTCTGTCACAATATATCTGATATGTACGCTCAGCTCAATGTGTATTCTGACTATACCAAGCTTTGTTCTCGAGTTTATGTGACTTCCTGCTCTATTTTTGACTACTGATTCTGTGTTTTTGCCTGACCTACTTTGCCCTGTTTGCCAATTGCCCGATTTGTACATGTTCCCTGATTCTGAGTTTGCGGAGTGCTTTTGACTGCCTGCTATTTTGTTCATTAAACTACATCTGCCTCAGTCTCCATCTCATGACACTGAAATGTTTTGCTTTTATTTATAAAAATGTGGAAGTATGAAAGAGGAGGAGGAAGAGCAACATATCCAAAATCTGAAACAAACAATTTTTGCTTGTGCTGGCCAGAGTCATGAACCATGAAGCAGGCAGATTTTTAGTTTTGAGTAAAATCTTTAACAACAATAGAATTGTCAGGCAAAATAATGAGAACGAATAGGCAAGAGATCAAATGCCATTTTCTTGTGAAAACAGCATAATAATAATAAAAATAATAATAATAATAATGATAATAATAGTAATAATAATAATAATAATAATAATAATAATAATAATAATAATAATAATAATAATAATAATGATGATAATGATAATAATGATAAAACAAATATAAACAGGATTTGCAAATTGAAATAATTCAATTCAGTATGGAGATTTCAAAACAGCTGCTAAAATTTTGTTTAAAAAAATGGACAAAACAAGAAATATACAGTATGCAATGTCTGTTATACAGAAATGGGATGAAATATATAGAAATAATAAAAGAATCTGAAGGACAAGTTCTCATTGATCACTACAATGATAGATAGATAGATAGATAGATAGATAGATAGATAGATAGATATCTGAAATGTCAGAGTTTTGATACACGTACAGTTTAAAACCATACTTCCACTTGCTCAAAAACTATTATTACGTACCTGATGAGCGTCTTGAGAAAACCAGAAACTCAACTGCACCAACACTGATTACTTAACTAGAAAACAGGAAGCAGGTGTGTTAGAGCACAGGTGAGTTGAGAAAGTCATAAAGTCTGAACTGGACTCGATCGGATTTGGAGCAAGGGCTTGTGAAATTCAGGTGGTGGCTTTAAATCTGAATTATTTTTAGTAATTCTTCATGAAAGAATATCCTAAAGTTATAAAGTATATAAAAGCATCGATGCAATCTTATGTATGACAAAGTATGACAAAAATTTCTCTCTAGATTATGGATAATTTATTGCGACATTTTATTCAAAGGGATATCATAAAAAATATTTTATTTTATTTTTATTATCAGTAGTAGTAGTAGTAAGCGACTACTCTGAGAAATCCAGATCTTGTCTGATCTTCGAAGCTATACATTAATTGGATGTTTTTTTCACATACAGTATAAAGTACAGTACCACAGAGTAAAATCCTTTTTCCCAGCTTATTAGGAATTTGAGGTGACAGTGTGGAAATGGTTTGATGGTTATGTCAGAGAGGGTTAAGAGCCTTTCTTAAGGGCCCAAAAGTAACAGCTTGACCGTGAACCCCCAACCCTTCTGATTAGTATCCACTGAGCCAGCAATGTCACTAATAAACAAGGGCAGGCCCTTAACCCTCTCTGCTTCCTAACAAGCTGGTTATTGTGATGGAAAAAATATATATCACCATGCTGTAAAGTATATGTAACAAATATAGGCTTCTTCTTCTTCTTCTTCTTCTTCTTCTTCTTCTTCTTCTTCGCCTTGATCCCAGGCTTCTCTTTCGTATCAGTATTTCTAGTGAAGACATTTGCTGAGTTTTAGAGGAGAATCAGAGACAGCTGAAAAGCTAGCAACAAAATTCTCTTTCCTTATAATTCCTGCTAATTTTGCATGAGATCAATTTGTCCAGAGATTTCTCTCCTATAGATTATAAAATATAAATTGCACAGTAGCAGAGTAATAATTAATATGTCTAGTCAATACATTCGTATATCTCTTTATTCCATGCTTGACATTTTGACTAGGGATTTTTTTTTTGCACAGCCAAAGATCTTACTACAACAGCATTCACTGTCATACACAGTGTTCCTCCTGTTAGTTCAAGCCAATTATCCACTGGTTTATCCCTGACCTTCTCCTCTGTGCCAATTAACACACATAAAGGACCCTGCTGTCCTTTTCCACTATGCTGGACCTCTCGTGAAATGTGAATCTGAGAACACACACACATGCCCGCATGCACACTGTTCTATTAAAGCCCTCACACCAGCAGGTGTTAGGCAGGAGACTACTATTCATTTTTGCATGTGAACTTTTTTCTTTGATTAGTTTAAACCTCATGCAGGGGACCTACTGGTTATTGTGCTGTAGGCTAGTCACAGCTAACAGGAACGTCATGTTAATCTTTCAGTATGAAATGAAATAATAAATGTCATGCTTTGTTCAAGGGGGACACAGTGGTTGGATTGGCATCACTAAATTGTCTATAGTGTATGAATGTGTGTGTGTGTGTGTGTGTGTGCGTGATTATGCCTTGTTATGGGTTGCCATCCCCTCCAGTGTGCCTCCAGAGTCCCCTGTGATTCCAAGGTCTCTGCAACTCTGTGTAGAATATGTAGTACAGATGATGGATGGATGGATGGATGAACGGATGGACGGATGAATGGACATGCCTTGTTCAGGGTTGTTTTGTGTCTAGCATTAGGCATATTTCTATGCGTATTCAGTGTTAATTAGAGCACACAATAAGTAAGGTCAATTATTGTGTAACCAAAAAATATATATACACTCTTTACACACAAATCATTCGGGTCATATTCAGAGAAGAAAAGGCATCTTGTTTATCAGTCATTCATTATGGATTAAAATATACGCAAAACTTTACTGTAAACATTAACTGTAAGCATGACAGATGAGTGCATGGCCAGATTATCCATCAAAACATTGCCACAGTGTTCTCAAGAATACCTTCAGTGCACACACCATCATTTCAGGGCATCTATTTTAAATCTCCTGGATTTATTAAGCATACAGTATTGAAAATAAAATACAATGCTAAATAATAAGCTGTGCTGGATCAAGTGTTATTTATAGCAGTGTTTTGTTAAATAAAACCAAACTTGCACTCATTCATTTTTATTACCACCAGGGGTCATGTCTACATCTGAACCTGCACTGAACTCCACATCTCACGATGCACCTACACACAAGACCGACACACCATCACAGAGCACAACTACATGCATCATTCAGACACTATGGACAATTAAAGACACAAATCAAGCCTACAGCACATGTTTCTGAACTATGGAAGAAAACCGTAATACCCAGAGGATACCTTAGAAGCTTAGGGAGAACATGAAAGCTGTGCACACCGAGTGGAGCTGGGACTCGAAACTCTTGCTGTAGAAGTGCGAGATGTACATGCTAACCACTTAGCCACTTTGCCTCAAGTAACATTCACTGCGTAAATACTGGCATAATCTTTGGGCTCAGGATGCAGACTCTATATACAGCCTTATATCTCAAACTCTTGTGTGATTTAACTAGCCACTCTTAGCGTTTGTTTAGCTAGTTACGGTTTCCTAGTTTTTTAGCACACGCCTTGTAGTTCTTTATTTCTGATTTCGGCTTTTACTCTCTTCCAGTTTTAATCCTGATTGTTGCAACACCTTCCTTCAAATACTGTACCACTCCAAGAGCATTGCACCGACACCACTGGCCATTGCAGCAGCGCTGATTTACTGCTTTGTTTCCTGAAGTCCTTCATGATCTTAAATCGATTTCCTTATAAGAGAGATAATTATACTTTCCCTCAAAGGAAACATGCAAATAGCACTGTCACTTCCACTGCGGTGACAATTTATTTTCCTGAATCCCTGCTACTGTTGCAGGTTGGTGATTAATACTAATAGCATCTGAAAAGAAGGGCAATCCTTTGCATGCTAGATATACACTGCCCTTTTAAACAGCGAGATCCTCACGAGCGTTTGAGTTGAACCAATTTCATCGAAGCTGCGCCACAGACTGTAATTGATTTCTGCGGTGTCAGTAAGCAACAGTTAATTATTGCTGTTAATGAGAGTAGTGGTTTTATTGCTGTTAATGGGTTTTTGCTTTCATCGTTAAAAGTTGGCTGGTTGTGCCTTTAGATGCTTGTCTCCAAGAATACACAAGTAGAAGCTTCTTTTGTGACTGACTAAGTGTGTGCATGTGAATGTGAGGGAGAGAGAGAGAGAGAGAGAGAGAGAGAAATGTTTTTTGATGCATTTTCTCAGTATGATGGACTGAAAGCAAGATTCGCTGAATGACACTGCATACCACCTGCTAAAACTAAATCACTTCCTTTTTATCTTCGAGCCTCCGGGATAAATGCATCCAAGTAAGTGCTTGCCGAGAGGCGAGGAAATGAAAAACGTTGTATGTGTCAACATACTGTAAAAATCCCAACATTAACTAAGCTAACTTTAGCAGTAAGTAAACTTCAGCGACAACTGTGATTTCAGGGGTTGAGTGATTACAGTACTGTCAGTGTGTGTTCGTGGATAAAATTCAGACCCAAACGCAAGCATAGCTAAAAACAAGTTTTATTTTACAAAGAACATAACACAAAATTGGGAAAAATTAAACAAACCGAATCTCAAAAACCAAGACTAACACACGAAGACAAATACTGAGACAAATTAGACACATGAGGAACATGTGCTGAAGCGGGAAGGAATTAGACAAGGGTGGGGCAGACATGTGAAAACACAAAACGTAAACAAAAACACATGGTACAAGTAAAATGTCTGGGGGAACAATGATCCCGGTGAGATTCAGGAGTGAGGAGCGAGGCACATGGTGAGGCAGGTGGGGGGCACGATGCACAGCGAGGCAGGTGGGAGAGCGAGACACATGGCAAGGCAGGTGGGCTAGCGAGGCACACGGCGGCGTAGTCAGAGGGGGCCAAGTGACGTCCGCAGCCGAGCAGAAGGGCCGAGCGATGTCCTCAGCCGAGCAGAAGTCCGTGGGACATGGTTGGATCGTTGTTAGATCACAAGTTTGTTTCCTGTCGAGGATGAGGTCACAGTCATTAAAAGAGTCAGGACAGCACAGACTGCCATGATCCCTGTGGTGAAAGACGACATTATTCTCTCTCTCCTGTCAATCACAGTGACATTACTGTCGTTTGTGGGCATCTGTGAGCTCACACATGCAGAACAGCATAGGTAATGCTTTCCTCCGTGTGTGTTATGCTTTGGCTGGCTGTAGGGGTTAGTGTCTTTTCTCCTATGTTGAGGATAGATACTGTAGGTAGAAAGGAAAGTAAGTTTTTGGTTTTGGCAAGGAAAGGTAGATTCTGTAAAAATTGGAGCTAAAATAGTCGTCTTTCATGAATCATTTTGGTTAGACTCACCTTGATGTTTATTCCCTGGCATCAAGTGTTTTGTTTCTAATACGCTTACTTCAGAATTAATAAACTGTCTGATGTCTTGATTTATTTTCTGACCCTTGCTCTGTGTTAAAAAGGAGCCTGGGGTTCACTTGGTTTCTTACACAAAATACAAAGAGTTGTAACCAAGGCTATTTTTAAAGACAGTTGTGAACCCAGACCAAATCAAAATGCAAGAATGAATGTAAGAATTAATGAATGAATGAATGAATGAATGAATGAATGAATGAATGATTGAATGAAAGAAGGAATGAATGAATGAAAGAAAGAAAGAAAGAAAGAAAGAAAGAATGAATGAATGAATGAAAGAAAGAAAGAAAGAAAGAAAGAAAGAAAGAAAGAAAGAAAGAAAGAAAGAAAGAATGAATGAATGAATGAATACTGCAAATAACTGAAGTGAATGCTGAAGAAGAAAATGAAGAAGAGGAAGAATTTTTCAATCAAATTTTGCTTTTTTTATTTCATTTTCATTTGAATTTCAGAATTACTTTCATTTACTCCTCTTGAGATAGATTGCATCAGATGCATTGAAGCAGAATCCCTTTAAGAAATTCAGGAAAACACCCAAAAAAATAAGTGTGGCATTGCACTCTTATCATTACTTTTATTAGCAGTACCAAAAAATGATATTAATGATCAAAGATTTAATCAAAAAAATAATAATAATCAAAAATGATTCTAATTTGTAATATGGCTTGTGGGCTACCAAGTGGCTGAATCTGATCCTGCTACAAAGCATTATTTGGATTTGCTCCACAGAACCAGGTAAGACTGACAGAATTTGAAGAATTAGTCTATGACATCTATAAAGAGAGAGCTGCTGGGACACTTGGCTGGGTGAAATCGGACTCTATCCAGGGTGGACTTACTGCTCTGTGGTCCTCCCTGCTGGCCAGTGTCTGATTCAAGCATGCTGTCACTTCAGATTCAGAAGACATTGCTAAAAGTGCAGTAGTGGGCTAAACAGAGATGTTGTAATCTTATTGAATATTTCATTAGAAAATACTATAAGATTCAATAAAATCACCCATTGCCTGATCTGTGATATTTACTTTGTGATCCACTGTTTTTTTTTGTTGTTGTTTTTTTTTTTTTTTCATTTTTAATAGGTTGAGTGGGGGGGGCACGGTGGCTTAGTGGTTAGCACGTTCGCCTCACACCTCCAGGGTTGGGGGTTCGATTCCCGCCTCCACCTTGTGTATGTGGAGTTTGCATGTTCTCCCCGTGCCTCGGGGGTTTCCTCCGGGTACTCCGGTTTCCTCCCCCAGTCCAAATACATGCATGGTAGGTTGATTGGCATCTCTGGAAAATTGTCCCTAGTGTGTGATTGCGTGAGTGAATGAGAGTGTGTGTGTGTGCCCTGCGATGGGTTGGCACTCCGTCCAGGGTGTATCCTGCCTTGATGCCCGATGACGCCTGAGATAGGCACAGGCTCCCCGTGACCCGAGGTAGTTCGGATAAGCGGTAGAAGATGAATGAATGAATGAATGAATGAATGAATATGTTGAGTATGATAAAAATATGCTTATAATATGTTGAGTGAAAATCTAATCACGTTGAACATGACTTTACATTTATTTCCTATTCACTGTGTATCTGACTACAAAAAAAAAAAAACACCAGCATGGAGGACAGAGCAGTAAGTAAAAACGTTCTTAAAAAAGCTTCAAAAATCAGATAAAACCCTTTTGCCAAGCAATGCAGGTAGAGTGCCATCTACTGCATAACCTCAGAATAATGTATAGATATGCACAATAATAAAACCTACAGAAAAGGAATCACACACTGAAAGCTTGTTGAAACTATCGTTCCTTTGTGATGAAATCGGTGCTGCGTATCGCTCTGAGAATCTCTGTTATTTAAAAATAACGTGTTTTACAAGTTCGCATCTTGCTTCTTTTTCTCTCCTTTCACTTCCTTGGCAGAAACTACAAGTGGCTGCTAGCATCTCCTAACAAAGACGGATCCTTTCGTTTATTTCTGCTGTCTTGTTCTTAGTCCTCCAGCAATATCAGGAAAGATAAAAGAAATGCACAAGTCAGTTCAGGAGTGGCTCAGGCCTTGGCAGGAGTTCACAATGGAAAGTACAGAGACTGGGTCAGGGTTTAAGCTGAAGGAAAGGGGACTAGTGTTTTAAGAGAAAGAATAATAGAGTAAAATAACTTTTCGCCTCCTGCAGATCTTAAGCCGTTGTATAGTACTTGCCTAAGGATTATGTGGAGTCGCATTGTTGCAGATGCAGATCTAGAGCAGGAAATGGTTAGTGGTTAATAGTCAGGATTGTTTTGCATCTCCTCAGTTGGGGGTTCAATTCCTGCCTCCATCCTATACCTGTGAATTTCACATTTTTCTTTGGGGGTTTCATCCAGGTACTCCGGTTTTCTCCTCAAAGATGGTTTTCTAATCAAAGATGCATTGAGTGCAACTTAAAATCTAAAGGCATTATGTAACTCGACGTAATATTGGGGCATAACATATATACACTACAGCACAGGTGAATCCTTTTCATATCCCAACTGAGGAGGTTGGGGTCAGAGCGCCAGGGCAGTTATGATACATAACCCCGAGAGCAGGGAGGGGTAAGGGCTTTGCTCAGTTGTCCAACAGTGGCAGCTTGGCAGCGGTGGGGTTTGAACCCCAACTTTTCAATCAACAACCGAGAGTTTTAACCACTTGAGCCAACACTGCAACATATCAGGTCGCTCACATACCGTAAGCCCCACCATTCTAAGTAAAAGAGTCAATCAAGCTACAACCATGACCAACAGGATGTTACCAGAAAACAGCTGCCTATACGCTTTTTGCACTCACCTGTATAGAATATATTTTCTACATTAGTTCTGGAGGCTTATGCACATGCAGTAGGTGGAGTTACCTGAAAAATATATAGTGTAAGTTCTTATCAGTCACATTTTTGGGATTAAAAACAATTGCCACGGTGAATTGCCAAAATTGTTGCCAAATGGAAAGAATTTACTAGAAGAAAACACCTTATTTTCCCTTTCCATCCAAATTGAGTTGTGTAGTGTTGGTGTCAGTACATGTTAAAGCGATGCTATCCATGTGGTCGTGAGAGAAACCTGAGCATAATGGATTCATAAAATGTGTGAAGAGTCAAATTGTTACGGTTGTTTAACGCTCGCAATGAATGTGTATGAAATGTGTATTTAATGCTTGTGTACTGTATGAAATCCATTGAAATTGCTCTTGCTTGTCATGATTCCTACGCTCCTCCATCTTTGAAGGATTAGTAACCCAGTGTCGAAGAAAGATAAACTGGTGGAGCGCCAAACCCAGCTATTTCAGAGGATCAAATCAAACACACAGACACACACACAATTAATTAATAATAACAGAAAAAGATAGGGGGCACGGTGGCTTAGTGGTTAGCATGTTCGCCTCACACCTCCAGGGTCGGGGTTCGATTCCCACCTCCACCTTGTGTGTGTGGAGTTTGCATGTTCTCCCCGTGCCTTGGGGGTTTCCTCCGGGTACTCCGGTTTCCTCCCCCGGTCCAAAGACATGCATGGTAGGTTGATTGGCATCTCTGGAAAATTGTCCCTAGTGTGTGAGTGCATGATTGAATGAGAGTGTGTGTGTGTGTGTGTGCCCTGCGATGGGTTGGCACTCTGTCCAGGGTGTATCCTGCCTTGATGCCCGATGACACCTGAGATAGGCACAGGCTCCCCGTGACCCGAGGTAGTTCGGATAAGCGGTAGAAAATGAATGAATGAATGAATAATAGAAAAAGAAACAAAGGAGCAAAACATAGCGACACTAAACATAAACAATCACAGCTTCTTAACAATTCCTCTGCTGTGGCTTATTGCAGCCAATCACATGCATTTCTCTAAGTGGAGGTTTATCTCAATGAAACTGTCTCACAGACTTTCTTATTATGTTCTGTTTTATTTACTTTGTCTCATCTTATTAGCAACCGGGTGACGTGGCTTGTCAGGAAAAAAAAGGAAAACCAGAAAAAAGTAAGAAGACGGTTTCTCTTCGAAGAAGACGGCTCATCCGTTCAGAGTCTGTGAATCTGTGTAAATGTAAACTGATGTGTCTCATGTATAACCATGAGCTAGTCACTAAGAGTTAAACCCATTGAAAGTGCACTGTTGTCGTCATTTAGATGGATATTTGAATCACGTAATCAAGGAATGTTATGTAGCCAAACCTTCACCATGCATATTTTATACCAGCAGAAGTGTTACTTGCTGTATTGCTACTGTATTATGATGAAGTACAAGTCATCGTACAAGTCAAGTAGGCGGAGCAGTGCAACGATAGACATCGAAAGAACCTCATCATTGCTCCACAAGATCCAGGACCATGAAAATCTGACTCTTTGATACATTTAACACTCATCCTTGTGTCAAAGCAGTAACTCATAATAGGAGTAGATTTCTTTTTTAAGTGCAGTGAGTACTTGGAAAGTCCTGTTGGATGCCCAGTAGGGGGTCTCTTTTTCTTTCTATGTTTTAATTTTCTATGTTCAGGAGCGTAAAGATAAGGAAGTTCTCCTGGGCTGCTGTGTCCCTGCTGTCGTACCCTACCTCTCTGTGGAGCGAGCGAAAGAGAGAGAGAGGGAGAGAGAGAGAGGAATAGCTATGGCATTTTGTCATTTCGTCAGCCCACGCGTCCACCTCGCTCTCCTAGCTTGTGATTACAGTGTCACCCTAGACCCTAGCAAGGCTGCCTCATTTAATGGCTGGATGTTCTGTCTATTTCTATCTCACATGTTACACTCAGCCTCTCCGGAAACCTGCACTTGTACTTCTGAGTAGTTAAGCGAACCAGTAGGTGTCTGATTTGACAGTAATTGTTATTTATCCAAGGGACAGTATAGATATATATAATATGAGACAAAAATGAGACAGAGGCTATCAATTGTCATCAACTTTTTTTTTTTTCTTACTTTGTCAAACCATCATTTGTACCATAATATGCTCGTGGACTCATACCACCCCCTGTTGAGTGTAAACAATAGTGCAGTCCAAAATATCTGTGTAAATGGGAATTTTGTATGGATTAGACAGAATATAATGTGCCTTTGCAAGGTTTCAATTACAGCATGCAATTACAGAGGAAGTGTTTGATAAGGAGAATAAATCCTGCCAGGAAACAATTTAAGTGTCTGTTTTCTGGCTGTAATCTCAGTCAAAGCACATACCATAAAATTGATATGCACTTACATGATATCTGTATTTCAGCATGTGCTCATTTGTATTCTAGTTTTGCCCATCAAGGGAAGAATAGGACGTTCATAGTGATGGGATTCGGCTATGGTTTAGCTCATTCGGATTCCTTTGCTTCATATGCAGGTTAAAAAAAAAAAAAAAGCCACATTACTGTCTAATGAACACAACCTGAGTTAATGGAATGTTGTGCTTGTGAGTTTTTTATAGGGTATTACCATAAATCTGTCAGAGGAATTAGGAGTCGATTTTTTATTTTTTATTTTTTAATGCATGCATGCCTTCACTGCGGCTCGTAACGACTCATAACTACAGCCGATCTTGTTTATGTCTGAATTAACTGCTTTGGGGAGGAGGTAGGTTTCTCTGAAAGGCTCATTAAGGTAAGTCAGTCTGCATGCTTTGACAATGTGTGTGTGCGTAGATTTATGTGCATAGTCACACTGATGTTGATGAACCATCGAGCTGTTAAATTTTGAATGTCCGGTTATCACAAATTAATTCTGCATTGTGCAATGTGAGATGGCTCAACCTATGTATTCATGTATTTACATTTACAGCATTTGGCAGACACCCTTATCCAGAGTGACTTTGCAATTGAAGATTAAGGGCCTTGTTCAGGGGTCCACCAGCTTGGTGGACGTGGGATTCAAACACACAACCTTCTGATTTGTAAACCAACACCTTAAGCACTAGGCTAGAACACCCCCCCAGCACCCACCTGCTTAAAAAAGAAACAGAAGCCCAAAAATTACAGCTCGCTAATAATGAGTGAAAAGAACTGAAAGCTGAGCAACTTTATAAATGTTATTCTTTATAGTCCTCAATCACAACTCTGAACTACTGAGTGACCAAAAGTGCTGCTATTTAACAGAAACCATTCCACTGACTAGCTTGCATTTATAGATGTTCAATCACATAGTGTTTACTGTCCCCTTTTTAGCTCCATAAGAGATTTACATTTACATTTACGGCATTTGGCAGACGTCCTTATCCAGAGCGATGTACAACAGCGCTTTCAAGTCTCTATAAATAAATACATTAACACTAGTTCTTAGTGTACCATCTTAGGATACCATCAACCTAAAACTCTGTTCAGGGTGTGTTTATTTTCTTCAAATATAATAAAATACACATACAACAAAGAGGGAAAAGTGCTAGTTTAAGTATTTCAGGAAGAAGTAGGTCTTCACCGGTCATCTGAAGATATATAAGTGTATATAAGTGTAAAAATTTGAACCGCAACAAGCACTAATAGCAACCCATGGGGCAAGTTCTATAATTGTTCTTAAATTTCTGCCCCATTCTGCCACATGTTTACTTTTGTAATATATAGAAAGAAATATCTTTGACAGCATTATATTATATACTGTAGGTTAAGAAAATCCATACAGAACTAATGACTAATGATTTAAAATATGTGCTTTGTGTAAACATTTATTGATGGAGTATTCCTGCCTGGAATAATCCCTTAACAAGCAATTTTTGTTAAGCGATCAGTTTTATTTAAGGGCTTTCAGTTTAGTCCCAAACACAGAAGGATTTGCATGAAAAGTTAGTAATGTGAAAGCTCTCAGGTGGACTGGAAATGAGCATCGTGATCCAGGACCCGAGGTGCGAGGAGGTGGTGAGAGTATTGGGCTGTGCCGTAATTCCAGTGAATGTGAACTCATACTTGTCCTTCACTTGTGCATGAAGAAAAATAACCTGCAGATGCTATTTAGCTGCCGAAGACATTGTTAGTTTCCACGGCACACGTGCAACCGTGAGTCGCAGGCGAACATTGTGGGACATGAAAGAGGTGAGATGCCTTAAAATACGGTGAGTCGATTAGTTTGGGCTCTCTATGCGTGTTGGTGATCAGTCAGAAAGTGTTGATTAGTCTTCTAGAAAGTTTCCAGTTACAATCTAAATCACAGGTTACATTAACTAGTACCAATTCATTCAAAAGGATTTGTATGTCAAGGTGCTCCACATAACCCGGATGGTTTAAAATAATATGATATGGTGATATGGTAATTGATGATATGGTGGCGTTTTCTCTAAAGAGATGCTTATTTTGCATTTTTTGGAAGGACTCTCCAGAGTAAGTCACAGTAAGGATGGTCTCTTGCTAATATTTTCACCGATATCATGATCGTTCCTCACTTATCACCTGATGTATGGTTTCCATTTAAAAAAAAACCTTCAGAGCAAAAATGTTTCACTTCACCATCGCTGGAACAGCCACGTCCCCTATGGGACGTCTAATCAAGTGACTTGTTCCTAAACGGGCAATCAACAGAGGCAGGACAAATTAACACGAGTAGCAAAGTGACCTTCATTCTGCTGCTACAGAGTTAGCAAAGCTCCTCTGGGACACAGGCCTATCAGAGCATGAATGGTAGGGGAAAGCCTAGGGAATAATTTCTTTCTCTCTCCCTCACACATAACCTCAATCTTGGTCTCTTTTCTTCTTCCTCCATGTCGTCCTTTTTCTAGCTCACTCTTGTTATAGTTGAAAGGGATTGTGAGCATGTTACCTGGGAATTTCTATAGCTGATGTCTTTAGAATTGGATGTACTAGAGCTAGATTTTTTTTCCTACTAAGGTCACTAGCAGGACATAGATTTTCTTTTCTTTTTTCTTCTTTTGCTTAAATCATCACCCAATATTTTCATGGGATTTATGATCAGTGCCAGTAGTCACCGAATACTGTCAAAATATGTACAAAATGTATGCATATGTATGCTCTGTGGGTGTGATTTTTTTTAAAAAAAAAAAAAAAAAAAAAAAAAAAGAAAGAAAACTTTAATCAATTAATTAATATCAATCATCATTTTTAATGGGACAATGGTTCAAAATCCATCAACAAAATGTATCAATAAAGCAGAGTATGTATAATAATAATAATAATAATAATAATAATAATAATAATACACCACAATGCACACTCTTTTTTTTAAGCATAGCTAAATTCTAACACATGAGAATACCCCATTTGGTTTAGGTCACCTTTTTTTGCATCTCTTAATAACCTTCATCTTTTCCTAAATGGAAAAGTTTCCTATAATTTCTTCTTATGATTTTCTTGTAAGTAAATTACACCAGTGTTTCATCATTTCTGGGTTCCGTTTGAGGAGTGCTGATACTTACAGTATGATGACGGAAATTCATTAGCCGAAGATTACGAAATAAGCGATCAGGGCAAGGTTTAGACTGATGCTTTAAGTGCTATAGGCCACGAGGCAGTGGTTTAAATTGGTACATCATTGTCACATAGTGCAAGTTCATTTAATTAGTGTATTATTTTTTAATCAGTTGAGGAAAATGGCCTACTGCAGTGAACTTGAATCCATTACCCTATGAACTGAGCATAAATAGTGAATAGGAAGGCACTGGATTGTATGGAAACATAAATAATTCAAATGTGGACGTATTGTGTAAATTAAACAGGTTATTAATTAATTAAGATATTTTATACACTTACCCTGATGTTTCATGTGTAGAAACCCCACCGTGGAGATCCACAGAAGCTCTTTGTAACTATAAATCTGGGTATGAGGCTGAAATTGAGTTTTCTGTTAGACATAATAATCCAAATTACCCGAGTTTATTAAAACCGGAATTCTGTAAACTTTAAACAAGCATTAATATGCAAAAGAAATCAAATGTCCACACAATAATGACACGTTATTTTTCTTTATCTATAGTTTGTAGAATACGTCAGCAAATTACATAGTGTATTAGGGTTTTTTGTATTTTTTTGTATTTTTTTTTTTTTTTTACAAATATTGTAAGAAAAACAAAGCCACAAACATATACTCCATTGAATAATAAATATGATTGTAAATGCATACTTAAAAAGAATCACATGACATGAAGAGCTGAGGTTGAAGAAGGAAGAAAAGAAACCGTTGTACACTGAAATTTGCTTATTTTATATAAAAACTTTACAGTAATAAATCTCTCATTTTCTAAAAAAATAATCTTGCTACCTCTTGAGAGGAATGTGGTTTCCGGGCTCCTGTTAGCAAACTGATTGGAATTGTACTGCCAATTTGTGCGATGCTTTGACTTTTCCATTAGTGAACACGCAATGTTTTGTCAAACTAGGCTTGCGCATGCACGATGCAGTCTCAAGCAAAACATTTGTAGATAGAGTAATGAGTGAGAGAACTTTTGTTTGATTTCACATGACTGAAAGCATAAGAAAACTCACAGAGGCTAATTGCATGACACCTCAAACAAAGATGAGAATAGAAATATAATAGAAATCACACACTTTAATATATTTATATTTAAAACCTGTTTTGTGTGGTTTTAGTCACGCCTTTTTTTCAACTGTGTTCAGAAAAGCAGGTTTGTTTCCTGTCTCTGTTGTTACAATGAATGATCCAAACACAGTAGATCTAATATTATAAAACAGGGTTGCCAGGTCATGTACATCTCAACAACCACGTAAACGTCTGAAACTAAATAACGTTTGGAATTGTGAGATAGAAGAAACTTGAAGAAAAGGTCACCATTATGCACATGCATATCTGATGTACAACCGTTATACACTCCACAATTCCTCTTCCCTTCTTTGCAATAGAAATGGTTCTGTATGACATAGATTCGAGAAATCTGTTAAATTTAATTTAAATTTATAATGGAAAAATAAAATAAGTTTATGCCATAACCAATTTAGCATTTAATATTAAAAAAATATTAATTTGGTGACCTGGCAACCCTGTCATTAACAGTCCTGGCTGCTGCTCCTCCACCAGTCTAAATGTTCATTGAGTGAGTACGAGGTGTGCGATTCCTGCCCCAAAGGGTCTCTATTAGCGCGTGTTGCAGTTCCAGTTTTGCAATAATTAATTCATTCATCTTCTACCGCTTATCTGAACTATTCTCGGGTCACGGGAAGCCTGTGCCTATCTCAGGCGTCATTGGGCATCAAGGCAGGATACACCCTGGACGGAGTGCCAACCCATCGCAGGGCACACACACACTCTCATTCACTCACGCACTCACACACTACGGACAATTTTTCCAGAGATGCCAATCAACCTACCATGCATGTCTTTGGACCGGGGGAGGAAACCGGAGTACCCAGAGAAAACCCCCGAGGCACAGGGAGAACATGCAAACTCCACACACACAAGGCGTGGTGTTGGGAATCTAAATAAAATGAACCAAAACTAGCAAGATAAGAGTTGATCTATGTTTATATATGCTAATTCTGATTAAAACAAACAAAAGAAAAAGATCAATTAGTGGTGTAGTGAGTAAATAAATAAATAAATAAATACCTTATGAACAGTTACTGATTCTGGTCTGATTTTTACCATCGTACCTTTCTTCACTTCATTCATATGAAATATAACAAATATCTCTCATTCGTTACAACTCCAAAAATGGTTCAAGATTTTTCTTTGCCCTATTTTTTTTCCCCAAAAAATTTGCAATTCAGGAGACATCATGAGAGTTAGTTGGATTTAGGATCTGATTTTTGTTGTTTTTTTTTTTTTCCAAACATGCGCTTAGCTTTTGTGATGTTATCTGTTGAAATAATCTTAAGATATGGATCAAACTTTTCCTCATATGAAGACAAATCAATAAATGAAACACAGAGTATTATGTTTAAACATTAAACTGTTGTCTGTGATGTGTGTTGGGCTCAGATTAGTATCCCATTGCTGGTGTTTCTTGCACAGCCTTTTCATCAATACCCATGTTAATTATCTCACAGGTTTATTACGAGTGTCATCATCCTACATCTCCTATTAAAGACAATTAGATCACACAGCTTTTATACATGATGACATTGTGTTCTATACAGAGATCTCTAGGATCCAGGATATAATAAAATTAGCAAAAATAAATAAATAAAAAAAAATACAACTTAAAGGAAGGTTGTGTGTTTAAGAACATAAATTAATTTTTAAACATGCAGCCTGTTTAAACTCAGTTCAGTAATAAAGATGTCACCCACTGACATTCGTCAGATTAGAGAAAGAAGTGGTAATGGATGTTTGAGTGGTTTTAAAACATTCAAAGAGAAAAAAAAAAGATATATATATATATTTTTTATTCTACTGTTAATGTACACTTAAAACTGGTATAGACCTATAGTAAGATAATTTATGAAGATATTACACTGTTATTTCTAACACAGTCTGTATAACGGTACATTGCTGAAACAAGACAAAATCAGGGATTTACACTGAGGTGAAAGAGTTCATTAATACCAGCAAATGACGGTTTCTTCTTTCATCACAAACACATAAATTTGTAACTTAAGTTGGGAATATTATTACAATTACAAATAATAATAATAATAATAATAATAATAATAATAATAATAATAATAATAATAATAATAATAATAATAGTAAGCAGTATATAAATATGCTGCTTCAAAGCAGGAGGAATGTATCCTAATATTAAATATTAATACACAAATACTCACTATATCATCAAATATAGTGTAAATTTCCCTTTTGGTGTGAAGTGAAAGCAATAATGAAAAATGTTCATGATATTATTCTGTTGAATGGGACTGTGATTAAAAAAAAAAAAACATTTGTCAGCATTTAATTATTTTACTGAAGATCTAAGGGACATAAATGTAAAAAGAAACTGAAATGTAAAACAACAAAAAAAAAAGGTTGTGAAATTTATAGAATTATCTGGTTCTCAAAAAAATATTGTGCATTATGGTATTATTTCATGCTCTCTTAGGGGGAGCATAGGCATATATACAGTATTTGGTAAAAAAAAATAAAATAAAATAAAATAAAAACAAATAAATAAAATAATAATAATAATAATAATAATAATAATAATAATAATAATAATGTCTTAATGACTTTTGTTTATTCCAGTTTGACCAAAAATTGTGAACCTAAGTACAGATAGAGCAGGTAAAAAAATCTAATAATAATAATAATAATAATAATAATAATAATAATAATAATAATAATAATAATAATACAATAATAACAATAATTGTTATTATTATTATTATTATTATTATTATTATTATTATTATTATTATTATTATTATTATTATTATTATTATTATTATAATGGATAGGATTCTATACAAAATGTAGGTTTTACTAAAACTTTTAATTTTGAAGGTTATTCAAACTCATGAATTTAAATCTCTCACATTGGTACTAAATATACTGACAGACAGATAAATATTGTACCATTTAAAAGCAATACAGTAAATAAAATTTATGTAAAAGTATTTTTTTGTTATTTTTACCCATTTTCTGAATTATAATACATGCTGGCCTTACGGTATGGTTGTGTATGTACTGATCATTTCTTATAAATAAACATCATTAAAAATGTTCTCTTATTCGATAGACATACGTATAAAAAACCTGTACACAGTTTTTGTCTGGTATTCACAAAGCACAGTAAAGTGTCAATGTCCAACATGCACAGGTACTGTATAAAGCTTAAAACCTTCTTGTGATTGGATTTGCAGTGGCGGTCTGGAAAAGTCAGACGTCAATGTAGACAGGAGGTTCTGTTGAGATTCTGACACGTGGATGAGGCTTAATGCATTCTGCATTCAGAAAAAAGTCACAGACAGGAATAAGAGGAGAAGAAAGAGCTGTCAGTAGTTTAAGAGACTAGGGTAAAATTCACAATTTATGGGACACTGAGATCAGTGTACTGAAGTCAGTTGCACGGAAAATGAAAAGTGATAAACGTTTATTCGCTCCAACTTCATTCTATTAAAATGATTAGCTACTGTATTTAGATTAGCTAAAGAGAAAAAAAACAAACATGCTTCATTATTTTTCCTGACATTATCCTCACCTACAAGCCAGTTTGACTTTAACTACCAGTTGGGCAGCGTGAAGGCTAAAAGATTGAATAGCTGATTGTTTTTATTCTTTAGTGTAGACGGATCAGCCGTAACATTAATGCCACTGACAGGTGAAGTGTATAACATTGATTACTTCATTACAATGGCACCTTTAAAAGGCTGGGATATATTAGGCAGCAAGTTTCTTTAAGTTGAAGTTTTGGAAGCAGGAAAAGTGGGCAAGTTTATGGATCTGAGTGACTTTGACAAGGGTCGGTTTGTGATGGCTAGACCACTGGGTCAGAGCTTCTCTGAAGTAGCAGGTCTTGTGACGTGTTAGTGATATGCAGTGGTTAGTACCGAACAAAAGTGGTCCAAAGAACCAGTCCACAGGGTCAAGTCCCATCGTCTAAACTTTGACCACCTCCCTAAATATTGTTGCAGACCAAGTGCATCCTTTCATGGCAACAGTGTTCCCTAATGGCAGGGGTCCCTTTCAGCAGGATAATGCTTCCTGACACACTGCAAAAATTGCAAAAAGGAATAATTTGTGGAACTTAAGGTGTTGACTTGGCCTCCAGATTCCCCAGATCTCAATCTGTCCGAGTATCTGTGGGATGTGCTGGACAAAAACGTCCGTTCCATGTAGGCTCCACTTCACAACTTAAAGAATCTGCTGCTAAGGTGTTGGTGTCAGATACCACAGAACACCTTCAGAGGTCTTGTGGAGTCCATGCTTCAACGAATCAGAGCTGTTTTGGCGGCACACGAGGACTAACACAATATTAAGCAGATGGGTTTGATGTTATAGCTGATCAGTTATATGGTTCTGAATCCTGATACAGTTCAGAGCAAATATTTGTGTTCTAATATGTAAATTGTTAATCGGATAAATTGATTAGCACACATTTAAAAAAGAATAATTGTGTAAAATAGAATTAAAAAACAATAAATGTGAATGAGATTTTGTTAGTATTAATTGTTCTGAATGGGCACAGCAAGTGCAGCTCTCAAAGAGACTCTGAAACTGAATAAAACACCAACTTAAGGTGCTAAAGCGAAAGCACAATAACACAAGCATGAATTTTGTCAATAAGGTAAACATAAATGCTTTAAAAATAAAAGCTTTTTAAAGGCTCTGTTTAAATGCAGCTGGCATCGAACATGAAGGTACCAACATGAGGTAAATATCCGACGTGAAGCGAACAAGACTACAGCCATGAGTCAGTTGTAAGACATTAACACATAATTTAGTTTAATATGCTTCTTATTAAGGGTTAATAAAATGTATAATTTTCTATTTAACCAATTCTAAGCGACTACAAACTTTGAGTTGTCTTAATTTGCGCACACAATTGTTTCTAAAGCCTATGCTAATTTTATTTATTTGCATGGACTGGGTTTTAGACCTTTATGGGCATGAAAACATGTATTCTGTTACACTTGTTAGACTTTTTTGTCTATTGTTTGTTCATTTTTAACTGGTAAATTTGTAAGGTTTGCCTGAGAAGTTCAGATCAGATTAGTGTCCTGTTTTCCAGTTATTTCTGTGTGAAATGATAGCTGATAAACTTGGCTTGGCTTTCCAATTTCAAGTGCAATTAAAAAATAGGTTAATTAGTGAAAAAAAAAAATACACCTTGCCTCTGATTGTATTGTCTTCTAATAGCAAATGAACCTCCAGATAAATCCCAGGATTGTTCGTTAGCAGCTATTCTTTTCTTATATGTGTAAAGAATAAAACATAAAACCTGACATCCATTAGAGGAAAGTAATCCACAACAGGCTGATATAATGTGGTGGAAACGTTATACATTGAATAATGTTTTAAACTAAATTTTGGTTTTATTAAATCTATAAATTTTGAATTTTATTTAGTATCATGAATTTAAATCTCACATTTGTATTTCTCTTCCTAGAACCACTTCAATTACATCACATCAACCCATCCTTGATTATTTCCTATAAAACCATGCCAGGATTTTTGTTTTATTCATGAGACATATAAGAAGAGAATAAACGTCCGACCTTAATCCTGGATCGATCCAGAGGTTCATTTGCTATCAGAACTCATAGCGATAGCAAATTTACCCAGTGGATTGTACTTCGAGAGAAATGTGAATCATCATTATCCCGATTGGGTTATACTGTGTTTACAATAAAAGAAACCAATGGCATATATTATAGTGATATATACTTGAAACCTGAGCCTGTACGCACCAATGGTGTTGACGTTAAGCTCGGTGTCCAGAGACTCCGGCGAGGAGGGAAGATCTCTCTGAGAGCTGATACTTGGCTCGTTCTCCATTGGGCTCGCTGGGCTCCGGATCATTTCTTGCTCTTTTTCGTTCTGCATCGCTGCATAGAGGTGGAGGCCTGGGATCTTCCTTGAGAAAAGAGTTACAATGAGATGCAAGTGAAGGAAAATGATTGCAGACATGACAAAATGTGGAGAGGAAGTTGAACCAGAGGAATGGAGACTGAACCCGTATGAGGATGAGGTTCCCCTTTGAGTCTGGTTCCTCTCAAGGTTTCTTCCTTTACCATCTAAGGGAGATTTTTCTTGCCACTGCTGCCTGAGTCACCTCAGACTTGCTCATTGGGGATAAATACATACACATTGTGAACTAAATATATCTAATATTAATCTTGAATTTTGTATTCTATTTATCTTTATATTATTCTTTATATTAACCTTTTGTTCTATGTTTATGTTCTGTAAAGCTGCTTTGAGACAATGTCAATTGTAAAAAGTGCTATACAAATAAACTTGAATCGAATTGAATGGTAAGAAAATACGTTTTGTAGCCATCTTTAGGAATATGAGCTAATAATTATTAAAGAAAACAATCATTGTGACTGTTAGTAATGTTCATAGTTGTACAATACGATGTTAATGTGTACAAATACACAGAGATCATCAAGTTCTTGGGAGCTGACTGAGCTGTACAAGTTCAATTTTACACTAACACACACGTAAAAAAAAAAAGAAACCAATTTGTTTGGAATTTAATCCATGCTGTCTGTACCTTTTTTTGTCTTTCCCGACTCTCTTCTCATGCTAGATCTTGTCTTATTGACCCCTGCTGCTCTTTTCTCTCCTGTCCAAGAGGCGCAATCATTTAACATTTTATAAAGGTCAACTCCCAAAGCACGAAGGCCTAAATATTGATAATGTCTATAGCTCTGACTGACATTTCTGATTGGCGGAGAGAACTGAGACAAAAATGAATCTCCTGGATACCTTCCAGGGAACACGGCTGAGAAATCAGCACTTGACAGATTGTCTCTGGCTAGCATACAGAACTGACAAAGGGTCAGTCAGTCTGGAGAAATTCATTTGAAATTACAAAAAAAAAGAAAATTAATAATAAAAATTAAATGATAAACGACCCATTATCGTACAATAGCTCAGCCGCTTCTCACATAATGACCTAACTAGAGGAGATAAAGACCCTTCCTATATAAATTATGACAGTGCATGGCTAATCTTTCCAGAGGCACAAAAGTATAAAATTCGAGCCAGGTCTTAATTAAAGCAGGATCAGATATGTACGTTCACGTTACCTTTTGAATTTATAGATGAGGAACACTGCTAAACCCAATACCACCACTGAGAGAAGCATGAGCATGGCCGAGCCGCTGTGATTCTCGCTGGTATCCACTAGGGGTGCTGTAGGAAAAGATATCACATCACATCAACAGCGATTGTCAAAATCAATAGTCATGAGAAAGTCTATCACAGTATAGCATGCTATTCAGTCCACTCTTAATCAATAAAAATCTTTTAGACTTGTGAGAAATACAAGGCTACGTAGCAAATATTAGTCCATTGGTGTATTTGTTATGTGAATGTGTTTGATAAAATTTTCCTTGTATCCATTTAGATTTTTGCATTTTTCCTAGAATAGCTCTGTGTTTTGAGTGTTCTAGCATCAAAAACAGTAGATCTGACCATACGTACTCTATATTATTACTGTAGGTACACCTGTACTGACATGCAGTTATTTGATCAGCCGATTGTGTGGCAGCAGAACAATCAAGTAAATACAGTTCAAGAGCTTCAGATAATGTTGCATCAAACATCTCACTGACTAAAGACATAGATGGCGTGTTTGTTTGTGCCAGACAGGCTGGTTTAAGTATTTAAAAAATCTATACTGTTGTTCTTTTGGCTGCTCCTAGTTTAGGGTCACCACAGAGGGTCACGTAGTCTGCATGTTTTTTTGGGACATGGATTTCCGTGCTGACGCAACCCTCCCATTTTATCTGGGCTTGGGAGCAGCACTGAGAGATAGCACTTCAGTGGCTGGATTAACTCCCTGCCTAGGAATCGAACATGTGCAACAGCAATGAGAGTGTGGGATCCTGCCGCTGGAACACCAGGAGGCCATTTGAGAAATCTATGCAGAATGGTGTGAGAAACAATACCCAGCAAATGAGAGGCGTTTATGCTTCAGAACAATGGCCAGACTGAAAGGGAGTGCTACAGGCACTTAGTATAACTCTGTTCAACTGTTGTGACTTCAGAACTAACACCATATCCAACCTTGAGACGATTTGTAGCAACAGCAGGTTTCACATAAGCAGTTTCCATTTCTGTCAGCCAAGAAAAGGAATCTGAAGCGACAGTGGGCGCAGATTCAGCAAAACTGGATAGTTAATAATCATGTGATTGCTGCTCAAATAGCCTTAGGTTCCTGATCTAGGTTGACAAGGTTTGCCTTGTCCAAATGTTTTTCTGCTCACCACAGATGTAAAGAGTGGTTACTTGAAGTACAGTAGACTTCCTGTCAGCACGGATCATTTTAGCCTTTCTCCTTTTGACCTCTCTCACCAACAACATATTGAAGATCACTGAATACCTTTTTTTTTTTTTTGCACCATTCTGTGTAAAATCTAGAGACTGGTGGGTGTGCAAAAGTCCGAGGACATCATCAGTTTGTCATCTGATACCCACCAACAACCATGAGATCACTTTCCCCCCATTCTGAGGGGAGGAGTCGTGGCCTAATGGTTAGAGAATTTGACTCCTAACCCTAAGGTTGTGGGTTCGAGTCCCGAGCCAGCAATACCATGACTGAGGTGCCCTTGAGCAATGCACCGCACCCCCGTAACTGCTCCCCGGGTGCTGCAGCATAAATGGCTTCCCACTGCTCCGGGTGTGTGTTCACGGTGTGTGTGTGTTCACTGCTGTGTGTGTGCACTTTGGATGGGTTAAATGCAGAGAACGAATTCTGAGTATGGGTCACCGTACTTAGCCGTATGTCATGTTACGTCATATCTGATGTGAATATTAACTGAAGCTGTCCAACTGTTTCTGCTCTGATTTTATGCAGTACCACATTATATATTTTTTGTAGAAATATTCTATTCTATATAATATTCCACTAAAATCTTTGCGCATCAATAATTCACTGGTTAATTCAGAAGGAAAAATATGAACTTTAAAACCATGCACAGTCCTATAAACATCAATTATCTCATTAGTTTGGATTTTTTTTTTAATTTACTGACCTGCAGATAAATGTGCAGTGTAGACTGTGATCTGTACTCCGGGTCTTAATGTGAACTGAACCTGGTTCTGGTTCAGCGCATTCAAAACCAACTCTGAGAGCTAGCAGGAAGAAAATCACAAATTATCCAATGGAGCATGCTGGGTAAATGGATAATTGCAAGTTGAATCTAAAACGGTTAGACGTCAGGCTGTGACTCAGTGATACACGCTGAATGAAGAAAAAAAAAACATTTTTCACTTTAAAGGGTTCTCACGTTTGTCCCATTGTGGCCACCAACGGTTTTCAATCAGAAAGCTTTATTTTGTGAGTATAGATATTGATTTGCTTTAACAAGATCTTTTTTTTCTTTATCAATTAAAACAATAACCAAAGCAAAAGATATATATATATATATATATATATATATATATATATATATATATATATATATATATATATATATATATATATATATATTGTACCATTTCAGACCAATTTTTTTATTTATTAATTTTTTTTATTTTACCCCTTGTTAGAGATAATCTATCTCTTCAGAATCATACATTTTATTCACATGGCACTGTTTATTGGCTCCAAGCTTGAAGACTGCAAACTCAACCAGCATGAAAAATGGCAGATTTACAGAAAGGCAATAAAATATAGATGTTTGACTTGAAATATGACATCTTTACTGTGAAAACCGAGCACATTTGGAAAACCGGAACATCTCAGCAGACATCCCGATGTCTTTAGACTTAAATCAAGCGAATAACCTTGAAATGAAATAAAGATATACGAGATGGGAGGGATCGCATTTACGCCTAGTATCACTCACCTATCTGTCTCTGACAAATACACACATGAGAGTTCACAGCTGACAATCAAATATGTGTTCAGGCAGAATCCAGGCAATAGAGATTAACTGTAAATGTCTCATCCACATAGGAGACCTTTAAAATAAAGAATTAAATAAATAACATAAAAAATCGCAGGATTTTCATTACAATGCGTTTTGCTAGGCGGAGCAGACTCCAATCTATTCTGACCTTTTTCAAAGGCCAAGAGTTGAAGGAAGTACAATGTATAATTATTTATGCCTTTCAAGAGGTTCTTTTGTTCTTTCGTAGTTCCAGCCTTCATTAATTTTGTTTGCTTCATTTACCAAATGAATCCTGATGTCAAACTCAACTGGCCATCCATCACACTCTGCACTTCCAATTAAAATTCAGATCAGTCCTTGCATATTGTTTTCCCTCAAACTGTTTTAGGCTTCTTTCAATTTTTCAACCTACTAAATATATAATCCACTGAGGAGCAGCAGTAATTGAGCAGAATCTGAGCGCTATTAAAAAACAATGTCCTCTGCATTCACGTTTAAATTTTTGGAGTCGTTCTCAAGCTAAAAAAAAAAAACAAAAACTCATGTTTAGACGTTCACACAATCTCAAGCGTTTCTTTTGTTTGCTTGTTTTTTTAATCTTCTGAGTCAGTTTAGCATGAAGCAATCAAGCTGTGACTTCTATTACAGTATGTCTACTTTCATGACACATACAGTAGCTATATAGTGAAATGGTTTATTTCCCCAGCCTGATTTTCCCCTAAGGTTTTCTTGGATTTTATACAAATGTGGGGAAAAAAACAAACAAACAAAAAAAACATACACAATATTGTGTGCAGTGATTTTTTTTATGACTGTGACATAAAAGTGGAATTTACATAAACCAGAATTTTTAAGTAGAAAGAGGAAAAATATACCGTTTATCCTACAAAGGGTCACTAGGGACCTGGAGCCTATACCAAGGGACTCAGAGCATAAGGTAGAAGGACAAGCTAGATAATGTGCCAAACTATTGCAGGGCTCAATGACATAGTCACTCACACACTACTGACAATTTACAGATCCCATTCAGCCTACAGTGCATGTCTTTGGGCTGTGGAGGAAACTGGAGTACTCAGAGGTATATTAATGATATTACCTTAAAATGATTGAAATGAGATTTTCTTTCTTTTTTCTCTACCCTTCTTTTTCTCCTCCTGTGGTGAACCATCTCTATTTCTCTATTCTCTGGTTTCTCACAATTGCTTTGGAAGTCAATAAAATGTGATTAAACAAACATAACGATGCATTCATTTGATGCCCGGTGATGGGGGAAAAAAAGGAATTATAATGACATATGGACTTTGTTTATCTTTTATCAACCTCGTTACAATGCAATTATTACACGAAGCCCCCTGCTGTCTGACATACAGTATATTGTCTACACGTATACTGTGTATTCGGTTTTACTTTTATGTGTATTAAATGTTACCCCCCACCCAGAAAATAATTAAATAAATATATAATCTATACTCTCTATACAATATACATACTCTGTGCTAAAGGTAAGCTTTTGTTAAAAATAGCTGGTTTACCCACTGATCCTTTAAAGAAAAAATTGACACTGATGGCCCAAATGGCATTCCACGGGAGAAGGCAATGTTTTTTTAATGTAAATCAATTTATCCATACAACCCACCCATTTTTATTTCTATTTTTTAGCATGCTGGTCTAATTTGAATGTTATTTGAGGCATAGAAAGCAAATGAAATTGAGTAGGGAAGCAACATTGTGGTATAAATGATTTTACATACACATAACTGACCTTACTGTAGTGTGTCCCAAAAGCACCAGTACCTTTAAATGCATTGCTCACCTGATCAGCCTTGCGGCGCTTCTGAGCCGTGTATCAAAACTACTTGGTTCGAGTCCCGCCTATGGCGCTCGAGCTGTATTGAACTTGTTATGAGCTGGGCTGCACTTCTCCATCTGCCCCACTCTTGCACTCAGTTCCCTCAATGTTATTATCGTCCTTTTCGGGAACAAACAGTCCCAACAATGCACCTCCACCCCACACAGAGCCTCTAACAGATGTGTGTACGTACATTTACACTTACAGCATTTAGAAGAGGCCCTTATCCAGAGTGACTTACATTTTTATCTCATTTTATACCACTATTACTCAGGGACCCAGCAGTGGCAGCCTGGTGGACCTGGGAATCGAACTCACAACCTTCCGATTGGTAGTCCAGCACCTTAACCACCAGGCTACCACATCCACATATTAAAGAAATTATGAAATTATGCCTCAATATGAATCTTCCTGTGAAGCTGAAATATAATTGAAGTTACTTTGTTTTCACCATTTTGTCATTATTTGCAAAAGCAAACAAAAAATTACAAGTAAAACAAGTGAAATTAAAAAAAATTAAAAAAAAAGCTTAACCCATGTCACTTAACACATCAAAAACCCATAAATCACAGAGCACATCTACATCTAGTGCACACAGATTTCCCTCTCTGATGTAAATGATCCGGTAAGTCATTGTGTTTCTTCTCGAACTGTTAGTTCCAGCAGGCTGCTGTGTGTGTGTGTGTGTGTGCGTGTGTGTGCGTGTGTGTGTAAGAGAGTATTACTGAGAGCTATGTGTTCCAACACTGACATCTGCTGGAGGAAGGCAGTAACTCTCTCTCTCTCATTACCTCCCTGCAATTAGTCATGCAACAAACTAGAAGAAGCCAAAAAACAAAAATAAATCCTAGTTTGTTTGAACAAGAATAAGAACGTTATAAAAACATGATGATGATGATGATGATGATGATGATGAAATTAAAATAATTTAATGTAAATAAATGCTAACAAAAATGAACCGGATACTGGATTAAATTGTGCACTGAATTTGGATACTCTTTATATTAATGCTTCTTATTAATCTGTTTACTAAATAAGTTATCATTTCCAAACCATATTTGTTTTCATTTATGCACATTATAAGTGTTTGAAGTTCTAACTAAGCTCCATTGCTTATTTCACTCACAGCTAAAAATATGTTCACATGCTGTAAGTCAGCGCAAGTTTTTAGTTTAAAAACACAATCTGTATCTGTGTAATGCTCCAGATGTTTTGTGTGTTTAATGATGTCTATTATTATTATTATTATTATTATTATTATTATTATTATTATTATTATTATGTTTCTAAAAAAATTGCGCTTGATGGTGAACTTGAATAACCCACGTCCTCATTTTTCAACGGATAAAAAGAAAGTGTATTTGTGAATACCTGGTCTAAATGTGTTACTGTTTTGTCCGCTTTCCCCTCTGTTAGCTCTTTATCTGGGAGCAGGAAGAATTCTGCGGCTGTGGGCAGTCCTGGCAAAACAGTGACCAGCAGATGCTCTGGATTCACTCCAGTCACCTAGAAAACATAACACACAGCCAGCTTTATATAATGTGTGAAACACCTCAGTAATAAATCTGAAGGCATAGTAGTGCAGGATTTGTCCTTGAAAGTGAACTTCACAGCATTTGTGACCGTAGGTGTCATTTAGTATACTGGTTTAGAGAAATTGACCTTATTATAACTACTAAAAAAAACTTTAGTTCCTTGTAGTGTTATAAGAAATTCCCAATAATCCTGGCAGCTCTCTCAGAAATTCTAACCAATCCTGGCATCTCCCTCAGAAATTCGGTCCAATCCTGGCAGCTTCCTCTGAAATTCAGACCAATCCTTGCAGCTCTCTCAGAAATTCTAACTAATCCTGGCAGCTCTCTCAGAAATTCTGACCAATCCTGGCAGCTCTCTCAGAAATTCAGACCAATCCTGGCATCTCCCTCAGAAATTCTAACCAATCCTGGCATCTCCCTCAGAAATTCTAACCAATCCTGGCATCTCCCTCAGAAATTCGGTCCAATCCTGGCAGCTTCCTCTGAAATTCTGACCAATCCTGGCAGCTCTCTCAGAAATTCTAACCAATCCTGGCAGCGTCCTCTGAAATTCTGACCAATCCTGGCAGCTCCCTCAAAAATTCTAACCAATCCTGGCAGCTCTCTCAGAAATTCTAACCAATCCTGGCATCTCCCTCAGAAATTCAGACCAATCCTGGCAGCTCTCTCAGAAATTCTAACCAATCTTGGCAGCTTCCTCTGAAATTCTGACCAATCTTGGCAGCTCTATCAAAATTCCCACCAATTCTTGCAGCAGCCAACCACCAATTCTGACCATTACTGCTCCTTGACAAATTACATCCCATCTTCGTAACTTCCCCAGACATTCGGACCTCTGGAGTAGGCAAACCCCACCTACTCAAATCTACTAACCTGGCAGCTTCTTCTGCACAAAATCTGACCAAACCTTCCAAATCAATTCTAATTCCTACGACAGAAAGTCAGACCAATCCCACCCATTTTGACGTCCTGTCTCTGGTTGTACATGTCTGCACTAATTCAAATGAACATGCTGACTAGGCGTTCAAGCCCTTTGCAAGCTTACCAAGACATGCAGACCGGCTGCTGAGCTTGTTTCACTAAAAACGACAACTACTAATAGAAAAAAAAGGTGCTAAATTATATAATGGTACTGAAAACAAATTAATATTATAGCTTCTTCCTCATTTATCCCTTTTCTTCTACACACACTTTTAAAGCATCTATTAAAGTATCCCTATGTATAGCGTACCATAATTATAAGCAGTAATACTGATAGTCAGTCTGGTGTACTGTTTGGAAATGCTGTGGTATCTAGTATGGGTTCAGGACAAATAAATGAGTTATAATATACAACCAATGACATTTTTCCCCTTTATTAGAACAAGATTTCAAACTTCAGGAAATAAACAAAGCAGATGTTTATATCAGTTATTAGGCAGAGCCAGCTCTGACAGTTAATGTATGCCTGCACAGAATGTTTCCATGGGGAAAAAAAAACAAAAAAACCCCAGAAAGCTTCTATACTAGATTAAAATTGAACATCACACGGTTTGTTATTATTTTCCGCATATAATAGAGGCAGTGAAGCAATTAAATCCAGAATACCAACATTAGTTTCAGGTCAAATCACAAGGTTAAAGTGTGCCGTCCTTCTGCAAGGCCCCATGTGGGCCGCTGAAATCTCATTAGCCACATTATGACTCCAGTGGAGTGGAGAACACATATGGTGAACATGACTACTGTGGTTTGGGCTAAAAAGCTTTTTTTTTTCTTCTTCACTACAACCAGTTGACGCATTTATGCATATTAGAATATATGTGTTTGTGCAAATGCACTATACAGTAGATACAAGAAGGAAATATTTAGTTCTCTCTTTCTGGAATATTCTTTCGATTCTAATAGCAATATGACTGAATGGAATATTTCTGAACTGTATTGTTTTGATCTAAAATTGTGTCTCTTTCTTAGATATCAGCAAAATCAATTAATTATGGAAACAGACCTGAAAAAAGCCCCTCACATTCTTCCCTCTATTATCTTACAGTACTGTGGAGTTACAGTTATCAACCCAAAGTTGATTATTTTCCAATAACATCATATCCTGTGGTATTTTATTCATCTTAGTATCTTTTATAGTTACTTTTGTTCTTATGAAATGCCCATAAATTTCATGTTATTAGTAATGATTAATATAATATAAAATAATAAGATTGGGGGCACGGTGGCTTAGTGGTTAGCACGTTCGCCTCACACCTCCACCTTGTGTGTATGGAGTTTGCATGTTCTCCCCGTGCCTCGGGGGTTTCCTCCGGGTACTCCGGTTTCCTCCCCCGGTCCAAAGACATGCATGGTAGGTTGATTGGCATCTCTGGAAAATTGTCTGTAGTGTGTGATTGCGTGAGTGAATGAGAGTGTGTGTGTGTGCCCTGCGATGGGTTGGCACTCACGCCTGAGATAGGCACAGGCTCCCCGTGACCCGAGGTAGTTCGGATAAGCGGTAGAAGATGAATGAATGAATGAAAATAATAAGATAACAGAGCGAACAAGTGCATTAAATATACCTGTGATTTGAAATTATCAGAACTGGTCTGATAATAAATACAACACTTTTTTGACTCAGATTTGAGAATTCAAAAAAAAAAACAAAAAAAAAAAAAACTGAGCATTTCTTAATTTAAGCATTTCTGTTCTCTATTCTCTTTTAGCCTCTGAGCAGAAAACTAGCCTTCCTGTACTGTAACATAATCTAGCATTCCAATCCATTCACATGATGCATCTACTAACCCTGCCCACATATGCCAGTTGGCAGGTGATTTAACTTCTCGTTGGTCAGCAGAAAGTTTAAAAACACCTATTGTGCAGTTATTAGACAGCTCCATAAACTTTCCTCTGTGGCATTTCCTAGCTTCATTTATTTGACGCATGAGCATTATTGAGAGGGAAGCAGAAATGATGTTCCCGTGGCACCACGATGCATTCATTAGCAGCCGATCCAAGTTTTACGGTGATTTAAGGAAGTCTTGAACCTTGAGTTAAAGGAGCCACAGGCAGTAATAGCTAGAGTAAGAGGGGAAGAATTGTTGGAGCTCAGGGTGGTTCTAATTAACACAGGGGTGAAAATTCTTATCTTAGCACAGTGATCTTGGATCTATACATCAAAGAAAAAGAGGCTTTTGACTTTACTCACATGGACCATGGAGTTTTTGATGACTCTGCTAACATCCAGCCTCCATTCTGCCACATCTGGGTTGTGCTCATCCAGATTGGAGGAAAAGGCTAAAAGATGAGACCTGAAATATTCTGTAAAATAATAAAGGAAAAGAAAAAAAGCAAAATATATATTTTAGACTGATTTAGTTATTTGTAAAATTCAAATATAAAATTGATTTTATTTTATTGATACCTATTCAATGTAACTAAAACTAAAAGCATTTATACAGTTTCTACAATTGTGAATTAATAACAAGTTACTGAACTTTACAAACTGAATTATTATTACTGGTCCGAGCAATCGGTAACTTGCAAACTTGCTGCTGGTCAAAAGAAATGAATCTGATCGGCTTGATCTCGTACAACTAACTGATACTTAGTGAGTTTTATTTAAGATATTTATTAATTTATCTATTCAGGTTGTTAGTTAGTAAGTTTGTTTCCTGGATTTTTGGAGTTCTGCAAAACCAAAAAGCCTTAAGAAACATTTATCAGCATCTACTTATTTGGTAATTTGTGTAATATACAAAATGAGTTTTGTATATGGGGCACGGTGGCTTAGTGGTTAGCACGTTTGCCTCACACCTCCAGGGTTGGGGGTTCGATTCCCGCCTCCGCCTTGTGTGTGTGGAGTTTGCATGTTCTCCCTGTGCCTCGGGGGTTTCCTCCGGGTACTCCGGTTTCCTCCCCCGGTCCAAAGACATGCATGGTAGGTTGATTGGCATCTCTGGAAAATTGTCCGTAGTGTGTGAGTGAATGAGAGTGTGCGTGTGCTCTGTGATGGGTTGGCACTCCGTCCAGGGTGTATCCTGCCTTGATGCCCGATGACGCCTGAGATAGGCACAGGCTCCCCGTGACCCGAGGTAGTTTGGATAAGCGGTAGAAAATGAGTGAGTGAGAGAGTTTTGTATATCAAGCGTCACAAAATTAGGGTCAATTTCATCACCAAATCCTCGGTACAAAATGTTTAGATTAAAAACAATATTGCTGCCAAATGTGGTGGAGCTTACCTTGGATTCGCACAAGGCTTTAAAAGGCTTGTTGAGGACTGGACGAAGACTAGGGCTGTGTGCTAAACTATGATTAGCCATAAGGGGTGGAGTTAAGTTTAAATATCTATTTCTCATAAACTGTAAAGAAACCCAGCTGAAATTTGTTGTAGTGCATTATTGTGCGAATCTGTCAGCGGATTTCAAATGATGACCTTAAATGATGGATTCATGAAATAGCAACTGTCACTCAGCTTTCGGCAGACATTTCACAGGGTATGCGTTAAACTGCCATAAGGAAATATTAAAAGTATTTTCAACTGTAGTTTCTTCTTCGATTTGCTGTAACATGGCAAAAAGCTGGTCACCGGGGTTATTATTGGCCTATTATTACTTGGACTCCACAACTTACCATTATATTTAATGTTTTATTTAATCTATGACTAAAATGAATAAGAATAAGATTGTCTCCTATATATTAATGAAGTAATAATTGAATAGTTTATCCTTAGATGGTAATAAGATGTCTATTCGTGGTGAATAATAAAGTCTCGCCTTAATTCCAAAACAATAGATTGAATGCATCGGTGTAATGTATCATAGCAGTCGTGTGCTTTTTTTCCCCTCCAGCTGACAGAGATACAGATTTATATCCACAGGCAAAACAGAAATGGAGGGCAGAATAAGAGCATAAAAACTGTATTCCCACATTGGCTAGCTGTCAAGAAACAGCCACTCACCATGCACTGCGATGGTTTTCCTGTCTTGCTGAATAGTGTTCCCGGCTACCACCTGCACGGTGACGACATTTATTCCCTCCCGAGGGAAAGTGAAAGCCACGCTCCCTTCCAGTGTGATTATTGGCTGGGGTTGTGAAAGCAAGGGTGAGAAACAAACACATGCTTAGGAAAAAAGCAATGGGAAAAAAGAAGAAAAAGGCATAGCACTGCCACATAAGAGAAGGGCATCAGTTTTGGTTAGTAGTAAAAGATATAAATTCACTTTTTAAAAATCATATTTGTAGTGATAATGTTATTTATGTTGTATCACTCAGTTTAATCTGGCAGTTATGGAGCAAAATAAGAATGCTTGGTTTTGGGAAAAGCAATGCATCTGCCATCAGGAGATTCAGCAACATTTACGTCATTTGTAAAACTCATTTATCCAAGAGCTTACATTTATTTTTATTTATTTATTTATTTATTTTACAGAGCAGTAGAGGGTTAAGGGCCATGCTCAAGGGCCCAGCAGTGGCAGCTTATTGGTGTTGGGATTTGAACTCAAAACCTTCTGATTGGATGACCAACATATATATATTTTTTTTATTCACACTTGTTAAAACAGAAACAAAGCTATAGTGTGATATTGAGGCATTTTGTAAGTATAATATTTCTATAAAAGTTAGGTCAAGTTCTGATATTTACATCTGGATGTGAGTTTTTAAACCAACATTTTACAGTATATGCTAACTTTGTTACTTTACTCAGCTAACGTTACATATGCTTATAAATAACACTAACATTCATGGTTTGTTCACGACAACTAATGCATTGAATAGTGTTAAAGTCTCTCTAAAGCTTTATTATTTTATTGACCAATAGAGTTGTACAGTATATATTTGTAAAGTCCACAATTTACGACTGTACTGGATCTCTGTATTGTATAAACCCAAGCTTTACAACTATAACAACATACAAAAATGTCACCTGCTATAAGGATTTTATGTCACTTAGCTATTAAACATAACATTTATGTATATTTGAAATTCACACATTCATAATTAAAGGTTTTGTTTCATTCCCATTAAAAGGCAGAGTATAATCCCATAACTGCATGCAACTACTAGCCAGAGATTATCCAACTTTTGTCTCATTTCTCTGTTTTAAAGATATCCTCTTAAAGAGTGGCACCATAATGCTTCCGATGTCTCTGGACTTGGCATGGCCAAGTGGTGGCAGTGTCGGATCAGTGCCGGAAATTGATAGAATAATGCTATCAGAGCTCTGGGTATCTATTAAAAATGAAAATTAGTGGGTTTGGATCATCACTACTTAAAAAATTCCTGCAATAATATATATATATATATATATATATATATATATATATATATATATATATATATATATATATATATATATATTTATATATATTATATAATATAATATAATATATAATATATAATAAAATTAATCTATCCCTTTGTAGTTTTGCAAAAAATGTAATTGACTAGAACATAAAATAATAAAAATAGAAAATGTTTTTATTAAGACAGAATCACTTATTATGAAGTAACTGAGTTAAATTTGTCATCAATAAAACTAAAGCTAATAGGATGCAATAGCTATAAATCTAGTGATGGTACATTTGTATGGCGAGACACTATAGGTGATTAGGGTCATTCTTTGCTCCTCCCAAAAATTCTTTTAGAATCCAGTCTTCGTATGATGTTAGAATTTAATAGGAATATACAGAATAAATGATCTAAATCTACGTAGGGTCGACCGAACGAGCTCTATATCCTATTAAACTCAGCTTTTTTCGAATACTCAACTATTTTGAATTTGATCTCATTTTGATATTACCTTAGAGGTACAAAAGAAATTGATAAATGAGGAACAGACATTGCTGGCTAAGCACACGCCTGTTTATGGTAACCACTCTGTGAGAATAATTGCCTAAAACAATCTTTTCTGGTAATGTTGCAGACTGTCTGTAAAGAGTACATTGATCTTTGTCCCCCACACACAGATATACGCCCCCCCCCCACACACACACACACACACACACACGCTCTTGTCCCTTAATTCTCTTGTTCCCTAATTAGTCTTAAAACAGATGGCCGTGCCATAATTATTCCTTACGTTACCAACTATGTTAACTAAGGGAAGTATAGGTTCACATGCCTATAAGACCTGACCTTATTGGGGTAACTGAGAGGTCAACCTAAACATAGATGCTCATACACATAGCAACACACAGACCCAATACAACCTCCCCCTTCTTGAACGACTATATATTCCTGCTTTTCCTAATAAACTTTGGAACTTCTCTTTGAAAGACTGATGCGTGTGTGTTTCATTGAGACTTCCCCAAGGCCTTGTGGAGAACAGAAATCGAGCAGAGGAACGAGAGGCTGAATTTAAGGTTATCCTGCCCAGGCGGCAGATGAAAGAGGGTTACCCTGTCCAGGCGACAGATGAGAAATTCCTTACAGTTTTGGGGGCTCGTCCGGGATACCATTATTCGGGTAAGTGCTGATTTGGTATCTTGTCATACCTGTTAAAGTGTAGGCACTTACCTCGTGTACTGGTATTTATATTGGGGGATATCAGAAGGACGGGCAAGTGCTGATTGGTATCTAGTCATACCGTTCAAAGTGTAGGCACTACTGTGCTGATATCCATATCCGTGTATAGTTAAATCGATATTGTCGAATGTATGCACGATGTGTAAGGGAATTCGTCACTGGTTATTGAACCAGTGAAAAAGCGCGCGCAACGTCTCTAAGGTTAGAGGCTATAAATTTATTTGATCGCCCTCTCTGTCTCGATCGCTGGTCTCCGATTGTGTTGTTTGTATTGTTTTGTTTGTGTGTAATAATATTGGTTGTACCTATAGTTGGACATGGGTAATTCAGGAATAAAATATCCTAAGCCAGACCACGAGGAAACTCCTCGTGACTGGATGAACCGTTGTGGTCTAGGTTGTTATACTACCCCCTGGCTAGATAATTTAGCAGGATGGACTGAATCACAACCTCAGTTTTTGACATATCCTCGCGGTGGTATTTTTAAACCTGAATATTTGGCGTCTGCTTACATTAAAAAATATGACGGCTTCGGTGACTCTGATTAGGATTTTCAGTACATGACAGACGGTTATAAGAAATGGTTAGAAATGAAACTAATCTGGGATAAATATCACTCTATTCCAAACTCAAAAAAAAAAAAAAAAAAAAAAAATCTCTGCCGAAGTTTGATCGCTAATCCTTTGTTCCTCACAACCTTCATGCATAATTGTAGATTTGAGGTGCAGAAGGTTCTTAAAGATCAGTTCACAGGTCATGGCAATATGAAAGTTAAAACTCTAGGGGAGAGAGTGCGCACCATGGAAGGCAATGGTATTTTAGAAAGTAGACAAGTAGTATGCCTCGCTGTGGCTGAAGGAAATGTATATAATGGTGACTCGGCCGAGGGAGAGGCCGGGGAAGAGGAGGAAGTAATTCATACTCCCGAAGCCCCGGTGCCTGCTTTTATTGTGGTAGGAATGGGCATTGGATGAATGAATGTAGGAAAAGACTTAGAGAGATGGGAGATGTTCCCGTAGGTCCCCTTCCAGCACTACCTTAAAAACCACCCCAAGCTGCACCCCGCCCTTTCACCGGGATGCAGGCAAATCCCTATCATGCATAGAGATACCCACAGAGCGCGACCCTGACCATGCTACATTGTACATATGAATCACATCAGGTAAATGAAATGTATTTTCTTGAGTTATGTGTAAATGGCACAGTGTATTCTTTCCTATTTGATACAGGAGCTACAATGTCAGTAATGGGGAAGCAATACAAGGGTCCTCTCTCAGGGGGATCCGTTAGCTCTGTGGGAATAGAAGGGGTCACAAAAGAAACGCCTTTTACTCCAGCCCTCCTCGTCACATGTCCTTCTGATCCTGACATTTTTTTACATCACCGATTTGTTTATATGTCAGAGTGTCCTTTTAATCTTTTGGGGAGGGATCTCATGAGCAGGCTACACGTTTCTATTAGCTTCTCTGGCTCTAAACTTGTCGTTTCTGTTCCTGAGTCTGCTCCACTGTCACATTTATCTGATATGAAGTTTAACGACTGTTTTCTCTCTACCACACAGAAATCACCATCCCCATCTTTTGCTTTACTAGACACTCTACCGCCCTCATTGTGGGCTGATCATAAGAATGACGTGGGTCTTGTGCAGTGTACACCCTATGAGGCTAAGTTAAAACATTTAGACCCTGTGTTTGTTAAACAATATCCTTTGTCTGAAGCTAAATTGCAGGGCGTGGATGGAGTTTTACAATCTCTTCTTCAACAGGGAGTAGTCAAACCATGTGTGAGTTCATACAACACTCCTGTAAATCCCGTCCCTAAACCGGATGGGTCCTGGCGCTTCACACAAGATTTGAGGAAAATTAATGACATCATCATCCCTGTGGCACCTGTTGTGCCAGATGTGGCCTCAATTCTCACCTCAATTCCATGTGAACATACTTTCTTTTATGTTATTGACTTATGTTCTGCCTTTTTCAGTGTTCCTGTCGAAGAGCAGACGCAGCCTCTCTTTGCCTTCACACACAGGGGGCGGCAGTATACGTGGACACGCCTACCACAAGGGTATATTGATTCTCCGGCAGTGTTTTCTGCCGTTGTAAGGGATGCATTATGTGATCTTGTTCTCCCCACTGGTTCTGTTGTCTTGCAGTATGCAGATGACCTCTTAGTCTCCGCAGCCTCTGAAAAACTCTGTGAACAAGCCTCCCTCCGCCTCCTTGGCCATCTAGCTTCAAAAGGATTCAAGGTTTCAAAACCCAAGTTGCAGTTCTGTCTGCCCATGGTGAAATATCTGGGGTTTGAACTCTCACAAGGCAGTAAAAAACTCTTTCAAGACCGTATACAGGTAATCCTCAATACACGGCATCCTGACACAAAACGCGCTCTCATGGCTTTCCTGGGGCTGATAAACTACTGCCGTCAATGGATACCTGACTGTTCTTACTATGACAAATGCCTCCGGTCTGCAATCTCCCACAAGGACCCAATGCAACGACTGCTGACATGGACTCCTGAAATGCTCGAAGCGTATGAGGCTCTGCGGACGGCTCTATGTTCCGCTCCTGCTCTGGGGCTCCTGAACTATGCGAAAGAATTTCATCTCTATGCCTGCGAGCATGAGGGCACTGCCTCTGCTGTCTTGGCCCAGGAGCATGGGGGGGGCATGAGACCATGTGCATTCCTGTCTAAAACACTTGACACTGTTGCCCAGGGCTTACCGGCGTGTCTCTGGGCTGTGGCCACCTGTGCTGTGATGGTACAAGATGCTGAGAAAATTGCCCTGTCTCATCCCCTGATCTTACATTCACCACATCAGGTAAAACAGGTCCTTCAGAACTTACAAACTCAACATATGACGGCACAGAGGAGGTCAGGTTATGAAACTATCTTATGTTCAACCAGTAATCTAGAAATTAAAGCCACCTCCTCATTAGATACGTTAGGTCACGCTCTTGCACGTCTAATTAGAACTCAGGATGGCACACTGCACGACACTCCTCATGATTGCTGTGCTGAAATCATTCACTCTACTAGCATTCGCCCTGATTTAGAATCCACTCCATTAAATACAGGCGATTTGCTATTTGTTGATGGCTCTTGTTCAAAGCCACATGATGGTCACTTTCTGTGTGGGCATTCTGTGTGTGCTCTGCCTGATGTTGTTGTTGAAGCTTACTCTTTACCTTTTATGTCTGCACAGGCAGCTGAACTTTTTGCTCTGACTCGCGCGTGTATTCTCTCTGAGGGTAAGGATGTAACAATTTACACTGATTCACGTTATGCTTTTGGTGTCGCCCATGATTTTGGACGAATTTGGCAAACACGTGGTTTTCATCCGCGGAGGGGAAACTTATTTCCCACTCTTTACGGTGCAGGACCTCATCACTGCCTGCCATCTCCCTCGTTCCTTAGCTATTGTCAAAACTAAAGCACACACACGTGATGATACTGTTGAGGCCAGAGGCAACTCTCTGGCGGACCGGGTAGCTAAACAAGCGGCACAAGCTCAAGTGCCCTTTCTGTCACTTTCTACTCCTATTAACACCTCCTTCCTCTCCTCCACTCTCATTCCCGATTTAGATCTCCTGTCTGTACAGTCTTATGCTACACCTAATGACTCCACCTACTGGCAAACGCAGAATCCGTACGTTGCCTCTGATGGCCTCTGGTACAGCTCTGATGGCCGTCTTTGTCTCCCGTCTCACTGCCTTCCCTTTCTCGTGCGCGAGTTTCACGGTGTTACACATCGCGCCCGAAGAGGGGTATGGGAAGAGATGAATAAACTCTTTTGTGTGGCTAATTTAAAAGGTACAATAGACTCAATCTTATCTATATGTCTGACCTGTGCTCAAAATAATCCTACTAAAAGCACAGCTAAACATGAAAATCTTCCAATACCAACTGCACCTTTTTCTGAATGGCAAATTGATTTTACACACATGCCACCACAGGGGCCTTTCAAATATCTCCTGGTGATGGTTGATAAGTTCTCAAGGTGGGTAGAGGCTTTCCCCTGTCAGCGAGAAAATTCTAAGGTTGTTACACGTATTCTGGCCAAAGAAATCTTGCCGAGGTATGGTGTCCCACACGCTATTGACTCAGACAAAGGAACGCCATTTACTTCTAAAATAACACAAGATCTGTGTAAGTACCTGTCTCTGTCATGGCGCTTTCATATTCCTTATCATCCCCAATCCTCAGGAATAGTGGAAAGAACTAATCGAACAATTAAGGATAAGTTGACTAAGGCTATGCAGGCGACGGGTAACAAAAATTGGGTTGATTTGTTACCCGCTGTTCTAGCAGAAATGAGAATGACACCGCGAAAAGATGTCCATTTATCACCACACGAAATTATTTTTGGTCGTCCGTTTCCCACACCCTTGAAGAAGGATAAGCCAGCTATAGATACAACTAATTTTGATGTGCACATCACTGAGTATTCTGCTGCCCTGATTGACACTTTATCAAAACACTATGAACAAATTTCAGCAGCTATACCTGTCATTTCTAAGGTGCCGACCCATCCCTTTCAAGTGGGAGAGATGGTATTGATTAAGGCATTAAAACCTAAACCATTGGGCGAAAGTAAGTATGATGGGCCAGCGGAAATAGTCGCGACTACGCGCACAGGTGTACTAACTGATCTTTTTCCACAGTGGATCCATGCTACCAGGGTGAAGAGATGTCCTCCAGGGGTCGACTCCGCTGTAAATGCATAAAAGTGTTCTCTGTGTAACACAATTTTCTTTATGTTACAGAGATACAGCCTTTTAACCCTTCCATGAGTTTTCTAGAAGGTGCTTCCAATCTCCTGGTTTCTCCTATCATCACTCTACGATGCTCAGCAGTGACCCCACGGACCCTTCTGTGCTGGCTCTTCGGACATCATTAAAGCTGCAGGAGGTGACAGAAAAGGCTGCAGAGAACTGAACGACTACCTCTAGTTGAGCACAGGACACACAACCAGTGACCAGTATGGTTGTCATCCTCCTCATCTTGATCATCTGCCTTGGGACAGGGTTACCCGTCCAAGCGCATCCTCATGACAACGAATTCTGGAAATTCGCCAATTGGACGGCCAGGCAACATACTAACGAGTCGTGTTATGTGTGTCAGGTGTTCCCAACGTCTGCCACCACAACTAGCCTGAAACCTCGAAATGACACTCTTGACACTACCCTCATAGTGATGGCCCAGATCTGCATCTCCGAAACGTGCATATCAGGAAGAACGACAGAGAAAGGACACGAAAATCAGCATATAAGATATCTAAAGAGAACTGGTGCTAGATGGTGTGCAAACAACACAAACGATGAGTTCTTTTGTATAAACGCATTAAGAACAGCACTGAAGATGGACCAGAAAGGCACTGCTTTTGTGAAGGACTTCCAGGCCCTCCAGGGACCTAACCACCAGTATACAGTTTGTGTAACAGCAAGGGGAAACATTTTCTTAGGAAATCTGACAACAAAAAGCTGTAACAAAACCTACACAGCATGTGAATTAGGACAGGAAAATGTAAGCACATGTTCCCTGATCTACCCAGGTGAAACCGGCACTACGTGGAAGCAGGACTGGTACTGGGTGTGTGGAAAAAATGTTTACCTGTATCTACCCAAAGGGTGGGGCGGAACATGTGCACGTACACAATTTGCTTCACATTTATCTATAATCAAGGGTAATCGCACCCATAATGTTCGTCACAAAAGGTCTACAAATGATTGTTCCTGTACTGTTTATTTTGCTTTTGTTGTGCCTTTGTGGCCCTTGTATTCTTCAATGTCTTCAATCAATGTTACATCGTATGATTTCTGGGTATCAACTTATCCCCAGAGTATCAGAGTATTATCCTATTCCTATGCAAGGTAAATAGATGATGAATGTATTTAGTATCTGAGAAGTGACTGAGGGTCTGGCCCAGGCCAGGGATGCAGTAATAGTGATTACTCGCTTAGCCCGGCTTCCAGAAAAAGATAGATAATCATATATGAGTTGTTTATCCATTATAAGTTTATCATGGATAAAAGAGGGGAATTGTGAGAATAATTGCCTAAAACAATCTTTTCTGGTAATGTTGCAGACTGTCTGTAAAGAGTACATTGATCTTTGTCCCCCACACACAGATATACGCCCCCCCCCCCACACACACACACACACACACACACGCTCTTGTCCCTTAATTCTCTTGTTCCCTAATTAGTCTTAAAACAGATGGCCGTGCCATAATTATTCCTTACGTTACCAACTATGTTAACTAAGGGAAGTATAGGTTCACATGCCTATAAGACCTGACCTTATTGGGGTAACTGAGAGGTCAACCTAAACATAGATGCTCATACACATAGCAACACACAGACCCAATACAACCTCCCCCTTCTTGAACGACTATATATTCCTGCTTTTCCTAATAAACTTTGGAACTTCTCTTTGAAAGACTGATGCGTGTGTGTTTCATTGAGACTTCCCCAAGGCCTTGTGGAGAACAGAAATCGAGCAGAGGAACGAGAGGCTGAATTTAAGGTTATCCTGCCCAGGCGGCAGATGAAAGAGGGTTACCCTGTCCAGGCGACAGATGAGAAATTCCTTACACACTCTTTCTGTGCAATGATGATAGATTAATACTTAGAATCCTAATCATATTTTCAATTTGAATGGTTTTATTGCTTCTTCCCTATCTGCTTTCTTACTCCTTGAATTTAACCCAAGTCCCATTTTGAGCCACACAGAGTTATTTGCATTTTGATGCATGGGAGCTGAAAGGGAAAATATTGCGCTACCTCTGAGTTGTTCCCAAACCACCAGATGTAGGTGACAGTTCCCACTTGGCTCGGCCACAGAACCACTGTCAGGTTGACTTCCTTATTTTTCACTGCCACAAACGGCGCAGAGAGATGGATATACTCCAGCTGACCTACTCCGAAAACAAACACAAGAAAGAGTGCAGATACAGAGAGGGGTGAAAAGGAGAGAGAATGAAGCCATAGATAAAAACCCAGGCATCTGGAAAAAAAAAAAAAAAAAAAACAGAAAGTAGCAAAAAAATAAATTAGTTTACAGGACAGAGTAAAAAGAAAAAAAAAAACAGCCGTATCCAATATATATTCACAGCTGTTCCACCCAGGGAGCTCCTGCCATCTGTGAAAGATTTTTCATCTCCTGTGTTTCAAAGGCAGCCATTTCTGTTTCTCAAGCTCGGCTGGATTGACAGATCTGAAGACCGGGGCCTTTCCGTGATCAATAACTCAACGCCGTGACATCTGTCTGCCTCAACATGCCAGCAATGGTCAATTCAGTCAGTGCGAAGAAGCACCATATACTGATTATTGTACCTAATGATTTCTGATCAGATCAGCATGACCTTCATATCAAAGTACAGCCTGGCAGAAATCAACAACCAAATGTGCATGCTGCCTGCAATCAATATCCCATGTTTAAGTTTTTTTACATACAAAATTAAAAAAGCAACATTAATATATATATATATATATATATATATATATATATATATATATATATATATATATATAAAACAGGATTTAATTCAAAATAATAAATAAATAAATATATAAATTAATTAATTTCCTGTTCACAAGCCCAGAGAGTAAAAAAAAAATGAGTAAAGGCATTAAACTGGTAGATAAAATGTACATTATTTGTTAGTAGCAACATTCAAACAAGCAGATGATCCTTATTTCTGAATTTCAGTCAAATATTAAATGTCAAGAAACTTTACTGTGGATACAACTGTCAACTTAGCAGTCATACTTCAGTCAGGTTTTTGTGAGATAAATGACACAAAAAACAAACAAAACCAGATTAGACTTTTCATGGCTATGGATTACACCTCTTCATGTGTGTGCTTAACTTTGGCTCAGATGACATGTAACGTTTCTACATATAAACAGTTCATTAGGAAATTCCTGCATGTAACCATAGTCACTCACATGTAACGTGTAAGAAAAGAACTGCCGTCTCGAACCCCAGGCTGTTCTCAGCTGTAGCGGTCACTCTGTAGATTCCCACGCTCTTGTAGATGTGTTTGATTCCATCCTCGATAGAGCTCACGTTGGAGTACGTGATCGCATGGCCGTCGCCGAAATCTAACGTGATGCTCGTCCTTGATCCGTCACCCTGCCGTGAAGCAGCAATGACACATGATTTCAACATCAAGTAAGCTATTGCACTGGGCATCCATTAAAAATAAAACGTCAAACAAATTTTGCCTTGAAGATTGCAGCGAGCATTTGTCAGTCCCAGTAAGCAATGGCATGAGATAGTGAATAATCCGTTTTGACACAAGACAGCCTGTTGTTTGGCTCAAAACCTTGGAATTTCAAAGAAATACATAAGCACTGATCTCTCTGACCTAATCTCTGGTACAGCTTGCTATTGTTTAATACAGACAGCTCTATTCAGTCCCACTTAATACAAAAAAATTACAGTTACATTATGGGCAAAACCTAAGCAGATCTTAATGGAACCCCTCAAAAAAAAAAAAAAAAAAAACACATCAGCCAGCAAAAAAAAAATACATTCATATTAGCATGACCCTAGCTAGTGTTTACCATTAAGAGGAAAATACAGTACATTAGGGGTGCATTAGGTAAAATGCTACGCGAATTCATTTTTCAAGCTAGTCCTCTATTAGTGACTGAAAGCCACTTAACTTTGAGCAAATGACTGGTCCAGCTAGCTCAGCGACACATTAACATTTTGAGTGACGTGTTCTTGTATGCTGTACTGATAAATCACCTGCTCTAGGAAAACGAGGAAGGTGACATTGTGGCCCAGTGTAGCTGTGAGTTTTCCCTCGCTGGTGACCAGGTGGAGACCTTTAGGGGCCTGGCTGGGGCAGGGTCGCCTACGGGCCATGTACAAATCCACCACACCTCCAGTGCAATTATTATAGACCACCTTTCTGTATCTACACACATTCAAAGAGACAGAAAGGTACATGATTAGAAGTTGGTGTAAATGGTAATGCTGTGTAAGTGGGTGCATTTAAAGTTACTAGGATGGTCCTTCAAAATTTCACCACTGATCAGATGTGCTGCGTTGCCAAATCTAATAATTATTTACACTCTGAATCTAACTATAATTGATCGCTGCTGGTTGGGAGACATACATTATTGCATACATTAAGCTGAGTTATATTATTATTATTATTATTATTATTATTATTATTATTATTATTATTATTATTATTATTAATATTATTTTTTATTTTTTTTTTTCTTGCTTTTTCATTTCTCCTTTCTTTCACACTTTCCTATTCTATTTATTTATTTCTTTATTTCTTATAAATATTCTTCAGTTTCATTTTTTTTTCTAGTCTCATTTAAACAGTTTTCTCCCGTTGACATGGGGGGCACGGTGGCTTAGTGGTTAGCACGTTCGCCTCACACCTCCAGGGTTGGGGGTTCGATTCCCGCCTCCGCCTTGTGTGTGTGGAGTTTGCATGTTCTCCTCGTGCCTCGGGGGTTTCCTCCGGGTACTCAGGTTTCCTCCCCCACTCCAAAGACATGCATGGTAGGTTGATTGGCATCTCTGGAAAATTGTCCGTAGTGTGTGATTGCGTGAGTGAATGAGAGTGTGTGTGTGCCCTGCGATGGGTTGGCACTCCGTCCAGGGTGTATACTGCCTTGATGCCCGATGACGCCTGAGATAGGCACAGGCTCCCCGTAACCCGAGGTAGTTCGGATAAGCGGTAGAAAATGAGCGACAGTGAGTGAGTGTAACAGACATGCCTCTATTCTACTCAAGCAGAATCGTACATGAGTAACTTATCTGCACCTCTCTGAATATCTCTACCTCAGTTACATCTGAGGGAACACTGACGTGTGCACATTTGCAGTTTTAAATCCCCACCCGGAATCCAATCCAACATGCTTTCCAGCTGCCTGATCAGCAGTTTTGTTTAAAACTTACATTTTTGTGCTGTTGTAATGAAAATAGCTGTGAAAAGTTGAAGAATTAACAATAAGCGTATGCTATATATACAGACAAGCAATCTCACATAATCTCTAATAAAAAAGTTGACACTATTACGATGCCTTGTGGAGCGATGCGTCCGAGGTATATTCAACTCAGCTGGAGAAGAAAAACTTCTCCATGGGAAGAATATTTAAGGAAGAAGATATGGAACCCCAAAATAGGATCAGGACTCTGATTTCTTATGCCAGAGTCTATTCTTTACAGCAGTGGCACAGAAATAAAAAAGGGGGGAAACAGAAAATGACACATTATTCTGGAGTCCATTAAGCATTTTAGTGTTAATGTGAATGTGGTAAAAAGAAAACACAGCATTTCAGTTTTTAAATGATTATAAAGCTACATTCATGAGTGACTTCTTCTGCGAATGATGACTAACAATAAATCAAAAGCACAGCCTTAAATCTTTTGTGCTCTTTAGTCTGGAACATGCTGGAGTCAGTTTTTAAGCAAAAGACAAGAGCAACATTTCTCTTCCTTATTCTCCCTTCCTCCTTACTTTCTCTTTATTCCTCTTTTTGCCATTTGTCTCTTTCCCTCTCTTAATTGTGCCCTTTCTTTCATGCTTCCTTTATATCATTCTCACTCTTGTTCTTTATCCTCTATTTCTACATTTCATCCTGTTTTTCCTATTTTTCCTCTTCCTGGCAAATTTATTTTCTTTCCCTCTTTACCTGCTCTTTGTTTTTTCCAGTCTTAAATCTGTCTTTTGCGTTTGCCTCTTCCTTCCTTCCTTCCTTCCTTCCTTCCTTCCTTCCTTCGTACTTTCCTTCCTTCCTTCCTTCCTTCCTTCCTTCCTTGCCCCCATCCCTCTCTCTTGCCCGCCTGCCCTCCCACCTTCCTAATAGTCATTTATTTATTTAAATTCACTGTATTCAATTCCATTAACTTCTGCTAAATGTATTTTCTTCTTCTCTTTCTATCTACGTAGCTTTCCCTCTCTTTTTTGAATGTCTGTTAGGATTGGTTTCAGCCTGCCACCCTACTGCTGTTCATCTGCCTTAGCTAATCATAATCTTGTGTGTCTTTGCCACTGATCCGAGAGGCTTCGTCGGCTCATCCCTTTCATCCCAAGTTTCACTCTGGATCTAAGGATATTCATGTCTATGAGCACTTGAAGAAGACTCTCAGGGTTGCATGTTATGCATATCCATGTCCTTCACTTATTGAACCAACACAAGTGGACTTTTTCTGCATAAGATGTACAGGGGAATACAAGGTGCTTATACGGTTGTATTTCTGTTCCGTGTGCAGTCTTGAATAGGTATAGAATAGAAATATGCTAAGTGCTCACCCAGTACTGTTGAGGAAAGTGTGGCCTGTAATGCAGCTCCTGGACATGGAAGAGGGATGAAACCAAAATGCTGGTGTACATCGCCCATCTGTTCTTCGCTCATAGCCATAATCACTGCAACACACACACACACACACACACATGTCTATGCAGTGCAAGAACAAACAAACCCCAGAAAAAATTGTAAAACATCATTATAGAAGTTTCTCTTTTTCTTAAACCTGATGTAATCCATCAAACAGATTTCATCTAGCTTCCGTTGCTACTTTCTTTCCTCACGTAACACTAGTGACAAGATGCGAATGTCTGTAATATGAATGATCTGTTCTTTCGATACAGATAAACAACACATAACAAACTCGGCTGTGTTTGTCTTTTTGATCGAGCATACAGATCAGACCGGCTTAAGTTGTTTGTCCTACAATTAAAACCCAATGTGACTGCACAGCTCAAGAAGATGGGGACAAATTGCTGCAATTATGGCGACACACAACGCAGATGCGGTCGCATCGTGATTGTTAATGAAAGCTATTACACTCCGTGATTAATGTCTTTCGACGGGTATTTCTGGGTAGCGGTTGCCCCCGTGGGGTATTCAGATTTGTGGACAATAGAAAAGCGACATTAATAATTCTTAGAATTTACAGGAAAATAAGCAAAATGGCATTCAAGTCACATGAAGCAGGAGTGCTGCTGAATTCAGGGACAGGTTTAGACCTTCAAAAAACGAGAGGATGGAAATCTTACAGAGGACGTGCGGATGCACGGATATAACACATTGTAATGCAGAACCAGTATACAAACCCACTAGCAGATGATCCCAATCCCTTATCATGACTGTTTTCTTTCACAGTTGACTGGTTTTCGCTTACCGGAAGCAGTCTCAAAGCTAATCTAGCTGAGCTTTGCTGAAATGCTAATCATAGCAGCCTAGGCTAGACGGTGAACTCTGCTCTTGTTTGAATTTCCATATGTTGTTCTTCTCACTTCAAATTACACAGTAATTACAGGCTACAGCTGGAGTGACTGAAACATACATAATACACATAACGTCAGTTTTTAGCTAAATTAATCAATGAACCAACAAGGCAAAGGCTAGAGTGCGCTAGATATACACGTGAGCTAGCTAACAGCGTTCAAATGGGCAAAATCAGCCCTGCATGACAATGTGGGCATGTTTTTGATTTTAAGAGGTAAAGGGGCAAACTAATGTATTTCAGGAATTCTATATACATGTGAAAATATCATACATTTAATCTGCAATCAGGAATTTGGGGAATGGGGGAATTTTGCTATTTCAGTTCAACAGAGAAACCCCAAGTAAATAGCAAAGCTTCCACATACAGTAATTCGGAAAAGAACAAAGCGAGTTGTCATGGCAGTGACAAGTTTCATTGTATAAGAATTACTGTAAGTTTTGGGATTCAGAAGTAGAATATAGATCCACATTGCAAAGAGGTTTGAAGACAAAGTGAAATTGCAATCCAAAATCCAAACCACTGAGGTGGACAAACAGTCGTAACACAATAAGAAAAAGTAAACATGACCTGAGAGTAAGGTCAAGTAAAAATAATCCAGAACAAACAAAACCAAGCAAGGACGTCAGACATAACAAAGGCTGAGAAACAGACAACAGACTTAGGTATGGCAAGATTGCAATGGCTAAGGCAGCGTTATACTTGTATCTGTATTTTGCACCTGAATCTGGATGTTGTCTACATACGTATTGAAAAGACGAGTGAAAACGGGTTTGTGATCTGAATGTTATCTGACCAATGTGTCTCTGGTCAATGAGAACGAACTTTGATCGGATCATCGTAAGATCGACATCACACAAAACCCTGCCCAGTAACTCCCAAACTGTCAGAAAGATGGGCACCAGGCTGTGAACCGTGTTTGAGACTCGCACATTTATATCTCTGTGGAGTGATACGCGTATTTAAGCTAAGCTTCAAAGTAGCTACAGAAATAAATCAGTAAATGAATGTCTAGCTGACAGTACTGTATGTGTAAGCATGGGAGTCGCTGCACATACTGTAGCTTTGTGGTTCTGAGATGCAATCCATCGCAAATCTAATGAAAACTTTATCAGAAAGTTCTAGAACGATTAATTGTCTGTAAATTACGTACATTATTCCCAACACAGTTGACAATGATCCAGAACCCATAGGTTTCTTTTTACTGTTTCTAAAACGTTTTAAAACCCACTGTACCATGGAGCTATTTTTTCTCTGCAGACTTCAATAAATATTGTGCAGAAAAGAGAGATCCGATCAGATATCTAGTACACAAGCAAGTGTAAATGGGTCGTATTCTAATTGGTCGATGATCCAATCTGCTTGATCGGATTACAGTGATTGCATTTTAAAGCCAAGTGTAAACACAGCCCAAGGTACCATCTAAATAAGTACTATAAAAGTAACCAAGAAGAGATTGCTAGTGATTATGCTAAATCTTTCATTAACTACGTCACACCCAGTGTCGCTCATGTTATGATTGCATTCTGAAATGAAATCACATCGAATTACGTTGGAAAGGTTTTTTAAACAGATTTAAGAAAGAATCCAATCACAATAAACCCACGTTAAGCAATGTAAGATTTTGTTCAATGATCCAGCCCTGACTTTCTGGGATTTTAAGCCACAACCATGTCATCACTAAGAGTCAGTATAAACAAAATAAATAAATAAATGAAAATAAAAGCATCACTCACCATTCAAAATCAGACTCTGTGCACTCACATGGGTCAGAAGTCACCGTGACTGATTGGGCCTTACCCATAACACACTTGGCCATTGGCTTCAGCTTCCGATAGATTCTCTTCACACCCATGAGACAAGGCTCGCCCTGTAAGAATTTATAATAAACTCAGCAAATCCTGTTTTTCCCTAGTTTATTCCTCCTATAAATAATTCAGTTTCCAGTGATGGAGTGTACACTGTTACTAAAGCTATGGTGTTAGCTTTTCTTGTTTCCATTATATATATTTATATATACACCCATCACTTGAACTTGAATTGTTCACTGCTCATACCTTTGTGTTTTTTTTTTTTTACTCGGGTGAATGAAAACAATTCTTTTTGAAACTCAGCTCCATTTATCTTCTTCTGTCACATATAGCCTGATTTAAGCCTTTATCAGAATTAGTGCTCTGGTGCAGAACCCACACATTAATCATGATTGGAAATTATGCAATAGGGTTAATGCAATCAAATTTTATTTATTCTAATTTACAACTTGCTATACTAATAAACCAGGAGTGTGCAAAACATATGATGCAATATTCATATTCTTTCTTACACCCATGACCATCTGCATCGTCAGAGATGTTTGCATTAATACCATCTGTTTAAATTATTGTGTCATCTAAATCTTTAGTTTTCTTAATAAAAGTAAAGGAAACTCGGGGCATAAGGTATCAACCCATCACAAGGAACAATCAGACACGATATGGGCAATTTAGAGATGACAATAAATGCAAGCCTTTGGAATGGGGAAAAAAAAGAGAACAAGGAAAGAAAACACAAAATCACCAGGAAATCATGCAGCTCTGGGGGTGTAAGGCAAATGTTCTATAACCACTTTAGCCACTGTGACCCCATATAACGCAAATTTTGTAAATATGAATTAAATAACACAGAAGTAGATTTATATTGGCTCCTTGACTTATTAGAGTATAGCTATAAATATATTTTTATACTGTATCTGCAACCAAGGTTTGAAAATAGTTCTTAAAAAATTAAAAATAAAAAATAAAGCAGCAAAATGAAAAAAACCCCAAAACATTCTATTTACCCTTTCTTCATAGCTTGCCGAATGCTATAGCAGCTGAAGCTGATTCATCAATTTAGCAAATTATTTCCATTCACCATTTATTATGATTTTTTTTACAACAGTTTCACGAATCAGACAGATCTTTCTGTATGTCCTTCCTTCTGCTTAAACCTTCACTCATTTCTATGCAACTTGGACAAAAAAAAGCAATGTGCTTACTTGCTAACTATAAAGCGACCCATTTTACAGACGGCGTATATGAAAAAAATAAGATGCTGACCCGGACTTTTGAGTCTTTGCTTTATTATTTGAATTATTTGCTAAGGGAAAGTTCAAATGCAATGATTGACACAGTAGATGACGAGAGGAAATCAGCAGCTGGAGGCAGCCCTTGCCTGCCTGCTCTGATATTAAAGTAAAGCTCTTAACTCGCACCCATATTCCCTCAGGCCTGGCCATGTGCTGGACCTAATCTGTCCATACGACTCTGAAGGAAAGTGTAGAACACACACCAAAACAAATATTGCTCAAGCAAAAGGAAGTACAGAGATCCTCAGAATTGTCAACCCTGATTAAAACAATATAATGGCAGTCATTATGGTGACCCATAAAATTTATTGATTAATTAAAAATTAATGAATTAAAATACACTAAAAAAACAATCCAGATAAAACAAAACGCAAAAACAAACACAAACACAAGGACGATCTTTTTTTTTTTTTTTTTGCGGTTTGCAGATAACTTTCTGATTATCTTGACGTTACTTGCGTTATTGTCTGTTTTTTGGTTCTGCTGTGATCGGTGCTGCTCTTGTGTTTTTGTTTTTGCTGTTGTGTTTTTAAATTTGCTACTATCTTGTTTTGTTGCCTTGTTTTTAGATTTGTTCTTGAGTTTTTTTTTGTTTGTTTGTTTGTTTTAGATTTGTTCTGGTGATTTTTCTTTTGTTGTCTTTTTGTTTTTTAGATTTGCACCTTTTTTGTTTTGTTGTCATGCTTTTAGATTTGCTCTTGTTTTTTTTAGGGGTGCACCGATACCACTTTTTCTCTTCCGATCCGATTCCGATACCAGAGTTTGCCAGTATCGGCCGATACCGATACCGATCCGATATCTGTGTTCTTTTCTACCTTTAGAACTAAAGCATGTATACAACTCATTTAGTTATTAAGATTTATTTGTTTCTGGCAAAGAAATACAAAAATGCCCATTACTGGATGAAAAATGAAAACACAAGAAACCTTAAAAAAGTATTAATGCAGTAGAAAACAGTACTTTTAACAGTTAAACCATAACCATATATCGTCGCTGTCGGGCGGAAACCTCGTACTGTATGTCCAAATTTTGTCAATTTCATATTTTTTCACATATCGATGCTATTGGTCAGTCCCCACGTGGGTCTGTCATTTTTACAAGTTATTAAGCAATCTAAAGTCCTGAAAATAGCTTGAGCGCAAATCTCATAACTCCATTGGACACTTCAACTGTCCACCTCTTCCTCACTCCTCAGGAGAGCTTCACGGCATATTTCTCCTTAATAAGAGTCGCAACGAATCAACACGTCTTCTGAGGTAAATGTCTTCAAAACACTGGGCTAATTGAAAAAAAAAATCTTGACCCCCGCTAGTTCTGGTGCTCATCTGAGGACAGGAATTTAGCGCAAGACAATCCACTGCAACACGGACTAAACCCTGTGCATTGCAGATAAGGTTTTTTAATTTCCTGAAAAGTAATGGTTTTGGAGATACGAGGATTCCGCCCGACAGCGACGATATACTGCAATTATTAAATTAAATTATTTTCAGAAGAAAAGGCAATATTTTAAAGTGAATCTTAAAAAAAAATAAAAAAAACTCTTGAAACACAATGCAAAATGTATTAAACAGTAAACCTTGCACTCATCAAAAAAAAGTGCAATGCAACATTGCAACAACCAATGGAACAACCATGTCTAAATATATAGACGTCACCAATGACATAAACCTGTTTCAGAATTCGCCCCGACTTCGCCGCTTACCTTCCAGGGCCGCGGGCGACACTCACCTATTCCCCGTTCCTCTTTGTCCTGCACCCGGTTCTCCCCCTCTCGGAGGGTTTTCTGGGGGCAGGTCGGGGGGCGGACAGGGCATCCGTCAGGGTCATCTGCTTTGACGGATCATCCTTTTTTCGCTTAACTTGTGCGAACTCCATGTGTTCTTTTGCATGATGCTTCTGAAGATGCTTGATTAAATTTGTCATATTGTAATTCGAAATACTACATCCACCTCTTGAAACTTTGGCTTTACAGACATTACAAGTTGCAGTGCTAATCTCTGCTGAATCAAGCGAAAATACTTCCAAATGAGCGACATGTTTAACGCACTGAGGTAAATGGAAAGGGTGCCTGCTAAACTTGCCTGTCTGTCACAGGCGGTTGTGCAACATATTTTCTATAAAATTTATTATATTTATTTTCATGAATGCAATTTAATATATAAGTGTATTTTTCTTATAAGTTCAAGCAATAATCTATGATGTTTGCTGTTCATTAATCAACCACCACAGATATCGGATTTGGATCGGTCACGCACCACCGATACCCGATCCACTCAAAATGCTTGGATCGGTGCCGATACCGATCCAAAATATCGGATCGGTGCATCCCTAGTTTTTTGTTTGTTTTGTTGTCATGCTTTTAGATTTGCTCTTGTTTTTTGTTTTGTGGTCATGTTTTTAGTTCTGCTGTTGTGTTTTTGGGTTTGCTGGTGTGCTTTCTGATTTGCTGGGTGTTTTTTGTGGGGGTCGGGTGGAGGTTGCTGTATTATTCTTGTTATTGCTGGGGTTTTTTTTTGGTTTTGTTGTCATGTTTTTTTTTTACTTGCTGTTGCGTGGATTTGTTATATTTTTGGTGTTACTGTAGTGGTTGTTGTCATTGGTGTTATGTTATTTATTTTTGGTCTTGCTTTTGTGTTATTTCTTTAGCTAATGTTTTTTTGGGGGGTTGTTATGTGTTGTGTTTCTAGTTTAATATGTTTTTTTGGCACTCTGTATTCTTGATTTCATAAATAAGCAGCTGTTTAATGTTTAGAAATAAAAGATTCATTATCACTAGAGGCATATCTAATAGTGAAAGACGTATAAATGTATATTCTCTGCTACTTGGATTTGTCATGTTGGAAGCTTTCCAAAATTTAGACTGGAAAGTTGAAAGTTTCACCTGGTTATGGAGGTGCCAAGTCTGATAGTCTGCTTCAGTGCAACGCCTGTTAAATATAGACCTGAAGTCGATCTTCACCAGCTGCCATTCAGACCGATGACTGACATGCCCGAAAATTCTGCAAATAAAGAGAATCCCATCAGCACCGTGTGCTGTGCTACAGCCTCCATATTGGGTTTTCACTGACACAAGTGATTATTGTGACATGTCAGCGATGCATCTGTCATGCGTCTTCTCTGCCCTAGACAGTCATTACCTTACTGAAATACAAGCAAACCTTTGACATTCTTAGACCTTTGGGAGAAAAAAAAATCACAAAGTAAGGAATATTCCTGCCCAAAATGACTAATGAGCCAATGAATGCTAATAAGAACCTGTTCCCGTGATCTCATTTGCATGATGCTAACTGGTGCAATAATTAGCTTTCAGCATTTCTAAATCCTTTAAATCGATACAGTTTTGAGGAGTACTAAAGTTTCACCTTGGATGATGACATGACCTAACTTAATGGATATTTCAAAATCATTTTAGTCAATAACATCAAATGACAGTAAAGATGCTACATGAGCTGGATGTTCATGGCTGCAGGCCCTAACAGCTCATTTCTAGCAAAAATATGGTAGTCTCTGCCTTTCAAAGTTCTTCTCCTCTGGTTTTTCCCTTGTTGATTTGAAGAGCCAAAAATAGGCTTGAATGCAAGGCTTGCCCTCTTGCACATTGATCTACGCTGATCAAAATGCAGAATGGGTCGTTTTGATGTTTGGCGAGACCTTGAAAGAAATCCTTCTCTTATTAGTGAGAGAAAAGAGGGAAATGATGGCAACTTGTCTGTTGCACAGGCATAAACCTAAATAAGACAAGGCATTAACCCTGTAAATTCTCATCTTGAGGTTTTCAGTTGCTGTTTTTAAATGAAGCTTCTCACCAAAATAAGTTAAAGGTCATCCATCCATCAATCCATCCATCCATCCTTTTTTTTAATACATACGTCATAATAAGCGTCTCTTCCCCTGGCTCGCCCAAAACTCCATCCACAAACAGCGGGGAAGATGTAAAGCTATATTTATTCCATACCCGGCCCTCATCAAAACTCAACCTGAGAAGGAGCACAAACATCACACACACACACACACACAGAAAGAAAAAAGAGAGAGAGAGAGAGAGAGAGAGAGAACTGTTTTATGTACCACATCACTGCTTTTGCTTTGAAAAGACCTCATTTCCTCGACATGCCTGACTACTACAGTAATTGAAAAAGCTAAACTGTGCCAGTGTGATGACTTTACAGCATCACGATTCTGCCTTCTAATGAAAGCTTTACACAGTCCTCTGAGATTAAGACAAATATTTACACATTCTATACACTAAACTCATTCTGAATGCTGAATTGACTCAGCTAGCAACATATTCATAAAAAGATAAAACATGGCAAGCTTGCGTGAGCTTACCATAAGTGTCTGATAGGGAGAGGAGTGTGTTGGATAGCCACTAGTGCACCTCCTTGGTCCAGGTATAGGATGCTGTATTCCTCGTCAAATATCTGAAAGAAAAAAAAAAAGGACCAAAACTATGTATAGTGGCCTGAGAAAACCATTTATCTTTTGACATTTTGACATTTTCTATTACATGTAATTTTTCACTCTGCAAGCTTTCCTGCACTAAAACGTGTTCTTTATTTTATTTTATTTTATTTTTTTTTTAAGTTTAAAGTGAAAAAACTGTACTCAAAGATCCCTTTTCCAACTCCAATGATTTATGGACTCCCATGCATTAACTATCTACAATCAACTATTATGTATTGAATTATTTTGACATGTTTGACATGTATACATTCATTTATATTTTTAAAAGGGCATTTTTAAAAATTTTTAATAGACTATTAGAGTTGCCATCTCTTTAGTGTAAGTGATGGAACATATGTATCATGGATAATTTGACTGCTAGAACATATGAAATTCAAATCCTGTGTGTGAGAGTGTGTGTAAAAGGGATTTAATGTGAATCTACCATCAACTTTGCAGAAAACACGGACATGTTTTTTTTCGATTTTAATTTATGTCAGGACTCGGACTTTGGCCATGTGCGTTTGATTATGTTCTGTGTTCACGTGTCTGCCCCGCCCTTGTCTCTTCCTCCACGCCTGTTCCTTATGTCTAACTGTCACGTGTACAGTATTTAGCAGTGCCACGTTGCCTATGACGGCGCAGAATCCTTGTCGTCTCTTGTCAAGTCTTTTGTCATGTCTGGTATCGTCTGCGTCCTTGTTTTGTGTTTTTAGTTAATAAATCCAGTATATTTTAGCTATCCTGCATTTAGGTCTGTTTTAATCCCCGCATCGCTGACAGAAGGATTCCACCATTTAAAGACCCAGCAGGATCACGTTAGCCTGGACCGGCTCTGTGGGAGTATTTTATTTTTTTTCCGGTGTGGTTTTTCTGCCCTGTTTATCCCTGGACTTCTGTTGTTTGTATGACATTTGTTCTGGTGAGGGATGCCGCTCCACTTCTGGTTTCCCGTGGAGGATGCCGCCTCACTTCTTGCCAGCGGACGATGTCACCAGCCCGAGTTATGTTTGTTTTTTTAGTGTCCTGCAACATCAACCCGAACCTGTTCCATTGGGGGACGTCACTTCACTTTCTGTTTTCCATTGGAGGACGCCACCTCACTTACTGTCAGAGGGGGTGTTGCCCCATGGATATTTTTGTTTATTTTTTGCTCCGTGGTGGAGGATCTTTCCCACCCTCCCTCCCATTCTGGTTTTCTGGACTTTGGTCTGGCCGCGGTGTGTCAGGGGTTGTGCTCAGCCCTTCGGCTCGGCTGTGGACGTCGCTCAGCCCTTCGGCTCGGCTGTGGAGGTCGCTCGGCCCTTCGGCTCGGCTGTGGAGGTCGCTCGGGCCTTCTGCTTGGCTGTTGAGGTCGCTCGGCCCTTCGGCTCGGCTGTGGACTTCGCTCGGCCCTTCTGCTCGGCTGTGGAGGTCGCTCGGCCCTTCGGCTCGGCTGTGGATGTCGCTCGGCCCTTAGCTCGGCTGTGGAGGTCGCTCGGCCCTTCTGCTCGGCTGTGGAGGTCGCTGGGCCCTTCTGCTCGGCTGTTGAGGTCGCTCAGCCCTTCGGCTCGGCTGTGGACTTCGCTCGGCCCTTCTGCTCGGCTGTGGAGGTCGCTCGGCCCTTCGGCTCGGCTGTGGACTTCGCTCGGCCCTTCTGCTCGGCTGTGGAGGTCGCTCGGCCCTTCGGCTCGGCTGTGGACGTCGCTCGGCCCTAACAGCCTTTTGTCATGTCTGGTATCGTCTGCGTCCTTGTTTTGTGTTTTTAGTTAATAAATCCAGTTTATTTTATCTATCCTGTATTTGGGGCTGTTTTTATCCCTGCATCGCTGACAATTTAAATAAGGTGTAGAGAGGTTGAAATTTGTATTCATATTGACAAAATAAATGAATAAAATGATATTTTTGAAAAGCTAATTTTAACCTATATGAATGAATGAATGAATGAATGAATGAATGAATAAATAAATAAATACATAAATAAATAAATGTTTTTATTGACATTTATATTTTATTTATTTGTTTGTTTGTTTGTTTGTTTGTTTATTGTGCTATAAATAAGAAATTAAAAAAAAGGTTAGGGTTATAAGAAATATGAGATGAGGGAAGGGGCGGGGCTTCAAGAGGTGTCCGTTCCTATTTAAACCACCTATACCACTGTCAATTATATCAGGTTCATGTGTCAGCTGGCTCACATACTGTTTTTAATGAAAGGGCACTTTTGGAGTATTTTTGTGTGATAACCTGTAGCGGTGTATTCGGATATTAAACTACGGCGCTTCTATGCAAATTGAGTCAAATCTGGCAGGTCTGACAATATAAAGTGTTTCGTCTTTCTTGTCCTTCCTAGTCACAATGTCTCATCAGCTTGTTTAATTTGTCTTGTGCTTAGGAGAGAGATCAAATCAGATGAGTTATGATGCGATTTCAGATTTTTGAAGGACTCTCAGCCTGATTAAATAAAAACCCAGATAGCATCCGTCGTACTTAAAACAACGTTAAATCATAAATCAGAGAGATTATAATTCTTCCTGACACTGTGTCGGATGGATGTCTGATGGGAGGGGAGGAAAACTTGCTCTACACACACACTACTTTAACTTTTGCCAGATCAAATTTTCTTGTAATTATTTTTGCACACCATTTTTAATTAGATGGCATCCCCCACAGATTTAAAGAGTGCCATCATGTGAGTGAGGGCCACCTGCGGGCATGCCGCTGAATCCAATTTGCTCAGGAGGTGTAGTTTGATTATCAACTCTTGTACAAAGCAGGTAGATTTATAGACTTGAAGATGGCATCAATATTGAAATTACTCTTTGGCACGCTCACCTGCCTCCATGTGTTTCCAGCGTCAGATGTGATAAATATGCTAACGTTATTACTATTCAGCTCTGCACCTATGGAACCTATATGGAGACACATGGGGGGAAAAAAAACATTACATTGTGTACAGAATATCAAGATTGTTGAAAAGGAAGTTATGAATTAACTGAATAGATATGAGATTAAATCTACAGACAATACTCTGCTTCTTTAGACATTAGGTATAATACATTCAACATCATGAGTGTGGGATTTTCTGCGCAGATGGTTGGGGTTCGATGAGGTCCAAATGTATTTTTCTTTCCTTTTAACAACAGCTTTCCTTCCATTAGATCCAAAAATACATTGTTTTTATTAACGCAATTTTTACACAACGTAATTAATTGACACTAGCGGTTAATTAAAACGTTTCCTTAATGTTTGTTTGTCTTTATTTTGAAGAACTACTGTACACACATGCATAGTAGGCACGGAAACAGCTTTTCAAAGACAGAAGCTTTAATGAATTGGAGAACAGTTATCGTCCTGAGGAACACTTCCTCCTCTCTTTATAATTGTTTTACTAGTTCGTCTTGATAGCTACTAATTAGGGTTATGCCAAGAAAAGCTGTTTGGGTGAAATAAAGTCAAACTAGACATTGTGCATTGTGTATTTCATAAAATAAAAACAAAACTTCAGACATTTCACGGCTCGTGCTGGTCTGAGGATATTCTTCGTTACTAATCCACTACATGTGTGTTGTGCATGAATTATATATCTTAGTTAAACTTTTGAATACAATGTAGATGAGTAAACCAGAAAATCGGTATGCTTATTAAAGTTGGAGCAAAGTTGGTGGTGACTGTTCTTCACATGTTCCTTTGCTCAACACTCAACACTACATTTCTTTCTTTTATGTACGTGTGATAACCACTGGCCATAATTCCAACACAATTTTTCTTTACTGGGTAAAAAAAATCACTTAGAATGTCTATCTAATGGCAGTTGTTGAAAGATGAATACACTTTCTGTGATTTATTATTATTGAAAAGCATGATACAAGAACAATGGAATAAAAGACGACACTGTGGTTGTATTGACACCGGTCCGCTCCTACTATTTAGAAACAGTGCAGTTATTTACTACGTAATTCTGGAAGTACTACATAATTTTGGAAGTCGTGGCCTAATGGTTAGAGAGTCTGACTCCTAACCCTAAGGTTGTGGGTTCGGGTCTCGGGCTGGCCACGACTGAGGTGCCCTTGAGCAAGGCACCGAACCCCCTAACTGCTCCCTGGGCGCCACAGCATAAATGGCTGCCCACTGCTCCGGGTGTGTGTTCACGGTGTGTGTGTGTGTGTGTGTGTGTTCACTGCTGTGTGTGTGCACTTTGGATGGGTTAAATGCAGAGAACAAATTCTGAGTATGGGTCACCGTACTTAGCCGTATGTCACGTCACTTTCACTTTAATGCCATATATTAATATTTAATCTTCATATCTATTGCTTGCACAAATACGTACATGGGTATTAAAATCAAATGGTTAGTAGCAGTAGTAGTAGTAATAGTATATAATGACGCTGACCTGTTAGTTCCTCTTGGTTGCACAATTCCACTTGTCTACAAACCGTTGTAGAAGAGATATTATTTATATACATACAGTATATACACATATATATGTGTAGATATATATTTACATTATTTACTGTCCAGTGTCACCCAAATGAAGATGAGGTTCCCTTCTGATTCTGTTTCCTCTCAAGGTTTCTTCCTTGCTCATTAGGGATAGATGTTAGAGATAAATAGTCATTTAAAGTACTTCTGTAAAGCTGCTTTGAGAAAATGTCCATAAAATGAAATAGAATTGAATTGAATCGTACTGTAATAAGTGTAGTAGTATTAGGGCTAGTAGATGTATTATTAGAAAATGCAGTAGTAGATGGTATTCAATTCTGTAGCTGTATTATGAATTTGGTATTAAGAATCCAAATATTAGTCTGTTGCTCCAAGAAGAAGTGTTTTAAGAACAAGCTTAATAGAAATTAAAAAAAAAAAATTGTCAATTAAATTTACCAACTGACATTAGACGGGTTTTTAGACCTATAATAAAGTAACGTTTGTCAACCCTTAGTCCAGAGAAATATGTTGCTGTATTGCTATATGTGTAGTAATCAGACCTACAGAACAAAAGTCATGTGATAGAGATGAGGTGAAACTTTTCCAGGTAGATTAAACACAGGCTCAACTATATTCATAATAAAGCTTTCATTAAATATGAGTCCATTCATATTCATGGTGTCTGACCCAGTTAAGCTCTAAAACAAATAATCCCCTAGGTATAAGTCCTAGAGTGCACAAAAAACTAGTAGAGGTTTAAAATTGCCTGATTACAGTTTTATTACATTGTAAAATAAGAAACAAGGAAACAGGTTAATACAAGCAGAAGATTTTTCAGATCTCTTTATGTATCTTTAATAGCCTGCAGAATGCTTAAAACCTTTTCTTTTATTGGCTCACTATCACACCTCCTGCGTAAACGAGGGTGTGTTGTGTGTAAATTACACTCACTTTAGTGTAAACTGAAATATGTCTTATGCATATGACGCAAATAATGGACTAATGGGCGGAGGCTCGAGTAAACGCAGCCGAAGCAGATTCATCATCAGATCGCTGCTCGTTTTGGACGTCGCACGACAGTTTCATGAATCAGATGCATCATTGCGTCTGCCCGGATCTGCACTCGTTTCTGCACATCTTTGATGAATAAGGGCCATTGTTTCTATATTGCCAAGTTCAGCGAGAGTTTTCTGCCATCACAGAACATTATGTGAAACCTTAAATAAGTTACATCTGCCATTCCCATGATGAGGGACCTCAGGACAGTCAAATCAATCACCTCAAATTCACTGCGCTGAGGAACATCTAATATACTTCCCTCTGGGGATTTCCCTATCTAGATAGTCAAGGAGACATTTATACTCCATCTGTGTTCATATGCCAGATGAATATAGTATTTGAATATAGTCAAAGATGCACAGCACTGAGGGTCTTATTCAAAAAAAAGTGCATGCAATCTTCTAGAAAGAATTGTGGTTAGAAAAGAAGGTTGAATGAGAAAAACGGAAGATGACGAAAGACGAGATTTAAAGCACTCTTGCCCTCACTTGTCTCAAGAGCAGCACTTAGCGTCTCTATTTGTTTGCACTAACGCTAATCTTGTTTATAGGCCATATTCGGAAATGGTTTCTCCATGGACTAAATATGAACAATAGCAGCATCATAAAAGCTTGCAATGGAAGTAGGAAAGGCTTTTAATGTACAGACCTTAACATTCAGAATAGCCAAAACAGTCTGTAGAGTAGTGCTGTAGTGTCAGATACACACTCAGTAAATAAGATTCGCTTGTTGGTTGACTAGCATAAGTCACGCTGCTTTTTATTTTGTTTGTTATTTTTTTTGTCTTAACATTATCCTTTCTTCCTTAAAGTATATCTCTAAAAATATGCAGTTGTATAGAACACACACACACACACACACACACACACACACACACAAATGCACACACATACCCATTCTTAACACCATGTCAGCTGATGATTGTCTTTTCATCTATCTGTCCATAATTTATCCACATAGACAATCTTATTGTCAGGGATCAGCGCGGATCTGTCAGGGATCAGCGTGGACTTTTGGACACGTGCGATTGTTTGTTTGTTTTTGTCACGTGGCTGCCCCGTCTTCGTCTGCTCCTCCCTGTCTCCACACCTGTTCCCCATTGTGTGATTGACTTGTCGGTGTATAAATGTGAGCCACGTTGCCGTTGGCAGCGCGGATTCATTAGTTACGTTTGGTCCTAGTTTTGTTTAGTCCTTTGTACGGTCTTCTTTATTTATTAAACCCCAATCATTTGAAGCTATCCTGCGTACGGGTCTGTCTCCTTCCATCCGGAGTGTGACACATATGAACGTCAAGACCTAGGAACTTATTTCTTTATTCATTTTCTGCACAGCCTATGCTACACAGGTCCCAGGGAACTTGTGGCACAAGTCTGTGGACTGAGGGAGGAAACTGGAGTACCTGGAGGAAACCCCTGAAGCACAGATAGAACATTCAATCTCTTTGAACATAGGGTGGGATTCGAACCCCAATCCTGGATGACCAGGTGATTATCTAAATGTCAACGACCATAAACTGAAGTCTTATTGTTTTTGCATCCCAAATGAAGTACTACACTCTACACAATTACACTATGCACCTTGTGCCTTTTAGTGAATGAATTTTAGAAATGTAGAATTCTGTCAAATGGAACACTAATGGTTCTTTTTAAAATGGTAAAGTTTAAGCCATTTCCCAGTCAATGGCAAATGACACTAAAAGCGTGTAAGACAACAACGCAAGTTCGACAACATCTAGTCACACAAACAGAAGTCAGACCCTCAAAAACAACTTTTTCCATTACAATAGATCACACAATGTGGGCTAATAAAAGGCATGAGTGACACTTCTGACACAAAGCAGGAAATGTTGAGTCCATAAACTAAACTGTCCAAATTTGTTGAGTGTTTACAATAAACAATCCAAACAATATGTTGTGTTTACTAGACAACAAATTCTCCCTCCAGGTTTACTTTAATACTCTTGTAGCACTAAAATAAACCTGTAGCACACTTGAGTGATCCAGCAGTCCTGCTTCCTGTTCTTAACAGGGGTTTACGATGTCTGTTCTGATGCAGTGAGAGAGAAAGTGAATGTTGGAGTGTGTAGGTTCTCTGAGAAGGGTTCAGAACCCACACCTTATTTCTTGTCGGAAAAAGAGGTTCAATGAAGTTTGGGTGGGATAACAATGAGAGAGAAATAAAGAAAGCAAAAGAATGCTCCATTCTCTCCTTCACTTCACTTCTCTTCTCATTCCCAATGTTCCCCCATATTCTATTAACTTATATCATCTCACCTTCTTTCATCTCTTTATCTGCATCTATTTTACCCTTCACCTCCCCATTTTCTTTGTCTTCTTTCTTTCTTTCTTTCTTTCTCTTCCTCTCCTCGCTTCACCAGTCCACATTTTATTAGCCTCATCGTGTCTCGTCTGCTGACAGCTCACTGTGTCAGTCTTGAACGGTGTGTATACAGAGAAGTGTGGATAACCAATCAGGTTACAGCCCTAAGATTCTGAAGCTTTTAATTTTTGTACAATTTTCTGTAACTCTGTAAATTACAGTGACAGGATTAAACATCTACTGTTGCTGTATATATAAAAAAAAGAAATCTACATTTTTAAAGTAGGCATACTACACTTTTAAGTATGCATATTTAAAAAGTAGTATGCACATTAAGTATGCATTTTTACAGCATTTTTTTGACTAATTATGTGACTCTGTCCACACTCAGAACTGATTTTGCCCTCGTTTTGAAGAAAGGGCTGATAATCCCAGGTTTCACATAGAATTAGTTCAGAACCGTGCACCAATTGTACAATTACACTCATCACAGGGCTAGAATGCTAGTTGCTCCAACCAATGCGATGATAAACAATATCACTATGGTAACTGGTTGTAGGAACAGCTACATCATGGCGAACACCTTCTTCACCATCGCGAAACTTGAAACTGGACAAAACATGAAAAGTTGAAAGGATCCATCACCTGATGTTGAGTGGAAGCAAAACCCAGACAGTAATTTTCGAGAAGATAAGGAACTGGATCTCTGGAGCTATGTTTAGGTGTTCATCAGGAAAACGTAAGTACAAAGAAGGTCGTTACCTTAATGCAAAGTACTTAATGCAAAGTAATACTAAAAAGCTAAGGCTGTTCTGCTACTGATCTTCTCCATGCATTTCATTTATCTGTGCTGACTGTGACAGATTCTGAATGGATCTGATTCTGGAGATCTGCCTCTCTAAAAGCCACTGTAACACTCGATACTGGTGTTCAGATGCTCTAAAGACATCGATTAGCTGGATCTGGAAGGTTGAGAATAAGATCGAGTGTCCTGACAACAACTTACAATTTATTCCCAAAAGAAATTTCTTTTGTTTTATTCCTCACCTCTCCACTTTTAATCTTTAGTGTCCATCTTTGCTTCTTTTACCTAGGCTCCTGTGTGCTCCTCTCTCTTTATCTGGCATCATCTGTTTTTTGTTTTTTTTTAATTCTCCTCTCGTCTCTTCTTTTCTCGTTATCTCTTTTATTCTACTTGTCACTTCTCTTCCTTTTTTATTTGACTCGTCTCTTTTTCTTTCCTTTTTACGTATATATACGTTTTAAATATTGATTTATTTTCTAATAATCGATTGTGATGCATTAGTGCGTTACTGACATGTTGTGTCTCTAAGCAACAGGATAAAACAGTAGGTTGTTCAATACAAAAATATAATTTGTGTTCTAATACTTTTAGACATTTTCACAATAAGCAGTGTGCATCAGGAGATTTTAGAAGTAGAGTAGTAAAAAAAAAAACAAGTATGCAGGGTGGGATTGTGCCGCTCTGTTTGGTCATTAAAAATAAACAGAGTAGATACTACTTACACTACTGTCTGTATTGTTCACTAATGAGCACTAGGAATTCTGTGTTCATTTCTTTTTCCCTCTCTGCCTGCTAGGATTTGCTTGTTAGCAATGTTTTTTCTGCTGTGAATTGTTGTATCAGAATTGCATTGATGTGACTGATGTCGGGGGTCATGAGCAGCCTGTTCCTGGAGATCCGCCTGTCTAACTGTAGATATTGTTAGCTGGATCTTAAATTGTTCATCAACTACAACACTCAACAGTTGCATTAAACAAAGCAATGTTTGATTAGATCACTTCTGGTTTTTCACAACAAAGCCAGTGAAAACCAGTGAACCTTTTTTTAGACATCATCCGTTTTCGGTTTATTTAATAAATTCAACCTGCCTTTAAAAAGGATTTTTAAAGATGGGAAATAAAGCCCATACAGACTATTAGAGATCATGTGACTGTAGACAGCAGGAATGTAAAGGGAATTAGAGTAGTTGGGAATTTAAAGTTTTTTTTGTGATGTGACGTGACATACGGCTAAGTACGGTGACCCATACTCAGAATTTGTTCTCTGTATTTAACCCATCCAAAGTGCACACACACAGCAGTGAACACACACACACACACTGTGAACACACACCCGGAGCAGTGGGCAGCCATTTATGCTGCAGCACCCGGGGAGCAGTTGGGGGGTTCGGTGCCTTGCTCGAGGACACCACAGTCGTGGCCGGCCCGAGACTCGAACCCACAACCTTAGGGTTAGGAGTCAGACTCTATAACCATTAGGCCACGACTTCCCCCTTTTTTTTAAGCAGGAATGGAAACACTGTAACAAACCCGGACACAGCGCTGGATGCATCAAACCTCAATCTTTGGCATGTTTTGAGATGCTTTTTGACTCAACACAGCTGTAATAATATGGTTACTTGAGTTAACTGTAGTCTTCCTGTCAGCTCAAACCCTTCTGGCTACACTGTGTTGTCCTGTAGATCTACTGCTCACTAGTTTTCCACCCTATTCTGAGTAAACTCTATAGACTAGTGTGCCTGAAACTCTGACAAAAGAAGGAGAGATCTAAAGCACTCAAATCAGCCATGGTACATTGTTCCTCATTGATGTTTGAGGTGAACACTGAAGTTCTTACACAGAATCCGAATCATTATGTGTACTGCATTACTGATTGAGCATCACTACTTCACTTATTTTCTACCTCACTCTCTCACTCTCTCTCACTCATTTTCTACCGCTTATCCGAACTACCTCGGGTCACGGGGAGCCTGTGTCTATCTCAGGCGTCATCGGGCATCAAGGCAGGATACACCCTGGACGGAGTGCCAACCCATCACAGGGCACACACACACACTCTCATTCACTCACGCACTCACACACTACGGACAATTTTCCAGAGATGCCAATCAACCTACCATGCATGTCTTTGGACCAGGGGAGGAAACCGGAGTACCCGGAGGAAACCCCCGAGGCACGGGGAGAACATGCAAACTCCACACACACAATGCGGAGGCGGGAATCGAACCACCAACCCTGGAGGTGTGAGGCGAACGTGCTAACCACTAAGCCACCGTGCCCCCTATTTTCTACCTAGCATGTAAAAAAAGTTTATTTAGTAATGTATGTATACTGTATGTTCTAAAGCTTTACTCATTTGTCCACAATAACCAGAGTCAAATAATAGTATAAAAAATATCATCAATGGTAGAATTTATGGTGTTGAGAGACAGTAAGAACACAGCTGATTTCTTCAAGAATCCTATAAGACTATTCTGGTCTTTTTTTGGAAGGTATATTTAATGACAGAAATTTACTCGGATTTCAAAAGAAACGTGCCGGGATTATAAAATGATTATATGACTCAATATTGTATGACAGGCGTGTATTCCAGCAGTGCTAGGTCTAGTTTAGCCCACAGAATTTTATTCTTTGAAGTTTTATTACTATTCTGAACTTTGGATATTGCCAGAGGAAATGCACTTACCTGATGCCACTATGATTCCCGGTGCTGAATCTTTGCTGGCGATATTTCCAGACGTATAAGGGTTGGCCGACACGTGGAGTTGCAGATGTAGGGAACAGTATGGCTACAATCAACACACACACACACACACACACACACACACAAACATTAATTTTTTGTCATTAACTGTGGTGAAAATCAATATAAATTCTCTTTAAGTAGCTTCAACTAAGCTGTCACTCTCTAGCCAGAAGGCCCTAATTTCAAATCCCACAGCAGCACACACTCCCACTGGTTGCATCCCAACATTAATTTTGATTGGAATAACCTTTAATGGCACAATTCTCATTACACGTCTGCAAATGCCAATGGTAACCACATGTTGCACTGGCTGTTTGGGGGTTTATTAAAACTTTGACATTTTCTGACAAATAACTCTATAATGGAGCTGAAAGCAAGGCTGGATGTGAGACCATTAATTAGTAAAATTTATCAAAGGGTAATTATTTTTTGCATCAGGCATCCAAGTGAAGTAGACGAGTGCTGATGTGTCTCGGGTTGCTGAAGATGTCTTTAACTACATCAAAGACAAAATAATAAACACAGAACATCATTTGTCAATCAAATAGTCGAGTTGTTTGGAAATGTTTCATAGGCCAAACCGAACTAGTATTTCCTGCTAGGATGTATTAAAGTTTTGGTGACACTAAGTTTCTTTGTACTGATATACAGTTTGTATTGTTTCAATTATCTGTACATTTTCAAACAAACTTGCTCATTGAACAGCTTTTTTGTATTTAACTATGCTCATAAACTCCATGATGCAAATGAAAAAAAAAAAAAAAATGACTAAATGAATGAAATGACCAAATCCATGGCAGTCTATGCTAATGCTACATTTGACTAGAGGTCGTTGCTCATAACTCTTACCCTCTGACTTAAAGAAAACTCTGCATTGTTTTCTTAAACCAAATTTTCTCTGAGTTTCTCTTAAGCTCATTCTGCTTTCTGTAGAGTTTGATTACAATCAATCCAAAGGTTTTTTCTTCCTTTACATTCACATGTACATAGGCAAATAATTCAATGTGCGCAATAATGAGTCGTGAAAGAAGCAGTGCTGCCGAACTCCTTCGAGAATACAAGCAGCTCAATACTTTATGTCACCTGACCTTTTAGTGGAAGGTTGATGCCGTGCCATTGGACTTTGATGAGTGAGGGTGATGAGTGTTGCTCTTTTTGATGCTTAACTCTGACTACATTAGACAGGCGGCATTTAACGAGAGCTCTCAGTCTCATTATCACTCACTCTCTCACCCTCTCTCTCGCTGTTTTGCTTTGTCACCCACCTTCCATCATAACTTACATCCTCACACACACACACACACACACACACACACCCCTTTTTTCTCATTCTGTCTCACCAAAATGCAGTGGATGCTGTTCCCTCGTAGATCAGTAGAGGGTGCCTGCAGCAGTCTCCAGTCTCTTCCTTTATTGTATGTGATGTATGTCTTTACTTGGTCATCTAATTTCTTGTTGGCCAGAAACATCCCTTTAATTCCTGCTACCTAAAAAAAACGAGGACGAGGCAGAACAGGAAGTCATACCACGTTCAATAAGTGAGGACTTTAATCTGGCCGATGGCGGCAATTTTTAGCATATGCTAATGGTGATGGGTGGCGACCTCAATCAAAGCACTGGATTCCTCTCTGCAGGCCGGGTTTAAAGGGCGAAAGCTATCATCAAGTGTGTAATTATATTCTAGCAAGATAAAGTAAGACTGAGATTTGTGTTAGTCTATCTACTACATGGACAACTTGTGTTTAGATTAACACGATCTAAACTGAGTAGATTATGTGTTTTACATTAACATCGGTGAGCTAGGACAGACGGTTGACTCTGGTCTATGTGACACCATGCACATTTACACTTAGCATTCATAGCATTAAGTTTAATAGTAAAAAATATCGCCTCAGTGAATAAGGATTCATCTCCACATTATTTTGGCTGCTGGTCATAACAGATGAGTTAGTTTTAGTTTCGGATAAGTACAAATGGAATACCTCATATAGCTCGATCATAACGTTGCCCTCGGGTCCCATGCTGCTCATAACGTTCTCCAAAGCGAGAGTGTAATACACTCCTCCGGCCTCTGAGACGTACAGGTTATAAGTGTCGTTCTGATTCCACTCCTGAACCGCTGCCACCACACGGTTTTCATCCGTGCTGATCACGTGCAAGTCCTGCAAAGTAAATGTAGCTATAGATATTTGCTAACTGGAATAAATCACTTTTACAATATATTCTAAACAGGGAGAAGTCTTTAGGGTAAAGATCTTCAGTCTTGACCACAAAGAACCCATGTGGCTGCTAGCAAGACTCCCACGTATTTAGTCAGTTCATCTTGGGCTCCAATCAACTATCATTGATACCTCCTGCTTGGCTGGCATGCAAACCTGCAGCCACACAGGCTCTTTGTGGACAAGATTAAACACCTCTGCTTTAGGACTTTATCTACTAAATACACAGTTTGGAAAGATGTCTTCCATGAACTGAAATGTCTTTTGTTTACCGCAAATAAAGTTCTAGTACCTCTATGTTTCTGACCTAATCTACTTACAGGAAAACAGCATTACTGCCAGTCTGAAATGTATTAGCGTATTTTATTCCTGCTTTCTTTTATGGCTTTCTCCCAGATTTCAGCCTCAGTCACATATGATGGTTTTTCTCAGACACAATTAGCTTTTCTTCGTCACTGTGATATTGTTTTTCATGCAGACTTGACATCATCTTAGAAGTTATATATATATAACTTCTACATATATATATACATATACACATATGTATATGTGTATATATATATCGTCGCTGTCGGGCCGAAACCTCATATGTCCAGATTTGGTCAATTTCATATTTTTTCACATATCGATACTATTGGTCAGTCCCCACGTGGGTCTGTTATTTTTACAAGTTATTAACAAATCTAAAGTCTTGAAAATAGCTTGAGCGCAAATCTCTTAACTCCATTGGACACTTCAACTGTCCACCTCTTCCTCACTCCGCGGGAGAGCTTCTCGGCATATTTCTCCTTAATAAGAGTCGCAACGAATCAACACGTCTTCTGAGGTAAATGTCTTCAAAACACTGGGCTCAAAGAAAAAAAAATCTTGACCCCCGCTAGTTCTGGTGCTCGTCTGAGGACAGGAATTTAGCGCAAGACAATCCACTGCAACGTGGAGTAAACACTGTGCACTGCAGATAAGGTACGGCGTTTTTATCATTTCCTGAAAAATAACATTTTTGGAGATACGAGGATTCCACCCGACAGCGACGATGTATGTATATACTATATATATATATATATATATATATAGGCCTATATATATATATATATATATATATATATATATATATATATATATAGGCCTATATATATATATATACATATACAGCCAGTATTATAGTTTTATGCTTATTATTGTTGTTGAATCCCCAATAAATAATTAAATGCATTTACCCAAAATATTTCATTTGCCATATTTACATATAGAAAAAGCAAAACCTTTAGACTTAATTTGATTTTCTTTTCCAATCAAGCACAGCTGAATATAAATGTGGTGGCATGGAGTGAAAGGGCCATGTGGAGAGCCAGGCTGATCCTGCCCCGCTGTGCCAAATCAGATTAATAATCACGGTCAGGCCTTATTCTCTTTACCCAGCTCTGACACAGAACTAATATTCTTATTAGCTTCAAATTGAGCTTGTTGGTCTCGGATAACATTGAAAAGACACGCTGGCAATTTGTGAATTTCATCTACCACAGACCGTGCAAGTTTAACTGTGCGCACACACACACACAAATACACACACACACACACCTGAATGCACTGTGGAACCTGAGTGAATTTAACATATTTAATTGTCACATTATAGTAAGTGACATATCTTATTTTATTTACAATTAATAATACGACTCTTGCAAGAAACATCTCAGGAGTTCCTAGACTTCATCTGTGTAATGGTGAAATTATTAGAGAATCTGTTAGTACCAGGAGATGGAGCACCGAAGATAAACTAACAAATTTACATACTGTATATTTACGCTTGCAGTATATTGCCTAGATGTTACCTTTGGAAGCGTGTATTTGGGTAGCTTCATCGGTGTGAACAGCTCTCGCCTTGATGACACGTAGTAGATTGGCCGACCGCCTGTCGACACCTTTGGATAATAGAGACAGACACAAACACAAGTACAAGAGGTTACTTTTTAGACCAGGTGGCAATTTACCAGTGAGTACAAGCAGCCCTCTATAAATGCTGTTAGGTGCTAGAGACAATTTATCAGCTTGAAATTGCTTGGTCACTTTGTCACATTGAATCGCTTCCCGAATTTAGCCCACGCCGTATGAGCATTATAGTTAGACAGGGATGAAAAACATACAGAACAAGATGATCGCGGAATGACTCTGTGAACTCGCACAAAGCCAATTCCAGCTCTTTCTCATGGATGCCATCTTTCACTGTGGTGTTTTTAACAGTGTTGGTGAATCTGTCACCACTTCGGGGTAAGCCACAGCTCTATTCCCCTACCATGTCACCTCCGTTTATTACTCACCTGCACAAACACATACTCGTCCTGCACCACCAGAGAATTGGGGTCGATGTAGCCGGGGAAAGGTTTGCCCTTGTTGGCCTCCGTACAGTTCTGCAGCTTGCAGGTGATATACAGAGCCTCTGAAAGAAACAGTAATAAAAAAAATAATTATATAATGGTCTGAATTTAAAAGGAAAGCAGGGATTAATGAGCCCAACAGAGTGCTGTTAATATTCTTTACTAGATGTAAACAAATGTGATAGATGTGATAAACAACCGAGATAAAAAAGAACTTGGTGGGTTAAGAAATCATTAATGTGAACAAATACAGATTAAATACAGGTTATAAACAATATTAGAAGCACAAAAAACAAGATTATTGCAGTCACCTGCTATGAATTAAAAATCTGCACATATGGATAATTTACAACAAATGCAAACAGATGAATAAAATCATAAAAGATTTTTAACAAACATTGTTTATAATGCAGTTCTAATCATAATGTTAAAAATTAACATTAATAAAGCTAATATTAAGATATTTTCTTTTTCACACATCACTGAACATTTATTGGCTCGGACAGGAAGGAATTCATTTTAAATCTATAATGAATGCAAAAATTATGCTGATGCTCGTACATCTGTATTGAAATGTTGCTCAAAAGAGCCTCGTTTATTAGTAGTTTATTACTTAGTTAATTCCACTGACTATATACAGTTATAGAAAAGAAAATGATTTATTCACACTCTCAAGTCACTCACATGAGGATGGGTTCCCTATTGAGTCTGGTTCCTCTCAAAGTTTCCTCCTCATATTTAAATTTAACAAAAATATGTATTAAAATTTTAAGCTTTGTAATTTTTATTCTTAATTTTTATATTTCCGTAAAGCTGCATTAAAGGTGGGGTCTCTGTTGTTTGAAAGCCAATGTTGACATTTGAAATCACCAAAACAAACACGCCCCTAACCCAAATGGGTCCCACCCCTGTATTGATAGCTCCGCCCACACATATATACGTAACCCAGGCAACTAATGGAAAGAAATGTGTCTTTATCATAGCTGAAGGGAAGAACAATACGATTGCAGATAAACAAACAAGCAAAAAATGACACACAAGCATAATCATGGAAAGGACAAAGGCATATATTAGTTCTGTGTAACAAAGCAAAACCAACGTTACTCACCTATCGAGAAGGAAAAAAGCGCCTCGGCGTCTTAAGTAAAGTTGGTCACATATTCACAGATTGGAGTTTCCCGAGTCAATAACTCCTGAGCTAAACGCTGTTACTACACAAAACACGGTTGTAGCTGCGTCTCTACATTACTACGATAGAAAAGAGGTGTTATTTGTGTAGTAACAGCGTTTAGCTCAGGAGTTATTGACTTGGGAAACTCGAATCTGTGAATATGCGCCAACTTCCTGCTCCTTCAGTTCTCTCCAGCGCTGGAAAGCTGATCCTATATTAACACGTCCTACTTCTTGCCTTATCGTAAGCCTTTCTTCGCTCTGTTTCTTTGTTTTTATCCTCCATGTCAATGTTAAAACCGCTTTCTGCTAATGTCACACATGCTCACTGAACACTCTCTCCGCCCATATTGACAAGACACGCCCCTTTCTGGTCATTGGCTACACGTTAGTTTTGTTTTTGTTTTGTTTGGCGTCCCAACGCAGTTTTCTGAAGCATTTCTCAAACAAAGGAGACCCCACCTTTAAGACAATGTATATTGTTAAATACGCTTTACAAATAAAACCGAACTGAAAATTTCACTGGATTAAAAACTATTTGTTCATATAGTATCAGATCAGACACCCTGAAACTCACACTCGTGTACCTAATAAATAATACAATATGCACTAGTGTACTAGCATTTCCCTAGTCAGATCGCTAGCCCAGCTAATGTTAGCGATAAACAAAGATTCTGCTGCATGATATAGTAAATTGAGACAAGTTTGTCTCCTGTTAAAAAAAAAAAAAAACACTAAGGATATAACAGCGTAATTAAAATTCACATACTGAAATAACACCTGTGACAAATACAAGCTAGCATACTAGCAGTTATTAAGGTGTGTAGCAAGCTTAGCCACTGATACAGACAAATGTATTTTACTTGATTTGGTACAGAGTCACAATGTATTCAGATTAAAGAGAGAAACATGGAGTAAATACTGAAATCATATTCATGTTTATATTTGAAAATTCAAGCTAGTGAGCAATTCTGACCAGTTTGCTAATTATAGCTAGCTAGATAACTAATGCTAGTCATATCTATAAAACCTAAGGACGATCTCTCCTTGAATACATACATTTTATTTTTAATAAGTATAAAGATGTTTTAGATTATGTTTAGTTATTTCCTGTGCATTACTCTAGACAGATTTTTATCAAAGGTGTGTGGGCAAAGTGCTACATCCTGATCTATTGGAACACCACATGAATAAAAAAGGAAGTTAATTCTAACAGCGATGTGTGATATTCACTGATGCTGAATGCACATAATACAAGACTTTTTTTTTCTTTGATAATTTTTGAAAAGCTTAATTATATAGTCTGAATCTGACATGGCAGTCAGGCAGCAGGTTGTTAATACGTGCAATGACAAGCCTGGACTCAGGCCTAATTAGCACATGTATAGTCCCTCTGAGTAGCACAGTGGGTGGTGTGTAAAAAGAACAGATCTTCACTTCACTTGATATAACATAATGTATATTCATAGTGATTCAAATTACAGTCAGATGGAAAATGTGTTACATTCCACTTTTTTGTTACTTTATTTGAAGGATTGTTTATGTTAATAATTCACTAGTGACTAGTTACTGAATTTTGATTAGTTTTATATTAGTAGTTACAGTTGAAGTCAAATGTTATGATACACCTAATACTGTACAGTATGTTAAAACTCAATTTTGGAACAAATGGCACACATTTTATTTTCTTATACAGTACATTTCCTGGGTATCTACTTTATTTCCAAAAAGCTAACAGAAACGGTTCCTTTAGACTTTTACATCAGGTTTTCAATGCGTCAGATATTTACTAGAGATGAGCCGGATACTCGGCTGAAACGAGTATCCGGTACGGATAAAGCACTTCTGCCGAGTACGAGTATTATACGAGTAATACGAGTCAATATCTGTGCTCGGATTGAAAGAAAATCATCATTGGGTAGCTGATTGTGTCAGCGTTCTGTGATAGGCTAGTCACAGCGCCCCTCCCCTACACACATACAGATGTATTGTGTTGCTGTGTGTCGCTCTGCTCCCTCACAATCACACACAGAACAGCTCTCTGTCTCTCCCTCAGTCACTCGGGTTCGTGGGTCTTTTCCGTTAACGTTTAGGGTTTCTTCAGCTTTTTACTTCGGGTTGTAACGTTAATAATACGTACTTACTAACCAGTAGAGTTCTGGTAAACGTGGGTTCGTTCAGACGTGGTGCTTGCTTGGTAGAATGCGACTCGCATTGCGTCTCTGCCTGTCGGACATGTTTTTTCTTTTTTAAACCTTCAGCTGTCTCTAACCAGTAACCAGACACTGAGTGTCTGACATGTTTTTGCTGTATTTCATAAAAACATAAAGGTAGTAAGCTAGTGTTATAAATATTACAAATTAATTATTACCGGTTAAAGCACCGGCCATTTCAAGACAAACCCCGCCTACTTCCGGGTTAGGCCCCACCCACTCCGAGTACAGATACAGATACAGATAATTCATATGGTTAACAGATACAGATACAGATACAGATAATGCTGTACTCACTCATCCCTAATATTTACATTCAATTTGGTGGCATGGCCTTTTTTAATTGCTTAACATAAATTGAACCCTTGCTGAAGCTAACAAGCTTCTCATAATACTCTAGAATTTATGCTAATTTCAACTGAGTTTGATTATTTTACCGACGTGATCAGACATGCTTTTGCAGTTCATTTAATAACTGTTCTATGGCATTTAAGTCAGGACTTTGTGATGGCTAGTCCAATACGTTATAATCCTGACATTACTCTTCTGTCCACAAGTCTCCTTCCCACCTTTCCAGTCGAACATGCCCATGACATAATGCTACCACTCCCATGTTTCACAGTTGAGATAGTATTCATCGGATTAAAAGCCTCGCTTTCTAGGAATATTATGGCCAAAAAAAAAACGTTTTTTGTTTAATCTCATAAGAAAACATTCACCCAGAATGCAAGTCTTCATCCTGGTGATCAACTGCTAAGTCATTTTTTATGCTGGTCTTGTACAGTAGGTCTTCCTTGTGTAACCACCTTTCCGACCATGGTGACCGTGGTCGGTCTCTCTGAATTGCCCCATAGTAACAGTAATCCCTAACGCCAGTGGCCTCTTCCAGCCGAATAATGCACCCTGCTACACTACAAATATTGTTCAGGAATGCTTTAAGGAGTAAAGAGATCAAGATGCCTCTAAATTACCTAGAGCTCAATCTTGGATCAATGATCAAGCATCATGTGGGATGTTCTGGACAAATAAGACAGATCCATACAGGCTCAACCTCACAACTTTCAGAACTTAAACCATCTGCTGATGAGGTCTTGGTGCTAGTTTCAGACTGTGTGGTCCCAACATTTCTGATTTCCACATGCATTTGAACATTTGATGCATGTAGAAAGCAAAGTAATGATGTTATTCAAATTTAAATAGTAACTTTTATATCGCACTAAATGTAACAATAAATGAAAAAAATCAAATAAAACATGTAATTACTTCAAAAATCATGATTAGATTTGGCAAATTGCTGTGGTTTAGGAGGAATGAAATACTTTGGGATGGTCGTAATGATATCGCACCGCCCCAGTTGTTCATTATATTTTATAACCACGCATCTGGAGGTGTATTATTTCTCCCTGTTTTCATTACTTATCACAGCATGCATTTCTTCAAATCCTTATTCTATGTCAAATATATCAATAAACAGTTATACATGTAGTGATGGAAAGCTTAAGGGGAAGAAGCCTCACACCTGTCTGCTTAGGACATCCCTGTTTTTCTCGCTCAGCTATAATAATAATAGAAATGATATCATGATGGCCCTATTGAATGTATACAGTAGTCCATCTGACCATATCCCTAGTGACCCAGCATTCAGCAGCAATATGTAGCTCAGAAATACCTCACAGCTCTCTGTCTGTATGTAGAGTCACCGGGTAAATGTCACATGGCCGTGGCCTATAAAGTGCCATTACTCTTAATTGCTTGAAGTTGCTGAGTGGCCAGTAAGCTGTGAAGATTTCTTTCTGTGCATTAGACACCATCATATTGAGGTTTTAAGTGGTCTCTGTACTTGAATAACTTATTTGCTTAGTGAATGATGGTGATGATGATAGCTGACAGGTCAATGAAATGGAATTAAAAGTAAACAGTCTTACGTGTCTCAGAAATGGTAGTCTCCAGGTGAATCAGCCCCGGTTCTTTATCCAGACCCATTTTAGACCTAATGTGTGTGTGTTTGAGAGAGAGAGAGAGAGAGAGAGTGAGAGAGAGAGAAACTTTTATTAAATACATATATGACTGTGAAGTGCAAATAATCTACTATGTAAAGTTTTGTATTTAACGCTATTTAATCGCCAACATTTAACGACCTGCTCTATATAAGCAAGAGTTAAATGCACTAGCATAATCAATATTAATTGGTTATATTAATGCTTTCAGCATTTATTTCTCATATATGCTTTTTTTTTTAACAAGTATTAACAAGTAACCGTAGCTGTTATAATACTGAAAAACTCAGTACAAAAAAACAGCCTTTCAACAAAATATAAACCTTGGAAAATCTTCCCAGATGTGCAAAAGATAATAACCAGCGTACGTGGCATCACTCTTGAGCCAGTGCTTCAGTAAAAAAAAAAAAGCCTTTAGACAGCCTTGCACCATTCAATAACCTTAACCATTATTCTTACAGAAGTACTGGATACATCATGCAACCATTAAACCTGAAACCTTTAATTTTCTTTCTTTAATAAAATGTCCAAAGGCACCACCTTCCATTTTCTTCCTTCCTTCCTGTCTTTTACTTCATTGTTCAAAAAAAAAGGACTAGAACAGGAAATATTTATTAAAGTGACAGAAAAACAGAGGGATGTGCTCCAGAAAGGTACACTGAAAAAGAAAAGGTATCCTCTGTGTCTGTATTTATTGGACAGTGTTGACAGTGTTCCCGAAACTACATCCGAGTTTGTCCTTCATCTTCCATAGCAAACATGTATGACGGATCTTGCTGGTACCTGTAAAGATTTCCACATCCTGTTAAAATTCTTTTTTGTTTGTTTATTTTTTAACCCAGTCAGATACAGGTAGGGGGGTCTGATTCAAGACCTGTCGATAAACTCTACTTTTCGATCTTCGTCTTCATTTCACTCATATTTGAAACAATATTTAGAAGAATGAGATTTGAGTTTGGATTAAATTAGGTTCTTTGGTGCTGAAAACCCACATCCTGAAACTGATCCCTTGCTGGTAAAAAGCTAATATTTGGAAAGTGACGGATAGACCGCTAACAAGGCGGCTTATGTAATTCTTAAATGCTAAAGAGATGGCAAATAAAATATTTATGAGTAAACAATGAGTAACAGGCCACATTTATCATACAGTTAATACACAGATATATTGGTCACAGGAACATTTACATAAGAAATATGTTTTTCATGAAAATCAGATTAGTTTGGGGAAAACAATTCCTAAGAGAGTTCTGAGTGTGTGTAAATTTACGCATAAGGAAACTCATTAATATAAATCTCAGCTGTCATATCAAACTGTCCTGAGTTATTAAAGTCCACTTTACTAGAACACGTAGAATAGATAAGCCTTCATTTTGTCATATACATCACAGCACAGTGAAAATCTTTCTTTGAATATCCCAACTTTGGACGTTAGGGTCAGAGCACAGGGTCAGCCATGAGATACAGAGATACTGGAGCAGATGGAGTTAAGGGCCTTGCTCAAAGCTTGGCAGTGCTGCGGCTTAAACAAGTAAATTCATGCTTATCTTTTCAGTCAATCACGTGGCAGCAGCACAATAGAAAAAAAAACAAACATGTTAATAGTGTAAGAACTTCACTTAATGTTCTCATCAGACATCTGAATGAAGAACGATTGTGATCTCTGCCACCAACATACATGCCACGATCAAATTTGACACAATCGAGCTGTTGATCTTTTGGGATTTTTACACAATCGTGAGGAAAAAAATGAGTGAGTGACAGTTCTGGGATGGAAACACCTTGTTGATGAGAGAGATGGTTTGAGCTGTCAAGAAAGATACAGTACCTCAATTAATCACTCTTTACAAATGTGCTGAGCAGAAAAGCATCTCAGAATGCAAAAAAACATCAAACCCCAGCCAATAACAAGCTATCGTGTGCACATGCTCACATAAACCGGTGTCTTTTTTAATCATCTGCTCTTTTTTGTCTTCAGCTGTCCAGTTTCAGTCAGCAAGTTGTTTTCGCCTGCATCTTTTATCTTGTAATAATTTTTTTTTTTATTTCAGTGAATTTTATTTAGGGGGGCACGGTGGCTTAGCGGTTAGCACATTTGCCTCACACCTCCAGGGTTGGGGGTTCGATACCCACCTCCACCTTGTGTGTGTGGAGTTTGCATGTTCTCCCCGTGCCTCGGGGGTTTCCTCCGGGTACTCCGGTTTCCTTCCCCGGTCCAAAGACATGCATGGTAGGTTGATTGGCATCTCTGGAAAATTGTCCGTAGTGTGTGATTGCGTGAGTGAATGAGAGTGTGTGTGTGCCCTGTGATGGGTTGGCACTCCGTCCAGGGTGTATCCTGCCTTGATGCCCAATGACGCCTGAGATAGGTACAGGCTCCCCGTGACCCGAGGTAGTTCGGATAAGCGGTTGAAGATGAATGAATGAATGAATTTTATTTTTAAAGAGTTTTGTATGTGTCACTAAATGTAAGTCAGCTTCACCCGAAAACAGTTAAAAAAACATTTATAAACATACACACACAAGCACGAAGAACATCATTGTTCACAATACGTTTGTAAATCTGAAATTGAACAAAGAAATTAATTGCCGAGTCTATTTCACGATTCATATTAAAGCAAGCTATATCAATGCTCTTTAGTTTCTATTCCCCTTAATAGTGGTGCTGCTAACACTTGGGCTGAGTTTGTTAAGGATTTCATGTGGCTTCGCTCTATATTGGAACTCAGTACGGTCTGAAATCGTCCTCCGTCGCTGTTTGACTAAAGTGTTCGCATTCCAAAACCTACTCGTGGCCCAAATTGTCTCTAAATGGCTGGATTTGACTGGTGAAGATTATCTGCCTTTGGATGAGATATCCAAAGTAAATAAGGCACAGATGAAGAAAGAGAAAGAGATGGATGGGGAGGTTTGGGGAAAGAAGATCCATTTCCCTGGAGTAGAGATAATATATAACAGCTTGTCTTACACTACATGCATGCCAAGATGTATTTGCATATAGATAATCAATTTTTATTTTTCATTATACTTTACTAAAGGTGTAATCTATTATAAATGCTATACATTTTTATCCATAAGTATTTGGATAATGACATCATTTTTGAAATTTGGCCTCAGTACACAACCACAAAGGATCGGATATTAAGCAATCAAGATGCGGTTGAAGTGCAGACTTTCAGCTCAGAGAAGGGATCCTTAAAAATTGTTGTAATTCCTTAATGTAATGTAAATAAGTAGCAGTAGTTTTGGTGAAGTAAAGCGAGATCACAGTTTCTACTTGTTTTTTTTATCGGCTCACTAGGCTTGTGAACACACAGGTCAAACTTAACCTAGATAAAGTGTGCACAAAAGAAAAGTAACAGCTACCAGGTGTAAATAAGTGTCTGAGGTCCTGTATGCCTTTCGCTTCAGGGAATTGGCTTTTCCAGCTGAGAATTTTATTTGTGTTTGAGAAAAGCTGAGAAAGCAGAAAAGTGTAGTTTTCAGGTGAAAGTCAAAAATCATAAATTTTACATCTAAACTGTGAGGGTGGCACCACTGGGCTTTAAAGTAGGACCTATTTGTTAAGCTCGGAACCCATAACTGCCCAAAAAGTCCTTGAGGAACACAATTGTCTGAGTGTGCTTAAAAATTACTCACTCATTTTTTAAAACTGTGAATGGTTAAGGTTTAATCTACAGCCCTAAAGGGATTTTCAGTTTGTTTCACTTCATGTTCAGGCTGTTGTAATCAAACAAGCGCTTCTTTAGTCTGATGGCTAAATCCGAGAGTCTCAAGAGGAGCTTCTTCCCTCAGGCCATCAGACTGCTCAACACAGACATGCTGTCAGAGACGCGGGATAAAAACGGACCCAAACGCAGGACAGCTAAATGAAAACAGGATTTATTAACCTAAAAAACACTAAACAGGACAAAGACGAACCAGACGAATACAACAGGAGACAACAGGATTCCGCGCTGCACAAGGCAACGTGGCTCAATTAAATAATACAAATAATCATGACACATGATGGACAGGTGTGCAGAGGCGGGGAGGAAAAGACAAGGGACGGGGCAGACACGTGAACAAGGAACATAAACAAAAGGCACATGGCCGAAGTCCGGGCAGAGTCCTGACACATGTCCATTTATCAGATCCTTTAGGATTCCATAAAGACTTTTTTACACCATTGTAATTTACACCATGTAAAAATTGTATTACTTCTTCTTATTTAATTTCTATTTATTCTATTTTAATTAGTTCTTGAATTTAGTTTATTTATATGCACAGTCTAAGATGGAGATGGTCAAACAGGGACAGAGCTTGAACATAAACTTGAGTTTTGTTGAGTTGTTAGGATTAGTGTTTGTTTTTTTTACCTGAAGTGCACCAAAGGCGTAGACTAAATAAACGTGAGCTGGAGCTCAGTTAACCCCCTGAGGTATTCTACAAGGTTATTACAAGGGTTGTAATAAGGGCATTACGGTTGTTTAGCCTTAAATCCAGTCCCACAATTTTTTATTATTCACTTGTCGCAAATTTATTGCCATTTGTGCCACAACATGTCTCGGTCTTGGCCATTCGGCTTGTTAAATAGGGTCTTGGACTTTCTGTTCTTTTCACAGGTTTTACAAGCAGTAAGTTCCTCTTCTGGAAAACATCAGCACAATGCAGGAATGAAGCAGAAAGCTTGGCCTTGAATAGGATTTATTGGTTTATGGCCTCGATCTTGACTCTGCCTCACTTTTATTTATTTAGACTGGATCTTGACTTAGCTTTAACCCACTTAAAACTTGAAAAATCAATCTTCATAGTTGTGGTTTTGGGCGTCTTGTTCCTAGATTCTATATAGAACCCCATAACAGAAGGTTTCTCTTTCAGAGAAGTTTCCAATTTGACCTTTTTAGGAAAAGCTTAAATCTTTAAACTCTCAACCCATAAACTCTATTTTTCCTAAAAAGATAATAACAGTACGGTGCCCTGTAGAAGGAAATCTCAGTGGAAATCTATGTTCATATCCTCTATTTAATTCACAGTGTTACAAAATGCAGGGCCTCAAAGTAATCAATGCTGGGTATTCAAAAGAAAGTGCCTACCAGTAGAATCGATTCGGCGCAACCCTTTCATGAACCAGCTGCCACCGTCGTCCAAACTCGACTGAGCTGTAAAGCTGCGGACAGAATGAAACGCAGGATCAATTCGTTAGCTTGAATGAAAGGCAAACGCTGAGTGACCTTGTGTAATTATACGACGTATATATAACTCAAGTTCTTTGAAATAAAAAAAACACAATTTTAAAATGCGTCCCAACATTTCTTATCTTTAAAAATAATAACCTAAGCTCAAACGATATTATTCAACCTTCCTGAATTCTATCTTAATGGAAGCAAATTTAAATTGAATGTTGGCAGCATGCATGGTGTTCTAGCTCACTTCTGAATTCAAACATCACATTATCCATCACCAAACAAGACAACAGCTGTGTTTATATCTTCCCAGCAGGCTTTCAGTGTGAGGGGAAAAAAAACTAAATGGGTCTTGAAAAGAACTTGATTTTTTTTTTTTGGGAAAAAAAAAAAACAGCCATGCTTTATAACATGCGAGGGTGGTCTCGCCAGGCATAGTGAGACAGATCTAAAGCAGTGGGGGGTTTGTGCAGTCTGCGTTAGCAAGCCTGCGCCTCACTAGGGTGCTGAAATCTCACAATATTACCGACTTCCATAACTGCTGCAGATGCCACCTGTGAGTGGATGGGTTTCAAAATTATAGAATCATAGATAGGAAAGAAAGATGAGTGTAGGGAAATTGTGGGTTATACCAGAGGTCACTGGGCGTCGAGGTGCCTCAATTTAATTAGGGTTACAACAAAAGCTTGGAGTTGTTTAACTTGGAAGATTGTTCTTAAACAAGGTGGAAAGGGAAACATACGTGAATATAGTACCATTAATTAACTAATATAATTAGGTCGTCTGTGAACAGAAATAGGGCTAATGAATACCTCTAGTCTTGAGATGTACACTCTGCATATACAAAATATACACTCTGCATATTTTTTTGTTGCTGTTTTGTTGTTGTTGTTGTTTTATTAGAAAACCTGACAGAAAGGCTCATAGGGTATCTGGTTGGGAAGTCCAAGGACTGGGAGCCTTGTATGCAGCAAGCTGTGATGCATCATGTGTTCTGATGCCTTTCTATCATGGACAGCATTAACATTTTTAGTAATTTGTGCTTCAGTAGCTCTTTTGTAGGATCGGAAGAGACAAGCTAGCCTTTGCTACCCATGAGCATCAATAAGTTGCTGGTTCACTGGTTGTTTGGTACTAACCCCTGCATACTGGGAACATCCCACAAGACCTTCTGTTTTGGAAATGCTCTGATGCTCAGTCATCTAGCCATCACTATTTGGTCGTTGTCAAAGTCATGCAGATCCTTAGGCTTGCCCAATTTTTCTGCTTCTAACACATCAACTTCGTGAATTTTGTCACTTCACTTCACTTCGCTGCATAATATATCCCATCCCTTGACAAATGCCCATGTAACCAGCATTAAGATTAAGATGGAACAAACATGGTTGCATAGCTAGATCAATTTAAGAAATGTAATTTTTCAAAAATAATAAATAAATAAAAACACCCAAAAATGCTACTGATGGTTTTGCCTTTATAAATATATTGTTGTTCACGTGCTCTAAATGAAATTGTAATTTTGGGTAAGTAAAAATAGCCTGTTACTTTCAAAAGATCTAAACTACTGTGGACATTGCAAAATTTGTTGTTGTTGTTATTCAACTTCTTCCAGGTTGCACCCTGTCAGGTGGGTCACCACAGCAGATCATATTTGAGACCAGCACAGAGAGTTAACTCTGCAGTGGCTGGATTTTTTGCTTAGGAATCAAACCTAGGCCACGTCAATGAGATCATGGGATCCTGCCCTCTGCTGGACCACCTGGAGGCTACGTTGCAAAATGTAAAAAAAAAGAAAAAAGAAAAAAAAAAAAGAGAAATAATTTGTCAACACTAACAAATTACTCATTTGTTTGCAGGATAGATTTGGAGAGGGGTTTTAATTAGTGTGGAGATAGAGTGTTTGTTTGTGCAGGTTTTCACATTTTTTTACGCGTGGGTGACTGTGCATGGTGCACAAACAGTCAGCAATTATCCATCAGTTGGACGATAACACTATTTGTTAGTGCTTATTCCATCTTAATTGTATTGGTGGTCTCTTCTCAAGGGTGAAGTCAATGTTAAATCTGAAGTGAGTGAAACTGTGATCACAGACCGTGACTAAATTCTCATGTTACACGATGCCTGCATGACTGAGTTTTCCTAACATCTACTGTCTTTCCTTTGTTTTTTGTTGTCTTGTCTATGGTTGTTCCTTGTCCTCCCTTTATATGGTCCGGTATATTTTAGTCTGTTCCAAAGGTGTGAAGGTGAGAAAAAGAAAACACTCCATAATTTATTAGGTCTGAAACAAACTTGGAAAATGCTCGACAGCATCTTACTGGGGATTACTGGGGACTTGTGAACAGCTTTATTTACAACTGTGCTAAGTACAATACTAGCTGTAACTATTTGGGAAATTTAAAAATTATGAGTATTACATTAATATTACTTTGCATATTCACAATTATGTGGTTAGAGATCTGGTTTTATTGCACAATAAAACAATTGTTATTGATTTCCAAAGTCATTTGACTTTAGATTTTGAAGATCTGTGGCGACAGGGTCCACACAGCCACGGACAAACCAGCAAGCGCACAAACTAACTAAACAAACTATCATGCCAGTGGTAAAGAGTAAATGCCACTTCAGCACCAAGGACAGCGCCTGTCCGTGTGGCTGTGGGGCGGAGTCGGACTAGCTGGCCGTGTGAGGCCCAGCAGCCCACAGAGGTAGCGTTGGCTCTCTAGAAGAAACTAACTGCTGGTTTCTTTGTTCTTGTAGCTATTTCCTGTTTTGGAAAAACTGTAAGAAAATCAATCCTAGCCAAGACTGTGGAACCTCTTCTGCTTGCACACCCAAAGTTACATGTCTGCCCCCTTTTCCTGCATTTCCTGGGTTTAATTTCTTAATCTTGTGTTTTATCCGTTGCAAATTAAGTTTGTCACACTGGTTCATGCACTTGACTGTCCCGTGCGGGTGTCTGTTCTTGCCCCTACAGTTCAGCTCACTACATTAAGAACAGGTAAGAAGAAACAAACTAGTTACATTGGTTTAGTTCATGATCCACCGTTAAAATAACTTTTAGATTATAAAGAAATTGTGTATTGCTGTTACATAATTATTCATAATTAATTCATATAACCCAGAGAATTGTAGATTTTAACCAACAATTCAGATTATTACACATGCAAAATAGTCTAAAATGTCAATTAAATAGAATAATACAAGCAATAAATCTTAGATTTTTAAAGGTTAGATTAATGTTAATGCATTGAATTTGATCAGTTATCGACTTATACATTTAACCAGAGGATTTAACAAGGTAGGTGCAGGAGTTTAAATTGCAAACAATAAGATTACTGAGTGAGTTAAAAAGTGAAACCTCAACTGTAATTGCAGTGATGCTAAATACATCTGCTCTGGCTTCAACATTCAATGTGTTAGAAATGCAAACAGTTGTTTTTGCCACACAGAATCCACAGCACCACCGGCACCATCTGGTCCCTCAGGGCTCTTTTCACATATGGCCAGTTTGGCTCCCAGCATTGTGGTGTACATTTGATCACTAGATGCAATGTTATAACATCAGTGCTGCCACACATGCGGCTCACATAACAATACACAAAGCGGACAGCAAAAGCCAAGCTGGATATAATGAGATGCACAGTATGGCCAAATCATGTAGATAACTGGCCATGGCCCTCATATGTGAGCCTACTGCAAACATTTGCCAACACGTCAATGGCACACAATGTCTAGAATGTATTTGTTTATTTTAGTCCGACAGTGCACAAAGCAATGTCCATGACGAGATGATTTTCCAAGTTTTGACTAAAGGAACTGGAGTGTCCAACAAATCTTTGTTTATCTTTGATGCCTCTTCGCTCACCATCTCTGCCAAACAACAAAAAAAAAAACCCACAGCCATGTTCCAAAACCTAGAGGAAACTCTTCCCAGAAGAGTGCAGGCTGATACAGCAGCAAACATAGAAAGACTCAATATTAGTTCCATGCCACTGGAATAGGATGTTCAACAAGCACATAAGGGTTGGATGGGTTAAATGCAGAGAACGAATTATAAGTATGGGTCACCATACTTAGCTGTATGTCACGTCACGTCACGTCACATCACGTCACTTTTATAAACTATAAAATTCATAAACTATGAAATTCATTATAACTGTGGCTAAGCCGTGAGAAGGCCAACCACAAAAACTTGTATACTGGTTAAGGAGAGCATTAGTTGGAGAAGCAACCAAGTGGCCAAGGGTAACTCTAAGAAGCCAGAGTGAGTCACAACTCTGATGTGAAAAACTGTTCATAATTAAGTACTAAACTTGAACGCCACAAAGCTGTGTTTATGGAAGAATAGCGAGCCATACAGTATAAAATTGTTTATACTAAAATTCTTATTTGTAGTTTGCCAAAAGGCACGTTAGAGACTTAACAAACATGTAGAAAATGGTAGCAACTTTTTCAAATCTGATTCAGAAAAAAATGGACTTTGGCACTAAGCATTTGTTTTGTCTGAAAAGTCATCATATGTGATTGTTATCAGGATGGATTGGGAAAATGGTCAGAGATGAAGATCAAGTCAAATACATTTCCAGAAAAAAAAAACTGTTCCTGTCTGAACGAGACTTGAGACTGGTCCAAAGGTGAATCTTAAAACAAGATGATGGTCCTAAATTAGAAAGGTTCAAGAACCTGAAAGTAGAAGAATGGCAAAGGCAGACAAAACCCAGACTTAATTTGAATCAGAATATGTGGCTGCTCATCAAAAGACTCTATGTTATCAGACAGAGCTTGAGGAATTATGCTAAAAAAGAGAGTATACTGTATATGTGTCATGATTCAGCCCGGACTTTTGGCCATGTGCTGTTGTTGTTGTCACGTGTCTGCCCCGCCTTCGTCTGCTCCTCCCTGTCACCACACCTGCTCCTCATTGTCATCATTGTCTTAATTGTATTTAAGTTAGCCGCGTTGCTGAATGCAGCGCGGATCATTAGTTGCGTGTACCCCTTGTCATGTCTAGTCTCTGTTAAATGTCGTCAGTTGTATTGTTTCATTTATCGTCATTTTTGTCTATGTCTTCTTTATTTATTAAACCCCCTTCATTTGAAGCTATCCTGCGTACGGGTCTGTCTCCTTCCATCCCGGATGTGACAATATGAGGAAGCAGATGTTTGATGCTGATAGAGACACATCCCTGAAGACATGCAGCTGTAATTGATGCTAAAGGTGTTTCTATCTTTTTCACCTTTAAATGTCAGACATCAAAAGATAAATATGCCAATTAAATCAATTTCAATTCAAGGGTGTAACACTACTAAGAGGTTCAGTTAGAGTAGCTCAGATTTTTTGCCCAGTCCTCCAGAAATATATCGTTATTTGTTTGTTTGATTGATTTTTTTCACTTGACTACAGATGAACAGTGACTGACATTTAGGACCATAAATGTATTTTATTTGAAATCCCTTCACATGAATAACATATTGTATCTATTGAAATAATAAAGTTATTTATTTCCTTTTAAACTACGTATCCTCCTGGTGGTCCAGCGGAAGGAACCTGCGTTCTCGTCGCGATTCCCGGGCAAGAAGTTAACCCAGCCACTGAAGAGTTAACTATCAGTGGTAGTCCTGGTGTTAAACCTGCGTCAGATCATATATATGGACCAAATTTTCTTTGGTGACCCCAAAACAGGACACAGCCGAATGAACAACATTTTCTTTCAAACCGCACTGTTTAATGCAGCTTTAAATGAGCAGATAAATATAGTGAGTTTCCATCAGTAATGTGCAATTTTCTGCAAAAATGACCAATAATAATAATAATAATAATAATAATAATAATAATAATAATAATAATAATAATAATAATAAACAAATAAAGAAGAAAATATGTGAATAGATATTGGTGACACTGGGATCTCCTACACTCTGATCTCATGAATAATGCTCTAAATTTTCCCGCCATCCTTTAAATCTATCATGATTTTTCCCATTTGGCTGCTTTGTTATGTGAAAATCTCTGTTTTAACGTGCTATTGTAACACTGACCCAATGCCTAGTGACAGCTCCTCGCCCTTTTGATAACTTTTTGAGTTACGAGGCATAAAACTCAAATTCCAACTTTGAAAGGGTCACACACCTTCTGATCGTGGCTGTAGGCGAGAATCCAATCCTCCTGCTCAGGATGGAAAAGCAGGCTGAGCACATAGAAGCCAAGGCGGTATTTCTGATACGTGGCTCCTTCATCTGTGCTGATCAGCAGACTGTTCTCCACCTCCGGGTCTGTCAGCAGCATGATCTGGATCAAAGTGTGATAACATCAAAACAAATCCTCTCAGTCAAATCCTTGGAAAGTCAAATCTTCTCAGTCAAAACACTTTACCGTGAAGTAAAAACATGGTTAAAACTGAGACAAGGATAGGAGGTGTCAGCTAACATCATGCAAATCCTAACTGGACTCCAGAAAATTTCATTTCGGGTTAGCGACCTTATCTCGATTGGTGAAGGGTGAAGTATACAGCTTCATAAATCTGTCATAAGTGATAAGTAACATCTGCAGAACCTATGTTACCGAACTGAATACAGATCAAATGGATCAAATGTTAACACCCTGCCAGCCTATCAAATAATCCTGAATTGTCATCGGTTTATGGTTGTTAATGTTTTATAGATTCACAGCATTTGGCAGATATCTTTATCCTGTAGTCTCTAACAAAACATATCCTCATCCTTATACAGGTAGGTCCGGGTCGAAGAATTTTAATGCTAAACTTTATAGTGAGGAATTTGTACAAGTACAGCAATAAATAATATGTAGAGGAGGTTTTTTAATCTAGGTTATTAACTTCTTTTTTCTGGTGTTTAGACAAATTATAATCTCTTGATGATCCTTCAACCTACTGTATCGCTACTTCAAATCCAGTTCATATGGGCTCTGTTGATATACATTATGACCTGTTGTTGAAAGATAGATAAACATGTTGAGACATGTTGAGAGTCTGGCTAAAGGATGAATGATAAAACTATTCAAAAGTAGCCGGTAATTATTCCTTAAAACCCAAAAGAAGCTAAATCAAGTAAATATCCATAAGCAAAAATAAAATAATTACCTTATTTGTTTGCAACTCTGAGTATTGTTAAACTCCAGGGTACTTTTTAATGTGTGGATCAGATGTTTCTTGCTCGTTTTGAGAGGTATACGCTGTATTTAGTGCACAACTGTGGGATCTCAATCCACTTTATTACTGTAAGCTGCACCATGGTTCAGTTTCTTATTGATTTGTAAGATTATCTCTGCAAAATTAACCCGTAAGGTCACTGCAGTTCAATTGGAAAGAACGAAATACACCAGACCTAAAGTCTATTTGCATAAAACACATTCAAGCTGATTTACAAACAAAGAAAGGAGACTTACAATTTAAGCAAAATAATGAATGTTGCGCCTAGAAGTGCAAGCTACAGATATGCAGACATATGCACTATTCTAGAAAAAATAGAATTCTAGAAATGCTGAAAGTTTCAAGATAATGCCAAAGGAAAACTTACAAATGTCTTTTTAATTCATTCCTATTGATATAGTGAATTATTTGTCAACATTTTAAAAATGTCAGTGTATTCTGTTAAAGCTAGCATTACCTCAAAACATTACATACAGTTTGCCAACTGAAAAAAAAAAACAAAACAAAAACATTAGTGTTCGATTTTAGAACATACTTCACTTCTAATATTCATACACTAGACGGTAGGGTACATAATGCGTAGTGTGAGTGCACAGTGCGTACTCACTCAGAGTTCAGTGATTATGCAAGCTAATGAAATGCTAATGTTGCTAATGTTAAAGTCATCATTGTGCGATTGCCCCTCAATTTTAGATGTGGACTTTGATAACTGTTCATAAACTCAAACATTAGAAAAGATGCTATTCTACTAGCAATGCAATCACATATGGAGCAGACCAAACAGATCTGACAGCATCTGAGTGAGGTGGTGTCAGTACAGATCCAAGTGTGGATCGAAAGCCAACCGACCTACTGTAGGACCTACTTAACCAAATGCGCTGTGTATTTTGAGTTTTGGTATTTCTTGTAAATCATTCTCTAATCATGAATCATAAAATACATTTTCAGCCATGCGTCTACACACACACCTACACACACACCTACACACATGAACATATACTGCATGTGGCAGGCATTTGAAAGCTTTTTCACTAACACTGATGCTTAAGTCTGTCTGCACACATGCGGCTGATTTGTTTGTATATTTCATTATCACCTCAGGGAAGACGAATAAACAACAGATTACATGGTTAGATCAATGGGCCGTGGCTGATTTTTTAAAAAGTTTTTAAAGGTCAGAGCTTCAGTCAGTTACCTAAAACAATAAAATTGCATCAGTCAAATAGTAAGACTTTCTGGCCCCCTGCCTTCACTAATCAATTTTTATCTGTAATCAAATTCCGTTCATTTTAGACCTCCTGCTACACCTTATGCATTTATGTTAATGCTGATGATTCATCATTAAGTTGCAAAGTTTAGTAGCAGAAATGAAGACATGAAAAGTCAAAAGTTACAAAGTATGATAAATAAGTGCATTATCATGTGCATAAAAATGAATCAAAATATAAGACAGACTGAATGTAAAAAAAAAATAAAATGATAAATGTGTGGAGAAAAGGAATTCATTCACTAATTCTCTCTCTCACTCTCATTTTCTACCGCTTATCCGAACTACCTCGGGTCACGGGGATCTCAGGCGTCATCGGGCATCAAGGCAGGATACACCCTGGACGGAGTGCCAACCCATCGCAGGGCACACACACACACTCTCATTCACTCACGCAATCACACACTACGGACAATTTTCCAGAGATGCCAATCAACCTACCATGCATGTCTTTGGACCGGGGGAGGAAACCGGAGTACCCGGAGGAAACCCCCGAGGCACGGGGAGAACATGCAAACTCCACACACACTAGGCAGAGGCGGGAATCGAACCCCCAACCCTGGAGATGTGAGGTGAACGTGCTAACCACTAAGCCACCGTGCCCCTCATTCACTAATTCCTTTTCAGTAAAAGCTTTATCCTGGTCAGCGTTTCATTGGATCTGGATCTTATCTCAAAAACACTGGGTGCAAGGCAGAAGGACACCATTCACACACATCCACAATTCGTATAGCCAACTCTCAAGGGGAGGAAACCAGTGGACCCGGAGGAAACTTACACAGACATGCAAAAATCCATACAGATAGCAACCTTGTTTGAGCTCAGGATCAAACTACGGACCCTGTAGCTGTGAGTCTGCAACTCTACCCACTGCCAGCTTGTAGCCAGCTTTGCATTCATTTGCATTCATTTGCTTGACTCTAGCTTTTATGACAATCGATATAGAACTGATGGAAAATAAAATACAGGCATATAGTTGAACAGTTGCAGTTTCATGGCCTTACTTAAGGGCTCAAAGGCAATGTGAAGATTACATTTCAAGTCATTAGCATAAATCCGTAACAACTATTAGTGAATCTGAATCAGTCGTGAAACATTTTATAAGGTACACGAGTTCAGGCAATGATGTAGACCCTGGCTGACTACACATTAGGACACAGATGACTCAGTTTCTAGCAACATGCTAATTTCTTTCTCAGACACAGTAAAAAAAAACAATATTTTCCATGTCATATAAATTTGTTATCTTAAATTAAACATGTTTTTGTCATAGTACTTCAAGCAGGATTGTAGACTGGTTCAGTGGGCCTTTACAAACTATTCAACATAGTCTTTAGTCATTTTAGGAGATAAAAGTTAAAGGAGCTACAACAATGAAATAAAGATTCTGACATTTGAAGACAAAGTTAGCTTAGCGTTTGTCAAGAATTTTCGAGCTGAAAAGCTACAAAAAAATGACATCATCATTTCAAGTAAGTTAAAATAGTGGGCATTAATGATCCCTGGTTTTTGCGTAACATTGAGGGATTTTTAGAGGGCAAACTTTCCAGATCTAATTTCAGAGAAGGTCCTTGAAATGGCTGACGATGGCCCTGTTTAGTGCCCTGACTACTAGCAGTGAAATTTGTGTTCTCTGATATGTGACCAAAATGCACAAGTGGCAGATTCTTAGGAAATGGTTGTAACCTTTTACAATGCCATTACTTCAAAGCAAAATTTCAGAAAGCGAAATCCCCTTGGTATTAGGATCTACATGCAACGCTTAAGGGTAACCTCAGAGGGACAAATTAAACGATCTCCCTTACCTCCATTAAATAACCAGAGATATGTAGATGTTTTATCGCATCTGACCTTGTAATTATTCCCATTTGTCCATCAGGACATGTGCATGGAATGAACTTTTGCTTGGTTTCATCCTAATATGTATATTTGGTTTTTGGTGTCAACATTTGTCTCTTTGTCAGTCTTTTTTTTCTAAAACACAAACTTTATTATGCGCCATGAAAAAGTAAGTTGTTTACTTACTCAGTTTTATGACATGAAAACTAAAATAATAGCAAATAATACAGATTAAAAAAAATAAAATCTGACATTCCAAGCTATTAATGTTTTTTTGCACTCAACAGATGCTAAGCAATAACAAAGTTCAGCACATATGCTCAGATGTCTCCGTTTTTCCCTCACTATAGATTCTTCTTTCCACACGTCATTACACCTCCTCACTAACTGAGGTCACCCTCTAAGATTTTGCCTAGCTGTTAGATCACCACTTCCTGCTTACTTCCATGTTGTAGCATATAGCAAGCATTGTGCAATTTAATATTCATATGTAAAAATGAAAGAGAGGCAGATGATACAAGAAAGCAAATAAAGCAGTGTCAGGGAGGAAAAATTAAATCATAAATTATGTCAGGTTTCTTATATTAACAGTGATAACGGAATAAATCGAGTTAGCAATTCTGTCCTAAATGTCATAAACATCAACGTCCCAAAAGTTATTAAAGACACAATTTTCTCTGAGAAGTAGAAATGTAATCTTACTCTGAGGACTTCAGTTGTCTTGAAAGGACGTCACTTCTTTCATTAATGCAACTTTCAGTCCTTAGATGTCTATCCACCCCTTTTCGTGCTTCTAAAACAAAGTACCCATGTCCCCTTGTCCCGTCCCTAGAGCTGCAATACACGGCGTATTTGTTTTCCATTGGAATTCATTGCCTGGTGCTGTTCTTTGGACAAGTTACGTATAAAGTAGATCAGTAGTGCAGAACCATCCGTCACAGAGGACAAGCTAATACTAACAAATGCTAATACTTACAGGTGTGAAACAATTTGTCAAGCAAGACCTGCTGAAACTAACCAGAGTTGGTACAACCCAAAACACTAGCACATCAGTCAATGCTGGAGAAGCAATAAACCTGTCTTCAATGTGGACCAATCAAAAGCAGCCTTCCGGTGTGTACGTCTTAGGTTATTAGCTTGAGCAGGTGAGACTCACGTTGTCATGCTGTCATCAATATTATATTAGTATACAGAGTCAAATGATACTTTTTCAGGGAGGAGAACATTCTTCTCATGTAGAAGTTGCATAATGTCACAATATCTATCTGTTATGAGCTGTTGAGATGAGCAGACATGCTACATTTGGAACAGTTGGAATAAGGAATGAACCGAGTCGTGTGTAAACTGCTGAGGCAAATGTATTTCACCAGTTTTGTGTTTTTATTTCATTTTGATTTTGTGCATATAGATTTGTGCATATAGGTGCAATCTATTGCAATCTGAGCATCTTTATTAACCACCAAATCCAACAATTTAAAAATATTTATATATTATTGAAAAAAATTTAATTGAAAATTAAAATCCTTGAAATATTGACTCTGAATTTCAGAGTTCCATAGTATTCGTTATGTCCTTTTTTGTCCTTTTTACTGACAGCATGCACACTAGCCCAAGGCAAATTTTACACCTTGGCTATAAATACGATGGTTCATCTTTGCCGAGTGGACAAGCAGAAAGAAAGAAAAGTAAAAAGTCTCTCGCAAACATTTTCATTTGTTTTATAGCTATTTTTGAACTTAATAAGTTCAATTGATTGTGTAACTATAGCTCAAGCTACTCGTTCTGAATCTCACCATTTGATGCACTACATACATTAGCCAAGGTACAATCTGGCTGATGATTTTTGCTACATTAGCATTAGTCTTTTAAAAAAAAGGGATACAAGAAATGTTTTGTGGAAAGACTCAAGAATCTTTTCTTACTTAATTAATGCAGTTCAACATGTGAACAGAAAATGAATCCAAAAGCTAGTCTTCCATATTGTCTTGAGTGTGATTCAAAGACAGAACACCACAGCTCATGGCTGAAATGTTGGCCAAAGACCTCTTCTGTCTGCTTTGTGTAAAAAAAAAAAATCTAAGCTCCTGCTTCACCACCACAGATCTCTCCATTGACAGTGAAACTGCTACTGCAATCCAGTCTCATGCTCTCTTTGTCAGTAACTTGTGAATAAGGTCTTTTAAATTCTGCCACCCTCGGGAATCTATTCTCTCATCATCTGCAGGTGGCATCTTACTCTTTTCCAGTTTCCATTCGTGCCTTGTGTCTTGCTGTTCAGGAGTGTAGACAAGACGCAGCCATGACAGAATCAGACACTCACCTTAACCGATTTCAACATAATGCCAAATGTGGCCTCTCACTGTGCTCCCAGAATCCAACTATTCTGTCCTAGAGTACATCACAAAAAGAAAAATTCCATACACGTACACAAATGCCTGACAATAAACCATCATAATCTTACCTAACAAAGAGAAAAAATATGGACTACTATCCTTCCATGACCTGGGTTTCAACTCTGACACCCCCTGAGAAACCTTACAGGACCGTGATACAGATTTTCAGGGAGGATAAGAAGAGTGATTTCCATCCTGCCCAAATCTAATCCATCAAAATCTGTGCACCTGATGCCTGCTGCTTGACTGCTATTGCACCTGAGTCTGTTCCTTCATCTTTTAGGTGGTGAGCCAACAAAATATTGTTGCTTGAAGATACTTGCTTTGTAACTCTACCCCCAGCACGAGCTCCAGGAATTGGTCCTGGAAACCATAATCCAGACACCTTAATTCTGACATCTCATTTCAAATCTGCTCATCAATGATGGTCCTACTGGGGACATTACTGAGGTTCACCAAAGCATACAAGCACAAAACCTTCACCATGGCAAGGGCTCAATCTACAAAGATAAGATAAGATGAAATTTCAAGGTTAATTTGGATTTGAGGGGGGCACGGTGGCTTAGTGGTTCAATTCCCGCCTCCGCCTTGTGTGCCTGGAGTTTGCATGTTCTCCCCGTGCCTCGGGGGTTTCCTCCGGGTACTCCGGTTTCCTCCCCGGTCAAAGACATGCATGGTAGGTTGATTGGCATCTGTGGAAAAATTGTCCCTAGTGTGTGATTGCGTGAGTGAATGAGTGTGTGTGTGTGCCCTTCGATGGGTTGGCACTCCGTCCAGGGTGTATCCTGCCTTGATGCCCCATGACGCCTGAGATAGGCACAGGCTCCCCGTGACCCGAGGTAGAAATCATAAGCGGTAGAAAATGAGTGAGAGAGAATTTGGATTTGACGTGGATTTCAATTTTCCCAACATTACTGCACTATTCCCATATGAAATGGGGTTTTCTCAAGGGGTATACTATTAATCGAAGATGTTAATATTTCCATTGTGAACATAGAGAACTGTGCCACTTGTCAGCTCCTGGCATCTACCGTTTATAACTGACGTTCCTCGACACACTCAAATGGAATGCACAGCTCACTACAACTATCTGAATCAAATGGTAATCATTTCTTATTTTCTTTCAATTTGTTCCTCTCACGCTGCGTTGTAGCAAGAGGATAGGTCATGTATCAGAGACAAGGCTCGCTGTAGGGCCAGCAGCTGCCTGTGATTAATCTCTTTTAAATCGATTTTCTACAGCCTGGAGAAGTATGAAAATGGGACACTAAGGCTGAGTTCACTGCATGCAGTGATATTTGCCTGCATGACCTTTAGTTGGCGAGAGATAGAAGGAGAGAGAGAGAAAGAGAGAGAAAGTGAGAGACAGAGAGAGGGGGTAAGACAGCTGGGAGTTGAGAGCTTGCCATAGACCAGCTGAGAGTATGAATGATTTCAATTGATAACATTGATGCAGAAGGGTGTGGGTGTGTGTGGGGGGGAAAGGAACCTTTGCAAGAAATTTAAAGAAATATCGAGGCATAAGCTACAAAAAGCGAATATTATTCCTATACACACATGAAAGCCTAGAAGAACGCATTTAAATGACAAATATAACAAATGACACACCCCAGACATAACCATAAATATAATTATATTGACGGACATTACATAACGTATTTCCATATCATAAGGATGCTATAAGGATTAAAAACATAAGGTGGTGTGATGCGAGTTACTGTAACCTCATTCATTCATTCATTCATTCATTACTCTCCAGTTAGTTTCTGTAATCAAATACATTATAACAGGACATAACATAATAATGTTCTAATAAAGGAAAAAAAAAACCCTTTTGGAACATTTCTCACAGCTGAGAGCATAAAAGAAAAGCTTTTCCTTAAAGCTCTAATACATACTTAATGATATTCATTCTAAAATGTTAACTTTCTTCTTACAAAGCAAAAAGTATAGAGCTACAGCTATACTGTACGTTCATTGTTAATTTAATTAAGTCTTAAATTCCAGTCTAAAATTCTACGAGTGTCCATCATTCGAGTCCTTATGAGCGAGCTGCTTGTAAAAAACACTCTTTGTATGTATGTATGTATGTATGTATGTATGTATGTATGTATGTATGTATGTATGTATGTATAATCTTGTGGTTTGCCTTGTAGCCATCACTCCTCTCAGATAAGAGAGATCATGCTCATTAAATTAGCAGAGAAAGCTTCTTGTTCATTATTTTCTGATAATGCATATTATGTCCTAGTGATTGAAATGTAAAAGGTTTAGTATCGACCTGTCCATACAAACAAACACTATTACACCTTACCTAGTTGTTTGTAGTTTTGCAGTTCAAACTTAGTCAGAGCGTCCATTATTTTTTGTCACTTAACAAGGCAAAAAATTGCCTGTTTATTTAAAAAAGCGTCACTTGACATCACAGACAACCAACTCAATGATACCTCATTTTTAGTCAGCATTTTTCTAAAGTCTCTGAAAAAACCATTAACATCTACTGACTATAGATTTCTTTATGAAGCTGATTTTTTCATGTCTTCTCAACATGGAAGTGTGTATCGTTCTTAAGGATGCAACTCGGAGGCAAATGAGATGGATTACAGACTGCCTTACTGATACTCGACAGTATATCAGGCTGATTAACTGCACTTCAGACACTATGGTCAGTGAGAGGACTGTGCTCTCTCTTTTACTGTTCACGCTATATACATCTGACTTCCAGTAATACTCTGAGCTCTGCCATATTCAAACTCGGATGACACGGTGATACTCGGCAGTGTCGGGGATGGACAGGAGTGGAAGTACAGAAGCCTGATTGAGGATGTTGTGAGGTGGTGTGCGTCCAACTGTCTTCGGTTAACACCTCCAAGACCAAGGAGAGTAGTGGATCTTCATAGGGGTTGATGTGGAGATGGTCAGGGCCTACAAATATCTGGGGCCACAGCTGGATTATAGGCTGGACTAGATGATGAATAATGGTTACTGTGTTTGTGATAATCTTATTTTTGTATACTGTATGTTGCTACTGGATGCTTGATTTTCCTCCGGGATAAATAAAGTAAATAAGTAACTATCTATCTAGATTGAGACTAGATCTAGACTAAAAGACTTCAACCAGAGAAGTGGACCAAATATATCACAGACTCCTCAGAGCATTCACAGTATTCATAAGATACGATTAATCTGTTTCTATCTTTTAATACTAACTCTATTGTTAGTACAATAGAAGCTTACAAGCTATTGTAAGCTTGCGCTTTGGCACGATTCCAAATTTCTCTGAAAACTCCTCTGACATGACAAACCAAAACTTTTCCACTTGCTATCACCATTAGTTATCACAGATTTAGTCTCAGACTCGTGCCTTTTACAATTTTGCCACCTCTTTGCACAGAGCCATGCACGGAATCCGTATCAGTGCTTCTAAATTATAAAGCCAAATAGGGCTGAAAAGACAAAGGTTAATTAAGCTCTAACTCTCAGCTGGCCCGCCCAGAGCACGGCAGCGTGTGTGGCTATGAATGCTTGAGTCTTCTCCAACATGTGACCGTATATAAGTACTCTTGAATAGAATATTAATGGAATGTAACTTTTCTTTCCATAGTTCTACACTACTGTTCAAAAGGTTTGGAATCACCTGGAAATTTCCTCGGTTTTCTAGTGGTGCATCGTGGCCTCACCCTCCTATTTCTGTCCTGACCAGTGTTGTGCTAGTTACTAAGAAATAGTAACTAGTTACAGTTACTAGTTACTTCATTCAAAAAGTAACTCAATTACTTTGTTGATTACTTACACCAAAATGTAATGCGTTATTGTTAAAACTAGCTTTTTAAAGAACGTTTTTTAATGTTCCCATTAATGCCCTTTTATGTGTTATGGTCTACAAACACAAAACTGATTTAAACACAAAGTAATTTTTAAACACTATTTTATTTAAGTCAGACCAGCACAAACTGAATATATCACAAGGATTTCTGAAATAAATAACAAAACAAGCTGAATAATATATTCAGAATCAAAAACTAAAGTGGCTTCTGCATCATAAAAGCTGTTGTGTTGAGCCCTTAAAAATGGTCCTTTCACAGATTAAGTATGAAAACTATCAACAATGTACAACATAACACAAAACATTTTGAAATAAATAAATGAAAGCAATCTGAATCATTCAGAATCAATTTGGAGAAACTCAGCACCAAAAAACTGCTATTATTGTTATTATTACTATATATGCTTAGCTAAAGTGAAATAGCCCTGTGATGGGTTGGCAGTCCGTCCAGGGTGTATCCTGCCTTGATGCCCGATGACGCCTGAGATAGGCACAGGCTCCCCGTGACCCGAGGTAGTTCGGATAAGCGGTAGAAAATGAGTGAGAGTGAGTGAGTAAAGTGAAATAATGAGCATACAGTATTTCCACTTTGAGAAACTCGTCTTGCTCTCGCCTTGACTCGCCGTTACTGGCGCACATACAGTACTTGAATAAACAGAAACACACCCACAGTGCGGCGTCTTCGTGTTTACAGGTTGGCATCCACCAATCCTACAATGCGTCGCTGCTGTAAACAGGTTAGTCTGTAGGCTACACTTCAGTTAATATGAATTCATTTAAAAAAGTAACAAACGCACCATATGGTAACGTTAACGGAGTTACTTTATTTAAAAAGTAACGCCTTAGAGTATTAGTTACTGTCAATTTAGTTACAGTAACACTGGTGCCCAACACTGGTTCTGACTGGTTCTGACTAGAACCAGTTTGTGCTGTTCTATGAAAGGAGTAGTTCACAGCATGCTAAGATAAGTTTTTACCATGAAATAAAAGGAAGTTCTTTATTTTTGCCCATTTTGAGCCGGAGCCCAAACAAACCCTCCTGATTCTCCAGAAAGCAAGTTTTATTGCTCCCTTAATCACTACAACAGTTTTTTTTTAAATGCTGGCACAATTTCAAAAGGGTTTTCTAATAATCAATTAGCTTTATAAAATGATTAAGTTGGATTAGCAAACATAACATGAGACTGAAACAGAGGACTGATGGTTGCTGATAATGGACCTCTGTGCGACATTGTAGATCTTTCTTTAAAACTCATCTAATTAATTTTATGTTTTTGAAATGGATAAAAAGTTTCTTTGTTTTTTTTTTTTTTTTTTTTGCAAAACAAGGAAATTGCCAAATGATCCTAAACTTCTGAACAGCATATTAGACTTTTTAGTGCTTTTATAAGCTTTTTTTAGTTGCAATCGTCACACATGTAATGTGTGCTGTGCTTCAATCATCGTTCCTAATTAAAGAAGTGGTCAATGCTTGGTCTTGCTATAAGGCTAAGAACTTTGAAAGCATCTGTAAATATGAGCATCTGTACCATTCGTATGATTGCAAGCTGTTAATCAAGCTGATTAGCAGACTCTCTGTGTAGACGCTTACTTTTGCAAAAGGTACTTTACTTTTACTTTACCCCAAATTTTCTTTCTCTTTTCATCCTGATCTGCTCCCTCATTATTACAGAGATAGTGAATGTATGCACTAGACCCCCAAATATATCTACTGTGCTGCTCAGAGCTTTTTAGAAGAAAATAGAAACAATATTTTTTTTTGGTCTATTGTCCTGAGTTTATGTGAGATATAACCACATATATAACAGCTAAAGGAATGCACCAAAATTTGTAGAGAAACAAAAACCATTAAAACAATTAAATAAAATGAGTACCTTATCAGTCAGTGCTCAGATAGAGAGAAATCTTTGGAGGAGCTCTAATGCGGTTGTTCATACTAAATGTCATGAAAAGGACAAATGGAAAAAAAAAACTCTCCCAAAAAAAAAAAGGTTAACAACCTTAGACACAGGACTCAAAGGAATGTTAATTAACAGTTGCTTAGTGTGACGTGGATAAAGTGCTAGGAAAACAGCTGGCAAATGAAAAGAACAAATGTTTCACATTTTGAAAGTTTCTCCTCGTATTGTCTCTGAACTTGGCAGGGAAGAAAGTGGAAAAAAAAACACAGTGATGATTCACTTACTCTATACCTTTGATACGTAAGTAAGGTTTTTGTATTTGTTTGTGTATCTCTTTCTGTTCCTGTCAAAATACACTGACAATGGACGCGGGGGGTGGGGGTGGGGTTGTCGAGAAGGCATCAGGGCCACAAAACTTAATCGAATCTTCAGGAATGAGTGGTGAAAGGTCGGCGAGGCAGAGGCAAATGGGTGACAGGAGCTCCTATGGATCCTTCACATCAGCAGGAGAAATGTCAGACTGCAACCTGAGCTAAATGAGCAAACAACTCACACAGGAATGAGAGGTGTTAAGAGAATCCATTGTGTTGTTGAAACATGTCCAGCTCAAGGCACTATTAAGCAAACGGTAAATCATGAATCAGTAGATGGATGGATGGAAGGATGGATGGATGGATTGATGGATGAATGTATAGATGAGGTCACAAGCTTTTGGCAATTAACCACCAGCAACCAAAATTATGAATTAGGCGTTTGAGGACGGCTCGTTTTTACCTGTCGACCCAGACAGTAAAAATAAAGTTTATAGTAAGAAAATCTCAATTTAATACAATTAACAGCTGTAAACAGGATTCAAAATACCAGCTGCAGTGCTTATACCAGTTGCAGTGCTTATGCTACACTACGTGGAAAATAAAATTAGTGCAATAAATAAAAAAATAAAAATAAACTAAATATGTCTACAAACTACACCAAAGCAGCTGTTGGGTGAAATTGTTGATTTGGAAACTGGAAGCGTGCAACCTGGTACAAAATCTCCTTACAGCTGCTGCTACAGGATGTAATGCCTACAGTGTTATCTATAAGGTTAACTGTTGTTAAACTTTGTTGGCATCTGTAGCATCGAAAAAACAAGTCTGAACTGACCACTTTTAGCTGGCAAGGGCCACTAATTACATTCAAGCCTTGCTAAGAGGGTTTTGATCAGGGATGTCTAATCTCATCCTCAGAGGCTCAGTGTGGTTGTAGGTTTTTGTTCTAATTATTCAGGAGCCACACTTGATTCCATTCGTTTAATCAGTTGATCTTGGCTTTCAATAAAAAAAAATCAGATGTTGTTTTGCTTGGTTTTACATTCTGGATTAGATTGGACAACCCTGGTTTTGGAAAGTGAAACTGTGAAAGTTTCTTTTTCACAGTTTCTTTCTCTCAGTGGAACTGACTATGATACAGTGCAAGAATATTATTCATTCATTCATTCATTCACTCATTTTCTACCGCTTATCCAAACTACCTCGGGTCACGGGGAGGCGTCATCGGGCATCAAGGCAGGATACACCCTGGACGGAGTGCCAACCCATCGCAGGGCACACACACACTCTCATTCACTCACGCAATCACAAACTACGGACAATTTTTCCAGAGATGCCAATCAACCTACCATGCATGTCTTTGGACCGGGGGAGGAAACCGGAATACCCGGAGGAAACCCCCGAGGCAGGGGGAGAACATGCAAACTCCACACACACAAGGCGGAGGTGGGAATCGAACCCCCAACCCTGGAGGTGTGAGGCTAATCACGTGCTAATCACTAAGCCACCGTGCCCCCTGCAAAAATATTATTTAAATATTATTGAAGTTCGTCTACAGAGTAAACTTATTAATTTCAGTTGACTGGATACATCTAGATCAGTGGTGTCTAATCTTATCTGCAAAGGGAAAGTGGGAGTGCAGGTTTTCGTTCTAATCTAGCAGGAGGTACATCTGATTCTATCTGATGAATCATTTGGTCTTGACTTTAATAGATGCGATATGGTTTCTTCTTGGTTGGAATGAGAACTTTCACCCACCGGCCCTGTTTAAAATCTGTAGAATACCAACCTGCGTTCTTTACCATCTGCTTTCATCACTTTACCATCTGCCTTACAGTCAGTTACAGGCTTTTTTCTAGCTTTCAATGTTTATTAGCTCTACTTCCACCTTAACAACAAACAAAACACTAAATCTTAAATATAATATGGTCGATTAGCATCTAATACTGGAGTAATAAACAACGACCTCCTAAAGAAGTGATGACTTCACCGACTTTTTTGTTGACACTCCTAGTTAAGTGCTCTAATTAAATTTAAATTCTGTCATGAAGTAGAAAAGTGCAGTATGATCCCACAGAGATGCTTCACATACAGGCTAATCGTCTCATTCTCAGCTCTTTACTGGTCATATGTCACTTCTGATTTGCTTTATATGTACGTAACTGGAATTCAGAGACCTTCACACACACAGACTGTACACACACTCTCTAAAGGCAGGTTGTACAGCATCTTTTCCAAATCCGAGGTCATAAGATTTTAATTCAGGCGGCAAACACATTTTATTTACTTATTTTTTTTCTGACATGGGGTAGTGTCTTGCAAAATGCTGTGTGTCTATGTCATGGACTACAAATGAATATTTCTTCCACGTCTGCACGTGCATTTTGAGATTTTGCCTAAGGGCCAACAGATGTTCAGCTTTTTATTTATTTTTTTTATTTGTATTATTTTTGGAGTGTGGCAGAGGCGATACTGTTAACTTCCATCATGGTATAAAAAAACCTCTTCCTCATTTCACTGATTTTACTATCAGCACGAGATTTAGACTGAATGCAGTTTCAATTTCTATGCAAGACAGAAAGCAAGACGAGAGAAACGCTTAATGTTTATCTGTGAATTTCTGTACCTGATATTATGTGAAGTATATTTGAAGAATATTTGTAAATATTAAATGAATAAATATAATAAAGAAATATTCCTCACAATAAAAACAAAAACTATTTTTTTTAAATTAATGAATGAATTAATTTCAATGTATTTATTTTATTTATTTTTATTTAGTTAGTTTTGTTCTATATAGACTCAAAGGTTTAGGTGTCTAAGAACTAGGTTTGCAGTAATACGTAAAGGATTTAAACAGTGTAAATGGAACTGTGAAAGTGTAAAGGCTCTGTAATCTGTTTAAATCAATTTCTGTCTTTATTCACTCTCATAAAAAAGTAAATGTATTTTACATTATCTAAAAGAAACCCTGAAGCATCCACAGAACAGAATCTCAGGGCATTAGTATTACTTTTATCTTTAGTGAAGGATTTTTTCATTTATGTATGTATGTATGTATGTATGTATGTATGTATGTATGTATGTATTATTTTTAACAACCTCTGCTTTAACCGCCTATGCTATAACATAGGTCCCATGGTATAACCGATTTTGTTGTTGTTTTTGTTTGTTTGTTTGGTTGGTTGGTTGGTTGTTTGGTTGGTTGGTTGGTTGGTTTTATTTATTTATTACCAACTAGGACAAACTCTATGCGCTGATTTGAAAAGGTTTTTTTCAAGATCCCAAGAGCGGATCACTAGCTATAAACTGATCCCGAAATCCTTCGGCCACTAGTGCAACTTTAAATGTAGCCTTTAATAGAAAAAAAACATAATTAATCGGGAAAGTTTGTCTTTAGAGGACTCTGAAGCATTAACCCCAGACCTGATGTCTTGAGTACATCCCAGAGTACATCAGGACCAAGGGGTTATATGAGTTTTACATATGCAAATAGGTCAAGACTGGGTTCATGTTTCAACACCAACTGCACTGCAAATTAGTCACTGTTATAAAAAATTCAAACCGGCTTCGCTTAAACAGAGCGAAACATCTGCAGTCATAATAATGCTAATGATTATGAGGTCAATGCTAACCAAGCAGGCCCTGCGTGTGCTTTGTCTGGTCGGTGGAAAGCGAAGGTGGGGGCTGGCTGAAAATTTTAATTATTTATTTTAGAAAGAGTGATTGTTCAGTAAAAAAGGAAAAGTTTTGGATCATGAAACACGATGGAGAGCACTCATGTACAACACTGTGCATGTGCGAAGACACGGACCTTAACAGGGTTATAAAAACACAGCACTGTGGGCAACATCGTTTTACTAGCCAATAAAAAAAATCTACTTATTACTCCTTAGAAAACAATAGAATACACAGAGCCTCATAATGCTGTTGATCGCAATCCAATTCATTTTTAATTTTCAGTTTTATTACCTAATTTTGCCTCAGAGACTCAGGGAACAATACTTGTACATCTTGTGCAAATCTATAACTACGACTATACATCAGAGAGAGTAGTGCCTAAGGGAGCAATTGTCATGATTTCAACTTTTCAGCATGGGTAAACTTTATAGCTCTCAGCTTGAAGGAGAAAATTATATAGCTTCACTACACTGTGCATTTATTTGCCAAAATGGCTTTCCCAAAATCTACAAGTTGAAAATTCGGAGCTATTTCAATTCATCAACAGCTCATAAGAAGCTGCCTGTTAACTGCTATAATACTTTGTCTAGTGGACAATCCAATCAGCAAATACGGGCAGTAAAGCGGAAAATTTTAGGCTCACCTCATTTCTGGAGGAAAAAAGCACTACTATTTCCTAAAAAAAATAATGACATACTAGAAATTATATTGCACTCATTTTCTATTATATATATTTTTCATCAAATTGTTCATTCTTCTCATTCTCATTCTCATTCTCAAGTTTCGAGGCAACAACACCAATCCTGGTGGGAAGGTGTCATGCTCTAATAGACATATATACTGTATGAACAACAATCACCAAGATGTGCTTGATCCTGCAAAACAGAGCTAAAAGTCTCAAATCATCAGTTGTATCTCATTTAGGCTAAACAAGGAAATTAAAAACCTCATCATAATTAATCACTTGATTTGTTAAAGTTTGAGGCACCTGTAAAGACACGCTATACGATCAAAAGCATTCAGACCTCTGTATTAGCTTCCGATTAAACCAAACACACATGAGAATTAATACGACCCTATTGCAGTTATAACAACCTCCATTCTTTTGTGACTTCTTGAAAGAGGATGCCAAGATCTTGCCTGGTTGCCCCAAAAGTGTTCAGTGGGGTTAAGGATCTTGAGTTCCTCGACAAAAAAAAACATTAAACTTAATTGACCTTGCCTTGTCCATAGGTTGAGTCATATAGGAACAGGAAAGGGCTTTCACCAAACTGTTGCTAAAAATTGCATAGCAAGCAATTGTCTAATATATCTTTATATGCTATCGCATTAACTTTGGCCCTAGTGGTGCTAATTCTGAAAAAACATTATCCTCCCTCACCAAGCTTTACTCTTGGCACTATGCATTCTATGCATGCACTGTGCACGTTCTCCTAATATCTACCAAACCCAGATTCTTCCATCAGACTGCCTGAATCGTGATTCATCACTTTACGTAAAAATGGCTACTCCAGAGTTCAGAGGCAGTCTGCTTTACAACACTCCAACTGATGCGGGGCTGATCTAGGAAGGCAAAAATTTCATGAACTGATACTTACAGTAGCAAACATGGCATCCTGTCTCTGTGCCTACTTTTAAAGTACAACCCATCCTACTGCCACACAGCTATGTGCTTGTTTTTATACACCTGTTAGCAACGGGCTTGGCTAAAACACCTAAAGTCAATAATGTGGATTACAGTTACACCAAATTAAAGATATAGTGAAATCCCTTTTCTTCTTTAATTCTCATTCTGTCTTAGCTTTTATGGAGCTGTGGTTGTTACTATATGAAAATGAGCTTCGTGTGCTTTGCACCTTCTGGGTAAGCGACATTTAACCTAGTCATGCGAGTACAAAACAAACCAATTTGTGTTTAAATTTTAACATAAAAAAAGACTGATAAACGAAGCACATGATGTATCAAATCAGTTCAAACTCAATAATCACATCGGCTCGGTTTGCTGAACCTGGAACTGAAAATCTGATAATCAGTTAATCCTATAAATACTGTATTTGATAACAGGCTTCTGACACTTATAAATATGAGACGGATATTACCATGCAGAGCGATGACACCGTAGCTAATCTTACATTTTTTAAGGTCATGCTTCTTGGTCCAATATATGCCTTCTAAAGTTAATCTCCATGAGCGAATCTTCATTCGTGTTCAAACAGATGCGCACTGTTAGCCTTTTATTTTTTGTCGTTTAATTTTATTTTTTTTTCCAACACAGACCTACAAGGAACTGTGTTTAGTGTCAGTGTAATCCTTAATTATCATGTAGCTCCAGGCGTAGCTTTATGTGATCACTGAGAAGCAGTGAGAGGAACTAGTGGCAGACGTGTTCCATCTTCATTACAGAGCTCTCCTTAATGAACAGGAACAAAAAAAAAAGCTCTCTGCTGAAAACTCAGGAAAATGAAACAGAGAGAGGGGGGAAAAGTGTTGTTTTTCTCATGCATGAACTGGCCTTGATTATATATGAAAGTTTCCTTTGTATATTTGGTCATTTTTTGGTTATATTTTGTAAAGAAAAGAATGTCGTGTCTACATAAATGTGTATAGTGAAATTTGACAGTACTGTGTTTTAGTGGGCGATAACGAATAAACACATTATTTTAAAACAACATAAAAAATAATAAAAATCATGAAACAGGATTCAAATATGTTATGAAGCAGACAGATGGATGCCAGCACAGATATTCTGCTTTTATTAAAACCAGCATAGCAGATGATTGATGAATTGCAAACTACAGAAGACTAAAATCAGGAAACGTGATGATCAACTAATCAGGAATGCGTTCGATTCGGTACCTAATGTTCGGCTGTGGATTCAGTACGTACTCATAAATATACAGTATGTATGTAATATAAATACATTCTAGACATTCTGCCATGTTGGCATCGTCATGTGATCCACATCATTAGATTAAACTCAAAGGTTTTTATTTTCTTTTTAATCCTTCAAAAAGTTCATCTATTCAGGTGTAGATAAATACGGACCGTTCAACCACAAGGCAGAATGTAGATCTTTCATGCCAGTCCCAATGCAGTATGGGATAGCGCATTGTCCGTTGTTGGCAGAAGCAGTAGCCCATCTGGGCATTTCTCACCTACTGATTTATGATACTGAGAATTCCGACAGTCTACTCCTCCGGCATTGTGTTTTCTACCTTCTATACAGTAGCTAGATTGGCTATTCACATGCAATTAAGCATATAAAGGTTCAGACTTGTCCTAGACACCGAAAAAAAAAGTTGAGCATGAAGTTTATTTTAAGCATGAGATTATTTTAAGAGCAGAGATTGTGAGCAGGGAAAGGTGCCTGAGGTCATGAGCTGAGTCCTGGGAGCTGTACTGTTGTATCACACAACGGTGACAAAGTGTGAGTGTACGAGCAAAAAATTTGATTCCTCAAAAAAAAAATCACACCTCAATTAACTTTAATTAAATCAAATCACAGTTTAATTAACAATCGTACAGAAGCTACAAATTTATTACCAGCTTCTTATTATATCTTATTAGGAAACACTGGTAATAATTGTGTAATAAGTGAATATACTGATTTAAAATAATACATCTGTATGTCATAATATGTCATATGAAGAACAATTCTTGATGAGATGGCCGCTATGCTGGGATTGTTGAATCTGAACTCATTATGTTATAATGATGGGTGAAAGTTTGTGGTATCGATGGCGGGATTTAAACGTTTTTCCCTCTATGTTCAACTCCAACCTGGATAGTGATGTCTTTGCTGTTATTTTATCGATTTTTATTTTATTTTATTTTATTTAGAACAGGTGAGAAAGGAATTCCATGAAAAGGGACCAAGAGTGATAAGAAGTATGAAGTGGGAATTTTGCCTTGATTGTCTGAAATATGTAACAAAATATTAATTGTCGAATAAATTTATTGATTTAGCCGTTAATTATAAGCATATTAAACACATACCGAGACAGACATTAGCAAAAAAGTTATGTCCTGCATTAACAGGTCAAAGAACAAATAAAGAAAACATTTCAATTAAAACGTTATATTTAAATCAACTAATATTTTAATATTTGTTAAACTACTACTTCTATTTAGTTACAAGACTTATTGTAATCACAATAAGTAATATTAATATAAGTGAATACGGTTTACTTAGTAAACCGTATTCACTTATATTAATATTACTTATTGTGATTTAGAGGCTTTAACACTGAAAAAAGTCCTTATTAAATATTATAAGAAATAATATATTAAAAGAGAAAAACACTATAATTAAGTATGTAGGATTAATGATATAAAGCAGTATTTGCTGTAAAACTATTTAGAATGAGACTTGAATGAGAGAGTAGAATGGGAAAAATTTGCACATACAGTAAATAATAACCAAGTCCTTAATTAACACGTACTTATGTACTTGATTAAATACTTTATATTAAAAATAAGTATTGGTGTATTAGTTAGTAAATGTTTGAAAATGGCAGCTCGAGGAGAATCTGTGCTATGCAGGTCTCACAGTAAATGCCAGAGACACATTCTGTCTTCATTACAAGCCTATAATTAATGAGGAAGAAAAACGAGCCCTGTGTGACTGAGAAAAGGGGATTTGAGGAGGGATAAAAGGACAAGGGAGGAGCGAGACTAATGGTTTGTGCCGTCATTCGATGAGCTGCAGGAGCCTCTGGGCCGTAAATTTGAACCCTCTTGTCTCGCCTTTGATTAAAACACTGCAAATTTACAACTCTCTTCCACGCAGTTCATAACTCAGAGGCCCTGTGAGACAGAAACTACAGGCTTATCAATATGAATGAAGTGCAAGTGTTTTGCCTTGAATGCTACCAAATCTCGTGATAAAAATATTCTTCTATCACACGTTCTATCGGATGTACTTATGAGTTCTTTTATTGTAGTGATCATATCATATAAGAAGGTGATGAATATATTAGCTAATAAACATTCAAGCTAAGAGGCAGCTTTTTTCTGCTAGGTGTCCTTACCACATTTTAATAATCAGACACTAAAATATTTATAGTGAGGATTAAAAGCAAGACTTACCTTTCGCTTGTTATTTGGGCTGACGTACAAGTAACTAAGAATGGTTTTCACCCCGACTTTCTCATTAAGCTTCTGGTAAGTGGTTCCGTAGTCAGTTGACCTGCAAGTTAATGAGAGAGCACAATGAAGACTCTGTGAATTGCTTGTCACAATTTAAGTCCAACCATGTCTTTAAGCGGTTGAGGACCATGCATTCAATTAAATCATTCAGTTTATTTTTCCAGTTTTAAAAATTTTATTAGAAGACTTAATTGTGTGCACTGATAAATATGAATGAGTTAATTATGAACTGGAGAATTTGCATGTGTCCTCAATGTCAAAGTTCATGTCTAGTTCATTGAAGTTGAAGCTGTTATTTATTATGTCTCATGCACAGCTAACCAGACGATGTTGATTCATTCTTGTTGCTGTGAACAACAACGACACCCTACCTTGTGCAATTAATAATTTCTCCTTCAGTATTTCAGCAGAAATAGAAGAATGCAGAAATATAACGTAAAATACTGAGAAATGTCAGAGAATTAGGGCTTATTTCATGTGCTCTTATTTCTTACAATGCAATCAACCAACAAAAGATGCACATTTAGAATAGGAGGTAAAAATTTAAGCAGCCAGTTATGATGTCTGTATGGGAGTGTCCCAAATCGTACTTATACTCTATTCTATGTCACTTTGGAGTATAACTTTAATTTAATTCAAATTTATTTGTATAGCGCTTTTAACAATGTGCATTGTCTCAAAACAGCTTTTTTTTTTTTGAGAACATAAGAAACATAATACAAAATAGACAATGTTTATTATACAAAGATTATTATTATTATACAAAATTTCAAGATTAATATTAGACTTATATTTAAATGTGTTTGTGTTTATCCCAAATGAACAAGCCTGAGGTGACTGAGGTGACGGTGGTGAGGAAAAACTCCATTAGATGGAAGAGGAAGAAACCTTGAGAGGAACCAGACTCAAAAGTGAACCTCATCCTCATTTGGGTGACACTGAAGGGTGTGATTATAAACTGTTATAAACAGGGAATATCGGCATTATGAATAATGTCCTTTCTACACTCGTATACAGTCTGACAATTGTGTATCGATTAAGGGGTTGTTGTCCTCAAAGTCCAGAAGAACTACCATGTAGTTGGACAAGAAGGAAAAAAAATAATAAATGTTCAATTGGACCATATTGTAAGATATATTTTTTAAACATTTTAATATTTCACTGTATTCTGCTACAGCTAGCAGCATCACATTACATATGTTTTACGTCACTTGCCATCGAGGGGGAAATGGTTTATACTTCCTGTTAGTACACTAGATGGCACAGTACATAATAAATAGTGTAAGTGCATAGTGTATGCATCATTTGGGACACAGCTGAACATGTATGACATTCTATGTTCTAAACTGTTCTAAATGACATAAAAAAGTTTTTTCTGTGCTTCTTATGATGCAGCCTTACAGACAACTCAATGTACATATAGAACACAAATAGATATTCAAAATGTAATATACAGAAACTCTACGAATTACGATAGTTTGACTTACAAATATTTAATCTTATAATGGATGATAGCGATACGACAAAATTGTAAATATATTTGAAATTTCACTTGGCAGGCAATCGTGGCAGCGTATGTGGTACAGTATGATACATTGGGCTCCTGCCTTGTCGCCTTGTGAGATGCCTTGCCTTAGTCTCGCTAGAGATCGAGAAAGTACAGTTGTCTCAGTGTACAAGTGTGCAATTTAAAAGTTAATTTAGTGATCAACAACCTAATTTTGTTCAAGTATGCAGACATTAAACAGAATCTCGATGGGTACAATACCATACAATACTTCAACGCATGTATGATAAGTAGCATTAGCAAAAATCATTTACATTTCTGTCATTTAGCAGACACCCTTAAGACTGACTTACATTTTATTTCATTATACACCTGAGGGATTAGGGCCTTGCTCAGTGGTGGACCTGGGACTTAATCTCATGATCAGTAGTCCAACACCTTAACCACTAGGCTACCTCATCCCTCATTTTAGGGCTATCACTCCATTAGACAAATGAATGCTACGCCATACTGATTCCCAATTGTTAAAACTCCTTGGAAGGCTACAGTAGGTCATGGTTTGACTTTTGATATTTTCTAGTTACAATGGGGTCATGGAAACGCATCACCTTCGTAACGGAGACTAGCCGTAAACGTCTGTTTAATAAAATAGTTAGATGCACACGTTTCATCCAGAAATCATCATACAAACTCTAACATTTAACATTTCACCTCCAACAGCGAAAAGGAAGAAAATTGATTTATAAGATTTCATATTAAAAAGTCCTGCCACCTCCGTACATGTATTTACATTTACTTATGGAAAAATATTTAAACTGGTTCCTTAACCAAAGCAGCATAACATAATAACTTTAACATAAGAACAATAAAAATAAAAACATTTACATTTCATTGTCAACATGTAATTTTGGTAAAATATTTCTAGTTTTTGTAAATTTTGTCTATTTTTCACAATTCACCACAACAAATTGCAGTGTTTTCTCCCAGACCATGACACATTGCAGCACAGGGATGCTAAATAAAGTGTGTAGAGAATATGTTTTATTTCTTATATGATCAACTAATTAGTTTATAATCTAGGACAGAAGTGTCCCGTCTTAGTAACCAAAACATGTGGTCGAGCTTGGCTTTCAATAAAATATCCTGCTTAGTTGGAATGAAAACCTACAGCCGCACCAGCCATTTCTGGACACCCAGTGATCTAGGATTAAATTCTGAAATGTTGCCATGCTGTGAGATGCTGCATCAAGCAACATCCTCCTCTCAGCTAACATTACCTGTCATTACCTTCACACATATTGCAATGTGTTTAAAAAATAAATAAATAAAAAGAGCAGTATGTGATTTCCACCAAAATGTTTCCTCTGCCCTTTTAAACGTTCAATTATTTTTCGATTGAGTGACTCAGACACTGGCCTCTGTGTCTCCAAAACAGATGACGGGGTAGTTTTGTAAACTCCAGACATAAAGATATCTCAGGATGACAAAACATGCATAGAGTTTGCAGAAAACTGCTTCAGCACACCATTTGACCTTGTTCGGAAAGGTCAAGGCATTTTACCACCACGCAACTTCCTCACCTCTACAATTTATACACTCAGAAGTGTTCACAGTGTTTACCACTGAGAAAGGGGTAACAGGCTTCAGTGTGCTGTTACAGAAGGTCCAATTCTTTATTATTATTATTTTTTTCCCTCAGCACATATCTGAGGTCACTTGTGGATTAGAGGCAAGCCTGAGATATGATCCTCTCAGGAACTGACCTCTCAATAAGTTTAATATATGGCATAATTTTAAAGGGAAAATATATCCATATACTGTTTTTTTTTTTTTTCTGGATTGATATTGGCTTTATGGGATTATGAAAGAAGTCCAGAGAGTCTTTGCGTGTAGCATTTTCCCCTTTGTACAGTATGTGTCTTTTTGGCAAGGGCTTGTACATAAATTGTGTAAGTTCTATGTATTGTACATTGTACAGTTATTTTCTGAGGTACAGAATTAAAAAGATTCTCTATCACAAAAAACGGTCCTTTGTATAGTTAAAATTCTAGCTTTCAAAAAAGGATCTACTTAGAATCAATGGGAAACCCTCTGTTGCAGGGATCTACATAGAATCCTACAGAGTTGCCCAAGAGAATCACAGGATGTCTGAATTAAACCTTGGAGCTTTCTAAAGGGCTTCTGTGTGAAGTCTTTGCTGAAAAGTAAACTTTCTTTATATAACCTTTAATGTTTCCCCAGTTAGGGTTTTTCTCACACACACACACACACACACACACACACACACACAAACACACAAACATTTAATCCCCTGTTGTGGGATTAAACAATGCAGTAATCAACTATGTACTGTAATGTGCTATAGGCTCTATATTCCATTTCCCTTTTTACAAGCTATACAACAGTCTGGCACACACCTCTGTTTAACCAGAGAAATATCTGTATTAGGGAAACAGTTGGAAGGGAAAAACTATAAGAAAGAAAAAAGGCCACAAGGGGCAGTTTAGTGTTGGAACATGAACTGCATTGAGACAATACCTCAGATATTTACATTTACATGTCTCATTTAGTAGACACCCTTATCCAGCGAGACTTACTATTTTATTTATTTAAATTTATACAACTGAGCAATTGAGGGTTAAGGGCCCAGTAAGGGCCCAGTAGTCCAACGCCTTAACAACTACACTACCACAACCTTTGTGCAGGTCATTTTTCGAGAACCAGTTTTGGTACTAACAACAACAGCTTTAATAACCTACAGAGAAAATGTCATTTGTGTTATTCTGGATCAAAAAACAAACAAACAAAATGGTATTCTATATGTAATATCTATTTTCTATACTGCTTATTCTGTCACAGGGAGCCTGAAGCCTATCCTAGGAGACTCTGGTCACAAGGCGGTGGACACCTTGGATGGAGTATACCAAACAATCACACACACTCCCCCGGAGCCCTCTAGATCTTTAAAGGTATTAGCTGGTATCTGGCACCATGGCATTAGCAGCAGATTCTTTAGCTTTTGTTAGTTGAGAGGTGGGATCTCCATGGATCAGACTCATTTGTCCAGCACATCCAAGTGATGCTCAATCAGACTGAGATCTGGTAAATTTGAAGCCAAGTCATCAAACACCTTCAAAGACCTTACATAACTACATCCCACCCATTGGAAGACCTCATGAACTCTGTCTCGTACAGCCATGGTACTTAATGTGGATTCCCAGGAGACCATGAAGCATAGCTAGATGTTTCTGTTTTGTTTTTTTTTTTGTTTGTTTTTTTTGGTGGTGGACATCATAACCCACAATATTCCAATTTATTTTATTTACTACTTAGATTAACTACTTAGACTTATTAGCCTGTTTAATTGTTCAGTTGAATTGAATTCAAACCATAATAACCTTTTAGCTGAAAATATGGCATGTGGTAGGCTAGTGGTTAAGGTGTTGGGTTACCAATCGGACGGTTGTGAGTTCGATCACAGGTCCGCCAAGGTGCCACTGTTGGGCCCCTGAGCAAGGCCCTTAACCCTCAATTTCTCAACTGTATAAAAAAAATGAGATAATGTAAGTCGCTCTGGATAAAGGTGTCTGCCAAATTCTGTAAATGTAAAATATTCTTCTGTACTCAAATAATTGAAAATTTGTACTTGCATGGCGAGTAGGGTTTATTTTACATTTAAATTAGTCCATGGTATCACTGGAGATGAAATAAATAGTTTTTGGGGAAGATTTTTAACGTCTATGACACCAAACAATAAACCCTCTTAGTACACTGCATTATTTTAACATTAAACGTCTTCTCAGATCTAGTCTAGTCAAGTTCTCAAGTAGTTTGATGTGGGGCGAACATCATTAAATAATTCAGTCTAGTACTAATGTGAAATCTGTGTTCTGTTGAAATGTGCCAATCCAAAGTTCTGAAAGTTTTCTTTTTTTCTTTTTTTTTTCACTTCGCCACTTCGAATAAATTCTGTGCAAGGCCTAAATAATCAAGTCCCTGCCTAAGATAGCCTAATTTGTGGATAAGATAAGGCATCTCTCATTCAGATTTAATCAAAATGTCTGCTTCTTTAGTCTTAGCAATCAGATGCACAGCCTGAATAGTGGCCTTGTTATAAAAAGTTTTTGATTCTTTAAATGTGCATGCAGAAAGCACTACACCATCAGCTGCAATTTATCGTAACAATCTTCGTTTTTCCTCTGTTCGGTATAAACCACAACCTAAAATGTTCCGGCTATAACTTTTATAGTGTCCTAAAACCTTGCTTTAACTTGAGCTTTAACTATTACAAGAACTCATAAAGAGGCTGTTCTGGGATCAGCATAAAGCAGCAACTCCTGCCAGGGGCTGACAATAAATAGCCTGACTCTGGAGGGTTCTTTTCCTGCTGAGATTTATAATGAAATGGTTACAGAGCAGATGAAATACAGTACTGTTCTCTCTGGACCCAGATGGCAGGAGGTGATTTATGACCGTTGCTCTGCACTGTCGCAGGGGTCATGCAGGACTATTGGAAAATTACATCATCTTTGTATCGATCAGCTACTCATAGGCTATTTCAAAAGACATGTGATTTAATGTCAAGCGGCTGGACCTGTGTAATGTCTCTGCCACTGGCACATAGGTGATGAGAAAAAGGGACATCTTGAGTGAAAAAAAAAAAAGCTCTTCACTTTCAAAAAGCTTCACTTTCACAAGATTTAGTCACCAATTCATTCACCAACCTAATGAACATTTGCTTTAGTAGCTGATTCTACAGCCGATTAACTTAAATGGCTGCATTTTTCTTCCTGTTGAGCATAGGTTACTTCAGCCGAGCTGAAAAGGAGAGTTCTGTTTACAGCCTAAGGTTAAGCTTAAAGAGCAGCTTACTTTTAGCTGTAAACTTCTATTCCTAAAAATAACTAACACATACACACATGCACACACACATACATACACACACACAAAATCATCAACTAATACCTTTACTTCATTAGGTTCACCTGAAAAACATAAACACAACAGGTCAAGACATGAGAAACATCAGAATCTTACTCAATTATGTAGCATGTCTGCTAGTGCCATCTAAATCATTTAGAAACTGCTGACCTCTTGGGATTTACATGCAAAACAACACTGAGAATTAATTCACAATGCTGTATGGAACAACACACAACCAGTTAATGGGATTATGAGATTGGTCAGAAAAGAATCTAGACTAGATCAGACTAATTTGAGATAACAGGAAGACGATGCTAACTAAAATAACCACTGTTTACAGCTGTGGTGAGCAGAAAAACATCCCAGACATCACATGTACTGTACAACACAGCAAACCCTGGGATACACTGTTAGAGCATAGCCAAGAACACAGTAGGCCCAGGCTCATAGAAAATGTTTACTTTCTGCCATGACATAAAGATTGTTTGGTCAGAATTTGTTGTCAAAAGAATTTGTTGTCAACAGAATGAATTTATGGACCTACCCTATGAGGATATGGTTAGCTTAGTGGTTAAGGCATTGCAAGGTTAGTTGAAGTTCAAATCCTAGGTTCACCAATCTGCCAATGCTGGGCCCCTGAGCAAGGCCCTTAACCCTCAATTGCTCAGCTGTAGATGAAAGTTGTGATGAAAATGTAAGTTGCTCTGGATAGGGCGTCTGCCAAATTCTGTGAATGTAACCTGCCCTGTGTCCACACTTCAGGCTGGTGGTGGTAGTGTAAAGGTGTATGGAATGTTTTCTTAGCACATTTATGGAAGTCTTAACACACAGTCAAGCACTGTTTAAATGCCATAGCCAGTTAAAATATTAGCAAGCCTTTATCGACACAATTTGCCTCTCCATCTACCATTTTATTTCATTTCATTTCAGGCATTGGGCAGACGCCCTTATCCAGAGAGACTTACAATTTATCTCATTTTTATACAACTGAGCAACTGAGGGTTAAGAGCCTTGATCAGGGGCCCAGCAGTGGCAGCTTGGTGCACCTGGGAATTGAACTCACAACCTTCTAACCAGTAGTCCAAAACTTTAAGCTACTACATCCCACATCTACCATCTTTTAATAGTTACATTCAGCCTGGTACTTCAGTGGCCTCCCAAGTCACCAGATCTATTATAAATTTTGCTACGCAATCATGTCAACATGGACCAGAATCTCAAAGAAACATTTCCGTCACCTTGTGGAATCCATGGTGTGAAGAATTCAGGCCTTTCTAAAAGCAAAGCTTTCTTGTCCTGTATTAGTTCCTAATAAATTGGCTGTTGAGTGTATGTGCAGGGCAATGATTGTTTTTTGTATTTACTTAGTTTTTCTTTTTTACAGTGTTCCGTTTCACATGTTTCGAGTGTTTTGATCAAGGTCACACTTGTACATTGTGTCTGTCTTTGATAAACGGTGTCCATTCTGTGTGTGGCATTGCTTTGATTCAAAGTCTGAACCTTATTTGAACTTCGAGGAAGCAAAAGCATGTTTCTTCTCTTTCAATAAAATGGTGGCTTGAATCTTTTAGAATAGACTTCAAAACCTTCATTAGTTTTTAATAGCTTTGAATCTGCATACATGCTGAGCAGGCTGTGCTTCAAATTGAGTTTTAAGATAATGAGAGCTGCCTTACTGAAAACCCCAAAACTTAAGTCTCAAATCAGCTTGATTTTATGTTGTAAATATATGATCCACACTACATTCTGATAGTCACCAAGCCCTGTTTTATTTCCCATTTCTTTGCTCTTTTGTTTTTTTTTGTTTTTTTTTAAGTGCATTTATAACCCTATGAACAATTTGTAACTGTCTTTATAATTTATTCATTCATTCATTCATTCATTTTCTACCGCTGGATTTTCTATCTCAGGCATCATCGGGCATCAAGGCAGGATACACCCTGGACAGAGTGCCAACCCATCGCAGGGCACACACACACACTCTCATTCACTCACGCACTCACACACTACAGACAATTTTCCAGAGATGCCAATCAACCTACCATGCATGTCTTTGGACCGGGGGAGGAAACCGGAGTACCCGGAGGAAACCCCCGAGGCACGGGGAGAACAGGCAAACTCCACACACACAAGGCGGAAGCGGGAATCGAACCCCCAACCCTGGAGGTGTGAGGCGAACATGCTAACCACTAAGCCACCGTGCCCCTTTGTCTTTATAATGGGTTTAATAAAAGTAAATGTGGCATTGGATCATTAAATACCCAATTTTATATCACATTCCTGTTGAATGTTCAATTCTGATTGGTCAAAACATGTTGATTCATTTTCTATGAGAACAAATCTGTCACTGGTTTTGATATTTTATCATTTCAGAAGTAACCTCGTCTACAAAAGGGCATTATACACTATTTTTTATGAAAACTGGTATTCGAACAATTTTGCTTTTAATAGTGCATACATCCTATTCAAATATATGCAACACGTCACGTTAATATAAACAAGTGCATACTCATACATATAAAAAGGCTATAATAAAAACCTAAAGAATCAAAGGTTACAGATTTCAGTAGCAATTATGGTGAAGGTAAAGAAGGCGATTCCTAAAGTTCTCAGAAATAACAGTATTAAACAACATTCAAGTAGAAAAAATCTACAGAGCCAAAGCACAGCCTGGAAATAATCCTGTGAGTACAATGAAATGAAGCCTAAAAACATTTAAACAAATCGGATCCCCTGTGGAACAATATACTGGTAAAACGAATCTAAAATAAAACACTTTGGCAGTAATTGATCCCAAGAACACCATACTCACAGTGAACCGCAGGGGTAGAAGCATCATAAAAGTAGTAAGTGATACTAGGGCAATATATGTCATTGACATTGTCATTGAAAGAAACATGAATGGAGACATATTCGAAGGGAATTTAATTTCATTAGCCAAGAGACTGAATCTTGGGAGAAGATGGAAGTTTCAATCGACAACATACCAAAACCAAGAACCCTAAATAACTCAAGAAGGCCTTGTATGGTGTAAACAATCTCCTGACTGCAATCCTGGAATTGTACAGAGGATTTTGAAATTGTGAGTGTATCAGTGTGACCCTCTAAACCCTGGGGAAATGAATGAAGATGATTTTCCAAAAGGAATGTGCCGGGACTGAACCACAATGTGGCACAAAGCTAATTACACATGCTCACGTTAAGACCCTACGACTCTATAGAAAATTTCTGCCTTTGGTGCTTTGACTTATGGACTGTAAAGCACTTTGAGACCTGCAGATGTTCACAGCTATTCACAAGGGCAAAACCCCATAATGCATCTGACATTTTATGTGAACCATAAATTACTATATCGCTGTCAATAAGCCAGAAAATAGCGAACAGTAATAGGCTGAAAGGATTGCTTTAAAAGTTCAAGGAAATAGGTATAAAAGGAATAATAGCTGCATTTGGTAAATCTTTCAAGGCCGTGGCTCACCAGATCCAAAGTAAGCGGATTACAAAAACAATTCATTATGCTTTAATGATATAGATCATTGTTGCGTGCCATTTGTGATACAAAAAAAGCATGGTTCATTATGTCAAGGACACTGAGCTTTAAGCTGTGTCAGCTTACTATATTACAGAATTTAATTAGTAGCTCTGCTTTATCTGAATAAATGGGGTGAGTAGCTCCATTTTGCCTTTTGCTGAATAAACTAATTGTGTTATTTAAACCAATTGTGTTATGTAAAATCCCTAAGTGACGTACTGAAATAAGGCAAATACAATTGCATGTGTCTAAAATTGAAGACTTTAATTAATGAGTTAACTTACCAAGTGTGTCTACACAAAATTACAAATAGTTGGCTTTTGTAACGGCACGTGACATGACAAACTACATAACATCTAACAAACCACGGCTGCCACAGACTACAAATCCCAGCAGCCACCAGCACTCCCACATTGTCTTTACTGTAATTATGATCACCTGGTTTCATTATAAATGTTTGGTTTCTACACTTTAAAAGCACTCTGGTTTCGGTTCCTGGTTCTGAGAAATACTCTTTGTCCCACCTTTTTTTTTGGTTTCCCAACATCTGTCTTGCCGTGATATACCTGTTTGAGCCTGCGTTTTTGACCTGTTCCTGTTGCCCTGTTTTCTTATTAAAAGTCCTGCATTTGCATCTTTTTCTTTAAATCATGACAGGTTTCATTTTACATCTTGTTTGGCTCTGCTTTCTTATGAGATCTCCTTCTGCTCTCTTTTGTGATCTCCTTCTGCTCTCTTATGAGAGGTCAGAATGAAATAATCAAAATGAAATATTTCATCTTACTGTAAGCAATACTGTATGTGGACATGGCTTGAGCAAAGCATGTACAGGATCTCATTGTTGAAAAAGAGATCTCACTTATGAGCTCCCTTTTTGCTCTCTTATGAGATTTCTATCTGCTCTCTTGTGAGATCTTTTTCTGCTCTCTTATGAGATCTCTTTTTACTCTCATGAGATTTCTATCTGCTCTCTTATGAGATCTCTTTCTGCTCTCTTATGAGATCTCTTTTTACTTTCTTATGACGTTTCTATCTGTTCTCTTGTGAGATCTCTTTCTGCTCTCTTATGAGATCTCTTTTTACTCTCATGAGATTTCTATCTGCTCTCTTGTGAGATCACTTTCTGCTCTCTTATGAGATCTCTTTTTACTCTCATGAGATTTCTATCTGCTCTCTTGTGAGATCTCTTTCTGCTCTTTTATGAGATCTCTTTTTACTTTCTTATGACGTTTCTATCTGCTCGCTTATGAGATCTTTCTCTGCTCTCTTATGAGCTCTCTTTCTGCTCTCTTATGAGATCTCTTTCTGCTCTCTTATGAGCTCTCTTTCTGCTCTCTTATAGATGTCTTTCTAATTTTGTAAAGTAATAGCCTTTCATTATATCTGTAAAAATTAGACCAATTTGAACAGGCTTGTAAATTGTGTTTTACACTTAAAGGTGTTTCTGGCTGCTCTACTAATGCTCTATTATTTAAACATGCACAGTGATATTCTGGCTATTTATTGAAGCCCTAGGTCCAAGCTGACATTATTTATAGGCTACTTATTTTTGAGTTATTGTGTTTTGGATTAAATTAATTCAATTTAAGTGACCAGTCAATAAGAAATATAATAATTTAAAGATTGGCTGCGGTTTCCATAACTGTAATTATGAGTATGGATTTATATGAACAAGCGAAAAAAAAAAAAGCGGCTTATATTACAGCAGATTGCACACTCTTGTTAAAATAAATAAATAAATAAATAAATAAATAAATAAATGGTAGGTTTTTGGGATTTAAGGAAAATTCAACCGAAATATATCAGATCTTTTCCCACCTTTAATTTGGTACAGCAAGCAACAAAGTCCCATTAGAATAAATAAATAAATAAAATAACAATGTTTAAGGTTAAATAGAGAAAATATCTTATATAAATAACTTTGTGGCATAAGTTTGCACACCCTTTTATAATATGATGTGTTATTATGCTCAGAATGAATTAATCATCTTCTAGGTTTCATCTTACTGTAGGCAATTTAAAGACCATGGCTTGAGCAAAGCATGTACAGGATCTCATTGTAGAAAAGTCCTGATCGGAAAAGGGGTGCAAAATAATTTATATAGTTATACAGTTTTATAGAATAGTTTCTCTTATGGTTCATGTGTCTGGCGTTTAGAGAGAAAGGAAAAAAACTTTCAAACCTGAATTTTTTGACACAAAAAGGATTTGTTTGTTGCAATAACCAGACAGCTTATCACCCAAAGAACATGGTGAAGCATGGTGGTGGCAGCATTGTGCTGTGTGGCTGCTTCTTTTTAGCTGGGTTTAGGGCTCTATTCACATTAAAGAGAAGCATGGTAGCTTGAATAATAATATAGTTTAAGACAAATCCTGTACTGTAGGTAATGACCCAGAGCACAAATCCAAGTCAACAAAGGATGGCTTTAGAACAGTAGATCAACATTTTGAAATGCCTAAGTAGAGTCCAGGTCTAAATCCTATCAAAACCTGTGGAATGACTTGGAATATATTATTAAACTGGAATAAAATTGTGACTGTTGGTACCTTTTTACCCAAAAAGGCAGAGTGTTGTGTTACAAGCATAAACTGCTTTAACAAATTGTTAGTTAACATTTCTGTTTGTTTTTCACTTTGTGTTGGCTGTGTTTTTTTTTTTATACATCTTAATTTTAAAAGGAGTGTGTAGACTATATTAAATCCACTGCAGAGAGGCTATGAACTCTAACACCTCCTCAACCTAACATTAACCTTTTTTTACTTCTAACAAAGAAAAAAATATAATTTATTAAAAGAACATAAACACTTTATTTGGTTGAATGCTTAGTGTAAAAATTCTAATAGGTGAATTTTCTGGCTTCTGTTAAAAATTTGGTCTATTTAATCAGGCTCCAACTTAAGAGAAATTGAATATACAATTTAAGATTTTTGTAATCTTTCCTATGCTTTCCAGTATTTATATATTTTACTATGTTCGCAGTAAAATACATCGCAGAAATATCTAGTATTTTCCATGAACCATTATTATAACACAAGGCTAACACTAAATGATATAATCTCTATTTCATGTGTAGGTCCATTTTAAGAATGACTGTTTAGGAGAAAAAAAAAGAAAAAAAAAGAAAAGAAAAGAAAAGAAAATATTTAAAAATACTCTACTGAACTCAAAATTCTTCTTCTTCTTCTTCTTCTTCTTCTTCTTCTTCTTCTTCTTCTTCTTCTTCTTATTATTATTATCATTGTTATCATTATGATAACAATGATAATAATAATAATAATAATAATAATTATTATTATTATTATTATTATTATTATTAGTAGTAGTAGTAGTAGTAGTAGTAGTAGTAGTATTTATTTATTTATTTATTTATTTATTTATTTATTTATTTACAAAAAAAAAAAATCAAATATGGTTCATATGACAAAGACAACATGCACTTAATATGAAATCCTAAAGATCTACTCTTTTAAGAGCCTTGAAAGCCGCACAGTTCCTAACTTTAGAGCATCCCTGAGTTACAAGAGCACATTGGTGAATCTTTCAGAAGAGTTTCACAACAACTTGTCAGCTTCCTATGTGACAAGATAATCATGACTGACATTCGTTACCACTTAATCATAATGTTTCGAATCGGGAAACCACCGAGCAAATATTCTTTAGAGCGCGTTTTGGATGTACAAGACTTTCCTAACCAGGGAAAATTCCATATACATCCTTCCAATAAAGCAGACAGCTTGTACATGATCTCCATCATCACTGCTTCATTTTGAAGCCAACATGCAAGACAGAAACAACAGGAAACTGTTTTCTAATAGGTTTTGATCCACAAAGATCTTTAAGAAAACGTACATGTGTTCACAATAATGAGTTTTATTACAGGATAGTTTTTTTTGCAAACTTACCTCCACAGGGAGCTCTCAGTGACACTGCCAAGGTTGAAGTCGTACAGCTTGGTCAGCATGAGAATTACCTGGAAAAAAAGCACCATGTGGTTATTTCATTATTCAAGCCTCATGGCTCATGGTAATGTGTGATTAATATATTTGCATAACTTGAAGGTGAAAGATGATTTGTTTGTACATGCTAATCACATAACAGCAGAGAAAGCACTGAAATCCATCTGCTGAAACAAGTAATACAATACATTCAGTCTGGTAGTAGAAAAAAAAATTAGACATTGTTCTAAAAGTATAGATACAGTTTGGTCCATGATTTCTGGCAAAAAACTATTTTATAAAATAGATATTACACTTTTTATTGTACGTTTTCCACTCAGACAACTGAAGAAAATATTTCTGTTTTTACTCACATTGGAAAAAAATACCAACAAATCACTGACATGTTCTGTTATCTTTTAATTGTCCTCAGAAACAACTAAACAAATGAAGCTCCTTCTTAAAAAAAAAAAAAAAACATAAAATGCGATTGAACTTCATCGAATCTGATTCACCGCCTGATTCACCGCTTCACCGCCTTGTGGGTGTTACGTATTTTTGTGTTGGAGTCAATACACTCTGCATGTCTGGCAAAAAAAAATAAAGCAAATACTACAGAGGTTCTTGTTTATTCGCATGTTTAATATATATTTATATATCGGATTGCCTCTGCCAGGAGGTTATGACCTGTGCTTCAATTGATCCTTAGACAAGATACGTAATGACCACAAACATACAGAAGATCAAAATAAATCTTGTATTTAAAATTTCTATTCCTGGTTAAACAATAAACTACCTTTATACATGTGACCTTGCGATGACCTTGACCCTGATCAGATCAAATTCTAATTCGCTCATCTGCTGGTCACAAAAATAACTCCATATGAATCGTTATACATTATGTAAATGACTACAAAACTTTTTTTTCACACGATCACATGGACGGATAAACTGAAACAAAGATCCTCCAAGTTTCTCCAACTTAAACATTACAGGTTTATTAATATTCCTAAAAAAATAAAAGTAGACATAACCTGAATATATGTTTAAGCTCAAAACAGCACCAACTGTTCCTGTGGTTGTATTTTCATGACAAGTGCTAACAATTCTGACACAGACAACATGCACTTAATATGAAAACCTAAAGATCTACTCTTTTAAGAGCCTTGAAAGCCGCACAGTTCCTAACTTTAGAGCATCCCTGAGTTACAAGAGCACATTGGTGAATCTTTCAGAAGAGTTTCACAACAACTTGTCAGCTTCCTGTGTGACAAGATAATCATGACTGACATTCGTTACCACTTAATCATAATGTTTCGAATCGGGATACCACCGAGCAAATATTCTTTAGAGCGCGTTTTGGATGTACAAGACTTTCCTAACTAGGTCAATCGTGCTCCTTGGGGAAAAGGTAAGAGAGAAAATGTTGTAGTTTGCCTGAAGTGAAAAGGAGTAGCACACATGAAAAACTTCTGATCTATTTCTTTCAAATTTGTTGGAAGAGCTGAACATCTGCAAAGGCAGATAGACATACTGGTGGAATATACATTAATGAGGATTGTAACGGAGGTCGTAATTTTGCCTGAGCAAATTTTTTTAATGCTACCTTCTTCATTTTAGTGACCTCCTCCCAGTGTGCTGTACTAACGTGTGAAGCCCAAGTGAGCGGTGTGACTTTGCTCAGATTAATAAAAAAAAAAATAAAAAAACGCACGCAGCCATGTGTCAACAACTACAAGGCAGAAACACATGCACCTGGGCAGCAGAATCACATTTCAACATAATGCTTGTTATCACACTCATTATGTGCCGACATCTGCCACATGTCCACCGGTACAAAGATCAGAACAGACCTCCTGTTCTTTCAAACAGAAGAAGTGCTGGATATAAGAAGGAGATACAGTAGTAAGGAATGTTGTGTACAGTATTTTTTTTTATTCACTTAAAAGGTTCTAAGCCCTTCTCCAAATCATTAGACGCTTAGGTGAGTCGGACGTCTTAGAACAGCAGATGTCCCGATATCGCCAATGTGAAAAAAAGAAGTTATATCTTTATTATGTCGGCTTTGTAGAAGCCAACATTCTGTTTTCCTATTTAAGCTTGGACAAAAATTTATCAAGAGTAACTCCTCCAAATTCGGATATGTTGTAGACCCTGGTCCGAAGTTTGTTGCTATTACTTTTCTAAGCGATCCGAGTACCGGTACTTCCGGTACCGGGTCTCAAAGTGGGCTTTTTTCCCATAGAGTCCCATTATAATATTTGGAGGTTTATAACTCGGCAAGCTTTCGAACTAACTACACCAAACTCGGCCAGCTCCTTTAGGGTGAGACTCTGAACAAAGTTTTTTTAAATTTGTGTACCGACTGGCCTTTCGGTTGTCCCGCAGCCCCGCCCCAAAATATGCAAAATCAAAAATTAGCACAACATGGACATGTGACATATCAAAACACTTAGCCCAATGAGGGAAACTTCCTCAAGAGTATTTAGATGATGTCACATGCTTGTCTCTACTTGCCTCCAAATGTTTTGGCACCCTAGTTTTCTGTCCACTTGATTCTAAAAGTAAAACTGTCCCTTATGTCCACTCGCCTCCATAAAGCACCGGCCTTTGCGAATACTTGCTTCATCAAAGCCAACATCAAAGTGTGTCGTGACGAACTTTACAGATCTAGTTAAACTTGCACCTTTTGGCAGATCTCAGAGCTCACAGCATAACATGTAGTTCTTAAAGATTTAACTGCAATTTATCTGCAGAAATTGGTTTAAATGTACAGAGTGGATCAGATTCCTTTATAGAAATATGTTATTTATATAATATTAACTCTTTTTATCAGTACACTGGTGGAATGGAAATCCACTTATCAGACATTTTCAGTATAAACAGCTTAATTATGGACAAGCACCTGGGGAGAGAATAAATGGGTTTGATATCACCCTTTACTTTGAACGTAGAAACATTAATGTAAAAAAAAACAAATAAAAAAAAAACCCAGGTCTGAATTTATTGCCACTAGTAGGCTAGATAAAAACAGAAATAATGCCAATCTGAGCATGTGCATAAATAACAATGATAAAATGATAAACTATAAACTGCTATATTTACTTATTTGTATGCATCACATCTACTTGACATGTGCTTTCATCCCCATACGGTTAAAATCTGACTTTAGACTAACCTATAATGTGCTCCATCAAGTTGTAGACATGAACAATACATCAATGCTAGATTGTGTTTAAGCCACATGGATCGGCCATGCTATTTTCTTCACTGGTGATTCTAAATCAGGCGACTGCAGTGCAGGGATAATGTTAGTTAACTTCTCTTAGATATGGGCAAGTAATCGAAGAAAACATCAAGATGTCACAACTGCTTACCGAGTAGCTTTTATACAAAGATAAAGATTCCTACCTACTCGGTTTCTCTTGGCTCACAAAAGTAAGCCTAGCAAATCTAAAGGTCAGCTACCAGCTAACTTTGCTACCAGTAGCAAAAGCGTGACTCATCCAACCTGCGTCCTTTCCCCTTTATATGAATTAGAAATTTCAGCAGGTGAATTTAATCTGTGTTTGCTCTGACCTACTGATTGTTTTAGTCGAAAAACTGATAAGTGAAATTTTAGTTTTTAGGTTTGTCCCTAAAGGTTTGTGAACAATAATATTATAATACTTCACAATTTCAGATGTCAGTCATGACACGTCGTGAACTCTGGTTCATTCCCATGCTCAGAGTCGCCATCAATCTTATTAGTTACTTACTGGCCTGTCGCGGTTTGACCCTGCTCTTTGCCTGATGATGTTAGATTGTACCAGGGCTCTCAAGTTTTGAATGTTTTTTTTTTTTCATTGGTTGTTGCGTTAAATCTTACTCAGATAGTGCTATTTTCTCATTGGCTATTGTGTAGCCTCTGTTTTTTGATTGGCTGATAAGTGTCAGGCTCGACTAAGAGCTCCAGGGGAGACGTGCTTGATTTCTGCCCGGTTCCATAGAGACAGCGGTGCAGAATGATACATTTTGGGTGCTGCGGCTTATTAAATATATGATAAATAGTCAAAAAGATTTTCTGGGTGAGAAATACAATGTGTGGCGGGAGAGCGGGACAAAAGACCAAAATGCGTGACTGTCACTCTCAGTGCGTGACACTTGACAGCCCTGTTGTACAGTAGTCTCGTTTCACTTATTAATCCAAATTTTGTGACTTTTTGTAATAAAACCTCCTATATTTGTATCCTACCTCTAAGCATCTACTTCCTGACGAAGTAGGAAGTTTAAGTAGGTTTGGTCTTGGCAGGTTATATCTGCTATACTGCTGCTGCTGGGAGAGTATGAAGACTTGCACAGTTGAACCTGCTCAGAAATAGAGATATTTAATAACATGATGCTGCTGCCTAAAGTAAAGCAGGAGGTATCCCCTCTGAGGCAGATCTATACCAAGAGGAGCGGCAGAGAAGGAGAGGAAAGAGGAAAATCTCTTGCTGTGTGTAGAGGCTGTGCCTAGGGGTTTAGACTGGGTAATAACGGAGAACAACAAAGGGCTGGTGTCAGGTCAACCAATCAGCACGTATCATAACTGAACTAGAAGTTTATACGTTATAATGTGCAATTGTTTCCATAGTAACAATTTGAATTTATTTATTATTAACAAGAGTGAAGATGTTTTTAACATTTATTTAACAGTATGGTACGAGTCACAGGTGTAAACACTCTCATGAAATCATACAAATAAACTTAATAAACTCATACTTAAGTAAGACATGGTGATGTAAACATTTTTGGTTTTTGTTAATTGAAGTTTTTCGTGTTTTGTAACTGCTTGAAAAATCTTGCCAATTGTGTCTTTTAAAATGACGTCTTCGCTCCATGCTGTTCCAGACTTTTCACGTAAGATGGCTTGGCCTCGTTTAAATAAATCTGCATTGGTGAACTCTTGGTTGATTTAGCACGCTAATTCCATTTGCAACTACATTTTTTTGTTTGTTTTTTTTTTTGAGCAAACCGAAGTAGTTTCTCTGTAGATCAATATTTTTATTTTTTTGAAAAAAAGACAGACAGACAGAAAAACAGACAGACAGACAGACAGACAGACAGACAGACAGACAGACAGACAGATAGATAGATAGATAGATAGATAGATAGATAGATAGATAGATAGATAGATAGATAGATTTTCATGATGAACTGATATCTTCACTACATATTTAATTTGAAGGACATGACACAAAACACATTAGAAAATGTTTTTTAATTCAAACAAAACTGAATGAATCATTAAATAAATAAATAAAAATGTAGCCAATTAAACAATATTTTCACAAAAGCCTAGGTGCAATATGGTACAAAATACTGATAAACAAATTTATTTTGTGCCTTAATTCGGATCAATTTAAAAGGGAAAATTTAAGGTGAATTTTTAAAACTTTCTCAGACACCATTTCATGCATCAAGACAAGTCTCATCACACAATTGACATTTTAGCATTTAACACCAGTTCAGATCAGTATTAATTAGCTGATGTTTATCTGTGTGTGTGTATGTGTGTGTGCGTGTGTGTGTGTGTGTGTGTGTGAGGGAGAGAAAGAGAAAGACAGAGAAAGAGAGATTCAGTCAGAGCACATGCATGTCTACATATCTGCCTTCAGCTAAACTGCAGGAAAGGGGAACGGGTCTGGGGAGCTGCTAACCTTAAATGTCCAAAAGAAAGCTGTGCATGCTAATGACGATGCAGCAGGGCGTGTTGATACTGCTGCAGGCATCGCACGCTGGCTTCAGATCTCTTGTTAACTAGGACTGTCAGCGAGATTAGAAGTGTGTGTGGGTGGGTGTTGTATGTGTGGGTGAGTGAGTGAGTGAGTGAATGAGTGTGTGAGTGAGTGTGTGCGTGAGTGACTGAGTGAATGAGTGAGTGAGTGAATGAGTGAGTGTGTGAGTGAGTGTGTGTGTGAGTGAGTGTGTGAGTGAGTGTGTGAGTGTGTGTGTGAGTGAGTGTGTGTGTGAGTGGGAGTAGAGACAGAGAGAGAGAAAAAAGGATAAAGAGTGAGGAAGCGTGGAGGGCTTCTTTAAGCCTCTTAGTGTACTTAAGCCTGTGTGTGAGACAGTGAATAACTGCTTATGTGTGACCGAGAGCGCTAGTGCGCCTCTGTATCGGCATGTGTGTGTCTGTGGGTGCATTATGTATTAGGCTTTGTGCTCATGTGTATATCTGTAACCCTGATTGTCTGTCTAGTTTGTTACACCAATTCTGAAGTAAAGAAAATACAAATCTTAAGCTTGGACGTGACCTCGGAACTCTAGTCCAGTGAATAGCTTTAGCAGGCATGCCATTAATTCCATGCTTTACTTTCATGTCTGTGATGGATACTGTACGTTCGCTTGAAATTCATACTCGTTATAAGTACATTCCAATGCTCAAAAAGAATATTATTATTTGCCACATACTGAACAGTACAGTGATTTTTTTTTTTTCTGTGCATAACCCAGCTTCATAGGAAGTCAGGGTCAGAGCACAGGTTCAGCCATGATATACAGTAGCAACCTTGGAGCATAGTGAGTTAAAGGCATTGCTCAAAGAACCCAACAGCAACAGCTTGGTGATTCTTGGGGTTTAAATCCCTACTGACCTTCTGATCAGTAACCCCGAGCCTTTAACCACTGATCCACCACTGCTCCTATAAATTCCCTTCATGTCATACCCTAGAAAGTGTTGTGTAAGTAGTTTAAATAAAACATATGCATGCAGAATCCGTGTAGCACAAAAAGCATAAAGTTCCTTTTAAGTCATTGCTTTAGGGTTGTACACTTAAAAAAAATGTCTGGAACATACATTAAAAGTTTATGATAAAAATTAAACCCATCTGTCTAAGGCAGTATAAAATTATTAAAATAAGCTCAGTAATAATTGCGTGAGTGAATGAGAGTGTCTGTGTGTGCCCTGTGATGGGTTGGCACTCCGTCCAGGGTGTATCCTGCCTTGATGCCCAATGACGCCTGAGATAGACACAGGCTCCCCGTGACCCGAGGTAGTTCGGATAAGCGGTAGAAGATGAATGAATGAATGAAGCTCAGTAATAGTACTGAAAGCGTAGAACTGTAATCCCAATGCAGTTTAAAGCTGTATTGTCACAAAGAGGCTTTATTAATGTATCCCCGAATGAGCATGTCAGAGGTGATGTTGGCAAGGAAAAACTCCTTGAGACGACATTTTAGAAGAAACCGACCGGATAGCGTGATTTTAAATCATTTCCCTTTTATAAATGGTGTAATATAGGCTCAGAAATTCAATCTAGTTTTAACATGAAGTATGTCTTGTTGCCATCATCATGTCGTTTCACTGATAGAGGTTTAAGTGCAAAACGGTTTGTATCGCAATTGCTGTGCTAAAGCTATCAGAGCAGAACTATTTGAATTATTACAGGTATATCGATTGAAAGCCATCTTCTTGGTTTTTACCTGGTACCATCTACAGTAATAACAAGTATCTTTAGGCTGGCCATGTGTAGACATCCTGAGCAGCGGCAAGTGAGTTTCCGACAATAACAATAACAATAACAATAACAAGAAGACATAAAATACACATATAAAATGTTTTTTTTAGCCTTCTTTTTTTCTGTTTTCTGCCATTGTCTTGGCAGAAATATATGTGATACGAGTGACATCAAAGAACCAATTAGAAATAAGCATCTGTCCATCAACTCCTTTTTTCCTCCAACCACAGAAACTGAACTGACTTCTATCCTCCTTGTTCTTCGTATCTGAGCAAAACTACATGGAGTCAGAATTCAGTATTTTTACATGAACACTATTTTAGTGCTGTGCTTCACGATCTACTTCACATTTTAATGGAGCTGCAGTACAACTGAGATAATCATAATCTACACTACATCTTTAGTAATCTTTAATAATCTATCTGCCTATATCTGTATATCTATATATCTATATAGCTAATCATGTGTCTTAACACTCTGGAATACTGCAAACCCAAGACTAACTTTCCCTTTCCTAACATTTGTCTTACAACATTATAATTGTATAAATACTGTAAAAAAAAATCTCTAGAATAGTTAATAAGTTGCTTGCCTCATTCCTTTCTTCCTGCATAGAAATAATTTCACATTTTACATTTACAGCAGATGCCCTTATCCAGAGCAACTTACATTTTATTTCATTTTTATACAACTGAGGGTTAAGGGCCTTGCTCAGGGGCCCAGCAGTGGCAGCTTGGTGGACGTAGGAATAAAGAAGGAATAAAACTCACAACCTTCCGATTGGTAGCCCAACACCTTAACCACTAGGCTACCACATACCACAAATAATAGTCTGATGGTTAAGGTTTCAGTAACCAGGGGGTCAAGAGTTGAAATCTCAGGACTTCCAGAAAGTTTCCACAGCTGTTTCCTTGAGCTTTAACCTTCTATAAACCTTATTTATTATAAACGTCTATATTTTAAATGTGTCCGTTGCTTTGGATAAATGTGGCTATTCAAAAAATTACACATAAACGTATATAAAGTTATTATACTTGCATGCTAAATTAAAGATTTACCAAAAAAATCTATAAAATCAGGTTATTTTGTTCATAATCTTCAAACTTATAGATTTTTATACAACTCAAGTTTTACTGCAGATGGAAAGTATAAGCACACTGGAAATTTTACTAGGAAAAAAAGCTCAAATTGCTCCCAATGCTACAGCAAAATATAGAAAGCTGCAGTTTTTGGTTTCTCGTGAGTATTGCTCGTGCTCAGAGTATCTGTTGCCAGCTCATACTCCTGGCTCTCACAGCCTGTTTGTCCTTCAGTTCCAAACAGAAAAGGACTGAAGAGCCTCAAACACTCATGCACAAAAAGAAATCCCAAAACATTTCCTTGACACAGGAGACATTTTGAACTCTGATACGCCATAAATATGTTTAATATTCCAAGCCTTATACCTGTTACCAAATGAGGCATTTTGGTATTTAGAATAACTTGTGATTGGCATCAAGTTTTTAACCTTTAAAAGCTGAAACACTTTACACTGCTTTATATATTTATTTTTAGCTCGGATGTTCGTATCGATCGGAAATGTAACCCGGGACCTTGCAGCAGAACGGTGCAAGTAAACCTAAAATTCTACCCCAGAAATTCTCAATTATTTAATCCAGCTACCGGATATCTGTTGTTGTAACAGCGTGATCTCGGCTCCATGTGACATCATGCACTGCATTAAGGATTAGAATCAGGGCAAAGAGTCATGGAGTGTTAGAGGTGAAGACAGAGGATGGAGACACAGACTTTGTGTGATGGAGACAGAGAAAGGCTATTGAAGGCAAAGCAACAAACAACAGAGCATCAACATCAGAATGTGGTATAGAGAAACCTGGGCCTGTATTCATAAAAATTCTAAGAATGATCTCCGAAAGCTAGGAATCTTATCTTAAGAGTGATTCTCAGAGCAACTCTGAACAAGGAAGATAGAAACACTTTTATCTTAGACAGGGGGCGGGGCTTAACCTGTTACTGGGTATGACGCATTCGTTTGAAGACTGTGATTGGTTGTCCAATAAAAAAAATTAGAAGTGCTCTTAAAATCTGGTCTATTATAAACCTTCACTTTGTCTCTATGTTAAGATATTTGAGGCTATATAGTGTAGGGATTACGTTCATGACCGATCTTATTAGAGATGTTCTAATATATGTATGTTATAATTTTGTATGTATAATTATGTTGTAATAAATGTAATGTAAATGTACATGTAAACATTTCCGACACAGTGCAGAAATTAAAATGATAGCAATTTTGCCGCTGTGGCATTTCGGCTCTGTTTCTGAGATGTTTCTGTCTCTCTCTCTCTCTCTCTCTCTCTCTCTGTGTCTCTTTCTCTCTTTCTCTCTCTCTCTGTCTCTCTCTCTCTCTCTCTCTCTCTCTCTCTCTCTGTCTCTTTCTCTCTTTCTCTCTCTCTCTGTGTGTCTCTCTATCTCTCTCTCTCTCTCTCTCTCTCTCTCTCTCTCTCTCTATATATATATATATATATATATATATTTATATATATATATATATATATATATATATATATATATATATATATATATATATGGGGGGGGCAATTTCTGCACTGTGTCTGAGATGTTGCCTGTAATATGATCGGTGACAAAAATAATCCCTACATAATCTAATCTGTATCATTTTATTAACTCACTATCATTATTAAATATTGTATACAATACATTTCTTCTCCCTCTTCACCTTTCGGCCATTTTCTCCTCTGCTAAAGAAACTCTTAACCCTCTTATATGTCCTCCTCACTTCTCCTAACAGTTTTTGATCTTAAAAGCTCTTTTAAAAGTTAATATTTTCATGATCATACTGTACAGGCCCTGGTTTTCAATACGGGTGTTGATTAGAGAGAATTACTGAACTGGTGTGAGTGCTCAGAGTGGCATGTGATGAGGTCATGTGACACGCAGGGGCTAACAGGTAATTCAGTCAGTCGCTGAAAAGCCATTATCATGCCACAGAGTAAGAAGACGTGTCTTCAGTGTTCACTTTAGATTGGTCCACCGCTTGAATATTAACATATGTTGTCTTTTAGTTAGGGTGAATTTCTTCCTGTCTCAGCTTGATGGGGACCAGCATGTCAGACTGTCAGGTACCCAGAATTCACGCTTGATCTGCATGGGAACGTATAAAAACACATCAGCGCCTTGGCGTAACGTACGATCCCAATGTGACTGTGTGCTGTAGTTGACAAGCTATGACAAGTTGTGTTCCTTACTTATCCAGGGAAAAGTAAAGAAAGTGGTTAAAAAAAAAGGCAGAAAACTACTGTATGTATTACATAATCTTTTATTGATTTTGTACTTTCAGCCAATATTTTCAACTTATTCGACAATATTCTAAAAATAAATAAAATCAATATTTAAAAGTTGTTTTTAAGAGAATTTTGGTGTCTCTTAGTGGAACTGGAATAAAATTAGCCACCATAATAATTTTTTTTTTTTTCAGACATAAATATAATAGACAATGTTATAGTTCATTAATGTTTTTGCAGAAACTGATACTGATAATAAAAATTTAAAGCTTATTGAAAGTGAAAGGGGGGCACGGTGGCTTAGTGGTTAGCACGTTCGCCACACACCTCCAGGGTTGGGGGTTTGATTCCCGCCTCCGCCTTGTGTGTGTGGAGTTTGCATGTTCTCCCCGTGCCTCGGGGGTTTCCTCCGGGTACTCCGGTTTCCTCCCCCGGTCCAAAGACATGCATGGTAGGTTGATTGGCATCTCTGGAAAATTGTCCCTAGTGTGTGATTGCGTGAGTGAATGAGAGTGTGTGTGTGCCCTGCGATGGGTTGGCACTCCGTCCAGGGTGTATCCTGCCTTGATGCCCGATGACGCCTGAGATAGGCTCCCCGTGACCCGAGGTAGTTCGGATAAGCGGTAGAAGATGAATGAATGAATGAATGAATGAATGAATGAAAGTGAAAGTGAAGTGACACGGCTAAGTACGGTGACCCATACTCAGAATTTGTTCTCTGCATTTAACCCATCCAAAGTGCACACACACACCGTGAACACACACCCGCAGTGGGCAGCCATTTATGCTGCGGCGCCCAGGGAGCAGTTGGGGGGTTTGGTGCCTTTCTCAAGGACACCTCAGTCGTGGCCGGCCCAAGACTCGAACCCACAACCTTAGGGGTAGGAGTCAGACTCTCTAACCATTAGGCCACGACTTCCCCCCAATTGTATTAATTGTTACAAATTATCCAATAGTCAAACCAGGTAGATAGATAGATAGATAGATAGATAGATAGATAGATAGATAGATAGATAGATAGATAGATAGATAGATAGATAGATAGATAGATAGATAGATAGATAGATAGATAGATAGATAGATAGATAGATAGATAGATAGATAGATGTAGATTGATGATAGAACATGCTTTTATATAGATGTATATACACGTCCTAATTTGTAATTGGGATCCACATAAACAAACTCATTATCCTCAGCAAGTGTTTAAAGATTTCTATGTTACAATTTCATGGTTATAATATTTGCCTATAAGCAGGAAGTGTTTTAAAACAGTTCCTTGTTGGTGAATTTGCACAGAACACACAGTCTTTCAACTTTAATTCAGCTGCACAGTGCAGCCTGACACCCAGACAGTGATCGAGTGGCACATTGTGAATAATGCACACAGAAATGTGTTGTTTGCATATTTCAAAGCAAATAAGTGTGTCTGTGAGAAGAGAGAAAGGAAAAGAGTGCAAATGATACTTAGAGTGTGTGTGTGTGTGTGTGTATATGCATATGCACATGCACGCACAGACACACACCTCTCCCTCTCTGTTTGCCAAGCAGCATTCCAAATGAATGATGTCTCTGAAACCAGCATTTATTCAAGTAATAAATCATCGTTTAGCTCATTGCAGTATGGCAGAGTTATCACTTGACACAATTTTTAAAATGGGATGCGTGGTCACTCTCCATCGACCTGCTTAGTTGAGAAAATAAATAAATAAATCTGTGTGTGTGTGTGTGTGTGTGTGTGTGTGTGTGAGTGTGTGTTGATAAGAAAGAGGTCAGAGGAGATTGGCCACACTGCTTTGAGCTGACAGGAAATCTACAGTAACTTAAATAACGACTTGTTACGACAACGGTGAGCAAAAAAATCATCTCAGAATGAACAACAGGTCGAACTTTGAGGTGAATGAGCTATAAGAGCAGAGCAGAAAAGCACACTGTGATCATTCTTGTCAGTTAAGAGCATTAATGTGAGTTTCAATGGAACTGAAGATAGGAAAAGGAGCAGGTGAGATGTTAGAATGTTAAATTACAATATTTCCTTTATGGGAAATTTTGAATAATCCTAGCACCATATCAGACCATATCTGTGAACTTGACAGCCTCGTCAAGTTTCCCGCTTAAAACAATATTTTAAATTCTCCGCTTCACTTACAAAGCGCTTAAAAATCTCCCTCCATCTTATCTCTTTGATTTTCCTATTGCCTCCTTACCTAGTTACATCCTCAGATCTGACGAGCTCAATTTTCATCCATCTAAATCTCCTGAGCTTTGATGATAGTTCATCTGTAGACTCTGAAATATCTCCAGCGTAGATACCGTACTGTATGTCCACATTTCTTTCCGATCTTTGAAACGTCCTTCATAATATATGATTTTCAAAAGGCCGACCTCAAAGTTGATTTTTTTTTATTTGTTTGTCAGATCGTTTTATATGCATGCGTTTGGTTGAATATTGTATCACGTAAACAAGTTTTAAATGGTATAGCTTTCCACAGGGAGATATTTATTTACCATTTTTTCAAGGAATCTCCAGTGCCTGTGATTTAAGTTAAAGCTGTAAGGAAATTAATTAAAATAAATTAAAAGAAATTATCTGTCTACCTTTATACAGTGCTTAATCAAAATCTCAGCTCATTAATTTGTTCAATGTCTGATGGATCTTCTCAGCCCTCCTTCCTATCACATGCTAAGCTATAATAAACTACACTCATATGAAGGGTTTGGTTGGCTGGGTTTATATTCTATTCATTGGTTAGTCTTAGTTTGGCTTGATTAGGCTGGATGATTTGGGCTATATATACAGCCATGTGCATTCGCTAAGCACTTTATGGGAATGTAGGAGGCCATTGACCTTCATGCAACTCCCATTTTTAACTGTTCTTCTCAGTCTTCAGCATGACTAAAAGCAATAGGCAACCTAAGAATTCCACACCAAAATACGAGGGCAGTGGTGACTCGGGGCCTTTTTACACCTGGTCACGTCATGTGTTTTCTCTGATCCGATAGCTGTTCCATTTACATTAGGCCACATAAATGCGTCTCGGCAAATCGGATATCAATCCGATCTTTCTACTCCCGCCCAAAATGCAAATATATTTTATCTCATTTCCCGGGTAACTGAAATGGAACACGTTTTGGTGTATGCGGTTTTCAGAATGCAATGAAAAAGAAGACGAACAAACTTGTTTCGACGGTTATGCTACAAAAAACAGCATTTACTGTTTGCTGCATTTTCGCTGGTGGCAGCAGCGCATTTTAAGACCCAACGAGACACCTGGGTGAAAGATCACCTGCGAGTGACGTACTTCCGTTTGGGAGGAGTATAGCGCTGACGTACAGTATGTGGCTTGAACGACCACATTTATTTACACCTGTCCAGTTTCATCTGAAATGCGTCCCAGACCACCTCCTGAAGTGGTTTGAACGATCGGATTTATATCCGTCTCGAAAACGTTTCAGAGGGCATTTAGACCTGGTCTCTTTACGATCGGATAGCTATCTGATCACAGAAAAACGCATGAAGTGACCAGGTGTAAAAAACCCCTCAAACATCTAAGCCTTTTGGTTGTTGATTGGAATGTTGTACTGTAAGTTTAAGTCCCAGCAAACTACCACTTGAGCAAGGCCCTTAACCCTCTCTGCACCAGGGGTGCTGTATTCAAACCTCACCCTGCATTAAGACCCCTAATTATTAAGCTGGGATAATAAAGAAACGTATTCAACCCTGCTGCATATGTGACAAAGTCTTTTTTCTTCAATACCACACATCTTTGTGAAATTGTCTCCGAAACAGATGTTGTATGCAATTGTGGCTGGTGCAGAATATGTAATACATAACGGTATAATCAGGCTAGTGATGATATCAGACCAAAATAGAGGCAGATAACAGATACATGTGTACATGAATTGTAATCAGCAGAGGTCTTAACCTTGTTTCAGCTGCCCGGTAATGAGATGATAAAAATGTAATCCAGAGGATTTGAAGCTAGAAGGTCTTTTTTGTCTGAACAGACAGATATATAATGAGAGGATCAACTGTCATGAGCACTAGAATAAAATTACCTGACTTTGTACTTGCAAAAGGGATGAAATAGATGAGTGTCAGGTCAACACCAAGGTGATGATAAAAGCAAATGTACTGTATAAGACAGCTATGTCTGTAGATGCCCCAGGGAAATATTTACAGCTAATATCTGAGTCCACAAGAAGATTTTAGCTGTAATTTTTTTCCAGTTAACAAAGATGGAGATCCTACACAAAATGTGGCTTCTTAAGGGTTCTTTTGTAGGCTAAATGAAGAGTCACTGAAAGGAAAGAGAATCACTATGCAGAGGACTATCTCAGTATCCTTAGCTGTCTTGCCACTTCAACCAGTACAAACATTGACAGAACGGCCACTGTTGTCTTAGACTGATAACAGCTGAGTTCTCCAAATGGATGAGCATAGTTCGAACAAATGCATGAGTGATGCGCTTAAAAAACTAATATTTGTCTTCTGCAAGAATAGACCGGGATTTGAATGAAAAGAATGCTGCTTATAATCCATAGTGTTGTTTAAAATACCACTACCTCCAAGCTAACGTTCAACAAAAACAACTAAACTCGATCAGTATTTTATATAAGAGCAAAAAATCTACATAGCCTGATGTGTAACGTTATAAAGAACTAATCAGATTTTGAACCTACAGATATACAGAAGACGTTGTACATCCGATTGTGATCCCAGCATTTGCAGATCCTACAGTGTTAAAAGTACTTGTAGACCCTTCAGGGATACAAAGATATGTTCAAGCATTTGACAATGCTAAATATCTATATACTGTATGTGTGTGACCTTTAGGGCTCCAAGCACTTATTGATGCTATAGGGATCCAAACATTTGTACATCCTGTAGTGATCCAAGAATTTAGTGATCCTAGAAGGATCCAAGCATTTGTTGGATTCCTGTAGTGATCCAAGAATTTAGTGATCCTAGAAGGATCCAAGCATTTGTTGGACTTCTAAGGATCTGAGCATTTCCAGATCTTATAGTAAGCTAATCATTTATTGATCCTGTAAGGATCCAAACACACGGGTCCAAACATGTTGATGCTATAGGGATCCTAACATTTGTACATCCTGTAGTGATCCAAGAATTTAGTGATCCTAGAAGGATCCAAGCATTTGTTGGACTTCTAAGGATCTGAGCATTTCCAGATCTTATAGTAAGCTAATCATTTATTGATCCTGTAAGGATCCAAACACACGGGTCCAAACATGTTGATGGTATAGGGATCCTAACATTTGTTGAGGCACCGGGAATCTAAGCATTTGCTGATCCTATTGGGGTCCAGATGTTTGTACATCCTGTAGTGATCTAATCATTTGTTAAACTTCTCAGGATGTTAACATTTCCTGATCTGATAGTAAGCCAAACATTTGTACAGCCAAAATTATACTATAATAAAAGCAAAAGTAGTATCATTTTTTTTTTTTTTTTTGGCTGAAAACATTATTCAATCGCTGTAAATAAATGCATAGTGTTGAAACACTTCATAATTTGCTAATTAAATAATCAAAAATTATTATATTATAATTAACAGACTTGCTGCCTTGCCAATTACATGTCTATTGTAAGTTAACTAAGAAGCAAAATTTGACCTCAACATGCTTTTAGACTGAATACTATTCTTCACTATATGACATAGAGGTACATCACTTTATATTCATCTTTTCTTACTCCAGATTGCTAACTTTTAGCATTTTTTTTCATTGTGCATTGATCCAATTGATTTGATTCTTTATATAGAAATGTAAATAAAGTGTAAAAATATAGTATTCCACTTCTATAATGCTCCAGTAAAGTACAAAAACAAATTCAAAGTACTCACTGTGCTGTATTTCTCAGCCCTGTGCTAACATGGCTAAAATACATAACCACAAATGCATGAACATTTAGCCATCATTAGCCATCGTTACCATTATATGACTGAGCTATACCTTTTGTTATATGACTTTAATGAAACACTTCCCCATTTCAGATCGTAGTGGCTTGTGTTGCCATAATTGTTTGTTGCTGCCATTAGTGTTTGCACAAGACAAACATCTATTAAAAGCCTTTAAGGGAAAATGAGCTGTGTTGTGCTTGGACCCCACTGATTCGCCGCTATGCTTGATTGATCACTGCCTCACTGCCTTTGCCACTGGCTCCTGGTTTAATGGCTCTCCTCACACCATCCAATTACCCTCCAGCAAATTATTTAGGCTTCCTTTGATGACCGAGAGCCACCGGAAAAATGTCTGAACTGGAAGCTATCCAACTTAATGCATAAATTAATAGGCCAGCCTGTAGCAGGAAGAGTTATTCATGGCTTAGGCAGCTTACAGTGGCACGTTCCAGCACTATAGGGAGGCAATAAAAACAGTGTTATTGGTAAACCATAAACCTTTTCTCTATGATCCACCTGCCCGTTTATGGGTTATTGTGGTTTCACGGCAGACAGGAAGGCTGGAATGTTCTAGACTTCAAAGGGAAGATTGGGATTCTGGGTGGTCAGCAGAAAGCAAAAGAAAAAGAGAGGGATAGAGTAAGCAGGGAGATTATAGATGAAGGAATTAGGCATTGACAGACGCATAACTGGTTTTAAATTTTTTATCTATTGTGGTATTGATAGTAACTCAGAACAAATCTATACTGGCTGACCTCACTGTTGCACACTGTGCTTCCAGACAAAGTGTGGCATTAGCAGGCATTGACCACGAATATAAAGCAGTCTGTATTGTATAAGACATGTCCAGTAAGACACCTACTGAAATACAGCACATACGCCCATTAATGTACTATCGAGACTGCCATAATTTGCAGTTATGTCACATTTATTATACGATTCTACGATTCATTGATTGCAGAAATCGTGGCTTTTGTGTAGAATTTGCAAAGAATAAATATGTAAATGTCATCATGTGCAAAGTACCAGAAGAAAACAAAATTAAAATGAAGACAAAGTATTCCCAAATAGACTCCGGGACAGTAGGACAGCAGGAAACTAATCAATATAGTATAAGACAGGAGTATTCGGCAAACATTTGGAGGACCAGTAACACAAATTCCTTGCTTGGGAAAGTTTGGATGAACAAGTACGATGGCTGAATGGCAGCAACGGCATAACAACAAATTAACACGAATATGGTTAACAATTAATGACTATAATTAAGCTGAATTAAAGTAATTATGTTTGCTTTTGTACCGTATAGTAACATTTCACACTACACACTACAGTGTTTGTATAGTGCCAGAGATTCTGAGCAGATGAGGCTATTGTGAATTTGGCACAAGGCCCCAATAGAGGATCTGCTACAGGCCCGGTGCTGTTTTATGCATTAAAAACTAACACACTGAACTGGAACTACTTTTGTTTATACCTTTGAAGGTTCTCTACAGTATTTGCATGTGCTTAGTTAGTTACAGCACATCTGCCAAATTCCAACCCTCACTCACTCACTCATTTTCTACCGCTTAGCCGAGCTACCTCGGGTCACGGGGAGCCTGTGCCTATATCAGGCGTCATTGGGCATCAAGGCAGGATACACCCTGGACGGAGTGCCAACCCATCACAGGGCACACACACTCTCATTCACTCACGCACTCACACACTACGGACAATTTTCCAGAGATGCCAATCAACCTACCATGCATGTCTTTGGACCGGGGGAGGAAACCGGAGTACCCGGAGGAAACCCCTGAGGCACGGGGAGAACATGCAAACTCCACACACACAAGGTGGAGGCGGGAATCGAACCCCCAACCCCGGAGGTGTGAGGCGAACGTGCTAACCACTAAGCCACCGTGCCCCCCCAAATTCCAACCAATGGAAAATAATAATGATTAAAAAAGAGCTGATTTTTTTAAAAAAAAAGTATAGACATAAGTGTGTGTTCTGTTAAAAGACTTTGTGTGAATATAACCATTATTTAGACATCTTTTCCATGAAAAAAACTTCATAATATATTAATTTATACATGCAATTTCCCTCACACAGTGCACAGTGACTTTCAGGATTTGTAAAACACTATAATTGCTATTAATTTATTTTTAATAGACACCGCTCTGCTCAAGATTTGCTAACTGACCCCATTGAAATGTTAAAATCCTCTGTAGTCCCTGTCAGTAAATTAGCTTCAACCGATATTGTATATTTTATACACAGAAAGATTTTTGTTATTTAGATAGGGCATTAAAGTGATATTTTTTATCTGTCAGAATTTAGACAGAATACCTAGAGACCCAAATTCTCAGAGACAAATTAAATCCACATGATATAATGTTCACGCTTAATTATTCTAGGGGTTTTCTATGCTCCGGGATGTTGGAGTAAACAGTAATTAGGTACATGTATCCCGTGGAGGGGTTTATCTATGATAAACAAAGAACACACAAACACCTGAGATTGTCTGGCAAGGCCAACAATAATGCAATTCATCTCATTTTTTTCTGCCTTATCAGCACTTGGAATTAAGATGCTTCATCAATTCCGGAGTTCCATATTTACAGCGAGTAATTAAGAACAAGCACACCGGCCCAGTTCAGGACAAAAAACTGCAACCGACGCTGGACCTGTGTTAAAACTACCCAAAGATTTCGTGGCACAGGCTGACTATAGACTGAAAATCTGGCCTTTATTGCTATGCTGAGATCGGAGATTTCAGGTGCTAGATTGCTTAATAAAGCAATATTTTGCTTAAAGGTGCTCTTTTTTTTTGGCTAATTAGATTATTAGTGCTGCACAAATACTATTGTCTGTTTATTGGTTTTGGTGGATCGGGCCCTTTTCATCGGGTCCTTTGTAAAACATCTGTGGACTGAGAACAAACTCATTTTTAGAAAATCATAATCAAAATAGGGGGCACGGTGGCTTAGTGGTTAGCATGTTCGCCTCACACCTCCAGGGTTGGGGGTTCGATTCCCACCTCCGCCTTGTGTGTGTGGAGTTTGCATGTTCTCCCCGTGCCTCAGGGGTTTCCTCCGGGTACTCCGGTTTCCTCCCCCGGTCCAAAGACATGCATGGTAGGTTGATTGGCATCTCTGGAAAATTGTCCCTAGTGTGTGAATGAGAGTGTGTGTGTGCCCTGCAATGGGTTGGCACTCCGTCCAGGGTGTATCCTGCCTTGATGCCCGATGACGCCTGAGATAGGCACAGGCTCCCCGTGACCCGAGGTAGTTCGGATAAGCGGTAGAAAATGAATGAATAATCAAAAGCAAGAAGAGTAACATTTATGAAAAATCCAGTATGGAGAAAAAAGCAAAAACAAAAACATGCAATACTGAATATTATAAGGACTATTATTGAAAGGCTTAAAATGTTATAACCGGTGGGTTACTGCACGTTTAAAAAGCAGTCCTTAGGAAATCCATTAATAAAATCTAATAATATTAGCTATTCAATTACAGACAGATGAAATGCTGCTGTATGACAGGGTCCAGGGTCGCTCCAAGTGCTCTTCTGCAGTTTAGTGCTCCTTTTGTACTGTTCAGCTCTCTATAAGCTTTGCCTTTTGTGGTGGCAATTCATTAAAATCATCTGTTTTATGAACATGCTTCGAATTGTGAGGTTGATTGAAATTTATTAATAAACTGAATGCATGCGAGTACAAATTATACAATTTACACATATTTTTTACTCAAAACTGATGAATGAGGTCCATTAAGTTTTGGCAAAATTAAAAGTGCTTCAAGATGTAGAGGCTTGGACTTTACACTTACTTTACCCTCGGACCCCATTTGCAGGTTAATTTTTTATGTGGTTTGAGGGCTTTGTCGACTATAAAACTCTGCATGTAATGATAAAAAAGATGCACTTGAGACTTGAACACTGTCCAAGTTTTACTTATAAATCGGTCGACCTACAACCTTTACAAGTCTGCTTTAACTTCAAGGTTAGAGATGGGACACAAATCGTCCTTCTTCCTCTGCAATGCATACAGTAAGCTAGCGAGCAAGAGCAAGAGTCTTCCTGTTCTGCCTCCATTCTTGACATATCACACAGCCAGGCTGCTCCTGCTGTTCTCTCTTGTTAAGCACACTCACAACACAGCTGCACTGCCTCGGTTATGTATGCGTCTCTGTCATCTTTTTTGCTTCAATTGCTCCCTTGTCATTGCACCTTGCGGCAGGTGACGCTCAGAAATAGATAGCGGTGTCAGATTGCGGCACACATCAGTGACCCGTCACACCAGCCACAAAAATCCCGGCAGCCTCTGATCCCCTTTGTACACAATCTGAGAGTGACACGTTAATGGTGCTCGTACCACACTTAGCTACAACTGAGAACAGCAAGGTGTGCTTTTATTAGTGCCATGATGAGCTGTCGGACCTGACTAGGAAACAGTTTGAGTGCATCAGCGCACAGAGCTATAGGTGGGCGAGGAAAAAAAAAGATTGTTAATTTCCAGGCAATGGGGGATCTATTAATACAGGACATGTTGCGAAGACAAATTGTTTGATATATTACATTAAACGCAGTCCTCATTATTTTCTATGGTTGTGCCAATAACACGACAATTTTTTCAAAACCAATGTTATATAATATTATATATATGGACAATACTACTACTACTACTACTACTACTACTACTACTACTACTACTAATAATAATAATAATAATAATAATTCAACAGAACTGAGTCACTGAATGTGATTGATTCTAATCTCTAATTGTATGCACAATATTAGGAGTTTTTCACAGCCTTTATGTATAATTTATTAAGTCTGAACCTTCTTGCAATGTCCAATCACACTTTGCATAACTACTGTCTTAAGGGAAAATGCATTTCGGGTCACACAGTGTTGAATGAGCTTTCATCATCAAAGTCTTTAAAAGATCTTCAATTTCTATCAAAAGATGGTTTTATTTAATGAAGCGAATAATTTACAGCAGAAGGAAAGGAAACTTTTAACCACCTGTTTTGTTGAAACCTAAAATAACAATCTGGGACCAATTAGTGAACATCCAAAGCTCTGAAAAATTAAACATGTGAACTTGCATGTATCTTGAACGTAACTTATCACGATAAATTATAATTACACCGTTTCAGAGAGCTCATGTCGTTATCATAATTTAGCGCAATAATGCTGTTTTATTTGAAATCCGACTAACGTGATGTTCCACTCTTGCATCGGCTAAATGAGATGTGAGTGCCAATGAGGGCCTGAAGATCCATCGACAAGCTTTATATCAGAGCATCGCAATCAAAACCCCATCCAATATTTGACTCGGGGCAAGTGATTGCAAGTCGTCCCTTGGCTCTGTGTCAATAGGGTGGAGATTGGGGCTTCCCTCTGAGCTTTTATCAACCTAATGCTCCTTTTGAGCTCCTGCCATCCTCATCAATACACATAATGTCTCCTTGAGTAGAAGAGTGAGCACCTTTTTTTTTTTTTTTTTTTTTTAAATCACACTCCCTCTCTTTTGGGCACAAGCGTAGTTACGTAATACACAATCACTGTAGCACAGCTTGCTTTTTCATCACTGTGGTGATTGCGACATTCTCAATAGGCCACAAGAAGCAGTTTTAGCTTTAGGAAATGGAAATATGACTGTAGGTGTAAAAAGTGAAGATGGACTTTTAAAGAAGGATGCTATCTATAATATGCTCAACCACAAATCTGTATTAAGTTATCCTGTGTATTTCATGACCTTGTATCTTGACCATGTTTCTTCCCTCTACCTAATTTCTCCCGGTCTCAGCCCTAGCGATCCCTACTACTTCTATGAAATGGCTCTGAAGTCATCAATGAAAAAGTGCTCTCTCTGAGCCTGGTTTCTCATTATCCCCTAGCAGCCTGACTAAAACAGAAGGTCAAGACTCAGCAGAGCCCGCGGCTGCCTGGCCGGCTTATGATTCCATTTAGATGCAATTTTCAGCTCCCTCCTTGAAATTACGGTGCGCATGTAGCCGGCTTCTTCTGCTTCCACCAGATGCAGTGTGGCGTAGATGAAGTACAGAATATGATTTACCTACTATGATTAGAATATTAAGATGACAGGGGAGGAAAAGTACTGATCTCAGAGATCCAATTTAAACCCTACATTAGCACACGATTTGTATCTGGATGTCATTATCTGTATGACAATGAAATTCAGGACACACTGCACCAAATATAGAAACAGATCACCAACGTCTACTTTATTTATTTATTTATTTATTTATTTATTTATTTATTCATTTATTTATTCATTTATTCATTTGCAATTATTATTATTGTTGTTATTATTATCATTATTATTTATTTATTTTGGGGTTTTTTTTCTTGCTTTTTCATTACTCCTTTCTTTCACACTTTCCTATTCTTTTTATTTATTTATTTATTCATTTATTTATTTATTCTTTAGAGAGTGAGAGAGAGAGAGAGAGAGAGAGAGAGAGAGAGAGAGAAACAAAAATAAGAGGGAATATAAAACCAGAGTGCATTTTTTTTCTTTTTATCTACAAATTTGACCAGATACATTTCTTTCTTTCTTTCTTTCTTTCTTTCTTTCTTTCTTTCTTTCTTTCTTTCTTTCTTTCTTTCTTTCTTTCTTTCTTTCTTCCTTATAAACTTTCCAGTCCTTTGATGACCAAAGATAAAGAAGCATTATATGTTTACAGGGCTCTTCTCATCTCCTCAAAACTAGTTGAAGAGCTTTATAAAAAAAGTTTGAACACTTTTCCTTTTATTTTTTAATTAGCTCTATACGTTGTTGAATACTTCCTCTGTCTTGTACTTCTCTCCTGTTCCTCTGTAATTGCTCTCAATATTGTAGAATCTAAAATATTTCAATGGCAAAGCGCTGTGTCAGTGAACAACTTTCTCTTTTCTCTTTTCACTCACAATTCATCTTGCCAAAGTCATGCTTTAAGGTCAACTAAACCATAACACTACATCTGATTAATCTGATTAATCAATTAACTGTCTGCAATCACAGATTTTTTTTTTCAGCAGCAGTGATTTTAATAATATGCTACTTTATTTCATCTTGGCAAGCAGCATTAAAAGCAACCCAGACTACATCACAAGTCCAATCATTTAATCAAACATGATAAGTGTTGAAATGTTGAAAGATCACTGCTAATAGTGTAAAATTAACAATTAAATAAATCTTTTTTAAATAACACAAAACATATTACAATAGTTGTATAGTTTTTATTACAATTACAATAGTATTATTATTATTATTATTATTATTATTATTATTATTATTATTATTATTATTATTTATTATGTTTTTATAGTAGTATCTTTTGAGGATGATGCTGAGCTTCACTGCTCTCAATTCCAGAGTAACATTTATGGCTGAGCCACCAGATTGTCCACATGAATTAACTTTCACTTTAGTTACGTCCTTAGCTCTTAAATAGTGCAAAACATTACATTTTGCATATTTATTGAAATTATTTATTAATTTTCTTTGTTTCCATTATGGCAATAAAAGCATTTAAGTTGGATTTGTAATGTGTAATGTGTAGTGTTCATATCGCTGTTAACTGATGTTTCATGTGAAATGTTTTCATAAAAGCTGATAACAGCAACAAATGTTTAAAAAAAAAAGCTGATAACAGCAATAAATGTTTATATATAATTATTTTAAAATAATAATATATAAAATACTTTTAAAATAATAATAATAATAATAATAATAATTATTATTATTATTATTATTATTATTGTTGTTGTTGTTGTTATTATTATTATTGTTATTATCATCATTACAGGTCAATAAGGAAAAGTTAATCATCTTGCATTGCACCACCAAATAATACAGATCTGAACCTTACTATATTTAAAATAAACAATAATTTTAATCCTATTTACAATATCGGGTAGAAAAATAACAAACAGACCCTTTCTAAAACCCAACAACTCTTCAGCTCTAAGATTAATCCACTCACAATACAACCAAAACAAAAAGGACTAAACATCCTAAACATGTAGAACAACAGTGGAGCTGACAACCACATACAGTCCTGTACAATATAAAGTTTTTGTTTTTTGTTTTTTTTTCAAGTGAAATCCCTTGAGTGATGACAGAACATGAACACTGAGGAGATGAGATTAAATAAACTGCATTATGAAGCAGTAAAGAGAGTTTGTGTTTAAATACGGTCGGACAGATGGGCTGTTTGGACATATACGGCTCTCTCGTCGGCCTCAAAGGCGTGTTTTTATATTTCTTTATTTTTTTTAGACAAAGCTTTCTAGTTTCTCTAGATAAACGAGAATAAATAAAATAAAATCTGAGAGAAAAAAATTGTCAAGGTAGCAGAAGAGGGCTATTATTTATATAGTTGTTTAAATTTAAATAAGGAAGTAAAAAAAAAAGGAAAAGATGTATAAAGAATAGAATAGAATAGAATAGAATAGAATAGAATAGAAGCCTTTACTATCACCACATATACATTACAGCACAGTGGAATTCTTTTCTTCACATACAGTACCCCAACTGAGGAGGTTGGGGTCAGAGTGCAGGGGCAGTTATGATACAAACTGGTAAGTAAGTCTGCACCCACTAACTATTTCCCTCATCAGCTATTCATAACTGTAAATGTTACTTTGTGCAAATCCCTTCTACTCTGTAAATGTTAGGCAGTGTTGTCTGTGCTTGAGATCAATTCAGTGACATATTAAGCATGAAATGCTTTTGCATAATCCATTAATCAAAAAGAGCATAAACTGAGAGTCTCTTAATTAAATATGCAACTAATTCGGTGACTATTTTTACATTTTCCTTAGATATCACCTGGTTGTAACGCATCCTTGAGAAACTGCATAATTTTTCTCTCCCGAGGGATCGCATGGCATCGAAACTAAGCTTGGCCAGGTGGCAAACCTGATTGTGATGGCTTCATTTAAATAGGAGTTGAAATCCGCACCTGAAGACATGAAGACAGCTAGGGCATTGAGTTGTAATCCTCTTCCTCGCACACCGGCACAGATGCAGCCTATAAAGCGGCTAATGACGCCAGATCGAATTGAATGGCCCAGAGTCTAATGAGTAATTACCGAGAATGAAGATTGTATACGCTTTTCTTTCTGCAGGGTTGGCTGTGGTTATGCGTTAATTAGCTCTTTGTTAGGGTTGCCACCAGCTCTGTGTCCACTGATAAGCGAGATCAAAACAGATCTGTCTCCAACCAGTGCAAGATTTTGCTGTCTCTGATTGCTAACTCAAATCCAATTTCACACTATTAGCGCCAGCTCTGACACATACGCTGCTCTGAATCTGTTATTATAACACCTTTGAAATGATTTTAAATTAGACACAAGTTTTCTGTCCAAAAATAGTTACTTTGACTACTACTGTGTAAGCTGCAACATAATACACAAATATATCTAAAACAGTAATGGCATGATTATGCTTTACATTTATAGAAACTTGGAAAATTTTGGATGTATTTTACTGCATGTGGTGTTTATAAGATCCTCATTGCTATTTTGTGCTAGTTGATAAATGATAAAGAAATGAATTGTACTTGAGAGATGGTAAATACAACGTAAATAAGGAAATAAAGTGAGAAATACAGACTAAATAAAGAATTAAAGAAATGAATTCTGCCAGAGAGATTAGAACAAAATCATACTAAGCTGGAAGCTGTATTAGTGAACTATTAGTAATGAAGTCAAGGGTGTTTCTTAAAGCAATGACATTCCCAATGCCTTATCTCTCTCTCTCTCTCTCTCTCTCTCTCTCTCTCTCTCTCTGTAAAGTCCCATTTACACTTTTACTGTTACATGTTGTATTACATTATTTGTATTACTTTGGATGTACGCCGTTTATTAAGCATACAATGTGTACAATATGGGTCTACTGTATGGGTTCATACGGCCTGGGGTGGAGATGGGGATAAGCTCCCGTTTTTCTGCAAACACTCCATATGGTGTGCGTGTCTGACAACCAAATCCAGCTCCTGGCGTCCATGAGTGGCTTATCTTCTAAGCCCTGCAGAAGGGGTGATGGGAGGTCACTAGCACCCTACAACCAGTTGCTCTGGGTATATGGGGCTCATTAACCTTGGATATTCACTCATCCAGGAGAAGTTAAACTCAGATTCCAAACCTCTATGGTCCTGCAGCTATAACAACTTATGAGAAAGACTAGGAAAGTAAACCCTGATAACAAATCCACAGATGAATCCCTAAAGGCAATTTGACATTGGACTCAGTGTCCTTCTTGCAAATTCTTGCGATGCCATTGGAGGCACATTGTATGAGCAGTTTCCTTGAATCCACCAACTGTGGAGAGGACAGATTTGCTGCATAGGCAACAGCTGATTCTGCATAGTATCGTGCCCAGGCTTTGTAACTCTGCAACATCACATGGTGCCTGAACAACACAAGAAGCAACCAGTGATCAGCTCATCTTCCTGATGAAAGAAACAATTCTGACTGTGGGACAAGTGGTCACATATTTTTCAACGGTTACCATCTACCCCCAGCTAGTAAGGCGTCATCCTGCCATGGCTTGCCTGCTTCACTGGGTGTGTGCAGATTAAAGAACCAACTCGACAAGGCCACAAACTACACCAGGCAAGACTCAACAAAGAAAGTTTCAAGTCTTGAATTGCTTGCTTAAAACTTCAGGTCCATGTGTTCTGGACTCACAGCAGACTTGCAGCAGATTGACAATGCATGCAAGACTGCAGTCATCAACAGAAAACAGTCAAATTGCCTGCCTGAAGGAGACTCCACTGGCTGACAGATACAACATAAGAAAAGCAAGCTACTCCTTTTATTGGCAAAAGAATCCTGGGATGAAACAATGCAGCAGGTATTGTTGCCTTCATCACGCCTTCCTTGCCCTCTGCCTGTCATCATCCTAAAGCCACCAACATGTACAACCTGACCCTCTGCACTATCCCAGAGGAAACATCTAGTTTTATAAGGCCCTGGATGAAACAATATTTAAAATATTTTACTTTCTCTGTACAGATGGATACTCAATAGAGTGGGAGCTGACCAAGAAGCCTGACCCACTTGCCTCTGGCCTAATGGAAGGGGCAACAAAAATGGTCAGCATCCGCTTGAGATATTCTGCTTCTGTCGAACATCGACATCAACGTCAACTTGCAAGAAAGTAGCACAGATGACTACTCTGCTTGGCTCCTTGCTGGTAGACAGGAAGGGGAGTACAGAAAACAGAGGAGGCCAGAAGAAAAAATCTTGCTGCAAAGAGAGAAAAACAACGGCAACCTCAGCAGTCGCCATCATCATTCATATACAACAGAGACTATGCTATATTCAGCTTATTCGGGCATTTGCAAAGGTGAAGGTCAAACATCAAGCAACCGGAAGCTACACCATGCCATCATCTCTCAAAGACAATTGGGAATATTCATATTCTTATATGTTATTATTGCGTTATGATATGTATTCAAAGGTCTTTATTCATATGGCCTTCATTACAAGATGTTCTGTTCTCATTTTATTTTGTCTTTGTAGGTTTAAACAACAAACTTACCACAACTGATAAAAAAAAATGGATTTCTATATTGTTCTGATAATTCTCTCAGTAAACCTTTATAAAACCTTTTTCTATATAAAACATATGCAATATATATATTTCAATGTATGTTGAATTATTCACTTGTAATAATTTATATATATATATATATATATATATATATATATATATATATATATATATATATATATATATATATATATAAGGATAAATTATTACAAGTGACCACACACAAGTGACCCGACTTTCAAGTAACAGTATAGAAAAATGATTTTATGGATGAAATGACGATAGATAGATAGATAGATAGATAGACAGACAGACAGACAGACAGACAGATAGATAGATAGATAGATAGATAGATAGATAGATAGATAGATAGATAGATAGATAGATAGATAGATAGATAGATAGATAGATAGATAGATCACTGGAATCACTAGTACACTAGCTGCTCAAGAAGAAAATCTGTATCCTTTGACCTGAAACACCGTTTTTGTCCATTATTCCAAACTTTTGGAAGATTTGCTACATACGTTTTTTCTTTCAATCAACATCACACATTTTAGCAGTCAGGAAAAATACAGTTTCATTTCCTGCCAGGTGTGGCATCATAATTATGACAGTGCTGTGTCAAAAAACTGACAGCATCAGATAAAATCATGAGCTGCTTCTAAATTACAAGCTGTAAACAATCTGTTATTTAAACTCAGACAGGCATTGCAGTTATCTGAAAATGAAGCATAATCACTCAGTATGGCAGAGAAATTAAAAATGACAGACATCATATGATTATGGTAAGTGAGTCGATTTGTATACTATTCACATATCCAGCTCTGATTGCTGTCTTTTTCTATTAAGAAGTACATGGTGCATGATTTCCTCTATTATTTTAGCACACAAGCCTGTATGCCAGCTACTTTATAGTAGCTCTGAATTATATTAAATAATATAATAGTGATGTTATGGATCATATGGATGTCGTAATGATGTTTTTCTCAGACAAGACTGCCTTACATATTTACAACAATTCTCAGATTATTTGCAATTATCAGTAACACTTCCTATAAAGATCTATTAAAAAAAATAATAAAATAAAACATTATTGTATTGTTGTAGTATTTTTAATTATTTACTGGAAAAGCATAACATATTATATCAATATTTTAATATGCATTATGAATTGTTAATATAATGCATTCAGAATAATAAAAAAAAAAAAATCATTGCCAATTTGCAATCTGCGGTCATAGAAATGATGATCATTTCTTTATTCCTTTAGGGATATTATCAAGAACTAGTACCAGAAAACTGTTCAAAGAACATCTAGAGTTAAGTGAGAGAGAGAGCTGGTTTAGCAAGAGCTAATGTTTTATCGTGACTTAAACACACACAAACACACACACACACGCAAACATTTTATAATCTCATCTCAAATGGGATGTTGCACACATATAAAACTAAAACACAACCATTCACATAATTTCACTTCTATTCATAGACTTAATACGGATGATAGATTGGTTCAAAACACTCACTAAACATTCACACTGATGAAATGATAGCACATTTGAAGGAGGCTCTGATACCTGGAGGCACAGGAACCTGGCAGCGATATTCAGAAAATATCCCCACAGTGCTTCCTCTAGCACCTTGGCGGAATGAGCTGTTGGCTAAAAGTGATCTAGTATATTACAACATGGAAGGGATTGGCAGAGCTGTTTAAAATATTGTCCAAAACTGCTATCATCCTTTTCCCTGTTGTTGCCTCCGGTGAGTTTTGTAACTAGTTTTTCAGGCCCGCTAGAGTCCATTACTAGTCCTGTCGACAAGACAAAGTCCTCTGTTGTGCTTCATCCCCACTCTGGATACACATTGAGGAAGTCATCTACCTATTCATTTTAATCAAAAATGTATTCTTGAACTCAGGAGGACTAGCAGTGATCACTTTTCAACGTATATCAATGGCACAGCTGTAGAAAAAGTCAAAAGATACAAGTCCATTGAAACATTTGGCTCAAATAACCCTCTAGAGCTTTAACACCACCTAAGTCAGGAAAGGCCAGCAGTATCTATAGTTCCTGCTGAACAGCAGGAACATAAACCTTCCCACTTCTATCCTCTCTATTTTCTAGAGACTTTACAGCAGATTGTGTGTATTCCTGAACTCACTGGTGTCTCTCTACCCACCACTGAATCCTCTTACCATAAGCTCTGCATCTGTGAGGCCACTCTTACACTCTTGCCACCCCACTCGCAGGTGGTACTCAAACATCTGCACAACCACCACTAGACTCCGCAACAGCTTTGTTCTCAAAACGGTCAGACTACTTTAAATTCCTTCTCCAGCATCTACCAGAAACAATCGAGTCCCATCCAATAACCCACCGCAGAATGAAGCACAGACCATCAATTCACACATAAATAATTATACCATATCCCAATAACTGTATTATATTGTTATATTTTTATTGCCCTAGGTATTTATTGTTGATATTTTTATTCACCATGTACAGAAATGACAATAAATTCCAATTAAGTATTTTGAAGGGTGTTATAGGGTCGTGAGTCTCCAGTACTGGAACATAGCACTGCTTTATTTCACAAGCTTAGTTCAACATAGAAGCTAATTAGCAAGGCCTTCATTGTTGGATTTGCTGTATTAGAAAAGTAAAAATACAAATCATTGTAGGGTTGTATCCACCTATGGATATGAACGCAAGCCAATGAGTAAGAATTTCATTTTTAGTAAACACTGTAAAGAATCTGCTGCTGTGCACTAATTTAATGCCAACAAGTCCACTTCTGAACTGCAAAACCAATAGAGAATTGTAAGAAAAAAAGAACGATCAGGGTTAGTACTGGACATCCAACAAAAGTCTCGTCATTAATCAAGCTAGACCATCAGTTTTAATATCCTAATTAGATTAGATTTAGCTCCCCTGCTCTCTTTCTCTCAGGTTGCCAATCCCAACTTCACTATAAAAGAGCCTTTTTTAACAAGATCTGTGTTGGCGTGTTGGACAGAGCATGACCAGGATGCATGCCAGGGCTTTGCAAATGGAGGGGGTGCTCTGTCAATGCCGCTACTTTGAGCTGAAATCAGCACAAATGAGCAAGGGACAGAGAGAGAGAGAGAGAGAGAGAGAGAGAGAGAGGCACACAGCCTCTGAGAACACCATGTCAGTCTGATTAGCAGCAAAACTGCTAGAAATTCATTGACATCCAACTCAAGGAGAAAGAGCTACATGCATTACTGTTTTCATTGATTTTCAACATTTTATTTTATTCCCTGCAGTGATTAAAAGTGGTTTATGAAAAGAGGACAAGAGATGCAGCTCTGAGTGATAACGAGCATGGACAAGAAACACAGTTACACTCAGTACAGAGCCTGAGATGCTTACACACACCTCAGGGAGTCACCCAAAATTTTCCTGATCTTACATAACATTCTGAAACGGAAGAAAACGTAACTACTTTTTTATCACAAGGCTAGCAATATCTTGTGTGTGCCAGAGATGTGCAGCGGGACTAGGATACCCGGTGGGGTCTGATATAAATTTCGTCGGACAAAGAAAGGCCACGTTCATTAACAAGAGAGCATATGGCTTGCTTGCATAACACACTGTGAACATCCATTCATCCATTTTCACTAACTGTTTTATCCTGGTCGGCTATGGGAGTAAGAAACATCGGTCAAAATTTCCGCAAGAGTAAGATTAGAGTATCTGTGGAAGGAGGCAAAAGCGGTACATTGGTGAAAAAATAAAAAATTAAATAAAATTCTTTGGTCATCTCTAATGTATGGACATTGAGCAGCATTTTCAGGAACATGCTAGGTGTCTAAATTAGTGCAATTAGCTATTATTTTTGTTTAGTTCACCAATATAAGCATTGTGTTTGATTCCTGTCCTCAACGGACAAGAAATATTGAGTGATTTACATCCAGAGAAAAATATCAGCAACAAAGTGACTCTCATGCTCAATATAGAGCACTTAACACACTCAGAGTTTGATTCCTCATAGAATATGGTATTGTACGTATATTATTATGTTCTATCTATGAGTGCACAATTACAAACCCCTCCAACCGTAATTATATGAACAAATAAAGGGTGTCCATGGCCAGCTCAGTCAATTGGCTTGACATGAATGCCCAAAGGAGGAGTGCGACCTATCAGGAAACTTTTGTAGGCTACCCACATAGACATAATCACAGTCACAGTCATTGATGCTAATGGTAATTGGCACGAAAACAAACAAATCAGTGAACACTCCAGTAGTTCTGTATACGCCATACTGTATGTAATCATCAGATTCATTTCACAGTCCAGAGAGTCAAGAAAAATCCCCCCTGTGAACATTTGGTCTCCATATAAATTAGATATAATAAATAACATTTTGTATCTACAATTTAGATGTAAAGTATAAGTATATTTTCCAAAGCTAGTTCACTTACAAAGACACAATCAACTAGATTTCTTCTTCTTGTTTTTTTTTTTGTTTTTTTTTTACTTTATTGGTTCTTTACTATTCTTTAATGCTGAGGCCATTAATTTACTCACTCACTCACTCACTCACTCATTGTCTACCGCTTATTTGAACTACCTCGGGTCACGGGGAGCCTGTGCCTATCTCAGGCGTCATCGGGCATCAAGGCAGGATACACCCTGGACGGAGTGCCAACCCTTCGCAGGGCACACACACACACACTCTCTCATTCACTCACGCACTCACACACTATGGACAATTTTCCAGAGATGCCAATCAACCTACCATGCATGTCTTTGGACCAGGGGAGGAAACCGGAGTAAAAGGAAACCCCCGAGGCACGGGGAGAACATGCAAACTCCACACACACAAGGCGGAGGTGGGAATCGAACCCCAACCCTGGAGGTGTGAGGTGAACGTGCTAACCACTAAGCCACCGTGCCCCCCTAGTTGTACATTACTTGAAAATAAATTACTTACGATACAACAGCATTATCTAAACCTACGTAAACCTAATTCTTATAGTTTAAACTGCTATCTTTTTTCCTTCATGAGGTTTAGTTACTTAATACAGTCATAATTTATGCATGCAGTTTTTAGAGCTGAGCACAGATATGAAATTGCAGGTGTAAGCAGTGGTGCCAGGATGCAGGAGAATAATCGGGAAACAAGGCACCGCTTAACAAATGAATCATAATGAGTTACACAGCAGTTTTTTTTTTTTTTTTTTATTTCAGTCAGATTGAGTCACTTCATATTAGTTCAGCTGATTTGTAGACTTTGGTCCAATTTAAACAAAATGGTATAAAAGTAGCTTCCATATTAGTTTCCATAATTGAAATGGATTGAAATCCATACTAACTGGGTTATGGCTTTATGTAATGCAATCGATTTTGATTGATTTGTTCATTTTGAGTAACTTATCTGGACACCGCAAAGCTATTTAATGTTGTTGTTTTTTTTTGCCTCCAAAAATTTTGATAGTTGAAAACACTAGCTTGCTGATTCTCTTGAATGTTGTGACATAATTTGAAGCATAAGAGAGCAAAAAAAAAAAACTCTGGTTCTTTGCTTTGCGAATCAGAATAGACTTAATTCAACAAGCCAAAAAGCAAAAAATGTTGGCTTAGGTGCATGTACTGTAGGACTGGAAAAAGCCTCCTAAAACTCTTTGTTCATTTGACTGATCAGAAACAATGCAATGGAATACAGTATCTAAAACTCTGCCAAGTGTTAGAGAACATCAAGACACTGTACTTGATAAATTACCACATAATTATATAAACAACTAGTAAATTAGTCGCTTCAAGGGGAAATGCACTTGGGTCTGATACCAAAAGTCAACTCAGCCTAAGAGAGTGCATGCTGTGGTTGTCTATGTCAGTCAGGAATCTGAGGTGTTGCGTATTATACTATGATTAGCCATTTGCAAGTTAGTGGTTAGCACGTTCGCCTCACACCTCCAGGGTTGGGGGTTCGATTCCCGCCTCCGACTTGTGTGTGTGGAGTTTGCATGTTCTCTCCGTGCCTCGGGGGTTTCCTCCGGGTACTCCGGTTTCCTCCCCTGGTCCAAAGACATGCATGGTAGGTTGATTGGCATCTCTGGAAAATTGTCCGTAGTGTGTGATTGCGTGAGTGAATGAGAGTGTGTGTGTGTGCCATGCGATGGGTTGGCACTCCATCCAGGGTGTATCCTGCCTTGATGCCCGATGACGCCTGAGATAGGAACAGGCTCCCCGTGACCCGAGGTAGTTCGGATAAGCGGTAGAAGATGAGTGAGTGAGTGAGTGAGTGAGTGAGCCATTTGCAAGCTATTAATTCCTTCAAATAGACATATGGCCTGGTCACTGGGTATCCACTTCCAGAAATATCCCTTCTAATCAGATATTAGCTATTAGTAAAGTTCATTTTAAAGTAATTAAAAAGCCGCTGGTCTCTTATACTGTAGGATATTACAGACAGAAATTCAAGAGTTTCAAGAGAAATTCAAGCAGAGTATTAAAATAATCAAACTAACTCATTCTACAAATAGACTTTTTTATGCGGGGTGAGACTTAACACTGCTTTTTATTCGCCTAACACCAGCAGGCCTCTCTGCCTCCCAGCGGCAGCTAACGTTATGTTATTTCATTTCTACGTTAATGAATATAATAAAAATATCCACAAACATTTAGCAGATTTATTATAACCTATTTCCCCATTCATGAATTAAACACAGTAAAATAACTGACAGTAGATTTATAAATCTAAATCTAAAGGGTTGCACTTTAGATTTTAACAAGAGATCTCATAAAATAAGCATTTAGCAGAGATGGGGGACTCGAGTCATATGACTTGACTCAAGTCAGACTTAAGTCGCAAATTTGAGAGTTGAGACTTGCTTGACAAATATTGAAAAAAGGCTCGACTTGACTTTGACTTGACATTCATGACTTGAGACTTACTTGTGACTTGCACATGTGTGACTTACTCCCACCTCTAGCATTTAGCCTACAACCTAATCGGTCCATTCCCGAATCCTTGTAGTTTAGATGCTGAGGGTAAATAACTATTGCTGAATCTGATCACAGTGTTGTTACTGTTGTCTCTGATACAACAGTTTCAACTTTTTGGAAGAATGTGTTGCTAACTGCTTTTGTCCAAAAGTACTAAGAATTACTGTAACGTAAATTACGGTTATCCCGTTCTAATGGCAACTTTGATACCGTTTGGCAATTATTTGGTGTAATAAAGTCTGTCATTCAAAATGAAAAAGCAATGCAGCATAGAAAACATTGTTTCTTTGAGAAAAATAATAGCCTATTCAGACAAAACTGTTATTTTTCATAAAAAAAAAAAAAAAAAGTAAAAGACGACATGCTAACAAAAAACTGTCTTCTATTGTATATAAAAAAAAGCAAAATCAATCAAATTGTCGTTCAGACATATGATGCTCAGTCATGAAAGTCCTAGTTTAAAAACTTCACTAAAATAAATTGCTTAATTATGCTATATGTACGTCGTTTATTTTATTTTGTTGGCCAAATTTCGACAAAATGGGCTTTAGACACTATATTTATTGTCTTTAATATACAAAATCAAATCGAAACACTAGTCTTGCTATAATTTTATTCAATATTGGTTTAGGCTTGGTCTTCTCTTGGCCTCAACTGAGGTAAACTTTCCTACAACACTTCACATGCATCAAAGCTGTTAAAACATACAGAGCAATTTTTAATTTGCAGAGTTATCCACTTTGTTATCCTGGCTTCAGTGAGCTTCCAGTGGAAATTGTGAAGGTATTAAAATTAGTGCACACATTACAGGTATTGGCAAATCTCTGACACACGTCTGACACACGACAAAACTTTCTACTGAATAAAGGGGAAAAAAAACAGAGCAGTGTAATTTTTGCAAGTCTTGCATAGTGAATTCTGGGTAAAGCTGAGGTTCTGCTGCTAAAGGCAGACCAGCTGGCAAAGGGCAGCGTCACTGGGATTGAACAGCTGATACTTCTCCCATTAACTTTCAACTTGGGAGAACATGGCACATTTCCAAAGATATCTCAAACCTGGTGTGGTTGATTGCGAAGGTCATATCTGATAAAAACATGATGAGACAGCGGTTTTAATTTGTACTCTCTATTGCTTCTCTCTTTCTTTTCTTTTAAGTTCAATTCAAAATAATGTATAAACTGATCATAATGAAAATCTAATATGTTTCAGCAGCAAAAATGGTATTTCATCTACAATTGGATGGTTGGTAACTCCCCAAAGATGCCAATGTCACATAGAGAGTATCCAGGGCAATCTGCTGGCATTATTTCCTCATCTTTGTCTTTCACAGGTCACACATCAATCATGCAGTTCAACACGATTATGGATATTTTTTTCCTCCCTTCAAACATGGCAGGATGACAGAGAGCCAATTTTCTTTGTAGGTCTTTCATGGGTTGAATGCATTCAGTTAGGAATAAAGTGAGAAAATAAACAAGGTATAGAAGGATATATAAAGTGGTCTAGATCAAGAGCTCTATTAAGGTGGATACAGACAGGACTGCAAGGTACACAGAGTCTGAAGGTCAAGTTTGTTTAGAAATAAATTTTACATCTCATTAATACAGCGAATTATCGGAACTACTGGTCTGTAAACCATGACTAAGTGAATACTGAGCTGATATGGACTTGAAATGTCATTTTAACACAGCAGATTACAGCCATACTGAATCTCAGTTTCTGCTTCATTAGGACCATATGTTCCATATGTTAACAAGAGCTGAATACAGAGACATTAATGCTGAGAGAGTTAAATACTGAACTCTGAATGCAGCCAGTAAGCTAGACTCAAGGGAAGTCATTTGTAGCGTTTAGTGGTGTTAATCCTACAGTCTAAAAATCAGCCAGTGTGGCAGTCAGTGTCATTTTAGCTTCATGCACAGACACAGTGAGAGCTAATTTAAACACACGCAAGGACAATTTATTAAACCAACAACATACTTAATGTTGTCCAAATTGCATTAGCTAATAACTATTCAACACTGACTATCCAGTGCTCGAACAAAAGTCTTGATCAACAGCGATTAATCAAAAAGTTTGAATTCCAAAGAAAAGTTTAAGTAGTTTAAGAAGAAATAAGAAATTACATGAGCTTTTTTTTCCATGAGGTGTGTGCATAGAAAACATGGGAAATGATGGGTCTGATAATAAAAAGAGAAAAGAGAAGAAACCCTCATCTCTATCACAGAATGTCTACTTCTCCCTGCCTACCTTTCTTCCATCATCCCTCTTCACTCTCGTTATGTCTAGCATCACTACAGGGCTTTAGAGTAAGTATACTTGGGAGCTAAATCACTTGGCTATGGGAAGCTGTCAGATCGATCCCCAGGAAGAGAGCCAGGTCAGTGAGATGAAAAGCAGACAGCGGAGCAAGAACACACTGTCGCACTGGGCATTGTTAAAAGTGAAAGCTGCTCATTGGTTGTTCTGCAATGCTACAGGCAGATTTGGTCTTAGACCAGGCTCAAATTGTGACTTCTAATAGGTACATGATAAGCTAATGGAAAATATGTGTATTTCACTTCCTACATCAGACAGGCTTTGTAAATGAAAGAGGTGCTTTTGGTAATAAGGCACATTGTGTAACGGAAACCTAACCTACTATGAATAGTGCAGTTATACTATTTAAGTGACTGGGCTGTAAATGGAAGTGCTTAGGTATTTCATTCATTCATCTTCAGTAAGCAATTAAACATGCTCAGGGTCATGATGGATCTAAGCGCGAGATGGGAACAAGCTGTAAACAGGACTCCAGTCCATTACACAGCATACACACCATACACACTCTTTCACACCGAAGGAAAATGATGAGTCACCAACCAACCTATTGACATTCACCGTTTATGTGAGGTAACTCATGTGGAGAACCCATGTGGACACATGTGGGAACGTAGATAACTTAAAACAGATAGTATCCCAAGCTCAGGATTAAAATGCTTTATGGTTTTGTATGTCTTTATGGTTTTGTAAAATTGAGTGCTCTCGTGTAACATTAGAATATTTTATTGCGCATGTACGGCTTTGACGCATCCAGCGTGCATGTTCATTTATCGTTGGTGTATTAGCTCTCTTCAGAGTAGACTTTTAAAAAAGAATCAGAATCAGAATCAGAATTGTCAAGAATCAGAATCAGATGGTATCATTTAGCTTATAAAGGATATTTACTGTACATATATGAGAAAATCTACTTGTTTTAGTAATACCACCACCACCCCCACTACTAGTACCACTACTACTACTACTACTACTATTAATAAAAATAATAGTAATAATAATAATAATAATAATAATAAGAAGAAGAAGAAGAAGAAGAAGAAGAAGAAGAAGAAGAAGAATTAAAGCAATGAAATGAAATAAAAATCAAGGATAAAATTATATATATATATACATACATACATATATATATATATATATATATATATATATATATATATATATATATATATATATATATATATATATATATATGTAATGAATGTGTGGTCAATCAAATTTAAGATAATGCATAGAGGTGTAAAGGTGTAAAGTTTACATTAAAAAAATTTTTCTCTTCAAAACTTAATAACTGTTTTTAATGTTAATGGGTTTCTAATTACTGGATTTCTGGAAAGTGTGTGTGTTTAAGTCACACACAAAGAAACCCAGTTAATTTCACAGCCACTGCTTACTGATTTATAAATAGTAATAGTTAAAAAGTCTTATATAAGTATTAAAGTACGACGGAGTATGCTGATAAGTTAAGTAAACTTCTCGTTACAGAAAGCATCACTTAACCAGCAATGAAATGATTTCTTTGTTCTAAACATTTTTAATCTAATTATTATTAGCCTTAGGTTATTGTGGAGCATCCACCGTGTATGTCTCTGTCACAAACCTGGGAGGTAGCTATTACGTATTAGAATGAGTGAATTAATATGTTCCTGTGATTTGAATTCCTGCCAGCACTACTCTCAGAGGTGGTTATAAAAAATTAATCGACACCTCCTGACAAATCAGATCCGAAAACTCAAAATGCTGCTGTGGTATAAATAGTGTATCCAGTGCATTGGGAAAGTATTCACCCCTCCCCATTGGTGCTTTCCTGTATTTTTGCATATTGTTGCATTCTAGAATTAAAATGGGTTTTTATTTGGGATTTATGTCACAGATCATAACAATAAAACCCTTGGTATAATATTATGTAGGCCCCCATTGTGTGCTGTGGTTTTGGCACCAAGACGTTATCAGCAGTTCATTTCAAGGCCTCAATAGATTGGACTTGTTCGTCTAGTTTACAGTGTAAGTTTAAGAAGGTTTGATGTGTCAAAGTAATATCCACATTAACGCCAGGACCCAAGGTTTCCAAGCAACACGCTGCTTTAGCAGGTTTGCTTTCTTCCAAAAGTCCATCCCGGTGCCATCTTTCCCACAAAATAATGCAAAAAGAAACAAGTGAGTGACAGTTCTGTGGGTACAAACAGCTTGTTAATAAGAGGGGTCCAGAAGAAAATGGCCAGATTGGTTTGAACTGCCAGGAAGGTTATAATAACCACAATTTACAATCATGGGTGCTTGCACAATACATCAAACCATGAGGTGGATGGACAACAACAGTAAAAGCAAGGAAAAAGGGAATCTGATGCTATCGTGGACACAGGCTCACCTAAACTAGACAGTTAAAGATTGATAAATTAAGGTCTTTTTTCAGTCTTCAGCTATTATCGATGAATAATGATTCATCCAGAATGACATACCGGATAAGAGCTATAATTTTTTCCTCACACAGTGTTTTCTGTATACATTTTTTTCTTACAGTACCTAGCAAGCATTTGCTGCTGTTGGCATGCACCGTTAGCAATTACATCCATGTTCCGAATTAACACACTAGGGTTATGTGACAGTATCACCTGCTGGTTTTGGAGCATTTTTCACAAGTATGATTAAATAAGCACCATTGTACAGATACCTGATACCTGTATCTGTATCAATTAGCTTTATTTTTTATTAAAAATGAAAGAGATTAAACCTTATAATGCTAAGGTCACAAACAGCGAGTAGTGAAAGACATCATGCAGGTTGTGTGAAACGAATATCATTCAACATTGGGACACTGGGAAAAGACACTGTTAAGGTGTCTCACAGTTTCGGTATTGAGTGCCCTTAAGCACTTTCCAGAGGAAAGCTTTTGAAATACATGATGTCTGGAGTGCTAAAGAATTTGCAGCAATCTTGGTGGCCAAATTCGCAGTTTCACACTGGTGCAGCTCAGCAATGGATGGAAAGTAATAACTTTTAGTGCACTTGAAAATATTCTTCTCTTCTTAGAAGAAGGAAGCAATGGAAGTTATTATGTGTTGCAAGACCGTATTATAGAACTTTTTAGGAATGAAACTACCTTGCATAAAGAAATACATATACATTCATGCGTGAACAACGGAAGCATATGTATTTTTGCATTAATAAGCAACATGTGCATCAATAAATAGATAAACTATTAGCTTTCCTAAATTGTCCTATTTGTAATCATTTTATTCCATATAAAGCTCTTTATGGCATATATGCAGGTGGCTGGAGCAGTGAGGCAAGGGGTTCTATGAGTACAGCATTCAATGGCTGTGCAATTCTAATGATTTATATAGCGCTTGGTTAACAGGTGTTTTGCTAAATTGCTTGCATTACCTCCTGTACAAGCTGGGATTTTATTGCATTTTTGACAGCAAACTCTCTTGTCATCTGCTCAACTAAAATGGAACCAAGCATTCAACCTTGTGGTGCTCTCATGTCATTCCTCAGCAGCATGGGCTTGATCGTCAGCTGTGGTAAATTGTTTTTATTCAGGGTTTTGAAAATACATGATCCAATTCTGTTGGATTTATCAAAATAAAGTGTCCATGTAAGAATTCAATCATGTGGAACTGCTGTAGACACTTGAATGAAGTACATTTGTTGAGCTTTTTTCCCCAGTGAGTTTCATTTTCAAAACTGGAATTGCTGCCATTTATATATACTGTTTTTAAAAAATAAGGGAACACTTTATCATCACAGTATAACACCAAGCCAATTAAAGTTCAGTAATATCAGTTTGTCCAGTTAGGAACCACAAGTAATTGTGAATAAGTTTCACCTGCTTTGGTGCAAATGTAAGTGACAACATGTGCACTGGGGAGGCAAAAGCAATGCAGGTAGAATGCAGGTGGTGGCCACAGACAGTTGTTCACTCTGTATTTCCTGACTTATTTGTCTCTCATTTTGTGTTTTCTTTGGGATCTTTTCACTACCTTTCGCTTAAGGCAGCACCTGCTATCCAATCGGGATGTACAGATACACCTCTGTACCTCAGGTAGTCCAGCTTCTTCAGGACGGCACATCCATACATGCTGTCCCAAGGAGGTATGGTGTGTCTCCCAGCACAGTATCAAGAGCAGGACCGTTATTAGCTCCTTTGTGTGAGGAGGAACATGAGGAGCACTGCCAAAGCCCTATAAAATCACCACCATTAGGATACCAGAGTGCATGTTTACTGACCAAATTGTCAGAAACAGATTCCATGAGGCTGGCAACTTCCATCCTTTAGTGGGAATATCTTACAAACCTCCATGAGCTACCCAATGGAACGTGTTTGGTACTGGGGTGAAATTCTCAGAGCTATTGTCACAACTTACACTCCTGGTACAGTAAATGAGAATGCCTTTATTTGGTCATTGTTTATAGGCAGTTTCTAGATGACAAAGGCATTGATTCCACTGACTGGCTCAGAACTGAATCCAACTGATTCACTGATGCCCTGATTCAGATCTGGCAGGAGATCCCCAGGACACCATCAGCCATCACATCAAGAGCATGCCTAAACATTGTCACGAGTGAAGACCGATACTGTATGTTGGAGTTATAAACCCTACTGACTTACAGTACATTAGGAGCTGCTGTGGTAATTCATGCAAGTTGGATTAACCTGTAATTTCAGTTTACTTTGATTTTTTGTTGTGATGTTGAATCAGTGGGTTGATGATTTTAGATTTTACTAACCAATGTCACAACATTTTTTTCTTAACAAGCTACAGAAGGCATATAAGTAAAGATTCACAACTTGAATATTTTTTGATCGTGATTCATGGTGTTTTAAGTGTTTCCATTATTTATTTATTTTTAACAGTGTACAAATATGACCAGATTGAGTATGCAACATTGAGGTGTATCTGTACTGAAAGACAAAAAAAAAAGAAAGAAAGAAAGACTCACATGAACACACTGATTACAGTTAATTGGGTATTTTCATTCAATTTGCAGACTTACTGCTCAGTATTTTATTTAGGAAAGTTTTCTCAGTGATTCAATTTTTTTAAATCTAATTACAGCGTTTTAAGATGAGTTATATATGGTATATAGTTAAAACGGTATAGTGGTTAAATGGTATACAGTGAAAAGAAAGAAAAGCTGGTATAAATCATTTAAACCTTTCTCAGTGCAGGAGAAAAGCAGGTATTTTTGACAGCCCATCTAGTCACATACAGAACAGAACAGTAGCTATTCAATTAAAGCTCAATGTTCATTGTATGCAAAACTCACTTAGCACGTAAGGTCTGAAACAACTGTACTGTAGGTAAACTTTTTTTTTTTAATCGACTTTTCTTAAACCGTCTCTTTGCAGTAGACAGACAGACAAGGTAAGGAAATAGTTTAAAGAGCAAATACGTTGGATTGGTGAAGTATATTTACGGTTTCTTAAAGCTGAGGTCCCACAGTGTAACTTAGGCAGGAGTTTACAATTCTGGCCAAAACCCCCAAATTATTTTAGTCTGTTTTCCAGAATTTCCCATCCATGCATACATTCATCAGGTGTCCCAAACTGCCAGACATCCACAATAAACTGTAAACTGGTTCGAGAAGAAAAGCAGACAGTTTTCAATCAGCAAGAATTTAATAATAGTCACCAAAAAAAGAACGTAATCCTCCACTTTTCCAGTTTTCAACTATGACTTACAACTTCATACTATTTCTTCTTTAGCTACAAGACTTCTATTAGTAATGTAAAGTAAAGAAATCCAAACAAACAGAGTACCAACCCACTGCAACTTCCAAGGCATCCAGTTGTCTGCAATACAGACATCAGTAACTGTTTTCCCCCTGCAAGCAAATCACTATACTTTATAGTGACTTTTTAAAATGACTTTTCAATTTTTTGCTAAGTGCTGAAAGAAGCCTTAAATGAAGAAATCAGAAACAGTTTAAGTTCTCAGCCCAAAGCACCGTTCTTTTATGTCTGAATCACGTCTGAATCAATGAAAGTCAAAACAGCCTGATTGCAGGTTTGGCTCCAAGAGTGACGAGTCTAGCAAAAGTAAATAAATTGCTTGTTACTTAATGGGGTTGGTGGCACTCTGAGACGATGCCGTTAAAGAAGCTCTGCACCAAACAAATTAGTGTCTCTTACCAAAAGCAAAGAAAACGTTTGTCTTTATGTCTTTATTAAATTCATTCCAGTAATATAGATACATTTCTATTTAATTCATGTGAATTTATGACACTAGAGATGCTAAAAGTACTGAAAATATTTATTACATTTACTACAATTGGTCACAGTCCACTCAAAGTATTGGAAAAAAAATAAATTGGGGTTTGCAATTAAAAATATAGATGAGATAATAGCTTTCATTACCTGATATTTAATGATACGACTGTTGAATTTACTTGAATTTTTCGAGCAATCAAAAATATTTTATTGATGTGTTTCTTCTTGCCCCGGGTGTGCGGTGTGCCCTTTATAGATTGACAGTTTAAACAGGTAATAGCTCTGAATGTCTACTCTCGGTTTGACTGCTAAGTTTTGCCTGTAAAGTCTGCTTCAGTTTCTTTTAAAGATAAACCAGTATGAAGACCAGAGAGATGTCTATGGGAGAAAAACAAGCCATAGGTGTTCGCATCTACTCATATGGCAAACTGATTTATTTGTCTTAATGAATGGGTTCGTGTTTGGTTGCTTTCTTTCTATTCTTGAACATATCCCATTATATAATAACAACAATAATATAAAACTGGTTTTCGCAACATTTTCTCTGTGGTATTCTTCGTCTCTTATGTAGTGAGTTAGTATGATGATGCTTTGGAAGCTGTAGTTGAAGATGAAGATCTGTCTCTTCTTCCTTTGTTTTTGGGTCATTGTCTAGCTGTATGAAGTTTCTTCCAAAAAACATTAAATGCATTTGTCTGTAAATCGGCAGACAGAATGCGACTGAAAAGCCAAAAAAAAAAAAAGGATCTCTTCCAGTACTTACAAGCTCATTGGTCAGGCATACTGGAGATAGTGTCATGGCCTGGGCTTGCTTGAATATTTCTGGAACAGACTCACTAATCATTATTGATCATGTCACTCATGGTGGTGCAAGCAGAATGATCTACAGACACTCAAACAGTCTGCTGATTTACAGACAAATGCATTTAATACTTTTTGGGAGGAACTTCATATAGCAAGACAATGACACAAAAATAATTGTTTAAGAATAGAAAGAAAGCAACCAAACACAAACCCATTCATTACGACAAATAAATCAGTTTGCCATATGAGTAGCTGCAGTTCATAAATGAACGCCTTAAATGACTGAAGATTCGGCGCTTAGTATTTATTAATATTGTTCTATATTATTAAATCATTTCATTAGCAAAGAATTCTTTTTTTTAGTTTTGTGGGTGTCGTTACATGCAAATGAGTTTGTAAAGTGAGTGAGTATTTAAAAACCTTTGTCTTGACAAATGTTTTGTAAATCTCGCAAAAACAGAACTTTACTTAAAATTGATAAATAAGTCTAATAAAAAAAAACTTTCATTGTTGCCGGTTAGTAACATCAACGAAGCCAAACAATAGAGTTTTCAAGCTATCTTCTAATATTTATCTGATCATTGTTAGCCATGTCGATATCATTTGGTTAATCTTTGATTAGATTAATTGTTGAGGTTATGCTCAATCAGTCAATTCCTATTTCTTCTTCTTCTTCTTCTTTTTCTTCTTCTTCTTCTTCTCCTTCTTCTCCTTCTTCTTCTTTTTCTTATAAACCGAACACCCACAAAATGCCCTCTGGTTCCTGCCTGTTGTGTTATAGACCGCTAGCTTTGAAAGAGCAGACTTATGAAATAAAAGGCTGAAGCAAGGCAAACAGTCCTTCTGGGAAAGCGATCCGAGGCTCAGGGCAGCCTACATCAGTTCTCAAAAATAACAGTAGGGCTAAAGAGCAAAGTATACAGAGTCAAAGTAGAGCGCAGGGACAGAAAGTTGGCTGTTCATTACCATGCTGAGTAAAAGAGAGGGAGAAAAAAATTAGAGAAAGCTGACAAAATTGAGTATGTGCCAACATGCTGTCAGCTGTCCAGATCAGAGCGCACTGAACCACTTTGCCTTGAATTTTCGGCCACCAGACCGACGTGAATTTTTTTCGTCCTCTAGTCTTAGAGGGAGTTACACACACAGGGTATAATAACGGTGTGAGTGACGATATCTGACAAACGTACCGTATAATATTTATGTATAAATAAAAGAATAAACTTTACCCCTACAAAATGCAATTACAAATACAGTATTCCATTATTCCGACTCTTTTTCACCGACTTCTTTTTCCCTGAAGGTAGAAAATATACAATATTTCAAATAAGTCTTTGAAAATCTCCACTGTTTAGTTATTCATGAAAGTATTATTGCACTTCAGAACATAATCACTTTGCATCAGCCTGATTTTAATCTGTATTTTCTGTCGTTAAAGGAAACCTCCACCCTGAAACACATTTAATAACTTTATATTGCATTATCTGTGACGTGCTTAGCAATCCTGGTGCTAATTTGCTGGTTGGTGCTGTATTTATTATTATTTCTATGAGAGATTTGCGGTTTTGTGAGGTCACGGATGTCACGTGGGGATATATTTACTGCTGTAAGTGATGCTGTCTGTGTCTATGTTTCGTTGTTAGCGGCATCGAACCCAAAATATGGATATTTGTGGTTATATTAATGAGAAATCCAAACATGTAGACATCACAGAGCTACACGACGCAGAGATACGGCAGTGCGTGAGTGTTCGGATGACAAGCACTATGCCTCCGAGTGTAGCATGAGCAGGAAAGTTGAAGATTTGACATCTAAAACACTAAAGAGCTTCAGAGTCGCTCCCATTAGTAAGAGATGAAGCAATAGTGCCATTATTATCACCATGTTGCTGAACAGAATTGTGGGTAATGTAAATAAAACATATCATAAAAAGAGACTGATACGTAAATAAATATAAACTCATTACAAAATAAGTCTTGGTTCTTACAGAAGTTATTAAATCATTTTCGTGTCATAGAATAAAGTCAAAATAACTTTTAGTCCTGCCTTTCAGCCTTCATTTCATGCTCCCAGTTGTTTGACCTTTTATGGACTTTTGTGGGCGTCGCTACATGCAAATGAGCTGTGTTAGGAAAACAGCAGGATGCATAAAACACTAAAGCACTGCTGCATCACTTTCTTTCTTTAAGTAAAAAAAAAAAAAAAAAAAAAACAATTCCCAATGGCACCATTATTATTAACAGGTTGTTGAAAGGCATTGTGGGTAATGTACTAGACAGACATGTAAATGAATAACACTGATTACAAAAAGGTCTTGGTTCTCAGTGTTAAATTGGGAAGATTAACACTCAAGTCTTTCAGGTTGTGCTAGGTTTTTGTATTGTATTGCATTCTGTCCTACATTCAAATCCCATTGGATAAAAGCACTGACTAACTGAATAAATGGAAATGTAATTGTCCTACAAACCCATAGAGAAAACAAAAACTGGAGAAAAAAAAGGCTGGGATTTATGTCTGTTTACTGTACACCTTATTCCCCTTCAAGTTACCTGCCGTGGCTTGTTAATTATCCGTTCTTGTACCTCATCAATAGAAACAAGGATCTCAGGCACAAAAACACACCGCCTTGTCTTTGTTCGTCTAGATTGAGGAGAAAAAAATAGTCCCTTTTCAGAAAGACACTTGTGGTGACTGGGGGTTTAATTTGGAGCGTGTCTCACTGTCGTATCCATCCTATGGAGATTAATTATATTCTCCCTGCTCTCTCTCTTCTTGATGTATCCATCTATATTCAAGAAAAGAGATGTATAAGGTGGAGACACACACAGACGTACACAGACGCAGAGTTCTGCCTTTTCAAGTTTCCATAGCATTTTCCCCCATCTCGACACTGTGTTATTTTAATTCGCCGACACCTTCGGTTATTTATGCACTCGCAACTCTCACCTCTTGCTGTCAAGATTTAGAACAGTAATGGAACTGTCAATAGCTTTAAGTGAACAAACTCACATTTGTTCTAGCCATGCACTGGAACCTTCTGCCTTGGCTGGAGTTTATCCCTCAGCATTATCCAGACCGCTCGCATTAATTAAAACCGTTTATTACTCCAGCGCAACGTCGACTCTGGAAAAAGCGCCTATATACGAGCAGGCAAATATGCAGCGTATACGAAATACAGCATTAACGTCATAATGCAAGAGCTGATGAAAAGTTAAGAATAGATTTCTGCACGAGCTTTCACTTCCACGGATTCGTTAATGCGGTTAGTTTGGCAGAAGTTGCTAAACTGGAAAAGTTTCCTGAGCATCTCTGGGTGAGATGGAGACTAATTTGCTGTGTGCCTCACACAGTTTCTCCCACTTCTATGCTAATGATTGATAATGTTTTATTAATGTTTAGATATTCTCTGCCGAGGATCTAAACAAATTGTGGCAATTTAGTCTAGCCCTTGCTGGGTATCAATCATAAGCTGGTTGGGATGATCATGCATCAATGCCACTTTTTTACTCTCTCAGGCCCTCTGAAGCTTGAAGCTGCTGTGTATTTTTAACACCGCCAAATTACTCCTCTACATTTCCCTCACTTTTATTCACCCTGTCGCTGTTATGTCTTTCACACACAGAATACACTTTATTTATAGAAAGAACACTTTCTATAAATGCCAGCCCCTGAATACGTCTTTACAATTTTTAGTCAGATAAAAAAATGACAAAATAAAGATTGAACTTGTTGCGCCATTTGTTGTGAGGAATACTCTAGAAATGAATCAACCTATCTTTTATTTATCCTATCTGTAATATTTTATTGTTTCATTTTATTGTTAAAAACCTAAATCATCTAATGGCAGTTATTATAGAAATATTTTTTTGCTAGCTTTCATGAGTTCCTAAGTAGTTCTGAATTAAGCGCTAATGCTTTTTTCACTCCTCCATTCTGAAAAAGAACACATTAATACATGATGGAAATGCCTCAATTTCACACTGACATGTAATTACTACTATGAACCTGACTCCAGGTTCACACTAGAAAGCCAAATGTAGCTCGTTTTACCTCATAGGTGTGTAGTAAAAGCTACGGTTGATGCTCTTGGGATGCACTGTGGAAGTTTTTTCCATTCTAATGACAAATAGCAATATAAATGTATCTAAAGCTACATAAATAGATAAACACGAATAAAATCTTGTAATAATTCATATGGAAATTGTTTGATTTAAATGACAGATTAGCAAATCAACTGTATTAGCTATATAAACTCAGCACAGGCATGAAAAATCTCTATTTAACTCTTAATGGACGTAACATGAAAGTCTATGTGTGTTCACTTTAAAGTCGTCCTCCATCATTAGATTCTGTTTATGTTTACGTGTGAAGCTCCACAAGATTACGATGCCATACACTCAGCTGTACGCCAATATGTTCATATTCTCAGATTAAACAAATCACCCTTCATCCCTGGATCCTTTCGTTTGTGCTTATCTTGGCAAAGTAAACACAAATATTTGGTGAACAAGCCAACAAATATAAGAAGGTGAAAGAGATCATAACTTAATATTTCTTTTTGTTTTCCTAGCACTTTGACTCTGACTTGAGCTCGTGGCTTGTGTCTGCCTCGCGCGACCCTTCTTCCAGACGCTCACTATGACGTCTCTGAGTTCTGCACTTATATCCATGATTCTGATCCCGCTGTGCCGGAGGAAAGAAAAGGTTCCAATCTCCATCTTATTTCTGAAGCTGCCTTGACTGTCAAATAGATGCTTATATACAGAGCAAGCAGATTAAAAAAACATATTTATTTTATTTCATCTTGCATGGAAGTCATATTACAGAGAATCTTACAAGCAGATTTTAAAAAAAAATATTGAAATATTTAAAATATGTTTGTCTAAGTTTACATATGTTATCCCTCAAGGGTTAAGGGGTGGATTCCATCCTCCACCCTGGGGGTTTCCTCCGGGTACTCTGGTTTCCTCCCTCAGTCCAACCGATGTTGTACAGTAAATTGATTGTTATACCTTAATTGCCCATAGTGTGCGAGTGTGTGTGCGATTGTGCCCAGGGTCAAATTGGATAGTCTCTAGGTTCTTTTAAACCCTGTGTAGTACAAGTAGTCCAGAAAATGAATGGATAAACGGATAGGACAAAACTAACATTTAAAGAGCTTGTATGCACATTTATCATGTCCTCACCGTAGCAGTCTAACAAATGATGGATCTTTCCTTCTCTGTACTACACACTGTATCACTTCTGTAAATGATCATATTTTTATGCCCCTGTGTTCTCAGGGTGTACCAGAGGATCTCCTTTAATCTTAAAGCAATACAACTGATAAATTGACTTTAAATAATTAATACATACTGTATTTGTTAGGCATGAGAGAGAACACCTACATAATTATACAAACTTCTGCTAAGATGAATTTGCTTCTCTGAGGTGCATCACGATATCTTTCTATTTAATATACATTCTAAGCACTACATAACTCTTTTTACTATGCGGCAGCATACGGAGAAGAAGGTTTGCCAGTGTTGTAGCGCAATTACTGATTAATCCAAAATTCTAAGCTAATCAGAAGGAAATGTATGGTACATGTACCATTTATAAGGACAGAGCACCATAGGAAATAATGCACTCTTTATATGCTGGTTCCAGGCTCAATATACCATCTCGGTAAAGGGTTAAATGAGTGAATTTTACCGTTCATTAGAGTAATCTAGCCGAGCGTATCGGGTTTTATCTTGTAAACTGGATCGTAACAGAACATAAGGTTAATCATCTGTAACTTGTCATAATTACATGCTTGTTATCAATGACCTTTAGGGTTCGGTGGGCATTGAGATCAGAAGAACTAAGAAAAAAAGCTCATCTTTCAGGTTACGGCAAGCCAGTGATCCTCAGACAAGTCATTATTGTGTTGCCAGAGGTAATAAAAAGCTAGATTCCTAGCCTAAGGTTACCTTGGGTCTTAGCCAAGTTGGCGTGTAAATAAATGGGATTGATCAGCAAGAACTGGGAGTTTTCACTGAAATCATGACTATTGTTATAACTGACGACGTCTCTCAGCATGGAGCACTCTGGAAGCCATGAGCACAGCTGTGTGATGGAAAAGTTATTCCACTAAAAGTGGCACCTGGGTCTCATTTTGGCAAAGAATGGTATTGCTGTGTGTCAGGATGCTAGATGTCGATCCTTTATGACCGGTTTTATACTGAGAAGGCTTGCCAGGATCATATAGTCACCATCAGGAATTGTTTTGCGATGTATACCATTAATGCCACTGATAAAACTACAGTTTATTTGGCGCACATAAAATCATCAGACTATGGGAACAAAGTCAGGTTTAGATATCGTATTACAGAAACATTGTAACTGTGAAATCTTATCTGATGAGAAGCCATTTTCAGCTAGCTGTTACTGGAGCTTGTTTACTACAATCATGAACTTCAGTCCAGAATGAGTATTGGAGAAGCAACTTAACACAAAAATGATCCTAACTAATAGTCAAGTCAAGTCAAGTCAAGTTTATTTATAAAGCACTTTTTTTTTTTTAAACAACAAGTGTTTGTCAAAGTGCTGTACATACAGAAAGTACACATTGTTTATTAGTACAAACACACAAATAAAAGAAAAAATACTTAAGACACAATAAAACAATAAAAGAAAGCAAGCAGCTCTCACATGGCATCGTATGCCAGACTGTAAAAATAAGGTTTTAGGGCAGATTTAATAGTTCATTCATTCATTCATTCATCTTCTACCGCTTATCCGAACTACCTCAGGTCACGGGGAGCCTGTGCCTATCTCAGGCGTCATCGGGCATCAAGGCAGGATACACCCTGGACGGAGTGCCAACCCATCGCAGGGCACACACACACACTCATTCAATCACGCAATCACACACTAGGGACAATTTTCCAGAGATGCCAATCAACCTACCATGCATGTCTTTGGACCGGGGGAGGAAACCGGAGTACCCGGAAGAAACATGAGAACATGCAAACTCCACACACACAAGGTGGAGGCGGGAATCGAACCCCGACCCTGGAGGTGTGAGGCAAACGTGCTAACCACTAAGCCACCGTGCCCCCAGATTTAATAGTTAATTAATTTAATTTTAATAGAGTGCTACAGGAATGAGTCCTAAAATGCTAAGTCCTAAGATTCCATCATCCAGAAGTAATTTTTTTTATTTATTTATTTATTTTTATTATTATTATTATTATTATTATTATTTTTTTTTTTTTTTTTTTTTTTTTATGGGATTTTGGTTAAATGCCTGAAATAATGTCTGGGGTGAACACAAGCTCAAGATATTTTTGTATGATATAAAATACATCAGTAAAACCCCACTCTTGGGAGGGAGGTTAAATATCCTCACACAGAAAATTCATCTACCACAACCTTTTTGTATTTATACACAACATACTCAAACTACTGCAAACTCAAACTTTTCATTCATTCACAATTGTCCATAAAACAGCACAGTGGATTTTATTAAATAAAAGATTGATGAGTTGTCATAAGTTTAGTGGTGTTGAAGTCGTGACCATGATGTAGTTTGTTTAAAATATTTATTTAAGGTGATTGTATTTAGGCACACAAATTAATGTGTCTTCATCTGTGAAGATAATCTTCAACAAAACGTGCACGAATCATATGTTTATAGGATACAGAACGTATTTTCCGCAATAATCCAAAAGCCAGAGAAAAAAATCCTATTGGCCGGCCTACATTACATAGCATTGATCCATCATCAATGAAGCACACTATTCTGATTTTATTTTAAGATTAAATATTATGTTTTCTTTGCTGAATCGTCAAAGCTGACCAGTGACATATCTTTAACTCAGATTCCTGTTCTTGGCTAACAGGAAAGGAACCTGATGGTCTTGATGATCTTCTTCGGTTGTTGCTCATCCAGTGTAAGATACTTTCCGATTCTTTTCTGCTCATCACAGTTGTAAAGTGTAAGTATTTCTGCTAATGTACTAGCATTGCTGTCAGTTCTGGCCATTCTCACCTGAGCTCTAGCTGCAATGAGGCATTTCCACACACATTTATAAGACATTTTCTTACTTTCTGTGGAAACTCTAGCAGTAGATTATTTGATACTCAAACCAGTCCACCTGTCAACACCAGCAGTGTCGCATACAAAGTCAATGAGATCATGTTTCTCCCCACATTCTGATGTTTGATGTTCATATTAGCTGGAGCTCTTGACCTGTATTTGCATGATTTTATACATTGTGATGCTGCCACAGTAAAATCTTTGCCAACACTGATGGGTAGTAATGGTCTGGGGGTCTGAGGATGAGGCTAACGGCGCAACTTTTTCACAAATCATTAGCATGTAAGCATGCATGATATTCGGCTAGCCCTGCAGCCTTTCAATGTGGGATCAATAAGGAAAGAATGATTGTTTAACGTAATAAGCCACTTAAAATGCTTTTAAAATAATAGATACAACCCTAATGAACTTTGAAAGGTAATGATTTTTATCATGTGCAGCAGCGATGCTGTTTTATTAGCAGTGAGAATTAAAGTGGTTACTAGAAAGAGACACGTTAGCTGACTACTAAATAAATGAAGCGTCTGTAAACCCTGTTGTTTAGCCATATGTTCGTAACAACTGAAGCTGAGCTTTGTATCTTATTTTTAAACTTAGACTCCTCAAAGACAAGAGTGCGACTGGGCGAAGTGTCAATCGTTCCCATACTTAATATATCATTTATCATCATTAGGCTCAATTATGTAATGAGTCGAGCATCTTGTCCTGTCAGTGATCTCAGCCTTCAAATTTGACTTTGAAGAATCGTCACAAATGTGCGCGTCCCATTAATAAAACATCAGTTCTGGTTTAATGACTGGCTGAAAGAACAAGCTTTGTTCATTATGACGCTGGGGAAAGGGGTCCTCGATGTTGCTCTATCATTTAATGACATTAAAAGTCTCTATTATAACTGACATTATTCCAAAAATCTAATGGCGGTAATCACGGCGACGTCAAATCATCGCACGTCTAACGCCGTGTATGAGGTTCGATAAATGACATTGCCGAAAGGGAAGGCACGCGACGACGACTATCGTATCATCGCTATAAGATCTCTGAGGCAAAAAAAGAAAAAGAAAGAAAAATGATTACAGTAAAATTAAGAATCGATTGGAACTGATGAATCCCGTTATACAACAGTGCTGTAAAATTCTCAAATTGGATCGGTCAGCTCTGCCAGTAGTGCCAGTTGCAAGGCGAATCTCAGGTTTAGAATATGTTATTGTTTACATAACAGCAGCCCATTCACAAGACTTAAATGTTTATGTTCCACATCATCTAAAAAAAATTAAAAAAGAACAGATTTTATTAAAATGAGGTGTTCTTTCAAAAATAATCCTATATGAAGCTTTATCTGAACATTTATTGAAGGAGTCTCCAGTTCCTGGGAAGGAAACCAACCCAGATACTGAAAGGTTAACTCACAGTGCCGGTCCCGAGCTCAGATAAAATGTGAGGGTTTCATTGGGAAGAACTTCCGGCAAAAAACCCTTGCTAAATCAACTATACAGATGGGATGATCCACTGTGGCGACCCCAAAAAGGGAGCAGCTGAAAACAACAACAACAATATGGAGGGTTTCTCCAGTGTCAGTGCTTTGTAACAGTCCTTAAACAAGTCTTTAGCACTTTGTTTTTTTCCCCATTCTATTATAATTGGTAAAATGAGTTCCTGAGATTTTATCAAATTATTTGATAAAAATATGAATATATTTGTTATAGTATGAGTGGAATAAAACACTGTTTTTTGAGAAAAATATTCAACTTCAGAGGTTGTAACAGTGACATAACGACCACCCGGTCATTCTTCGTCATCCTATAATAGCAAACCTACTTGTGTTTTACTCCCTGCTTAAATAGTTACAGTTTCTGCATGTTTGAGACTTTAGAAACTAAAATAAGCCCTGGATGTGCAACTTTGCTTAAAACTTTCAAAAATATACAGAAAGACATATAAAAATAAATAAATAAATAAATAAATAAATAAATAAATAAATAAATAAATAAATAAAAATGACATTCTAAAACATCAGAAACAGGAATATATTTTAAGAGCAATTGATATAACATTAATGCTATCTCTTATGGCATCGTGCTCACAGTTGCCATGGCAGCGATGCGGTTAGGAAATATAAGAAGAAAGTCATTTACACTTACCACAACCCCATGGAATACGTGAGGCACTTTAAACTTAAATCTCATGTTTTACACATCTTATACTGTAAGAGTTTCATCTGAACTTTTCCTCTTGAAGGATGGACTTTTACCCAACATGCCTTGCTTCTTGGGAGGTTTTATGTACTACCCTGCAATTTGCACAATCACTTCATTACTGAAATCAAGTGCAGTTACTCCATGGAATTTAACACATTACAGAAAAAAGCAACTAGAGAACATAACATATTCACAGAAGTTAATTTTTACTGCAGGTCCAGGATTCTCAATGGGCTGTGAAGGTTCAGATACAAAAGAAGACACTTCGGTGGGAATATTATTCAAGGTGGCCTGAATGTTGCTGCAGAAATGGTAGATAAATGAAGTAATTCATACTCATACTCAGACTAGCAAGGCTAACCCTGTTAGAATGACAAAATGTGCATGGCGTTGTATTCATTGATGGAGACTTCAAAGCACTTTTTTTACATCGCTCTGGAAGGAGAAGCCTTTATTTTGTCACATATACATTACAGCACAGTGAATTCTTTCTTCACATATATCAGCTTTGGAGGTTGGGGTCATCATGTGGGGGAAGCAATGATACTACTCTCCTGGAGCAGAGAGAGTTAAGGGCCTTGCTCAAGGGCCCAACAGTGGCAGATTGGCAGCGCTGGGGCTTGAAGTCGATCTTCCCATCAACAACCCACATACTTAACTGCTTGCACAGAGCCACCCCTGCTTCTGATCCTGCCCCTGCTTCTGATCCTGCCCCTGCTTCTGAACCTGATCCTGCCCCTGCCTCTGATCCTGCCTCTGCTTCTGATCCTGCCCCAGATCCTGCCCCTGCCCCTGCCTCTGCCCCCACCCCCTGAATAAGGGTGTCTGCCAAATGCCCTAAATGTAAATGTAAATATAACTTATATCAATATTCACTTTAAGTGATTAATATTAGTAACGGCAGCTTAAACCATGTGGAATAAAAAATAAAATAATGACAACAAAGCTAATGTAGTGAATGTACATGAATTAGAATGAACCGCCAGTCCATAACAGAAAAAAATACAAATCTTTCAGTTCCTGATAACAAGCTCAACACCATACATGTTCAATGCTATATTTTACTCCAAATAAATATAAATGCATTTCTTCCTCCAAGTTTGTTTCTGGGTTTAAGATATGATTTGGATGGCACGTTGCTCCACCCCTAAGACATCAGCCAAATGAACAGGGACTTCTCATCCTCATAAATCATGTGGCATATGTTTCCATTAAGTCCAGAGCCCCTGCTTGAATCCTGTCACTGACCTGTAGAGAGCATATTTAGGGCAGTGCAACAGATCTCATGGGTCCTAAGATGACATTTTATAGAGCGCTGTGGTTCATGAGAGCTTCTGTCAACTGGCTCAGAGCTTAAACAAGCAATATAAAGGAGCTAAGCAGGTTTTATTACTTAAACCAGGAGCAGGTATAAATGGACTAGCAAAAATAAGTCGGATCTATCCCAGACGGCTACGTAAAGCTAACAGAAGTAAGTCTTGTTAGCTTGTTATCTCTAATTCTGTTGCACACTAAATGAATAACCTTGATCAATTTGTTAGTATGGGAGCAGTAGCAGGGCATCAAGGACCGTCACTAAACAAAAGGTATACGTGACCATGATTACCGTTTAAACAAATGTATCGCCTGACCATTTGGGTGATAACGCCTGTACCAATACCAATCCAATGTGTACGTGACTATGATTACCATTTAAAGACGTCCGGCTAGACAGTAGTATTATCCAGCTATTTGAAAGATACTCAGTTCTTTCACTCAATTTACATTTAAAGTGAAATCCTCTTTTAAAGTACAAAGAGGAAAAGCGGTATAAAATGTTTGAGCAGGATTTTTCTTACGTTCTTCTGGACTCTGATTAACCCGAAGTACTTCATGCATTTTGTCACTGCTATGCTGGGATGAACTTCTTCTTCATTAAGATTTTAACCCTCATCATTTTCTTTTCTCACAGACAGACAGACAGACAGACAGATAGATAGATAGATAGATAGATAGATAGATAGATAGATAGATAGATAGATAGATAGATAGATAGATAGATAGATAGATAGATAGATGTATTTGTTTGCTTAAAACAAAGTTGAGTTGAATTAATGACATGGAGCAGGTAGAGCATAAGACATGGAACATTTATCTAAAATAATAATAATAATAATTAATATGTACTGCTTATTAAATAAATAGTCAATGGCCAATTACCAACCCGAGCACATGACAAAGTCTACGCAGTAAATATACCAAAGAAAAAAGAAGTTGTCACCACACCCTCAACAGTTAATTGTTTTTCATACAACCTGACTTTTGCACTCCTGCAAATATGTATTCTTGATACTGTGATGGTAATTTTAGCCAATTTTGAATCAGGATTTCATGAACACAGTGTAAAATATAAATGGGAATATTTAAAAAACCCTTGAGACCTAAGTAAAATGGATGTTTCGGTCTTGACCTGGCTGTTACATTATTGAGCACTGCATCAATAATAGAGGACTTCATAAAAACCAAATGGCGACTGTGCTCGGAAGCCAAAGTTTGCTTTAAAAAAAAAATTCCTGTTAACTATTCCATTAAAAATGCTTCAGCGTGCTCCAATGTTATTGCACATCAGTCTGAGCTTTTTTCCAAAGTAGTGAATTCGTCTGGATGAAAATCGTGTTAGCATGAATGCAATCCTGAGTTTTTGTCAAGCCTGAGAGACTTTGTTAACGGAAACGATTTGTCATTCAGAAAAGCTTCAGTCTTTGTGTGTAAGCCTACATTATATGTACAGTCTTTCAATACATTTTGCGCGTTTGAGTGAGCGTTTGTTTATTTGGGTACCTTATCACCTGTTTGACCCATAAATTCGTGAGAAACTGGCCATGATGTGAGACATTTCTAAATAAAAACACATTGTTGTTGTTTTTCTAATTGAATCTTTAAGAATCACATGCAAAATCTCCCACTTTGGAACACTCAATAGTCTTAGCTGGTTAGCTAGCATGACTAGGCAAAAAATGAATAAATGAATAAATAAATTAGACACACTTTGAATCATTTACAACTTTTGATTGAAACATATTCTTCAGAGATACTTCACAAAGAGACATATGTTTCTTTTATATGAAGTACATTAACATTTTAAGAGATTAATGAACAATAGCATTTAAAAGCTGAAAACATTTTTTAAAAACATGTAGCATATATTTCAATATTTAGGACAATCATTCAGGATTTTTTTCTGTAATTTACTGCAATATCACTAACATATAACCACATCAACAAGCGCTACTTAGCTACTTACTATTTTGCCTGAACTTATTTCTACTACTGTCTTTTTTCCTGCAACGAAAACAAATATTTGAGTTGTAATCTCTTCCTGTGCAGGCGACCAAATTTCACTGCATAATTTCTTTCGATAATGATCCTTAGACTTCTTTACAAAGCCCTAATCCAAGCCGCTTTTGATTGAGGAACCAAATCCAAAAGCAATCTCTTCAAACCCGACATTGACACCGCATGTATTAAAAAAAAGGTCTTTCTGTAATATATTCCTTGGCACTGAATAATTTGGCTTTGACAGAGTTTATGTCTCGGCAGCTCTCTCCTTTCCAATCGGGTCACATAAAGGAAGCCGGGTCACGAGATCTCCAGTTGTAATATGATTCCCATGGTTGTCATAAGGCTTCAAAATGCCCCAGTGGCAAACGTTTGACATGTGAAAGTGACATATTTGACGATACAGACATGACTGACAAATGCATGTAGAAAGCACATTCACTGCTGCTGAAAACATGCCACACTCAGGCAAGTATATCAGGCAATTTGGCTGTGATTCAAGGTCACGGATTTGATGCCAGCTGATGGCTTTGCCCTTGAGAGCCACTTTAGGAGGGTGTTACTTGTACCTTAGGTACATGACAAAACATAAGCCAAATTGCTCCAAGCCTGAAGAATAAAATAAATCTCTAAATCCTCGATTGACAGTTTTAAAACTTTCTCCTAAGCCACAGAACTCATACTCCTACTCTGTCTGGGCCACATCAGTATTTTTCTGAGCTTTTGAAGAACCATAAACTGAGGATATTTCTGATTTTTTTTAAACATATCTATTTTTGTAATAGAACAACAATTTCCTGGGCTCTAAAAATAAAATTGGTCAATTCTAGGAAAGTTTACCAGCCAAATATTTTACTCTATTCTGATATACTGAACTCATCTGGTTTTGCTCCAACTACAGAAGTCACCTGTTATGTAAGAAGTCACCTGTTATGGCTCTACAAAATCACCTGTTATGTAATTTATATACACCAATCAGGCCAATATGACCACTTTTCTAATATTGTGTTGGTCCCACTTTTGCTGCCAAAACAGCCCTGACTCTTCAAGTCATCGACTCCACTAGACCCCTGAAGGTGTGCTGTGGTATCTGCCACCAAGATGTTAGCAGCAGATGCCTATTATTGGCACTTGAACAAGGGTCAGCACGGGCACCCTGACTGGTCTGCAGCTATGCAGCCCCATACAGTATGCAACAAACTGCGATGCACTGTGTATTCTGACACCTATTCATCAGAACCAGCATAAACTTCTTTACAGCTACAGTCGCTTGGATCGGACCTCACAAGCCAGCTTTCGCATCATTGAGCCTTCTCCACCCATGACCCTGTGGCCAGTTCACCATTGATACATTCTTTGGACCACTGTTGATAGATACTAACCTCTGCATACCAGGAGATTGCAGTTTTGGAGATGCACTAACCCAGTCATCACAATTAGGCCCTTTTTAAACTCGTTAAATCCTTACGCTTGCCCATTTTTCCTTCTTCTAACACATCATCTTTGAGGACAATGTTTACTTTGCTGCCTAATATACAGTACAGTATCTCACCAACTAAATGGTGCTGTGATGAAGAGATAATCAGTGTTATTCACTGGTCATGATGTTATGCCTGATCAGAGTATAAACCATTTAAAATATACTTATGGTGGAGGTGGAATTGGAGCAGGTTCATAGGCCTGCTAGAAATGTCAATAAAACATTAAATTAGAATTTTATATTAAAAGTTTTAAAAGCATTTAAAAGTATAGAGAAATATTGTAAATTCTAAAAACAGCATTTGACATTTATTACAAAGGTTAAAACATGATCCTTCTACTTAAAATGTAGTTCCAAATAGTCCATAAGGCTAATAATTTATTTAAAGTTATTTAAAGACAATTAAGTATTGGGGTCAAAGAGTTAAGATAAAATGCACTGGCAGGTTGATCAATATTTGAATATTCGTTATTTTAGAGATCTACCACAGTATATGGAGTGGAAGTTAAATAATGAATATATCACCAGAACGAAACGTAATTGGACAGTTGAATGTCCAGCTGTTCCATGACCAGGAGTGTGTTATTCCCTCATTATTTCTCCCTCATTATTTCACTTACAAGTAAGCAGATAAAAGGTCTAGAGTTGATTTCAACTCAAGTGTGGCATTTGAGAGAGTCCAACTGTTGCTGTCAGCTCTCAATATAGAGTCCAATGAGCTGTCGCAGCCAGTGGAATAAATAAATAAATAAATAAACAAAGGGAGATGAGAAAAATATAAGATGTGGCCAAATAACCGATAAAAAAAAAGATTGCACAGGAACACAGAAAGAGTCTAGAAGTCTATAAACAAATTAAGATTAAACAATTGAGTTTGATGACAGTAGGAAAAAAACACAGTAGAACAGTTGGCCAGAGAAATATATATATATGTGTCCAAGTCAACAATCCAGAAAAGCCTTCACCAAAATATTTAGAGCCAGGTGTAAACCATAGATTTAGCTTAAAAACAGGAAGTCCATCTAAAAAAAAGGCATGTACATTTCTGACATTTCTGGAAACAATATTCTAAAGGTTGATACGTCAAAGATCAGCTTGTAGATGACTGATAGGAAGAGAACCATATGAAGAAGTGAAGGAAATGCTCATGATCTGAAGCATACCAAAGCATTTTATGAAATAGGCATTAACGGCTGCTAATTGAACTCGTTCGTTTGTTCTTATTGATGCAGTGACTGCTAAGAAAAGAATCAGGTCAAATCCTGAAGTGTACAAGGCTACAGTATATAATCTGCTCGGCTTCAGCTAAATGTATACTCTTGATCTGAATCCAATTGGCCATGCATTCCACTTGCTGATGGCAAAACTAAAAGCAAAACAACTCAAGTACTATTAAGAGCGAAAGACAGATGCAGTAAAGGCTTGGCAGTGCAGCAGACCATCACTAGTGAAGAAACAGCATATGGTGATGTCTATGGGCTCCAGATTTCACACTGCAAAAGCCCACCATACTATACCATACTATATCATTCACATGATTTGGATTTATATTAAAATAAAGCTGAATGTTTACACTCTGAGATAACATCCATTACTTCTATTTACATTCATTCATATAGAAGACACTTTCATCCAAAGCGACGTATAAATGAGAAAACACTAGCAGAGCAGTATATCAAGAAGAGGACAACAGAAGAGGTGTTAGCATACTCTACAAGACTCTTAATTAAGTGCTAGAGAGTAAGGGTGTTAGTGCTAGTGCTAGTGCTAATGTAAGAGCAGACTAGTCATTCTGTATTTTTCTGGATCAACTAGTTGCTATCTGATTTGATAAGTCATAACTGCCAGTTCTATCAACTCCAGTATTTCTTACATGCATGCATGCCCGTGTCAAGCGGGACGGCACCAATATATTCACCATTAAGTGTCATTTTTGCTCATAAACGCAACAGGTCTGAGCATTTTCAGCTTTTTAGTATCGCTCTTATTTTCTTCTCCACTGACAGCATTCTATGATCTACAGAAGGTTACGGAGAAGATGAAGAAATTTGCGTGCAATTTTCGCCTTAACGGTGCCAGCAGCATCTCCGCCTGCGGCTATGGATTAAATGAAACTGCTTTTTCTGTACAACTTTGCCAATTTCATTTATGAAATTGCTGATGCTTTTGTTTGTGGAAGCATGTTCCATGCCTCAGCAGAGCACATTATGGCAAAGCTTCTCCATGAGCTCGCTGCCGAGTTCGCTACACGCTCCAAAATAGCTAATATTCAACTCACGATCGTGAAACTGTTTCCATCAAGGTGTCCTCTCGTCTATGAAAAGTGAGATATAATTACTTTCTGTTGTGGAATACCGCTGACAGCTTTTTTATTATATTATCATTATTGTTATTATTATTATTTTGCGACAAAGTAAATGAAACCTTTGACCTCTGTGTTTAATCTGATATGAGCTCAACATACTGTACACGTGCGGATTTTGTTACGGGAAACAATGGGAGTGTGGGATTTGTATTACTAAATGAGAAAAAGGTTTAGTTAAAGACTGCATGTGTGTAAGATCTGGGAATTCTTATGACTTCTGAAGATTTAGCAGCACTCTCTATACCTCACGTGTTAATTATTACACATTATTAGTTTTTATTATTGCTTCACATTTAAAATATGTTTATTGTGATTATTAATGATTCTCCTCGTTTCCTCCACCAGTCCAAATAAAAGTGCTGTAGGTTTTTGGCATCTCTAAATCATACATAGTGTGAACGTGTGTGTGTGTGGGTGTGTGTGTGTGTCTTTGCAATTGTCCCCTGCAACCATGACCCTGTGTTTGATAAGCAGTACAGAAAATTTATGGATGATTAAATGTATGTTTGTATGTATGGATGGATGGATGGATGGATGGATGTAAAGATGGTTCGACGGACGGATAGATGGATTGACGTACGGATGTATGGACGGACCGACAGAAGGACGGACAGATGAACGGACGGGTGATTAGTGATTTTGAAGAATATTAGTGATCAGTGATAACAAACATTGAGAGATAATTATGTCAGATGGACTGAAGGACTAAAGCACTTCCACATTGCTCTCATTAAGTAGAGATGAAGCAAGGGCTAAATTTCACTGGTGTCTCATCAGAAGCTAGACAAACAACACTGTAAATAGAAAGCAGTTTATAAATAATAAACCAACATGACACGATGTTTAAAGTAAAAAAAAATGAACTCAGAATTGCATTACAAATATTCTCTCACTCTCTCTCATTTTCTACCGCTTATCCGAACTACCTCGGGTCACGGGGAGCCTGTGCCTATCTCAGGCGCCATCGGGCATCAAGGCAGGATACACCCTGGACGGAGTGCCAACCCATCACAGGACACACACACACACTCTCATTCACTCACGCAATCACACACTACAAACAATTTTTCCAGAGATGCCAATCAACCTACCATGCATGTCTTTGGACTGGGGGAGGAAACCGGAGTACCCGGAGGAAACCCCCGAGGCATGGGGAGAACATGTAAACTCCACACACACAAGGCGGGAATCGAACCCCCAACCCTGGAGGTGTGAGGCGAATGTGCTAACCACTAAGCCACTAAGATAATAATAATAATAATAATAATAATAATAGTAATAATAATAATAATAATAATAATAATTGAAGGCCTTGAAGACCATAAATTAATTGTAAAGATTAACATGCACGTCCATGGTGGATTTATTTTTCTGTAACATAAGACCTAAGACCAAATAAAGCCATGAGCCAATAAAGAAACCCTGTCACATCGTGTAAAGCAGAGAACAGGCAGAAACAATAAGAAACTCTGAGATAAACATTCCCTCCACTTCCCCATGGGAACCCAAGAAGCCAGAGTCAAAGGGACAAAGGGTATGAAAGACGCCACAGAAAAACTTTTGACCATCACGGGTCAAGAAACAGTCGACAATTTGATAAAAACTGAATTGTTTCAGTGTAGAAAAGATGCTGAAATCTGTCCAAAAATACAGACTGGGTGTGATTTATCTTAGAGCATTATCATTCACATTTGGCCAGTTCCCTTATCTATCTTCTTTTACCAAACTGTTGCTATGTTTGAGATGTCAAAAAATGTATTTGCATTCATTTATCACACGTTTCCTCCCCGTTTATCTTCATCATGGTTTATGATCTCCTGCATTATCCTGATATCTCAAATTGACCGAGAAATTGTTTGCACAAATTGGATATTTAATAATGTGTTCCCTGTCAGGGCAATTTCAGGGAGGTAATTAGAGTTTCTATGCTTGTTATTCAGTAACACTTCATTATCAAGCGCACACAGTCTCAGTATGCATCTGTTTTATATAGGGATAGTCAACTAAAATGGTCCGGTAACTCAAACTCCTTTGCTTGACAAGTTTGTGGTCATAAATAAGACACATTGATGTGGTTCATGGCTTCATATCTGAACACCTGATTCTCAGCTCTTGAATTCTCTAAACGGCTGAGATACATCTGTTTATGATGCAGGAGAATAAATGCATGCGTCCTGTCCATTTATCCAAATTGAAATAAATGTCTCTGGCTCATCTCTCATCTCTAGCTCTCACTGTAGATGGTTTTTGGTCGGACGATCTGCCTTTAGCTGAATAATTTACACAAATGCATGTGACTGAACAAACTGCTATAAAAGTTGAGATGGTTCATGTTTACAAAACTAGAACCGCTGAATCGTTACAGTACAGGTTTTTTTTCATATGTTGATGTGCTCCTCTCCGGTATTTTCGCAAGTACTCATTTCGGGATAGTGCTGTATCTGCAACAGACTGGATGAAAGATTGACAAACGAAAGAAAGTTACGAATAAACTCGCTTGTGTTTACAGTCTATCCTTGCAAGTTGTGTGCTTTATAAATCTAAAAAGCCAATCTCGATACAGCCAGCATCTGAACAACAACTTCAACAAACAACAAACACTTCATGATATAATAATCCAGCTACAGCTTAAGAGACTTCTCACTAAATGTGTGATTCATTTTTTTTTTCCTGCTGGTGATCATTCATATTCATGCGTTTTTATTCTGCAATACATCAACAGAATGTCGTATAAGTGTTTAAATTATGAACACTTTACATGTGGCATAGAATTTACGCCAGATAGGAACATCGACTGAACTGAAACACTAGTCGAAGTTAATCATCAGAACGAACCATAATTAATAGGCCTAAAGTCAATTCAATCACAGAAGCCATTAAGCAATTCTGATGTTATCCCTTAGCCTAAGAAGAAAATTATAGAAATGACTGGTCTGGCTTCTGGCTGGATTCGGATGGCACATGCACACAAATGTACACTCATGTAAGAATATAGCATATAAGGTGTGAATACCTATAAGGATTAATATATCCACTCTTCGAAAGGCTTTCACTGCATAGCCACATTTACACATTAGGCAGATGAACTTATCCAGACTGACATATTATTATCTCCTTTTATTCACCTGAGCAATTAAGGATTAAGGGCCTTGCTCAGGGGTCCAGCAGTGGCAGCTTGGTGAACCTGGGATTCAAGCTCACAACCTTCCAATTGGTAGTCCAACACCTTAACCACTAGGCCACCACATCCCCATATTAAGGTCCACATCTAACCAGATACACATATATTTTGCCCCGACTCTAATGATCCCTAATGTAATTCTTTTAGCCCAGAAACTGGAATCTGCGCTTGTTATGTGATGAATGTATTCAGCATTGAATTTCCTTGTCATGTCGCACTTCACATTGGTGGTTAATCTCTCATATAAAAGTAGACACTCGTGGAATATGACAAATTCTTAAATCCAAGTATTTTTGTTTTTTTTTATAGCCTTCAAGGGGCAAAAGCTTCATCGAAAAAAGTTCTTTTTTCATAGAAATGTTTCTATCCTCAAAGTAAGCAGTGATAGCAAACCGCAAGCCTTTGTCCATAAGCATCTACAATATCAAGGTGTTATCTTCAACTACTAAAAATTCTGTGTCAGGTTACAGAAACATATTAAACTATTACCTAACTGATATAATTCATTTACTTATACTGATTAAAATATGTCCCAAAAGTCTATTCCCAACATCAGCGTAATGGTAAAACGACCTACGGTTTCAATAAAATTTCTGTAAATTAGTTATTAAATTAAAATAAATGAAAATTTTGTACATTCTTATTACACTACTAACATAAAATTGACACAAAATCCTTAAATTTCTAACTGCAATTCTTCAAATTAAAAAAGTTAGACATACACAAAAATATCACCCATCACCTTCTAAAAAAAATAAAAAAAAAACGGCAGATAAATTATTCACAATATTCAAATTACTGGGTGTGAAAAAATAGATAAATGTTTAATGTTGATAAATTTGTGTTCATTATTTTATAGTGCTTTTATTATTACGCTACAGACGGACTTCAACACGCTGCATACGTTCAGAACACAATTCGCATATATAAATAAAATGTTTTTCATTCTTTACATTTTAGGTGATGCTGATGATGCAAAGATATAAAATATGTAAATAAGCAAAGGTAAAGAATGAGTATATAAAAGAAAGAAAATAGACTAACCAACAAACAAATGAGTTAAAAATATGTTCAATTTAAATAGAAATATACGTATAAATATACAAAGAGATGGTACATCTTAAAAATTCCAATGACAAGAGGAGAAAATAGACCACATCAAGCTATGCTTTTTTCCCTCCTGATCCTGCAGTGCTGTAATTTTGATTTACTTCATATCACACCCAGGGTCTACAGCCTGTCTCAAGGATCATACATGATGGAAAGTCGCTTGAGGTAAAAGTCATTTTTTTCTCCCCCTCTCTCTCTCCTCGGGTTCTCCGACAGTGGAATACAGTAATAAGCCTCTCCACTTGAACTAAACAGCCTCCTTGGTAACGGAGGAGGAGGAGTATGAGGAGGAGGAAGAGGCCTAGGGCAAGGGAAAAGCACAGGGAAATCTTATTAGGTGCGATATCATAGCTTTTTTTTCTGCAAGTCATGTGTCAGGGAAGTTTGAGCTGAGAGAAAACTAAACATGAGCGAGTTGTTAAAGGACAACAGTCAGATAAGAAGAATGGCAGAGAAAAGACTATAAGCACTGTGTTGTTTTTTTTGTTTTGGTTTGGTTTTTTTTGGAGTTCCAGCTTTAAGAAGGAAGTAAGAACCTGCAACGCTGCAAAATTCAGACGTGCATGTCGGAATAGAGCAAAACAACTAGAGGTAGAAAAAGAAAACTGCTCAAACCAGCACTATTTAAAAGTCCCAGGTGGAGAGTCAACACTTATATGAGACACACAAATAAAATTTCCCTCCAGCTAACTTTAGTCAATTCAACACCATGTGAACGTTATAGAAATGTTAAATTGCATTACGCTACTTGTCTCAGATGTACATCGTTAAATATGTACAGGTTATATATTAATATTAGTCTATATTAGTCTATAGTCTATATTATTCTATAGTCTATATCAGTCTGGAGTCTATATGCATTAAACAATAAGCGTTTAAATATTCACAACAGTTGTCTTGTGAGAAAATGTGGGCATGTGGTAGCCTTGTGGTTAAGGTGTTGGGCTACCAATCAGAAGGTTGTGAGTTCAATCCCAGGTCCACCAAACTGCCACTGTTGGGCCCCTGAGCAAGGCCCTTAACCCTCAATTGCTCAGTTGTACAAAAATGAGATAATGTAAGTCGCTCTGAATAAGGGCGTCTGCCAAATGCTGTAAATGTTAACTAAATAGGATCGTGCCGTTTCAAAGGACAACCTGAAAGCACAATATAATTGTCTCCTGGGCTGAATCAAGGCTCATCCCAGTGGGTGGACTGTACCGTGTTTGGAGATCAATGAACCTTCTCAATGGAAGCTCACAGTAGGCAGAAAATTCAAATCAACTCCAGTGAGCAAATAACATATAGTATGTCAGATCCCTCCTCACTAGGATGTAACAGGAACATGAGACGAATCTAAACTAGACAAAAATGGGCAAAGTATTTAGTTACTTTGTGCTTAAGAGTGTGAAGAAAAAATGCATAATGTCCTAATAGGCAGTGGAAGCAAAAGCTGTAGCCAAATCTTCTGTGAATAATACACATACATTTTAAAGGTGAAGAAATGTTTGTCACTGACAATGAAGGTAGAAAATTTCTGCGCATTTTAACGAGTAATAAAGTCACTGTCGGATTAGCCAAGCCACCAGGATTTCCAATATTAATGCCACTTACTCTAGTACCCATGCAGTATGTTAACGATGTTTATTCTGGATAATCAGAACAATATTGTTAGGAACAAAATTCATTTTAGAAAATATTTTTTTTCATTTTAGAAAATTATTTTTACAAACAAAATTAAGAAAATGTTTTTAATACGTTTTTATCCCTCAATTTAATGTGTAAGAAATGTAAACATGAACCAGCTTGAGTTCCGTAGCAGATTGTTTGTTGCCGCTAATTAAATCACATTCATTTATGTAAAATATTTAGCTATAGGAATATCTGTTGAGACAGATCCCCCTGAAAAGGTCACAAAGGGAAGTTTTGTCTCACTAGTGTCAATTAAACTATAACTAAATTTTGTATTTATTTCTGTAGTTTGCTGTATTTATAGCCATGAATGCATCGTAAATGTTGCGTTAAAGGTAACTTTCGTCATTATTCAGTAGGCTCGACTGCTTATCTAGACCTTTGTGAAGATGAAATGTTATGGCACTTTTATAGTGTGATTATTTATTTATTTATTCAACACCACGCTGAGTACATAAACCTTTTCTTCATGTTAAAATCATATTACATCTAGGTTCCATGCAGTGTGGGCGTCTTCGTGTGACACCTTCTGAAAGGCCTGTTCTCATTTCTTAACTCTCAGTGTATCATGGAATAAAGAAAAACACCATAATATTTAATTCAATTCTTAATTCTCACAAATTCTTACATTTGGATTACATATTTTTAGCATGTCGAAGTCAACATACAGTTATGTAAGAGGTAAAAAAAAATGTGCTTAAAATTACAGATCAAAGAAAGAACAAAAAAAAAAATAATATAATAATAATAATAATAATAATAATAATAACAATAATAATAATAATAAACAATAATAATAATTTACAAAAGCGTTATGAAATATTTGTTTGCAAAATGAAACATCCCACAGGAACCTATGTCTGTAATCTAGATCAACTTCAGAAGCTTCGTTCCATACAAACCCACAAGTTAATATCATGGTAATATATTCATACTATTAGATAAATTGATTAATTATTGCTGAATTCATTTATATAAAACTACTGTCACAATATAATAAAACTTTAAACCGATGGTAGCAGTCATTAATGAATACAGATTTTTTTTGTTAACTTTAATTTCATTTTCTTTCCACTGAGCACCCAGTGAAGAGCGTATATACAGATAAAGCCATAATACTGTAACGCCTACATTGTCAAAGACTAAATAATTCATCCTTTCAATATTCCAAGGAGTCAACATCATTGCATAATTTCTTTTTGTCACCCACATTTCATGCAACTGAGAGTGTGAAAATAAAGAAAACTTTAGAATGCTTTATAATGCCAAGTGCACTGCCAGCACCTTGTATGAGGTCCAGCTATTGTTAATATACGTTAGTAAGTGGGGCACTAGTGTGGTCATCGCATTCAAAATGACTGAGTGAGTAGAGCAACGAATCTGCATGAAATTTTGCATTAAGCTTCAACATTCCGCTACTATTCAGATGATTCAAAAGGCTTTCGGGGAGATCCGATGAGTCTTTCTCTTCTTTTGGCTTTTCCAGTTAGGGGTCACAACAGCGAATCATCTGTTACCACCTAACTCTCACCTCGGCATCCTCCACTCTCACACCGATTACCTTCATATCCTCTTTCAACACATCCATATATCTCCTCTTTGACCTTCCTCTTGACCTCTTACATGTCAGCAACATCAACATCCTTCTACCAATATAACCAGATGGTCCAAACCATCTCAATCTAGTCTCTCTGACCTTGTCCCCAAACCAGCCAACCTGAGCTGTCCCTCTGATGTGCTCGTTCTTAATACTGTCCATCCTCATCACTCCTAAAGAGAACCTCAACATCCTCATCTCTGCTATGAGGAGATTAAATGAGTGCAGCGCAAATGAAAGTGTGGCACAAACACTTCAAATATGGCCGAGAACCTATTAAAGTGATCTACGTTCAGAACACAAGAATGATGAAGGAGTACAGGCTGCAAACAGACCGTCGATGAGAGTCAGGAAAATACGGCGAGGCAGCTGATGGCAATTCTAACAATGCAGAGTGTTTTAAACAGTGGACAAAATGCTGGGAGAAGTGTATGAGGTCGCGATGTGCCTACTTTGTAGACGACTAAGGAGACATTGTCCTATGTACAACGTTTCTTGTGTCCTCTTCGATAAATATCTGTATCATCTTTTTCATTTTACACGGCTGGATAATTTCCGGACAGACCTCGTATATAAAGCTCTGCCACCCTTGCGTTATTCTGTGATTTGGATTGTGACTAATCTGAGCTGTTACATTAAAGCAAATATAACCTTTATCTCCAAGATCCTGGAAAAGGTTTCACACTTTCTGAACTTTTTGTCTATAATAATCCACCGTGTCTGTATCAAAAGATGCAAGGTATGTGTCAGTTCCATAGAAAGTTTTGTGTGGACATTTTGCTAAGTAGCTCTTATCTAACGGCACAAAGGTGCACATCGTGACATTGGAAGTCACAGAAAGTTTTCGTAAAATGAGATGCATTGATGCTCTATCAATGGTGTTGTAGGGTTAGTTATTTAAAGCGAGGCTGAAATGTCTGTGGCATGCGTGGGGTGCATCTATAGGAGGTCGTCTGTGTGTGTTTGCATCAACGAGTGTGGTTTCTGAACAGCTTTGCTCTTTCCTCAAGCTGCCAGCCTCACCCTGCCTTCTCTCACTGCCATGCTTCATTCCACACAATGCCGATGCTGTTGGCATCAGCAAAGCTTCCTTTTCACACTTCCTTTTCACTCTTTGTTTGAAACGCCTTTTCTTCGTCTCAGGCGTCTTAAGCCTAGTTTCTGTCTGGCACTTGAGTTATTTATACAAATTGCTCCTTGTGTGGTGCATCAAACATGTAAAATTTACAATTTTAAAAAATAATATTGATGTTAACACACATTTGTTTTGACTGCTTCCCATACAAGTGGCATGTCTGTAATATTTGCTCACAGTCTGCTCACTGACCTAAAAAGCAACTTGTCCCTTCTCATAAAATGTGCTGCATTTTCCACACACTGACGACGGAGCGGCACTTATAAAACATTACAACACCTGTTCAAAAGCCTGCTCCACCCACCATGGCTTCCCACACTCTTCTTATGGCTTATGTAAGACACTCGTGTTTTTTGAAACGATGCCCATGTGGTTCTGAACACCGGGCAGACAGCTGTGTGTCATCCATGTGTGCTGCTGCCTCTGTTATCCCCCTGTGCTGGTGCCTAACCCGATTCAGTCAAGTGTTGACAGTTAAGAGAAAGGTATGCAAGTCACTGAGGAGATGACACGTTATGCAAATAGTGTCAGATTGTTGATGTTGAATTCTTCTTCTTTTGCGAAAGAGCAGCTGGGATTTGCCAGACAATACCAGGTGTGCCATCAAATGTAGGTACATTCCAGGCACCAATGCTATTTTCCAATCTGCATTCTGGTACTTCTAGCTAGGATACACCGGTAAGAACACTAACTACTGTATACTTCTTTACCATCAAAAATATGCAACTGGAACACGCTTCGTTGTCATCAGTAAGCGACGCTGGTGTGTCTAGCGATCATGTTTTACATGGCTTGCTAATTAGCTGATAGATTAGACATGTGTGAGAAATTATTTCTTTAAATAAAGAAAAAAAAAAAAAACACCTATTATCTCGGGGCAGATTCTCAGATTCTAAACTTTACAATTCTTATGCTTGGACAGTCCCCTATTTTGGTTGCTAAATATTTCAGTTATCTAGGGCTGAAAATGGTTATGTTTTTTTTTTTTTTTTGCTGTAGTTACAACAGTATTCCCACATCCCAGAGTGTTCCTGATTCTGAAAAGGTCATTTGTCATCTGCACAAGCTAATTAAACCGTCTTGCAAAAAATAGTTCCTAGCTACAGCCAGATTGCATCCTTATTTGATTTGTTGTACTTAAGCAGGTGGCAGGATTCAGGAACAAGTAGTAGGTTTTCTTGTCACAGCTTCAAATTGTGCCAAAAAAAACATGAAATATATGAACTAATTACAGGAAATAACATTTAAAAGACATATTTTTTTAAAAAAAAAGTGTTGAGCACTGTATTCAATACCGATCTTCAACTATCTGGTGTCTGAGAGCCTTCGGAGCATTCCGAGACGAATTCCTGCTTTATAAAGGGCCGTTGGTGGATTACCTGTTGACTTCTCTATGTCTATGGCATATCGAAATACATGTGTTGCTTGTGGTACTGCACATGAACATCTAGTTTAAATCGAATCATATTTGAAATCAAAAGTTTCTTAATTCTCTAAATCTCTGAATATATATTGTAATGCTGGTAAAATGTATTACAAGCATTTTGAATGTTTTACCCTGGAGTTAAATTGGCTCATGTAAATAACTGAATGTAGGCTGAATGTATACAGTGAAGGGAAAGTGAAGTCTTATTAAGGTTTTGGACCAACAGAAGAATAGCTTCAGGTCTGTGGGACTGTACTGTAGAGCTGAATTGTAGAGATATTCCCTCAACTCGAGTGCACTTTCTATTACATCGGTCCAAAATCCCCTAGTACATACTATAACAGTTTGATGGCACCGATAAGGTAAACAATGAATTTGAACATTACACTGAGGATGGGATCAGTAGGGTTGTTTTTCAATTCACACCGGACATGTCGAAGGCTCACAGAATCAGACGAACAACACTGTAACTTTTCTAATGAATGGGTTTTTCCTAACTGTATCCTACTTAGTTTTCTTAGAGAAGCTTATGGCAGACATGTTTGATCCACAAAGCGAGGAAGAAACGTCAACCTTTCTTTCTTTTCTTGTACTTTCATTTTCACTATGTGCCTACAAATAAAATAAAATGTAATGTGGCCAGAATTGCGTCCACATTTTCTCTTCCATGGTTTCTCTACTACAGGGTGAGACTTATTCAGAAATCCGTGAGGCTTCCATAAAGTTCACTCCAAATCCCAAAACTGAATTGTGGTCTAATGCTATTAACAGGACATAAAGTCTGATACCAAAATCTGATCTAAAATCAACCGATGTGCACTTCATACACAACACACAACACTAGAACGTTAAATGTCCAAATACAGTATATAAGTGTTTAATTTAAAACTCAAAAAATAAATTCTAAATCAATACAATAGACATACAAACAGCAGGTTAACTGTTATAGCTTGTTGGAAAGGTTCACAGAACATCTGCTTGAGACTAATGCATCGGGACTAGGATCCTGAGGCACACAGTAAAAATAAAACTTGAACTTCAAACACAGATAGTGATTTTTGGAGCACAAAACAAAGATAGTTAGATAGTGGCACTGAGTTACACCTCTAGTTTTTCAGTTTTTCAGAAATGAGTTTAAAGTTGCAGCGTTTGACTGCAAATCAAGCATCTTTTGTTGCCGTATTTCTGAAAGGAACGACCATTTTTCTCAAGGCATTGGCAACTTTCCCAAGAAGCTTGTATGAAACCTATGTTATATCTACATTTTGAAGATTATGAGATTGCGGAAGATGCTTTAAGCTCCTGTAAGCTATTCACAGATTACAATATCTCTCAAACCTGCTTCGTTTTATAAATTTGCATTTCAGCCTTTTTTTTCCTATCAAATGCAACGATCAGATAACGTGGAAACATCGACAGCGTTCTTCACGGCTCCTATCGCTTTTGTTCCGCGCTCCCTCCCAGGCGAAGCCCGGACTGAAAGGATATGCTTGCACAGCTTGGCGATTCAGTCCAGGCACACTTGACCTTGGAAAGTGTCGCTACTCCCCCCCTCTCTCTCTCCTTCCTTCTTTTTTAATCTACTTCTCTCTTTCTCTTTTTTTTTCTTTTTTACACTTTTGATTATCCATGTCCTAATTTGCAGTAGTCATGCAGTGGAGAAGTGGTGAGGGAGCGTTAGACAGCCTTGAGCCTTGCGCTGACGACGCTGGAAGGGTCGGTGTGAAAAGAGACCCTGCTGATTGGAGTGTAAGGATCACAGTTAGCCTTAGACAGAAAAAATTATACTCAAGCTAGATCATGATGAAAGAAACGCTCAGAAATGTTACTGCTGTAAAGCATATCTGCTGCTCTGATAGCGGTTTAGGGGGAAAAAAAACAGAAAAATTCTGGCCCAGGCCAATTATTCTTTTTCGTTTCTCCTGTAAAGGTAAATGTGGAATAAATAAAGCTCTTTTTCTTGGCTTATCGTATACATTTGACATTTCCACATCAACGTGCTATCAAATTAATTCCAAATCACTTCCAAATTGCTCTTCGCCACTCGTTCTTATCACACACATCTGCTACACATTTTCTCATAATGAATAAATTTTTTTTTGCTCAGTTCCTTCAGATACATTTTCACTTAAATTCTTTCCACCCAGTCTTTGTTTTGACTCCTGAGCTTTATATCACTGTGCCATCTGCTTCGAGGATGGCGCTACCTTGACTAGAGTTTGTTAGCAGGACCCAGGCCTCAGCCAGCTCTGGAAAAGAAGCCCTGGCTACATGCCAAACAGAGCCTGGAGAGCACCAACCAGATGGGTGTGGAATCAGGATGCCACTACCCAGTAGGGAAGCAAGCATCCAAGCCTGTTGGCACTGCCCAGGGAGGAGTGAAGGGCAGCAGGCAAAGCAGAGGACAGGAAATCTATGATTCACAATTCACAGGGTGTATAGAAAATGTACACTTATTCACATGCCTTCATTTAGATTTTAATACCTATAATCATTTTTCTAGGCATTTTCTATTCAACTATTCATTAACTTTCCTCATTTCTTCTCTTTATGCGCTTTAACGATTTGTATTCCACTCAACAAAGCACACTCAGTCACTGTCATATACCAATTTGAACAAATCAGAATTATTTTCACTGATCGAGGTTTAACGGCATCTCCTTTAGCATAAAACTCTGAGTGCCAATTAAATTCATGTTAAAGTTTTTTTTTTTTTTTTTTCCTACAAATGTCACACATGGTTATAAGTTATATTCACTTGATGTTGAAATATAAAGAGTCTAACTGGCTTATTTATAATTATTTATATATTTATATATTTGGCAGCATCTACTGATAGATGACAAATGGGATGACAGCAATATAGCTGCTCATCTATTTTGGTTCTGGAGACTAATTTCTGTAATATAAATGTAATTACTAAAACAGAATGGAAATGTATTTATTTATTTATTTGTTTGTTTGTTTGTTTATTTATTTATTTATTTACTCTCATCCTAAACATTTTCTAAGTTGTTTCTCTCATCAGTTTATTTATTTATTTATTTATTTATTTATTTTTATTTTATTATTGACAGTCTGTGACCAAACCTATAAATCATGATAAATATTGTGTATCGCAAAAATATCATCATGACCCTTAAAGGCATTTTTTTCATAATTCCCACACCTAATCACCACTTTAATCAGCCCTCAAGATCATGTAAGATTTTTAGATTTAGAAAGTGCTTAAACTCAAATACTTTAACTAATTAACTAAATACACTGATCAGCAGTGGGCCAGGCAGCGGGTCAGGACGGGACAAAAGTGATCAGAACACCATTTAGTTAAAAGACTGTAAGGCATTTGGTCTGTAAATCTGTAAGGTAGGTTAGATCTGGTTAGAAATTATTTAGGGAATTATCCTGGGCCCAAAACTAGTAAGAATAGAGTTTACGAGATGTTGCCATGGCATTAGATTTACCTGTATTATATAAAGAACATGCACTAATAAGAGTCTAACATCAGTGTGTCAAGTAAACTGACCCTGACTTGGTGCCTTCAAATTACATATTATATTTTTATATTATTATTTTTACCTTGAAATAGTTCCAGTATATATATATATATATATATACTGGAACTATTTCAAGGTAAAAATGGACTAGGCTTAATAAAAAAGAACGTAATAATCTTACTTGTTTATCGTTATCTTATAACAGAAAATAAGAGATTAGTAATGTTTTCAGTATAGACTATCCTTCAAAAATATTTTTGTCATTATATATACAGTATATATACACATATATTGTTTTTTCAATGACAATGAATGTTTTGAGTGTTTTTTAGTTTGTTTGTTTAGGTATTTCTATCCAGAACGTTCTTGGCATGGAGAGAAAACACAATACAAAAACCTGGACTGAACCGAAGCCGACACACGCACGCGCTTGCACCTACTCATCCTCTTTCATTCCAACATCCCACCATCAAACACCTGCCACTGCTCCTGGTAGGTGTGTGGGCAACTTTGATGTCATCATCACCTCAATGCTTTTCTTTTCACCATATCAACAGGATCATCTTCCTTTCAAAGACACAGACATTGTGACATTGTTGGTCAAGCATGATCTGCTTTGTATTCAAAAATACATCTTATTTCAATATCAAAAGGATCGTCGGCTTCGTTAGGTAACGAACCAAACAGGTCGATTAATAATGTATAGGAGCAACAAAGACCAGATTGAGTGAAGCTGGAGTTGAAAGAGCAGCTGGGTGACACATGGTCAGTCCCTGGATTACAGCTGAACTGGAAAACTTCTCTGTGCTCATTCTGTAATAATGTAAAATAATAAATAATGCAAGCTTCTCTGACGTTCGATGGCACTCAGACTGAAGCTGATGGCAGATATATAACCGGGTGAGAAGTACACCTGTACTCCTCAGGCCATGTCATCTCTCTACGAGCCAAGATGCTTGAAGTTTAGAACTAGGCAGGGTACAATATACTGTATTATTTCCACAACGACAAAAAAATATTTAAAGGATAGTCTACACTGCAAAACATTAGTGATCTCTTACTTCCTGCTATAAATATACAATAAACAAATAAGATTATTATGTTCTTCTTTTATCCCAATTAAGAACAGGGATACCATGGTCCTTAAACCACAACTGGACCCTCTCCAATTTGCCTATATTTACATTTACATTTACATTTACAGCATTTGGCAGACGCCCTTATCCAGAGCGACGTACATAAGTGCTTAAATCTCTAACATTGAATACATTAATGCTGGATCACTAAGTTACATACTTAAGATACCATGAGTTTAAAACATTTGTTCAAAGTTACAATGAAAGTGTCAAAGGTGTGTTTTTTTTTTTTTTTTTTTTTTTTTTTTTTAAATGCAAAAGATAATGAAAGAAGTGCTAGTTGAAGTGTTTCCTGAATAAGTAGGTCTTCAACCGCCGCTTGAAAATAGCCAGTGACTCAGCTGTCCGGACCTCTAGGGGAAGTTCGTTCCACCACCTTGGTGCCAGTACAGAGAAGAGTCTTGTAGTATACTTGCCTCTTACCCTGAGAGATGGTGGAACCAGTCGAGCAGTGCTGGTAGATCGGAGGGTGCGGGGTGCAGTGCGAGGAGTGATGAGGGCTTTGAGGTAAGAGGGAGCTGGTCCATTTTTGGCTTTGTAGGCCAGCATCAGTGTTTTGAATCTGATGCGTGCAGCTACCGGAAGCCAGTGGAGGGATCGCAGCAGCGGGGTGGTATGAGAGAACTTTGGCAGGTTGAAAACAAGCCGGGCAGCTGCATTTTGGATCATTTGCAGAGGACGGATTGCGTTCATAGGTAGACCTGCCAGCAGTGCATTGCAGTAATCCAGTCTAGAAATGACAAGAGACTGAACAAGTACCTGAGCAGCCTGTGTGGACAGAAATGGTCGAATCCTTCTAATGTTGTAGAGAAGAAACCGACATGAGCGAGTCACATTAGCAACATGAGAGGAAAAGGACAGTTGATTGTCCATGGTTACCCCAAGGTTGCGAGCTGTGGCTGAAGGGGAGATCAGATCGTTGTGCAAGGATATAGCAAGATCATGACCTGGGGATGAATCACCTGGGATGAAGAGCAGCTCAGTTTTGCTAGGATTAAGCTTTAACTGATGAGCAGTCATCCATGATGAAATTTCTGCCAGACATGCAGAGATCCGGTCAGAAGCTGTGGCATCTGCGGGTGGGAAAGAGAAGATAAGTTGTGTATCATCAGCATAGCAGTGGTAAGAGAACCCATGTGAGGAAATAACTTCACCAAGAGAGTGAGTATACAGGGAGAAAAGAAGAGGACCAAGTACTGAGCCTTGTGGGACGCCAGTGGAGAGTCTGCGTGGAGCAGATGTCACTCCCCTCCATGTTACCTGATATGAGCGTCCTTCCAGGTAGGAAGCGAACCATTCCCAAGCTGATCCGCATATCCCAAGACTCCTGAGGGTGGCTAAGAGAGTCTTATGGTTGACCGTATCAAACGCTGCTGAAAGGTCAAGGAGGATAAGGACAGATGAGAGATTGGCTGATCTAGCAGCATGTAGTTTCTCAGAGACATCTAAAAGGGCTGTCTCTGTGGAATGAGCTGCTTTAAAGCCAGACTGGTTGGGGTCTTGGAGGTTGTTCTGTGAGAGATAGACAGACAGTTGATTAAAGACAATGCGTTCAAGAATTTTTGAAAGAAACGAGAGAAGTGATACCGGTCTGTAGTTACTGATGTCTGATGGATCCAGAGCAGGTTTCTTCAGGATGGGAATAACCCTTGCTCTCTTGAAGGTAGTTGGTACCTGACCAGATGCTATGGATCTATTGGCGATAGTTGTAATGAAGGGCAGAAGGTCTTGCGAGATGGTCTGCAGCAAAGTGGAAGGGAGTGGATCCAATGGGCAGGTGGTAGGATTGCAAGACTGGATGAGTTTTAGAATCTCTTCTGCTGTTACAGTTGAGAAATGTGACAACAAAGGTGTAGGGGAGTCCATACTCTGAGATGTAAGTGCAGTCGGGGCTGAAGTGAAGGTCCGGCAGATTTCCTCAATCTTCTCCTGGTAGAAAGAAGCAAAGTCTTCTGCAGTCAGGGAGGATGAAGAAGGTGGAGCCGGGGGGTTGAGCAGAGAAGAGATGATGTTGTGGAATTTCCGAGGGTCATGTGAGGAAGCTTCAAGCTTTTCCTTGTAGAAGGAAGTCTTGGCAGAAGTCACATCTGAGGAGAACTTGGCCATGAGTGTTCGGTAAGAATCAAGATCTGCATCAAGTTGTGATTTCTTCCACTTTCTCTCTGATGATCTTAGCTCTCTTCGATTGTTGCGCAGCACATCTGAAAGCCAAGGAGCAGAACAAGAAGTTTTCTTGGGTTTAGTGGACATAGGGCAGAGGAAGTCCATAGTTGAGGAAAGAGATGAGAGGAAAGTATCTGTGGCCGAGTCCAAGGGTAGTGAGGAAAAAGACTCAGGATCAGGAAGGGAAGAAAGAGTGCCAGAAGCTACAGAAGAAGGGGAGACAGAGTAAAGGTTGCGGCGGGTTAGAGCGAGGGGGTGAGAGGTAGTTTTAGGTAGGTATATTGCTAAAAGAGGCACAGAGGACGCTGTAGCCTGTCTGCTGCATCTCCTCCTTCAGCACCTGGATTTCCCTGGCAATTTTGCTCAGATAGTTTTTGTGGATTTTAGCTCTGCTTTTAATTGCATCCAAAGACATGTGATGATTCAGAAGCTGTATCACCTCAACATCCCCTCTTGGCTGATTCAACTTATACACAACTTCCTTAGCGACAGGCAGCAAGTAGTACGGCTGGGCTCAATTACATCCTCTGCTCTTACAGTACTATTAATACCGGAGCACCGCAGGGCTGTGTGTTAAGCCCATGTTAAGCCCATACACTCTACACAAATGACAATATCAGCCCTTCGTCTAGCATAAAATATTTAAAATATTCTGACGACACAGCCATTCTTGCCCTGCTTAGAGACAACAACTCTGTCATGGATTATCACACCACTGTTATGCACTTCACTCAGTGGTGTGAGGGTAACCACCTGAATCTGAATGTTAGCTCTAATTTTCTGAGATACTGAAATTGGGATTTTCCTTAGTTATCAGTTATTCATTCATTCATTCATTAATTTTCTACCGCTTATCCAAACTACCTCGGGTCACGGGGAGCCTCAGGCGTCATTGGGCATCAAGGCAGGACACACCCTGGACGGAGTGCCAACCCATCGCAGGGCATACACACATTCTCATTCACTCACGCACTCACACACTACAGACAATTTTCCAGAGATGCCAATCAACCTACCATGCGAGGTACGGGGAGAACATGCAAACTCCACACACACAAGGCGGAGGCGGGAATCGAACCCACAACCCTGGAGGTGTGAGGCGAACGTGCTAACCACTAAACCACCGTGCCCCCCAGTTGTCAGTTATAATCATCAAAATTAAAAGAAATAAACATTTGAAATATATCAGTCTGTGTGTAATGAATGAATATAATATACAAGTTTCACTTTTTGAATGGAATTAGTGAAATAAATCAACTTTTTGATGATATTCTAATTATATGGCCAGCACCTGTATATTCTGACATGCTAAGAGGAGATGCCTATATGTGGTCTTTGACAACAACCTCATCATTGATACACAGTTGTCAGACTGTATATTTATAATCACACCCTCCAGTGTCACCCAAATGAGGATGAGGTTCACTTTTGAGTCTGGTTCCTCTCAAGGTTTCTTCCTCTTCCATCTAAGGGAGATTTTCCTCCCCACAGTCACCTCAGTCACCTCAGGCTTGTTCAATGGGAATAAATACAAACACATTTAAATCTAAGTCTAATATTAATCTTGAATCTTTGTATTATATTAATTTTTATATAATATTAAACTTTTTGTATTATGTTTCTTACATTCTGTAAAGCTGGTTTGAGACATCGTCCACCATCTCACTGTGCTACAATATACCTTTACCTGTATAGTTATTTTTAATCCTAGTATTATTTATATTTTTCGTATATATTATAATATCTTTGTATTCTTATTTTGGTGACTTGGAGCTACGCTAACAAACCTAATTTCCCCCTGGGGATTAATGAAATATTCTGATTCTAAAACTGTTGTTTCCACTGTTGCTTTGTCACAACATTATCTAGATGACTTTCTCACATGTGAATTCTTCAACCTTCAGCCAATGGGAAAGAAGACAGCAGGAGTGTGGACCCTGTAAAATATTTTTATATTTAAACTGGTCAGAGTGGTAGATCTGGAGTGTCTCACGTTCTCTGGGTGCAAAGTGGGAGAATTCACCATGAATGGGTCACCACACCCACACATTGACACACACACACACACACACACACATTTACACATACAGCATAGCCGACCCACTCATCCAGGGAGGTGGGAGGAAACCAAAACTCCAACAAAAGCCCATGTGAACACAAAGAGATGATGTGAAACAAAGTAATGATTCATGCTACTTAGTTGGATCCAGTTAGTTTGTGCTACCAAAAAAAAGTCAGGATGAAATCTGAGTGAAATCAGTGAACTGTGCTCAGAAGGATAGAATGGGCTTTTCTTGCATTTTTCATCAACATAAAGGTCATTTCATATTCATATAATCAGCATTTAACATTTTCTTACATTACATTTTTTGAATATGCTTTTAAATATGTTTGTATTGTGTTCCTGTGTGTGTGTGTGTGTGTGTGTGTGCCCTGCGATGGGTTGGCACTCCGTCCAGGGTGTATTCTGCCTTGATGCCCAACGACGCCTGAGATAGGTACAGGCTCCCCGTGACCCGAGAATAGTTCGGATAAGCGGTAGAAAGTGAGTGAGAGAGTGAGTGTATTGTGTTCCTTTTTGTGCAGACAAGTTAATTAAGTTGTTTGATGTGAAGTATAATAAAATTTCTTTTTTTCCTCTCTACTAGAATTTTCTATTTAGCTATGAGTGTCTCTGTGTGCTTACACACACACATACACACACACAAACACACACACAAACACACACACACACAAACACACACACACACACACACAGACACAAACACACACACACACACAAACAAACACACACACACAAACACAAACACACACACACACACACACACAAACACACACACAAACACACACAAACACACACACACACACACAAACACAAACACACACACACACAAACACACATACACACACACACACACACACAAACACACACACAAACACACACACACACACACACACCAGAAAAAAGAGGGTATTTGTAATGAAACATTTCATTAGGTCTTCATAACCACAGTATTCAATACTTTTTTTTTTTCAAATCTACAAAATGTGAATGTAGTTATAAAAGGTGTTGTAGGATGAGTAGTGTCTGGAGACATTGTAGATTCAGCCCATAGGCTACCATTTAATGATCCTATATCTACATCTTTAAGAGAAAGATTCAGTATAGACTGTAATAGGTATGCAGCAAACACTCCTTTTCTCTCTCCATATGATACTGGTTTTCTATACAGACCTGAACCTGACATCACCCCTAAAACTCATCTAGAAACGTATTCTTCATCCTATACAGATTAAAGGCGTTACATGACGTTCACGTAAGATCATCAGCATGCCGTGAAAGTATTACACAAAATAAGCCAGCATTAGTTTCAGTATTAGGACAAATTTTGTTTTTCAACACATATTTTCTCTTATCAGAGTTTAATTTTAATTCTTGTTATTCACCTCAATGACAAATTCATCTCAATAACATAACATGTGCACTGTAACTGCATGATCATAAATTATTCACGAAAAGATCTACAGCAAACACTTACTTTTATAAATCAAATAAATCCTTGCCTCTTTTTCTAAAACTATAAAGAAATTCCATGAATAACAATTTATAAAAAAAAAGTACTTAAATCCAACATCACGTTGCCTTTAATCTGAAGTCAAAATACAATAAAAAAACTTAACAGACTCCATACAGACTTCTTTATATTTTACAATATGTTTATTTTATTATTATATGAATGTTATATTTTTATTATTATTTTGTACAATTTTCAGACTGTACCTGAATGTAGAAAGCACATTATGCATAATAACACTCTCCTGTGTTTATAACAGTTTTATAAATTCACCCTTCAGTGTCACCCAAATGAGGATGAGGTTCACTTTTGAGTCTAGTTCCTCTCAAGGTTTCTTCCTCTTCCATCTAAGGGAGTTTTTCCTCACTACAGTCACCTCAGTCACCTCAGGCTTGTTCATTGGAGATAAATACAAACACATTTAAATATATCTAATATTAATCTTAATTTTTTTAATTATATTCATTTTTATATAATATTAAACTTTTTGTATTATGTTACTTATATTCTGTAAAGCTGCTTTGAGACAACGTCCACTGTTAAAAGTGCTAAACAAATAAATTTGAATTGAATTGAATTGAATTGAATTGACATTAATCTTGGTATAATAAATCTTTTGTGTTAAATTTCTTCTGTTTTGTAAAAGCTGATTTGGGACAATGTCCATTGTTAAAAGTGCTTACAAATAAAACTGAACTGAATTGAATGTCGTCTATTTTTTTTATCCTTTTTTTTTTATTGTTACACTGTGGGATGAGTAACTAAGAACAAAATATTTCATTATGTAACAGGTCTGTGACAAATAAATAAAGAACGTTGAACTATTGAACTGCAGTGTGAAAGCATTCATTCATTCATCTTCTACCGCTTATCCGAACTACCTCGGGTCACGGGGAGCCTGTGTCTATCTCAGGCGTCATCGGGCATCAAGGCAGGATACACCCTGGACGGAGTGCCAACCCATCGCAGGGCACACACACACACTCTCATTCACTCACGCAATCACACACTACGGACAATTTTCCAGAGATGCCAATCAACCTACCATGCATGTCTTTGGACCGGGGGAGGAAACCGGAGTACCCGGAGGAAACCCCCGAGTCACGGGGAGAACATGCAAACTCCACACACACAAGGTAGAGGCGGGAATCGAACCCCCAACAATGGAGGTATGAGGAGAACGTGCTAACCACTAAGCCGCCGTGCCCCCCTGTGTGAAATCATTTTTGGAATTTTTTTTTTTTTTAAAACAGCTAAACTCTGTAATAACTGATGCATCTACTGCAACACAGAACACAGAGACATAATACTGGCTTGTGAGTCCAGCAAATATATGAACTTATGGATTTTTTTTTCTTTTCCGCTTCATCCCT